>NW_023425404.1:1563750-2250000 GCF_014108245.1 Pipistrellus kuhlii
ATAATCTGAAGTTTAAACTACAAAACCCCTTTGACTTAGTGATTTCACTTTTGGAATTTTATCCTTTAGAAAATAAACACACTTCTAACATTTCTTTAGTTTTTATAAGAAATACTTATGTATTGTTTTTATAATGTTAACTTAAAAAAGATCATGCCCTAGCTGGTTTGGCTCAGTGGATAGAGCGTCGGCCTGTGGACTGCAGGGTCCTGGGTTAGATTCCAGTCAAGGACATGTGCCAGGGGTTTGGGGTTGATCCCCAGTAGGGGGTGTGCAGGAGGCAGCTGATCAGTGATTTTCTCTCATCATTGATGTTTCTATTTCTCTCTCCCTCTCTTTTTCTCTCTGAAATCAATAAAAAAATATATAAAAATTCAGTGTCAGTTTTCCAACCCCCATTCTCATGTGCACCCCTATTCTTTTTAATTCCCAGAATGTCATCCTTTGTCCTTTACAAGTTATCTCCCTATCAATTATTTGGCCCAACATAAATTACTTCTCTCTAAATGTTTACTTATTCCTGCCAAATATACTTGTGGTCTTAAAAGCCCAAGTTCTCACACTAGCTCATAAGGCCCTATGTGATCTACCGGCTCATCCACTCCATCTCTCTGGCCTGGTCTAATGTCACTTTACATTGGCTCATTTTACCCAAGTCACACAGGCTTCTGTTCCTTGAACAAATCAAACATAGTCCATTTCAAGTTATTTGCACTTGCTCTTTCCTCTACCAAGAATGCTCTTTCCCCAGATGTCCCGGTGAATTGATTTCTTGCTTTCTTCATGTCCCACATCAAATGTTACCTTATAGAGTACTATATCCCTCGCCACCAGGACTAGCTACATAATTTATTGGGCCCAGAGCAAAATGAAAATGCAAGGCCCCTGGTTATTAATAATTTCAAGACATCAACAGGAATGCCTTACGCCAACAATGGGACTCTTCTAACCACTGGTCACACACCCACAAAGCCAGACTGGCTGAGAATGTCACATAAAAAAGCAACTTCACCCTATGTTTTTTTATCTCCTTTAAACACACACACACACACACACACACACACACACACATATTTTTATTTACTTCATAGGGGAAAGGAAAGAGATAGAAACATCGACGATGAGAGAGAATCAGTGATTGGCTGCTTCCTGCATACGCTCCACAGGGGATGGAGTGAGCAACCCGGGCATGTGACCAGGGATTGAACCCTGACCACCTGGTACATAGTCTGATGCCTAACCACTGAGCCACGCCGGCCTGGCCTCCTTATTTTCTTTACAAAGATAAATATTTATGTCTTTCTTATTTGTGTTTCCCACTAGAATGTAAGCTCCATCAAATCAGAAATTTTTTCTCTTTTATTCACTGTCATGTCCTCGAGGACTTAGAACAGAGACCTATACATAGCAAACACTCATTACATATTTGTTGAATGAACGAATGAATGGTTCATCATAATGCGACATAGATTGTGGAAGAAAAGCAGATGAGCCCATATTCAGGAAGCAAAAATAAGATTAGAAGTATGAGTTCATGCTTTTAAGAATGGAATTAAGTATACAATGAATTGCTTGCTTTCTAGGAAAAGGTTCAAAGCTACTACATATTTTGCTGTAACTACATGTTAAGCCACTGACATAGGAGGATGACAGCTAACTTTCCTAGTGTTAATAATGTGGTTTTATGGTTCTGTTACATGCAATAAGACACTCTATGATTATGTTGTTTCAACATATTTTATAATTTGTCCAAACAGTATTTCACAAGATATGAAGAAATAATTATTATAAAAATTAATGATTACTTAAAACTGTATCAGATATGTCAATATTCAGTAGTGTACTTCCTAAGCTTTTCCTGAAGGTAAATTGTGTTCAGAGGCCACAAATCCTTCAACTGATGATTATGTGCGTGAATGCCAACTCATATCTCTTCCTTCTACAATAGAATATTTTCCAAAAAGTGATTTCTGACACTTTTCTGAAACCTAAACTTAGTCCATTGCATTTTCTATTTGTTATCTTTATTCCAGAAGTTACAACCCATGATTCTGTGTAACTAATCCAGACTTCCATTCTATGATACAGATTTTCATCCAGGTATATTACCAGCCCTTATGTGTGACATTGTTTGAAAAAGATATTCACCTCTGATAATCACAGTAACATAGTAACAAATATTACATAATACCTTTTGTGATGCTGGTCTCCTTTTTGATCTGCCAGTTCACTGGAACTCAGCTGAAGTCCATTTAAAGTCCATTTAAAGGCTCAGTGGATAGAGCACATGTGTCAAACACAAGGCCCGCGGGCCAAATCCGTCCCGCCAGGCCTTGCAATGTGGCCCGCACCGCGCTGTCATCACTGCACTCCACTGCGTTTCCATCACAATGACAGTTTATGACTGTTCAGTAAACCATTCGGCCCGCGATTTAGGCTGGATTTTAGATTTTGGCCCCTTCTCTGATTGAGTTCGACACCCCTAGGATAGAGTGTTGGCCTGCGGACTGAAAGGTCCCAGGTTCAATTCCAGTCAAGGGCATGTACCTTGGTTGCGGGCACATACCCAGTGGGGGGTGTGCCGGAGGCAGCTGATCAGTGTTTCTCTCTCATGGATGTTTCTAGCTCTCTATCCCTCTCCCTTCCTCTCTGTAAAAAAATCAATAAAACATATATTTTCTTAAATATATATATATGTATGTATATATATATATATATATATATATGTATATATATTTAAATATTATTCACTTGTTTATTTTTTCATGTTTTTAAAAAATACTTAGGTCTTTTTCTTGCTTTCCTTTTTCCAACGTACATTCTTCAAAGCACAGCCTGAGAGTTCATTTTCTCTGATTACTCCCCCATAATACCAAGCGCAATGATTCACACGTGGGTGCTGAGTTTATGTTTGAGAATGATTAAGGTTGTGTTTAGGAATTATTTTTCTTTCTGTGGCATGCTTTCGAACAGTGGAATTTTTAGTGATAGACTGGAAGGCATTAGAAACCTGGGAACTTGAAACAAGCTGACAATAACAAGAGGATAATCGTTACTATAGTTAATAACAGTGTCTTTCAGTATCTGTGCCAGCATCCATGGTTACCTCCCTGTGTGAGCACAATTATTCATGATCCTGAAGGTGTGCTGTTAAAAGCTCACTGAGCAAAAATTTCTCATGTTTTCTTTTATGAGATTGATGTCAAAGTATGCTTTTTACTTCTTGCTTATAATTAGTTGTACCATTGCTATACTGAGAATGGCAGAACTCTTGGTATATAGCAATTCCACCCAAACCACCACACTAAGAGACCAAACTAGCATGGTTCTGGCAGCTTAAGGCCATGTCCCTAGACTGACCCAAGACCCCCTTACAATGCCTGTCTGAGAATCAGCTTAACAAGGGCAGGACAATTTATTATTTGTTTCAGCCAGAACCAGGTGTTAGGTCCCCGAACTCCCTCTTAAAGCAGATATGTTGGAAAGCTTGCAGTTAATTATAAATCAATTTTCTGCCCTTTGAGGTATAAATCTATACAACCCCCCCCCCCAATTGTTTCTTTGAGGACTTGAGAGCTGTCTCTTTGAAACACTCTCTCTCCCTGTATCTGCATAAATAATTTCTCAAAATTATATATGATAACTGCTAGGTGGTGGATAAGGGTCTAACTTCAGTGGCTGTTTTGCTTCAACTTGCACCACTGCCTCCTGTGGAAAAGACAGGAGTTTATTTCTTCCCGGATAAGTTCCAATGTACAAACCCAGGTGTCCTGGTCACAGGGACTGAAGCCCCTGAACACCAGCAGTCCTTTCACTTCCCACACCCATCTTTGAAAAGGTATCCAACCCTTTGTTCCGGGGAAGTTGAGTTCAGCTTACTCTGGACCCTCTTCCCTATTGCAACATAGTATCCCATATAATAAAAGCCTAATATGCTAAGTGTCCAGTCAAGCAGTCGGTCGTTCAACCAATCAAAGTGTAATATGCTAATAATATGCTAAGGCTGCTCAACTGCTTGCTATGATGTGCACTCACCACCAGGGGAAGATGCTCCAACTGGTAGGTTAGCTTGCAGCTGGGTTCCAGCCTATTTGGACTGAGTGAGAGCAGCTCGAATTGCCTTGGAGCCCTCCTGTGGCTCCCCCTCAGCTGGCCAACCTCCGCATCCCTTCCCAGCCCTGATCGTGCACTGGTGGGGTTCCTTGGCCTGGCCTATGCCCTCTCACAATCCAGGACCCCTCGGGGATGTTGGAAAGCCAATTTTAGCCTGATCCCACAGGCCAGGCTGAGGGACCCAGTGGTGCACAAATTCGTGCACTGGGCCTCTAGTTACTGAACAAAATATGTCCTTTGTTTTAACTAACGTCCAGCTTAGCCTTTGACAATATTATGTTGTATTACCTGCTTAACTCAATATTCTCAGTTGCTGCAGAAACGAATTTTACATGATCACAATTTGGTAGCATGTCTACTCAGGGAAAAAGTATGCAAAGTGCTGCATGTTGGATCTCTGTTAGGAGACAATGCTCCACAGGTCTTGCCTCTTTCCGCACATCTTCTTTGTGAAGGCTCGGACTGCCTTTTTTTCGTATCTTTTCTGGAATGTTTATGTAGCGAACAACCTTGGAGGATAAAGATAGCATCTTCTGGATAAAAGGGCGGTTTGTTCATGGTCTAGTAAAATAAAGAAGATGTCTCCCTTCAGGGCCCTCAGATCAGGCTTCCCGCCCATTATAAAAGATTTGGGTTCCCTGACCGTGGTTGAGATTCCTCACCTGTAACACAACTCATTGTATTTATTCGTCACCATCCTACATCTCATGAAAATGACATGTAACCAGAAATTAATGTACCACAAATGTATAGCAACAAAACACGTCATCTTTTCTAAGTTCACTGATTAAATATAAATAATCAACAACCTTTTCTTTTTCTCACCAGGGACTTTCAAGGAACTCACTAGTGAGTTAGCAAACATTCTTATTAAAAAACAAAAAATAAATACAGGTGCACCCTGGTCTTATGGCTACAGAGCCACTTGTACCTGAGTTTTTCTTTCCAGCAGGTGCCAGAAACCCAATTTACATTCCTCATTCCTTTCTGCTAAGATTCTTGTTACCTCTAACCAAAGACCTGGTACATTTCCCCGAATCTCGCTCACTCTTCTCTTCTAATTCTTGGCTGTTCCTGAAAATTAGGACAAGGGCCCTCTTCATTACAAGAGCTTTATAGCTACTCACTCTGGGAATTGCAAAAATAATAAACTTGAGGATGTCTGAAAGCTTGGAAATTTTATGAAGTTCATGCAATCACTTTTTCCTGCATCATACTCCTCTCAAGTCTGTTAGATGCCAACAGTGAACCTCAGTGCGTTGGATTTCTATTTTAAGCCTTCCTAGCCACATCTGCTCATTTCTTTAAGTTTGCTTTGCATGACATTTATGTAGATTCCTTCCTCTGGGATGGCCCTCTCCTCTGCAATTGGTAATTTGCATCTTTGAGGAAGTAGAGGCTGTGTAACATCCATTCCAAGGTATGGGTACCGTATAGGAATCATCACCTTTGAGCAATCACTTTTCAAAAAATTCTCACCCAAAAGCATTTTTATTGATGAGGGAATCAACATTTTGATACTGCTCCAAACAATGGACAGAGCATAAGCAGCCACTTTCTTGAAAGGATTGTTCATTCCAGCTTATGTCAGATTTCCATTTTAATATTTCCCAGGGAAACCAAAACAGTGATTTTTAGACACGGGAGGGGATTCATATTTGTATTTTATTGATATTTCTTGTGTAAACCTCATGGCTATCATTCTGCACTTAAAACCTCTTAAAGGATGGACTTCAAATATATATATATATATATATATATATATATATATATATATATATATATATTTTTTTTTTTTTTGTTGCAGGTATTGGTTAATCTCGGCCATATTTCCATGGGAAAGGGGTCACTTAGAAAACTGAGTTACCAGGGGAACTGACATAGCCAGGAATCCATCGCTGCCAGGACATATTTGTTAGTGGGGCGTTCTCCAGGATCACAATATCCAAGCCATTACTAAAATGCAAGAAGTATCAAGTACTGGTGTTCAAAACAAATATTTAAAAATCCAGGCACAATGGCTATGTACTAACAAATCGGATCTGCCGTGTTATTTTACGACCTAAATTCCTTCAGCTTTGAGGTCACCCACACAAATGAGAAAATGTACAGCTAGGAAGTCAGGTTTCATTCCCACTCAAGTTCTGGTGTAGTGAGCAATATGAAACAGCAAGAAATACGCCAGCCACACACACCAACACACAATCAGAAGGAAAAAAAGAAAAAAAAGCGGTTAGCATCCTCTCCCGGCACAAATGCAGTCCTGGCCTGGTCCCCGGGCCTGGCGACGCAGGCAGGCACAGCCCCGGGCGAGGTCTCCCGGCGGCAGGGACGGGGCCGCCGAGGGTCCAGGGGCCTGGGCGTCCCCGCGGGGGCTCAGCTCCCCGCGCACGGGCGGGACGCGGTCTGGGCACCGGGGTCGCTCGCCACGCCTCCGTGGAGCGGGTCCCGACTCAGGGTGAGCGCGACAGCGCAGGAGCGGCGACCCCGGTGCGTTCCCGAGGCTCCGGACCCCGGCGCGTTCCCTAGGCTCCGCGCTGGGAGGGGCGGGGCGAGCACGCGGCAGCGGCCAATGACAGGGGCGGGGGCGGGGCGAGCTGGCGGCGGCGGCCAATGACAGGGGTAAGGGGCGGGGCGAGCGCGCTGCGGCGGCCGGAGGCTTGGGGGCGGGGCCGCGCGAGGCGGGGGTCCTGCACTCGGGGGCGCGCGGCGCGTGCGCGCGGGGCGGCGGGACCGGGCGGCGCGGGGCGCGGACGCCGCAGGTGGCTCGGGCTGGGCGCCGGGAACGCGGGCGGCGGCCGGGGCGGGCGTGGAGGCGGGCAGTGGCCCTCGCTCGGCTGCGTCTCCGCTGGGGCGCGGCAGGCTGAGACCAGCGAGCCGAGGCGGGGAAGGGCGCGCGGCACCCCCTGGACGGCCCTCGGCATGGTCCGCGAGGCGAGGGAGGTCCTGCGGCCCGTGGGCTGAGGCGGCGGCGGCGGCCCGGAGCAGCGACATGCACCTGCCGGGCGCGGCTTAGAGGACGCGGCGGGCGGCGAGTCCCGGCCGCCAGCCGGGGGGCTCCCTGCCTCCGGCCGCCGCCGCCTCCCGCCGCCGCCGCCGCGGGCCGGAGCTGGAGCAGCGGAGGGGGCGCCCCGACATGGCGGCCCGGAGCGCCCCGAGCTGCCACCTGCGGCTCGAGTGGGTGTACGGCTACCGGGGCCACCAGTGCCGCAACAACCTCTACTACACGGCGGCCAAGGAGATCGTGTACTTCGTGGCGGGCGTCGGCGTGGTGTACAGCCCGCGGGAGCACCGGCAGAAGTTCTACCGCGGCCACAGCGACGACATCATCAGGTACCGGCGCGGGGGCGGGGAGGAGGCGGCCGCCGTACCCGCCGGGAGCCCTTGGCGGGGTCTGCACCCGCCGACCTCCCCGGGTTTGCACCGGCCGACCTCCCGGAGTTTGCACGGCCCGACCTCCCCGGTTCTGCACCCGCAAACCTCCCCGGGTTTGCATCGGCCGACCTCCCGGGGTTTGCACCCGCCGACCTCCCGGGGTCTGCACCGGCCGACCTCCGGGGTTTGCACGGCCCTCCCGGGTGCGGTGCGGTGACCCGGTGCCGCCGGAGCATCGCTGCGGAGACAGCCCGCAGGCGTCTCGTTCCGAAGCCGCCCTGCCCTGCCAGCGCCTCTCCCCATCCTCGGCCGTGGGTCACCGGGCGTTTGGCGCTCGGTATCCTCCTCCCTCCACGTTCCTGAAACTGCACAAAAAGGTTATTTAGGTAGCAGTTTCATCCTTTGCATCCCGCCCGAGATTTCTGATTCGACGAATTCTTAAAGCGCCGGTGGGAAGTCCTTAATAGAGAATTGATCGAAACCCAGGACCACGAGCTGGAGGCTGGTCCCGGGCGCGCGCTCACCTCTGGGCCACAATAATGAGAATAACGGAGTTCAGGTTTCACCGCCTGCTGTGAGCAGCGGACCGAAAAGAAGCCCAGGCGACCTCCAGGCAGCTGTTTAGAGGTTCACATTTGCACCCCCAAAGGCAGTTTGGGAGTAGGTTGCATCTGAAGGAAGCATCCGTTTCCCAATTCCCCTGTTTTCTCTAAAGGACCCCTAACATAAGTTTACTTTTGTATTTTTGGCTTGCATTACATTTTTTTGTTTTGCTTTGCATTTTAGTTCTCCCTTTGGGTGAATTCGTTGCTGACATTTCTTTAGGGAATGATGCATTTGAAATGTGTCAGTCGGTGTCTCAACAGAAACTTTTGTGGCAGATAAAGTTGAAAGCTGCAGAAATTGTGCTAAGGCCATTGATGACTGCCTCAAGCACAGCATAGGACCTGTCGGTGATGGGAGCCCATACTTAAACTATTTTTGAGAATGTGTGTGTGCTGCTTTTGGGTTTTTAATAGAAACTCTAGGATTGGATTTGGTTCCTCCACAGGATTTAAATTGGGCATTTCAAATCCAGTATCTGGGTTTGGTGTCTTATAGGCAAGAATCATAAATTCCATAAAGGACAAAGTTCTTTTCTTTAGTGTGTACGTCCATGATCTGTAAGAGGGAAAAGGAGGTAGTAGGGTAAGATGGAGTAAAGGTACGAAGAGCAAAAATTGGGATTGTGGAATAGGGAATCGGGTTGTTTTTGGGTTCATTTGTGTGTTTGTTGTTATTAATCCCAAGAGTAGACTTCATGCCAGTTCTCTTTTTCGCGATCCTTGACAGTTTCCTTCTTTTCCATGTGTTAGGTTGCCCACAATGCAGGGGATAGGTAATGACTTTACTTAGTTGAAGTAGCCATCCTCCAGGTACTCGGTTTATTAGGTTGAATTCAATAGGTGAGGGAGGTGTGAAGGATTTTGAGGTCTTCTCAGGACCTCTGTTGTGTGCACTCTTTGGTATTTGAAAGCAGGATGATATGAGGCTCTTTGAAATCTAGATATGATTTATTTGATGGGGCACTATGTTTTTTGTGCACCCAGCCGTAAGTAGAGGTTATGTCATATGTCACACTGCTTGAATTTTTATCGTTGTGTTTCTGTAAACTCTAAGGAAGGTAATGCTTTTCCTTTCCTTTCATATTGGTAGGTAGGTAGATAGATCTATAGATAGATATAGTTGCACAATCCATACATTGTCTCACAATATTGCAAAATGGCAAGTTACTTTTATATAGACAAAAGATTTACCCTTAAAACAATTTCTAACACTAAAAAGGTTTCCCAAAAAAATTGCAGTGGGATAGTAAAATCGGAGTCATATTGCATCTTGAAATTGGCGGCACCAATTTAATATAGCACTAAAAATATAGATGAGGAATCAGTGAAAGGGCTCTGGAAATTTCATCTCGAACAGTGACAGGTCGTTATTGTTTGTGAAATAGATCAGGCAAATGTTCAGACTTTTTCGTTTTCTTTCAGTTCAGTGTTTGAAATATAAATATAGACAGTACTTCAGTAATTTTCAACTATTTCACAGCAAAAAATGTAATATTCATAAATGTGATGCACAGTGGAAAACAGTGTTGTTGAAAAGTTAGCCTTAGTAATAAAAAGTTTACTGTTTTTTGCCATCTGTTTTGTTTCCATGTTTGCTCAAAGCTTAGGTAAAACTTATTGGTCAAATCTGACTTAGTCTGGTGCTAACCGGAATGAGCAGGTTATTTTCTTTAATGTTCTGAAACTATAAATCCTATATTGCTTGTAAAGAATGAATCAAAACCAGTTTATCATTTACCAGGTTTTTTTTTTGTCATCTTACTACAGCTAGTATTGC
The DNA here is from genome assembly GCF_014108245.1 of Pipistrellus kuhlii. Classification (NCBI taxonomy): domain Eukaryota; kingdom Metazoa; phylum Chordata; class Mammalia; order Chiroptera; family Vespertilionidae; genus Pipistrellus; species Pipistrellus kuhlii. The sequence goes on from NW_023425404.1 coordinate 1,573,621, forward strand.
TAATGATGGCGCTATTAATATATGACATCATTTTGTCCATGTTGCTTGTTGTTTTACTTCTTTTTACCATGTATCTCTATGCTTCTCTAGTAGTTTATCCTTTAGTTGTATTTATGTCGGTACTGATTTATACAGAAGTTAGTTTCACTGTCAGAAATAATATAGGAATTTTAGGGTCACTTTTTCTTATTTTTATAAGTTGGGGGCAAAAGTAGGGCTACAGTTGTTCCTATGGAAAATAATACAATCCTATATAATAAAGAGCTAATATGCTAATTAGACCAAACAGCAGAATGACCTTCTGGAAGACCTTCCGGATGAAGCTGGGGCTGCAAGGGCCGAGCCCCTTGCACGACTTTTGTGCATCGGGCCTCTGGTAATTAATAAAAATACAAGAATAAACTTTGTGTTTGCATTCTCACAGCCATAAACCTACTTTTGCTCCATCCCATATTGTAATCACAGGGCTCTCAGGAGACTGTATGCTCAGGTGATCAGAGGAAGGGGGAAAGGGAGCAGAAAGATGTCTTCCAAAATACAAAACTGGCCTTCAAGATATATCCCAGCAGCTTCTATCGTAGATTCCTGATTCTCAACCCTGGCTGCATATTAGAGTCGCTTAGAGAGTTAAAATAACTCAAACATAAGAAAATCACCAATGACTGAGTCCCATCCTGGAAATTTGATTTAATTTGTTTAGGGTAGGTCTCAGGTATAATTTGCTTATTGTTGTTTCCTTCTGTTTTTAATTTTTAAGCTTTCAGGATGAGTCTGATATGCAGCCAGGGTTAAAAACCACTACTTTAGAGATAGTAATAACCCGTGTTTAGCTGGAGGGCTAGGAAGTCAACCTCAAAAAACTTGGGGCCAAATTCATTCATTATTATTATGCATTTTATAACAATGTAGATAATCTGCTAAGTGTTGGAACCCCTTTAAAATTTTGGGCCTCTTGCTTTAAGTTCTCCCTTGCTGGACATCCCTGTTTGGAATTTATTACCAAATAAAGCAATCTTAACTGTGGCTTTCTCATGATGGATGTGCTCAGTACCATCAGGGGCTGGAAACACTGAAACACAGATGTCTTGCATCATCAATCCAGGAAAATGCTCACCATTTTGGAACCAGAATCTGCAGTCAGAAATAGTCCAAATATCCACCACGTTAACATCTGATAGGGCATATAAGTGCCTATGAGAAGGATAGATCATTTCCACCCTATGAAATTCTAAAGTGGATGTATTTTCATGGACGTTTGAAATAACACCCTAAGTTTATGTCTAGTCAGGTCATGGTAACTGAGGTAACTGTGTTTTGTAGGACTTTAGACCACGTGCTGCCACCAGCCATGTACGGAGCAGCCACTAACAGCTGACTAGCTTCTCTTTATGCCAGCAGGAATCTTCCATTGTGTCTTCAATAGGGGTCAATATTCTGAGACACGTAGGTCTGTTCGGGATTACCTCTAACCAGTGTAAACAAGCTGCTTTGGTTACAGTGGTATCTATTCTACTTATAGGGTGGTATGTGGCATCACCCTGTTGGCTAAAGACAGCAAGAATGAGCACAAAAGTCTTAAGAGCTCCTGGATGGTAACAACAGCATCACCCTCTGTAGGCCAGTGTAATTTAAAGGTGGATTTGATTGTTAAAAAATAGAGTGTTCACCCCATGACACTGGCATGCATATCCATCTCAACACTAAGCAATTCTTTGGTGCTGATTGAGGGGATGGGGATGGGACTGAAGATGGACATCACACTCTGGATCTAGCTATTTCGGAGGCCATAGGCAGGCTTGATTCATCGTTACACCACAAAAGACTTATTTTTTCCCTCCTGGGATAGGCAGTGTATCATAGCTGGATTGGCAAGCAAGAGGTTGTGATTGTAGGAGGTGTTAATTCAGATTTCACTCTAAATACTACCGGGTTCTTCACCATCAGGGTGAGAGTACATGATTTCACTTTAATCCAGAGGCTGGGGAATACAGGGATAAGGCAAAGAGATGGGTTGGATGTGAGGTAAGAATTCTGGATTGTATCATTGCCAAGGTGTGGATGATTCAAACTCTTGCCTTTCATAGTGTCTGTATTTTGCATTTCAGCCGGCAATGTTTTGCATTCCTGTTGTTCCATCCACATTCTTGTCAGCATTTAGCGTCATCAGCGTTTCAGATTTTGGCCATTCAGATAGGTACTGTAGTAGAATCTCGTTGTTTCGTGGTGTGTTTCCCTGGTGACGTGTGATATGGAGCATCTTTTCATATACTTATTTGCCATCGGTATATCTTCTTTGATGAGTGTCCATTAGGGTCTCTTGCCTGATTTTTAATTGGGTTGTTTGCTCTCTTATTGTTGAGTTTTTTTTGTTTTGTTTTGTTTTTAAATATATTTTATTGATTTTTTACAGTGAGGAAGGGAGAGAGATAGAGAGCGAGAAACGTCGATGAGAGAGAAACATCTACCAGCTGCCACTTGCACACCCCCTACTGGGGATGTGCCCACAACCAATGTGCATGCCCTTGACCGGAATTGAACCTGGGACCTTCCAGTTCACAGACTGATGCTCTACCACTGAGCCAAACTGGTTTCGGCTATTGTTGAGTTTTAACAGTCCTTTATCAGATGTGTCTTTTGTAAAATTTTGTCCCAGTCTGTGGTTTGTCTTCTAATGCTCTTGACATTGTCTTTCACAGAGCAGAAATTTTTTATTTTAATGAAGTGAGGATTAAAAACATATATGGACAATAAAATGGCACTAAACACATATTGATCAACAGTTGAATCTAAAAAACAAAAGGAATGAACAAGTAGAACAGAAACAGCCTCATGGATACTGAGAACATTTTGATGGTTGCCAGATGTTAGTAGTGGGTTTAATCAGATTTAGGAAGTTCTCTTTCTAAAATTCTTAGGTTGTTATATTTTTATCATAAAAAGGGTTGAATGTTTGTCAAATGTGTTTTCTATATCTATTTCTATGTATGGGGGTTTGTTGTTTTTTATTAATATGATATGTTGGTTGACTTCAATATGTTGAACTAAGTTTTATTTCCACTTAACTTCCCTTTTAATATTCATTTAGTATGTTTTGACTTGTTGACTACCATACCAAGCCATCCAGATGTTCAAACCAGAAATCCTAGCGTTATCATAGACATCTCCTTTCCCTATCTCCCTATATCCAATCAGTTGATTCTGTTTTAATACCTTCCTAACTTTTTCCTCTTTCATACATTCTCTACCCTGATGCCATTTAGTTTTCCCTCTCAAAGGTGAAACTCATCATCTAAATCTACTTGTTGAAAAATTTATCAAGGAGAAATTTATATTCATTTCCTGTCTTTTGCTGATGTATATAAATCATTACCAATGATTAGGTCTTTGTCTTATACTTAAAGATTCATAGATTATTTTCCATGACTCATGGATGACATTTTGTTTTGTAAAATGTGATTTGTACTTTAATATTAATGTTATTGTAAGAGTGCTACTAATACTATTTTTGGGCACTAAAGATGATCTAACTCTATCCAATAAAGGAGTAAAAATGGGATAGAGGGCTTAAAAATAGATGCATACCAATGGAGCGGATGGAATGTGATACGGTTGCTACTGATTTGTTGTATGTTCAGTTGACCCTTGTGAACATTCTGTTTTTGGAGAAATTTGCACACACTCTCTCAAATTATGGGGATTAGGAGGTCTATCATTAACTGTTTATCCTATGTACTATTGCAGTAGTAACCCTTCGCCTGGATTTTTATAGAGGTTACTTATTTTAAGTCCAATTATTTTAAATAGATAAGTAAACTCTAATTTTCACATTGGTGTATGTTATATATACCAAATATTATAAAATCTCTTTAACCAACTTTAAGTCTCCTACTTGTTTGTTTTGTAGCCTTGCATTGCATCCTGAACGAGTATTGGTAGCAACAGGACAAGTTGGGAAAGAGCCTTACATCTGTGTTTGGGATTCATACACGGTACAGACCATATCAGTTCTGAAGGATGTTCACACACATGGTATAGCTTGCTTAGCATTTGACTTAGATGGCCAGGTATGTGATAATTTTTTCTTTTTTTGTAACTTTATATTAAGAATGTGTATTATAAGAAATTATTATAAATCTATGCATATTAAATCAGAAAGCAATGATAAAAAGTATTTTTTCAAGGGTGGAGATGGGTAGGTGGGAGGAGTGGTTGGTGTATATGAGAACAGTGAGGTTTTTTTAATTTTCTCAAGAACTTTTCAATTGAATTAATTACTATCATGAAAGCTAAAGAGATTCTGATGCAGTGGAATAGTACCTGGTTGGTCTAGAAAATTTTACACATAATTCTTTTCCAGGTTGTGTATATTGATAAGACAAATGGAAGACATCTTAGCAAAATAAGGTTTAAATAGAGTTGTATACATTTTAATTTTTAGTTATTATAAGGTTTTCTATTAAAATTGCATTTTTTAATTGAAAATAACAAGGCAGTTTCTATATGAACTGTTTTTAGACAAAAATCAAAATTAAAAACAAAAGATATAATTAATATTTCACTTACTTTACTAATCAGTTCCCAAATTATTATTTACTTCTAGACAGTGACTTTTTTAAAAAATTAAACAAATCAACAGCTTTTTGGTGGTGTTTTCATGGAACTTGTTTTTACCTAAAACATATTTAAGAAGTGGTAAAAAGTTGGATTTTGCAGGTGTGCAAAACTTTTATAGTCTTTAAAAGTTTTATGTTTAAAATTAGAGTTTAAAAATTATTTTAACCTTTAGGAAAAAATTTAGGTACCTGCTTTTTAATTAATAAAATTAATTTCATAGGGCTAGATTTAATAGGAACAGATTACATTGTGAGCTCTTCCCTTGAAAATGATATCCAGTAGATGTTTTATTTATAACTCTGAGGAATAGCTTCTTTGAGTAGCATAGATACATATGACTTTCTGATAAGAGTCTGTTAAGAGATCTATAAAGACTTAACTGGAACCTCTCATTTGGGGGAAAATGTACTTCTAGGTTTAATATCACAGTGTAGCAGTGATTGTCAATTACAGAACCTTAATTTGTGTGTGCCATTTTTATTATTCAAGTCCCTTAATGTCTTCATATCAGGATTTATTTTATTCTTTAAAAGGCAGAGAATAATACTCCTTACCTACTTTACAGGAGATGATATTTTATGAAATAAACCAACAAAGTTGTTGTTAAAAAATCACTTACTAAAGGTATTATGAAATCCAAGATGTTTTAACTGTGTGTCTGTGTGTTTTAAGTATAGACATTTTCTTCTTAATTATAAAATTGCCTTTTCTAAATGTAATGTATGGCATTGCTGAGGAATTTCTCTTATATGTGTAAGGAGAAGTTATGCCCACCGCTTTTCTTAGTTGAAACCTTTAATTTCACTTATTTTAAGCAAGTTAAAAGATAAGTCTTGGGTTCATGTATTTTATTACCACAAATATTCATGAGAACATGTTACTTAAAATTTAAGCTTATAAAAAAACATAATAGCTAAAAGTTATTCAGCACATACTAAGTGTAAGGCATTGTCTACATCAGTGTTTCCCAAACTTTTGACATATGTGTACCCCTTCTATAATTTTCGTAACGCTGAGTACCCCTCGTTCTCATGAGAACGTAGAATTGGGCGCAGCTAAGCACAGTGCAGTGCATATCTCCAACAAACTCATCCGGTACCCCTGGGGGTATGCATACCACACTTTGGGAAACACTGGTCTAGATTATCTCATTTAATCCTCACAACCCTATGAAATGGAGACCATTATTATCTCTATTTTACAGATAAAGAAACTGAGACTTAGAAAGGTTAAGTAACTTGCCCTGGGTTACACAGCTAGTAAATGGAACCAGAGCTGGAACCCAGGGCAGTCACACTCCAAAGCTCATGTTTTTAACTGCAATCCTCGACTGCCTCCCCAAAAGGAACTTTGGAGGTGCTTGCTTATATTTCAAACTGAATTTATCCATCTTAAGTACAGTTAAATCCTGTAATGAACTGCTTCCAGTTAAAGATTAAGTTAAGAAGAAAATATCTGAAATGATGTTAATGAGAAAATGCCTTAGTTAAAAAATATATTTTAGTACATATCTCTCCACTCTATCAACTATGAGATACCCATTAGGAAATACTGTATAATGTTTGCATTTTCTACTATAACTGAGACTATAAATGACCAATTAAGATTTATCCAGTGAATGAGTTTCCCTGTTGGTAGCATTGCTGGATGTTCTTTTCCTAGAGAGGTTCTTCTGAATGGAGTATCTGTGCCAACACTGGAGTCTCCCTTATGGAGAATAATTAGGGTCTACAAAGGCTAATTATATAAAGCCACATCAAACTGGGACTAAAATTTCATAGTAAATGGGGAAGGAGTAGGAGGAAGAGGAATTTAGGAATTTATCTTGAAAATATAATCATAATTTAAAATAATAAAAGCACAATTCTCATATTTAATAAAACCTGTTACAGTTACAACTTTGCTAATTTATAGAATAAACCAAGAATAAAGGATTAATGTTTTTAACCTAATTTGTGAACTATACACTGGTACAAAATAAAATGCGTTGGCTTACCATTGACTTTGGGCCAATGATGAGGGTCATTTTTACAAAAATATTAGGGGTTTCATGTTTTTTTTTCCCCAAGGGCCTTCAAATAACCTCCTGATATTTAAACATATGTCAAGTGCCTGCTCCTTTTTAAAAAAATTGTCTTGTATTGCTTTCCAGATCCTAATATCTAATGGCTTTCTGTATGATTTGGCCAATATTTACTTCATTAAATCCTGTATCTTTTTCAAAATTAGTGATTTTTATTTTGTAACATTGTAACCGTTAGATCTTTTATAATTTGCCCTGAGACCAGAGGGATTCTCCACACTAGGATCTCTTCAGTTTAATTGTCCATTATTTGAAAGAATTTCACAAGTACAGGAACACACGGGATGCGTCTAGCTATGGCTGTTGGAATATTTTTCTTATTTGAGTAGAGTGCCAGAACTTTTACTAAAAACTTCCATGGAGTTTTAAAGCTTTTAGCCAGTTGTGACTTGCTTTGTGTGTATGAGGAGGTGAGACAGAGAGAAGAGGCAGTGGTACAAAGGACTGAGCTCCTCTGGTATTCACTTTATAGTTGTCTTGTGACATTTTAATTTCTACACAGTTTGCTATAGCAAGAGGTGAATATCTTTGTTTTGGCTAGATATTTATTGATACCTTCTTGTTTCAGATAGTCAAGATTCACCTAAGGATTTTTTTTTTTTTTCATTGATTTTTAGTGAGAATAGAGTGGGGAGGGGGAAAGAGAGAAAGAAACAGATCAATGTGAGAGAGACACATCGATTGGTTGCCTCCTAAATGTGCCCCAACTAGGGCCGGGGACTGAACCTGCAACCCTTTGGTGCAAGGGCTGATGCTCTATCCACTGAGCAACCCTGGCCAGCCAGGACTATTCTTTCTCTTTTTACGTGACCCATTCATTCTACTCATTTGAGGGTGTAAATCGTAACTCTACTTTGCATAAATGGTTTCTAACAGGATACTAGATGACATTTCTCATTTGGACAAGAAGAGGAAATAGGGTCTTAAAGCTACTTATGATTATGGTAAACTGATGATGATGATGATGATGATGATGATGATAGCGATGATGATAGCGATGATAGCAAACACTTATATAACATTAACTATATTCCAGGCACTCTTTTACCTCCTTTTATACAGGATGGGGCAGAAGTAGGTTTACAATTGTTCATATGGAAAATAATACAATAATAAATAATAGTACAAGAATAAACTGTGTTTCACATACTTACAACAGTAAACTTCTGTCCCCCCCCCCTGAGGGTATATGTATATGTTAATTGTCCTATTAACCTATGAGGTACTTTTATTATCCCCACTCAATAGGTAAGGAAACTAAGGCAGAGAGAGGCTTACGAACTATCCTAAGTCATCCCATTAGTAAGAGATGGGGCTGGTGTTCCAATCTAGGCAGCCCGCTACCAGAATCCATGCTCTGAACCAGAGACTGGTGGACTTTCTCTGACAAGTCAGATAGTAACGAGTTTAAGCGTTGTGGGTTAGGTGGTCTCAGTGACAACGGCTCTGCTCTGCCCTGTAGTGTGAACGCAGTCATAGACAGCTGGTAAAAGAATGTGCGTGGCTGTGTCCCAACTTTATTTACAAAAACCAGGGTGCAAGTAGAGTTTGGCCTGAGAATTGTACTTTGCAACCCCTGCTTCTAAATCAGTGCTTTTCAAAGAGTGTGTTGTGACTTGTGACTTCTTCTTTAACCCTTCATTCACTAAGAAGTGTATGTGTTGTTAATTTACAAATATTTGAAGGCTTTTCTGAATACTGTTCTGATTTCTGTTCTTGTCAGAAACTAATAACACTGTTTTCTTACCTATTAAGTGGAGATAATAAAAGTACTTCATAGAATAATAACTTCATGCTTATTCTGACTTCTGTTTTTGAAAATACAGAAAACATACTCTGTATTTTCATTATTAGAAATTTGTTTAGGTTTATTTTGTGATTCAAAATTTTGTGATCTTCACGAAGCATCATGTACATTTGGAAAAGGTAGGGAAAAATATGTCTTCTGTTTCCTTTCCTTCTGTTTATGGTACTGTTGTTCTCATTTGTTTTATTTCTACATGTTTTGTACACCCCATACTTGCTATTTTTGCCTAGAATAGTTAGTTTTAAAGGCAAATTAAAAATAAGAAAATCATATTTATGCATTTACCATTTGGGTGCTCTACATGCATATGTGTACTAAGTTAAGTCTTGCATGACTGACCCTTTGTGATCTTTGGGAGTTTTTTCACCTAGCTTCTTAGTAATTGTTTTTCTTTCTCAGAATTTTGTTCTTTGCTTGGCCTTGGGATTTTACCCTGTGCATGAAATATTGGTGCTCTCCAGGGGACTTATAAGTAGATTTTATGGAGCTCTTTCTCTGTTCTGCAATTTCTAGCCATCTTGGCTTCTCTGAACTGTAGGCTGTCTTCTCAAATCAGCAAGTCTGCTGGGCTCTGTTGGTATCCCACCTTTCTGGGCTGTAGTCTGGAAATTGCCTTCTAGGTAAAGACTGGGGCAATTTCACCTTGTTTGTTTCCCCCCCTTTCAGGATTCACAACTCTTCACTTCCTATTATGAATGTCTGAAAACATTTGTTTCATGTATTTTGTACAGTTTTTGGGTTGTTTATAGCTGCAGGTCAAGTTCAGACTCTGATACTCATTCAAGGCCAGAAGTTCATTTTTCATGTTTCTCAACCTCTCTCCTCCTTTCCATCTATCTCCTCTTTTCAATTCTCTCTTTACTTTCCTTTACTTGCCTATTCAACTCTTCCAATGAGTTTTGAATTTCTTTTATACATATATATATATATGAAATAGAAATATCTAGAAATTCCCTTTGCTTCTTCAAATCTGCCTGGATACTTTTTATAGTCTCCTATTCTTTGCTCATATGAATATATTGAGGTATTTTTAAGTCTTACCCTAATATAATCTGATAAATCCAATGTCTGATGTTTTGCAGGACTGATTTTGCTGTTTGTTGTGACTTTCTGATTCTCACTCATGTTTCTTATGTCTGTGATTATTGGGAACAGGTTTATTTTTTATTTTATTGATTGCTATCTTTAAAAATACTATAAGGGTGGGTGTTTTAGTCTTCCACATAGGATTTATATCTGCCTAGGCAACATTGTTGAAAATGCTTGAAGATTCTGCAGTCCTTAGGATCACTCCGAATGAAAATTTCCACTCAAGGGATTAATGATTAATGTGGATTTAGGCCTTACAGTCACACGAAGGTTGCTTGTGGCTACAGATTTTCAGGGTAGTTTTTCTCCCTTCATCCTTAAAATAGGATAGTCTCTTGTTTTCCCTTACTCTGAGGAGTATGCTGCTTTAGTCAGAGGTTTGCAAATCTAATCTCTACCTTAGGCGTGTCCTAAACTTTATTTCCTATTCCTTTTCAGCATACAGAACAAAATCAGGCTTATCAGGACTTAGCTAACACCTTTAGAATAAAGCTGATGGATGGAGGAGCTCTTACTATTCAAGATTACCATAGGAAACAACTTTGTTTTTGCTCTCAAATTTCTTAATATTCGATAGCTCAGTAGTGCATTTAAGAGATGTTTTTATATTTTACCTAACATTTTTAGTTTTTGACAGGAGAGATGTTTAGGGTATTTTGGCAATCCTACTGTTAGACATGGAAGTTATTCTTCTGTTTCTTGATGTAAAGAACCACACGTATGTGCAAATTATTAACAAGATGAAATATATCCAGCCTTTCTCTATAAGGTCTATAAAATATAACTGTTTTGATATTTATAATACCCACGAGTAGAACTTTCCATTTATAATTTGGTTCCTTTTTTACTCGTTTGCCTGCTTATTCTCTTCGGGACTTCTTGGAAATATTTCAGCGCTTGGTTTCAGTTGGACTCGACTCAAAAAATGCAGTTTGTGTTTGGGATTGGAAAAGGGGGAAAATGTTATCTATGGCTCCTGGTCACACAGACAGAGTAAGTATTCCCTTTCTGGTTTCTAATGGGGACTGGGAGACGGCCAGAGCGTGTCAGGGGATTTTATGTTTCTATCTTTTGTTATTGACCAATAATTCATATCTAATTAAAAATTTAAAGTACAGTTGTAATTAGAATGCACATGTACAATATTATAGACTCAGTATGTATAGTGCTAGCACAAAACTTTTAACCTAGTTGCTTCAGCAAAAATGATGAATTTTATGACACTAAAACCTCAATTTAAAAACTGAATAGTTCAGGCCTAGAGTCTGTTTAGTTTGGTTTACCACTGATTTGTTACATATATTTCATCATTAAGGTGAAAATGATATTTCATGTGTGAATTTAAAATTATGTATTAGAATTAGGGTTTTTAGAGACCTAACATGTTTTTTTTTAATATATTTTATTGATTTTTATACAGAGAGGAAGGGAGAGAGATAGAGAGTTAGAAACATCAATGAGAGAGAGTCATTGATCAGCTGCCTCTTGCACACCCCCTACTGGGGATATGCCCGCAACCAAGGTACATGCCCTTGACCGGAGTTGAACCCGGGACCCTTCAGTCCCCAAGCCGACGCTCTATCCATTGAGCCAAACCAGTCCAGGCAACATTTTTTTATTTATGAAATTTGTTAAAGATATATTATTCTAAGTTGTTTAAAATTAACATAAAGGATATGTTGTCAGCTTTTGAATTAAATATTATACTGCTTTTATAAACACACATCAGAATTTTATCATAAACTCTTTAAAATGTCTGAGTCTTTTGTATGTAATAAAATTTTTACCTAAACCAGCACAGGAGGGATAGTCATTGATTCTATTTCGGGGGATCTATGAATCTGTAAAAGTATATAGAAACATTTGTGATTTGCAGTTTGGGAAAAAAAAACCTTAGTTTTTAGCAAATTCTCAAAGCGGCCTGTTACACACACACAAACACAATTTAGATTATTAAAATGTTAAGTATAGTTTATTAAACAATTTTGTATTCTGACTGAGAGCAAAGCATATCACACATTACTACTTTGGATTTAGTAAATAGACTGATTACTATGAAAAAAATAATACTGTCATTGTTGGAACTTTTAAAACTGTTTTTGTGGTTAGTATTTTAAAGTTGCATTAGTAAGTTTTTCATGTAACCTGTTTTTTGGTGAGTTGTTAGCCATTAATTTATAAGATGTATTATTTCTTCATTATCACTGAAGGCTATCACTTAGTATATCTTTAGAGGTAGTGAGCATTTTACTTCATCAGGCTGACAGGTGTCAAAGAAATATGATGAAGGCTATCAGATAGCAGAATTCTTTTCTGCTATGAAATTGTTTTTCAAATATTAGTATTTCTGTTATTTATTATTAAAGTATATGTTTCTAGTGCATTTTTTTTCATCTGGGGTTTTTTCTTTTTTGCTTTTGTAACAAAAATGATTTGTGTGTATTTAGAATTTATGGAATCTTAGAAAGGAACAAAGCCTGGGGAATCTCCAAAATTTAATTGCATAAATTAATTTTGTTTGATAAACAATAAAGATAAAAATAGCATTTGTGCTGTGAAATAAATGTTTGGATTCTTTATGAAAGTAGCTCTGCATGATGGAAAGCTATAAAAACATTCTCCCTTCCCAGCTGTATGTGTGAAGTGTATGTTCCATTCAGATTTTCCTTTTGTAGAAATGCCTATGCCTTAGTTATATTGAACCATTCTTGTTATTTATGGGCCTATATTTTTTAAAAAAAGAATTTAAAAGAATTGTTAATTGTCATTCTACTACTTGCTTCATAAGTTCATGTAGTTGTTTCACAAGTTCATAGAAACTAAGAAATAGTTTTTTTTTTTAATAAAGAACAATTCATCTTTTAAAAATACATTTTTATTGATTTCAGAGAGGAAGGGAGAGGAAGAGAGAGATAGAAACATCAGTGATGAGAGAAAAATCATCAGCTGCCTCCTGCGTGCCCCACACTGGGGACTGAGTCCACAATCCAGTCATGTGCCCTGGCCAGGAATCAAACCGTGACCTCCTGGTTCGTAGCCACTCTGGCCGGGCAACATAAAGCTTTTGTTCCTTATCATTTATGTATTTATTTCCCATAAGATTTTTATTATTATCCTGATAATTATTTGCTGAGGAATATGACTTTATGATAGGTGGGGTTTGGGGTTATTTGGTCTTTTGGACAGCATTGTTAAATGATTCTGAAATTAAGTATTTTAACCATAAATCTGATTTGTTTACAGATATTTGATATTTCTTGGGATTTGTACCAGCCAAATAAACTTGTCAGCTGTGGTGTGAAACATATCAAGGTACTAGAATGGTCTTGTTTTATAAGTCACCAGAGGCCTGGTGCACAAATTTGTGCACTGGTGGGGTCCAGCCAGCCTACCCTGATCGGGGCCAGCAAGGGTGGGCTGGCTAGGGTGGTGGGGGAGCACCTCGGGGGCAGGGGTGGCCAGGGTGAGGGGCCATGGGCGTTCTGATTGTTCTGCCGATCAGTTGATTTGCATATCACCCTTTATTATATAGGATGATAATGTATTCTCTGCCGATGAGTACATTTCACACTATTTACAATTTAGGATAGTTTTTGTATTCTGACAGTACTTATTTTTAAATGTCAACATTTGTAATATTTTAATGTCCAATCTAACAAATATCATGTAGTTACTGTGTGAGGAATCTATGTGAGGGACATAGATATGAATAGAGAATTAATAAAACGCTTCCCATAAAGGAATTTAGTCTAATGAAATAGGTTTTGCACTATTTATCTTGTTGCTTCATGTCTCACTTAGAAACTAAAATGTGAGAATAGAAAACCCAAGTAAACTGAATTTTCATTTACAAAGATAAAACGTTGTGGTAGAAGCATCATGGAGAGAATTGGCTTTGCCATCTACTAGCTGTTGACTTGGGATGAGTCATTAACCTCTAAGCTTCTTTTCACATCTTAAAACTGTGGCTGCTGTTACACCTCACAGAGTTGGTGATTCAATAAGGCAGTGTATTTGTCGTAGTGCCTGGCACATGATCAGCTTTCTGACAGTGTTACCGTTTCTTCTCTGTTAGTTCTCTTATTTGATTTCAGCCTTTGATAGCCACTGTTTACTTTGCATATGAAAGCTTTGAGTTTTGTTTCATAATCGTAGTTCAGGATTTGAAACCCATATAGTCAGTGGTAATATTCACTCTTAGGTTTATAATTACTTTTAAATCCGTGATGCAAATTGGAACTACTTGCTTTTCTCCCAGTATCTGATATAACAGTTCCTGTAACAGTTAAATAACTCCCAGTAAGTAAGGTTGTTTTTTGTTGTTGTTTTTAAAATATAATTTATTGATTTTGTACAGAGAGGAAGGGAGAGAGATAGAGAGTTAGAAACATTGATGAGAGAGAGTCATCGATCAGCTGCCTCTTGCACACCCCCTACTGGGGATATGCCCACAACCAAGGTACATGCCCTTGATCGGAATCGAACCCGGGACCTTTCAGTCCCCAAGCCGTCGCTCTATCCACTGAGCCAAACCGGATAGGTTTTGTGTGCACATTCTTCTGATACTCTCACTTCCATCCACGTTTTCTCCAGAGCATCTTTGGCTGCTGCTGCAAATCTGGGTCCCGATTTGATAATGATTTGATAATGAATAGGCTCTGTGCTAGGTTTAAAGTATGTGGTATAAGCACTATGAAGGTGGAAATTGTGTCTTGTTCATCTTTTATGAACATCAGTTTGACACAGTACTTGATATATATTAAGTCCTTAATAAATTGTTGGCAAATTAATAGAGACCTTACTGTTGTTTTTCATTTTCAGATTTGAAAATCTTATCTTCTCAATAAAACAAACCATATATATATATATATTACTACCATTTCCTTACATGGTAGCTCTCTGCAGACAATACAAATAAGGAAACTAAATCCCAAAGATGATCTAGAACTGCAGTGGCCAGTACAGCTATTTAAATTAAATTAATTACAATTAAATAAAATTTAATAGTCATTTCTCAGGCACACTGGCAGTATGCTCAAGAGCCCCACATGTGTCAAAAAGAATAAAGGATTGATTCTAGATACATGTATATAAAAAAGAGCTGCATGTGTCTAGTGATTCATCTATATATACTATATATATATATATATATATATATATATATAGAGAGAGAGAGAGAGAGAGAGAGAGAGAGAGAGAGAGAGAGAGAGAGAGTCACATTTTCATCATCATAGGTGATTTGGCTCAGTGGTAAAGCGTCGGTCTGCCGACTGAAAGGTCTCAGGTTTGATTCCCATCAAACGCATGTACCTTGGTTGTGGGCACATCCCCAGTAGGGGGTGTGCAAGAGGCAGCTGGTTGATGTTTCTCTCTCATCGACGTTTCTAGCTCTCTATCTCTCTCCCTTCCTCTCTGTAAAAAAATAAATTTAATATATTAAAAAAAAAAAAAGAAAAGAAAGAAAGAAAGTTGACTTGGACAGCACTGATTTTAGAATGAAGGTTCTTCACTCTCACTGAGCATCAGAATCATGTGGATGCCTGGACTTCACTCTCCAGAGGCTCTGTCTGTTTATCTCAGTGGGGACCAGATGTACTATGTTTTATCATTTTCCCCCAGGTGATTCTAATGGGCAGCCACAATTGAGAACCACAATTCTAAAAGAAAATAATAGACTGAAATTGGGACTTGCTGAAAGGGAGAAAACCAGCTATTCTTATGTACAAAATCATGGAACTTTAAAATGTAAAAATCATAAACTTTTTTTTGTTATTTGAGTAGATCTGCATCATAATTTTTAGTTCTTTGATGCTTCATATTTTTTTGTTTTGTTTAAAAATATATTGTATTGATTTTTTACAGAGAGGAAGGGAAGGGAGAGAGAGATAGTTAGAAACATCGATCAGTTGCCTCCTGCACACCCCCCACTGGAGATGTGCCCCCAACCAAGGTACATGCCCTTGACCGGAATTGAACCTGGGACCTTTCAGTCCACAGGCTGACACTCTATCCACTGAGCCAAACCAGTTTTGGTTGATGCTTCATGTTTTAAATTAAGATCTTTAGGTCTTAAAATAAGAACTTGAAGGTCAGATAAGATTTTTAAGTATATAACATTATATTATTTTAAATAGTAATTTAGTTGTTATAAAGTTGAATTTATTCTTAGGGCCTAATTTCTTTATACAGAGCAATTTTATATATCTATAGTAATAAAAGCATAATATGCAAATTAGGCCAGATAGCCAAGTGACCTGATAAAGCCGTGGTGACAGGGAGCTAAGGCAGACGTGGTCAGGAGTGACCAGGCAGGCAGAGTGGTTAAGGGTGATGAGTTAGGCAGGCAGAGTGGTTAGGGGCAAGGAGGCAGGCAAGTAGTTAGGGGTGATCAGCAGGCAAGTGGATAGGGGCACTGAGGCAGGCAGGCCTTAGTGGTTAGGGGTGATCAGGAGACAGGCAAGTGGTTAGGGATGATGAGGCAGGCAGGCAGAGTGGTTAGGGACAATGAGTCAGACAGGCAGAGTGGGTAGGGGTGATTAGGCAGGCATGCAGGCAAGCAGTTAGGAGCCAGTGGTCCCGGATTGCGGGAAAGATGTCCTGGATTACGAGAGGGTACAGGGGGGCTGAGACACACACACCACCACCACCACCACCACCACCTCCCCCACCACCACCTCCACCACCACCACCACCAATCCCACCAATCCCATCCCTGCACAAATTTCATGCACCTGGCCGTGTGTGTGTGTCTGCCTTTGCCCCAATTTTGTTTTTTTATTTCTCTCTGCAAACTATTAAAATTTACCTGACTTCACAAAGAAGAACAAAACTCTGGTCATGAAGATTTATGTTTGACCTGTTTGACTTCCCTGTGTTTTCCCAAGAATGAACCAGTCATTCCAAATATGTATCTCTCTTATTTTTTAATAATTGAAAAGATCAATGGGTGCAACATACTAATCCTTTTATTTTTCCCTGACTTTGCTGTCTTTATCAGATTGAACATTAGGTTTGGTCCTTTTTCCTATTAATATATAGTATCTTCATTGCTAGCTCATTCCCAGCTTTTCAACCTAAATTTCATGTAGTTTTCTCTTCAGAAACCTAAGGGAAGCATAGCATATTTAAAAAGTAATGTAGTTCACCCTCCCCCACCTCCACCTCTGTTGTTCTTACAGATAAGGATTGAAACCAGCAATTTATCTGCTATAACTAGCTATTGACAACACTAGGATGAGGATGTGAACCTTGAATGCTATTGTATCATAAGGGAAATTCTTAGGTAATTTCTAGTCCGCTGCTCTAATGTAGCATCAAAGTATTGGGAATGATTTACTTTGTTTTATAAGCTTTCTTTGATAATCTTATTATACTTTGTACCTTTTAGTTCTGGAGTTTATGTGGAAATGCTCTGACCCCAAAACGAGGAGTCTTTGGTAAGACTGGCGACCTGCAAACAATATTGTGCCTGGCCTGTGCAAGGGATGAGCTGACATATTCCGGTGCGCTCAATGGGGATATCTATGTTTGGAAGGGAATCAACCTTATACGGACAATACAAGGAGCCCATACTGTAAGTACATTTAAATATTTCCAAACACTTTTTGATGTGAACTGCTTATCTTCTTGCCTTAGAACAAAAGATTACATAATCTAGAAAGCTTTCTAATCAGTCCAGTTACTTGGAAAACGTTGTAACAGAATTAATTTTATGCCTATCTGTAATGAATTTTTATAAGGTTTAACCTTATTTTCTTGTATGTTATGTGCATATCATTAAATACCTCTTTGGTCAGATATTGAGTTCCTATATATAATCTGTTTCTAGATTTTACAGATTTTTCTTAAAAAGTAACATGTTAAGCCAAAACCGGTTTGGCTCAATGGATAGAGCGTCGGCTTGGGGACTGAAGGGACCCGGGTTTGATTCCGGTCAAGGGCATGTACCTTGGTTGGGGGCATATCCCCAGTAGGGGGTGTGCAGGAGGCAGCTGATCGATGACTCTCATTGATGTTTCTAACTCTCTATCTCTCTCCCTTCCTCTCTGTGCAAAATCAATAAAATATATATATTTTAAAAAGTAACATGTTAAATTATTTCCTCTTCCAGGCAGGAATTTTCAGCATGAATGCTTGTGAAGAAGGCTTTGCTACTGGTGGCAGAGATGGCTGTATTCGCCTTTGGGATTTATCTTTTAAACCAATTACTGTGATTGATCTCAGGGAAACAGACCAGGGATACAAAGGTAATAACAAACCAAATAGTGTCTCTTTATTAGATAAATTCTAAATATGCCTAGGATTGTCTGTTTCTGTAAACATGAATGTATGTTTTATGAATATAATGAGATATTTGCCTGTTCAGAGTGTAGACATGTAATTGAAATTCTTCTGTGGAAGAGAAGTTTTGCCTAAGGTCAGTCTAGATTTTCTGTTATGACAAAGGTTCTTTCATGTCTGATGACTGTTATAATGGACCTGAAGAGAGATGTGTAACCTTGAATCTTGAAACTATTTTACTATTAGAATGCTAGATGTAACTTTAGCAAGTAAACTGTTGAAAAGAAAGTGTGTCAAGGGTTTGGAGGAAACTGTACACAGCACCTCTGTGTTGGCCATAATGTATAGATAAGAAAACTATGAGGAACATTAGCTTTCCTAAGGTTACAAAAAGAATTGTGAAATATACAGAAAAATTAGAAGTCTCTTTTTTTTTTTAAATTAAAAAATTTTTTCAAACCTCATTCTCGGGTGAGGATTAAAATAATAATAAAAAGAGAAATGTCATTCCACGTAGAAAATAATATAGAGAATTGAAAAAGATGTATGGATCAGAGATTTACAGATTTCTTTTATCTTATATCTAAGGTATAAAAAGTTATAAAAATTAATATCAGTTTAGGGCATTGGAATTCTGTTATTACAGCATTGCTCTTAAATGCAATTCACTTTTGACTAGGTTTGTCTGTGAGGAGTGTTTGTTGGCGAGGTGACCACATTCTAGTTGGAACACAGGACAGTGAAATTTTTGAAATTGTGGTGCATGAAAGAAAGAAACCCTTCCTAATTATGCAAGGGCATTGTGAGGGTGAACTCTGGGCACTTGCCATCCATCCTACAAAACCTTTGGCCGTGACTGGAAGTGATGATCGTTCAGTCAGGTAAGCCAATCTCTCTCTCTCTCTCTAGATAGATAGATAGATAGATAGATAGATAGATAGATAGATAGATATAGATATAGATCTATATACATGCCTAAGCGACCATTACAACTGGATGACCAGATGATTGCTGGTAGCTGTGACATGCACTGACTGCCAGGGGGCAGATACTCAATGCAGGAAGTGCCCCCTGGTGGTCAGTGCATTTCTACAGCCAACCTCCCATGGCAACCTCCCACAGCCCCTTCCCCCAGCTGGCCAGCCCCCATGGCCCCGATTGGGACTGGGCCAGATAGCCCCAATCAGCCCTGATTGTTGGCCAGGTTGAGGGACTCCACCCATGCACGAATTTGTGCACTAGGCCTCTAGTTATAAAATAATAGCATAGGCTGGAATTTCTTCTTAGATAAACATAAAACTTCTTTAAAATGCATTTAAATTTTGTCAACTTTTGTGATATAACAAATGAACATAATTAAGAAGCACTTCAAAATTAATATAATTAAAAATATATTTTATTGATTTATTTACAGAGAGGAAGGGAGAGAGATAGAGAGCTAGAAACATTGATGAGAGAGAAACATCGACCAGATGCCTCTTGCATACCCCCTACCAGGGATGTGCCTGCAATCAAGGTACATGCTCTTGACTGGAATCGAACCCGGGACCCTTCAGTCCGCAGACCGACACTCTACCACTGAGCCAAACCGGTTTTGGCTATTTTGTTTTAAATTTTTAAATTTTCTGACCATGGTTTCCTGTGAGTTGAACATATTGTGATGAGCTGAAACCGGTTTGGCTCAGGGGCAGAGCGTCGGTCTGTGGACTGAAAGGTCCCGGGTTCAATTCCGGTCAAGGGCATGTACTTTGGTTGCGGGCACATCCCCGGTGTTGGGTGTGCAGGAGGCAGCTGGTCGATGTTTCTCTCTCATCGACATTTCTAGCTCTCTATCTCTCTCCCTTCCTCTCTGTAAAAAAATCAATAAAATATATATATTTTTAAAACAACACAAAACGAACATATTGTGATGAGTGCTTAGTCTGAAATAACACATATTTGTATTCTTTTAAAGAAGCTATTGTGTCATTGCAAAATAAACACAATGTTTTACTAATTCAATAACAGTATAATTTGTAATTAGCTTTAAAAATGTGCCTTAAAAATGTAGTATTCAAAGTTTACTTTTCTGTGTGTGTGTTTTTTTTTTTTTCTTGTTCTGACATGAATGGCTATGTACTAGAAATTAAAAATAGCTAAAACTGGTTTGGCTCAATGGATAGAGCGTTGGCTTGGGGACTGAAGGGTCCCAGGTTCGATTCTGGTCAAGGGCATGTACCTTGGTTGTGGGCACATCCCCAGTAGGGGGTGTGCAAGAGGCAGCTGATCGATGTCTCTCTCTCATCGATGTTTCTAACTCTCTATCTCTCTCCCTTCCTCTCTGTACAAAATCAATAAAATATATTTTTAAAAAATAGTAAATTGTCACCATATGATAATACAGCTCAATGAACAAAATTCTACCAAGTTATAACTGTGCCAGTGCAGTGCGCTGAAGGAGCATGCAGAGTGCTATGTCGCACCCTGTCTGCCATCTCTTTTGCAGTGGGTGACGCACCACTGCCTCCACAGGGTAAAAGCAGCCATGGACACATGTAAACAAACAAATGGGGCTGTTTCTATCAAACTTGGTTTTCAGATTTGATTTTGATTTGAATTTCATATGATTTTCTCATGTCTCAAAATGTTATTCTGTTAATTTTTTTCAACCATTTAAACATGTAAAGAAAACTTCTTAGTTTGCAGACTGTACAAAAAACAGACACTGGGCCCCCTTTGGCCCACCAGCTCTGGTTTTCTGATCCCCGTGGTAGAACATAGAAAGTCTTCAGTAATTATCACATTTCTATCATACAGTAATATTAAAACATGGACATTTTTCCTTTGAAATCAGGAAGAAGACAATGATTTCCACTCACACCATTATATTCAGCTGTAGAATAAAAGTCTTTGTCAGCCCAGTAAGGCCAAATATATATGTATGACATAATATTTATATATTTATGTACAGAGAGATATATAGATATATAGATATTTGGATTGAAAAAGAAGAAACAACTCTCATTTATAGGTATTATGATTGTATATGTAGAAAATTGAAAATACAGAGAAATTATTGGAATTAAAAGGAATTTAGCAAATTTTCCTGGATATATAAAAATATACAGAATCATTTTTCCTATAAGACAGCAAAATGTAGAATCTACTTAGTTTTACTGATCTTTTGCTAATCTTTTGGGGTAGATGCTTGTTCATTGAGTTGTTGCCTTTGTTTTTATAATATCTGCCAAGTTCCCCCTAAGAACTGTGTCAGCTTGTATCCCGTAAAACAGGTTTGAAGTAAGTTATTAGGATTTTGTCTTTGTTCTTTAGATTATTTGGAAGTATAATTCTTAATTTTCAAACAATGGGTATTTTCTTTTTACATTTTTGTTGTAGATTCTTAATGTTAGAGTCTGGAATAGACTCTCAATTTGCATAGTCTTAATTTGAAGGACTATATACAAAGTATAGAACATATACCACTATCTTATATCTAGATCTCCCCTTTGATCAGGGTAGAAATCATCTATCTAAAAATTGTCATTACATTGTTTTAAAATACAAGATTCTATCTATTCTTGTCATTTTAAGTATAAACAGTATTTCTGTTTTCATGGATAAGAATTCCATGAAGTATATAGTTAAAATCTACATTTCTCTTAAAATGAGATGATTATTTTAACCAAAATGTTTTCATAGAGTTTATTATTTTTCAGGCATACACCAGTTAATGATTCTTATATTTTAATTAAATGTTACAGAATATGGAGCCTAGTAGATCACGCATTAATAGCAAGATGTAATATGGAAGAACCGGTTCGTTGTGCAGCTGTAAATGTAGATGGCATCCATCTTGCTCTCGGAATGAAGGATGGCTCATTCACTGTGCTTAGAGTAAGGTATGGTATTGGGGGAGAAACAGGAACAGATAGTAATTTTCTAAGTGAAATACAATACTTATTGTTTTACCCATTTTCTTTTTAATTAATATATATTAATATATATTTCCGGTATTAGTTTCATTAAATATAAAAATATATTTATAAAATGCTTCATCAGAAAATTAAGTTAACTCAGAAACCTTGGTTTGGGGTTTAAGGATGGTTAATAGATTAATGGCTAAAATTTGAACTATAAATTTGGGTTTCTTGGTAATATTGATTTTCAGTAATGATCCTCTGTCATTGAAGGGGGTGGGATGGACATTAAGCCTTTAAAAATGGCTGAATGATTTTGTTGTTTGAAAAAAATTCCTTCTGTTTTTCCTTTGTTTGGGTCTACTTTGAAGAATTTGTTAAAGCAATTAACAGCTAGTGTTGAATCATAAATATGGTACAAATAAGTATTTATGAAATCTTTTTATTGAATTTATTGGGGTGACACATTAACAAATTTACATGGGCTTCAGGTGCACAGTTCTACTTCACATCACGTCTCTGTGCACGTCCTTGTCCATCATCATTTGTCCACGTCTTTCCTCTTCCATCTCCCCTCCGGCGTTTGTCACACTGTTGTCTCAGTGAGGACCATCCACCCAGTTGCCCAATCCAGAAACCATTCATTCCTTTCTTCCTTTTGCCTCCCTGGTTTGGTGGAATGGTATTTCAGCTGGTCCCCTTACTCAAAGCCTTTTTCACTCTACAGCTATAGTGATGCCCAACATATTTGTTTGTATCCCTCCTCTTTCTGAAATAGATAGAAGCTTTGGACTGTCCTTAGGATGAAGTTCATAATCTGTAGTTAACGTAGACTGAAATGCCCATCTCCCCAGCCTTTTTCTTCCCACCTCAATCTCTTTCTTTGAACATTTATAAAATATCTTCTACGTTTTCAGACACATCCTGTTCTCTTGTACTTCTGAGTTTGTATAGATGCTGACTCCTCTGTCAACATAAAATTTTACGACTTTATTTCCTTTATCATATGGCCCTATAAAGTTAATCTGAATCTCTAAACTATTTGAAGTAGCCGAAACCGGTTTGGCTTAGTGGTAGAGCGTTGGTCTGCGGACTGAAAGGTCCCAGGTCCGATTCCGGTCAGGGGCATGTACGTTGGTTGCGGGCACATCCCCGGTAGGGGGTGTGCAAGAGGCAGCTGGTCGATGTTTCTCTCTCATTGACATTTCTAGCTCTCTATCTCTCTCCCTTCCTCTCAGTAAAAAATCAATAAAATATATATTTAAATAAATAAATAAATATTAATAAATAAACAAACAAACTACTTGAAGTAATTCAGAAAATGAAATTTAGCATTTTCACCTGTCTCCAACTATATTGTACTTATATGTTTCTGTTCAGCAAAATAATTATCCCTTTTTTATTTAAATATATTTTATTGATTTTTTACAGAGAGGAAGGGAGAGACATAGAGAGCTAGAAACGTTGATGAGAGAGAAACATCGACCAGCTGCCTCTTGCACACCCCCTACCGAGGATGTGCCCGCAACCAAGGTACATGCCCTTGACCAGAATCAAACCTGGGACCTTTCAGTCCGCAGACCCACCCTCTACCGCTGAGCCAAACCGGTTTCGGCCAAAATAATTATTCCTTAATACTTATTGTCTCATTTACTTTTACTTTATTGTTTATGAATACTTGATTCAGCCTCACAGTCATTTTATACACATTTGGAAACTGAACTAATTCTGTAGTGACTTTTCCTATATGGTTTAATGTTTTTTTCTTTATAGAGATATGACAGAAGTTGTGCATATTAAAGATAGGAAGGAGGCAATTCATGAGTTAAAATATTCACCAGATGGAACGTACCTTGCTGTTGGATGCAATGACAGCTCAGTTGATATTTATGGAGTTGCTCAGCGTTACAAAAAAATGGGGGAGTGTGTGGGATCACTTAGTTTCATCACTCATCTGGACTGGTCCTCAGACAGCAGATACTTACAGACTAATGATGGAAACGGTAAAAGACTTTTTTATAGGATGCCAGGTAAAAATTTCTAATACATTATTTATAAATTGTAGATTTTTAGTGCCTATAAATTTTTCTAGGATTTCGCTAGAAACAGAGGTAAGCTACATTTGACTATAAGAAATCAGTGAATTCCTGAGCTGATATTTTGGGCATTGTGATCTTTTCCATAGGCTTCCCTAATTAATTGAAGTCTTTTTTGATTCTTAATTAAAGCTTTTTTTGCTTAGAGAATCTAGAATAAGCATGTCAAACTCACGGTCCGTGGGCCACATGCCTCATCATTTGGCCCATATGTTAGCCTTTGAGTTTGACATGTTGATCTAGGACCTTATTATGTTGAATTCCATACATGTGTATTGTACCAGAATATGGTAAAGTCCTTGTGTGTTTTAGGAAGTAAAAAATTGAATTTTTATTGTGGAACTTGTATATAATTGCTACAAATGTGGAACTTCTATATAATTGCTACAAATGTCTAACCATAAGCTGTTTGGGTATTAATATTGGGTTGCCAATACTAATATAGCTAAAAATTAAATTTGAAAAAGTTTTCATCAAAGATTTAAAAATAGATTTAAAACAGAGCAAAATATTATTAGTACTTTATTTAGTATTATAGTGAATTAGTGACTTTTGCAATAAGCAATTTGATACAACTACATAATTAAATTAATGCATCTCAATAGTGTTTACTAACAATCTGTAAGTAATGAACATTGAATTAATCCTAAAGTGCTGTTACTTAATATAAATGTATTACTTCCCACTTGTCTTTCTTTCCCAGACCTTTGCAAAAGCTCTCTTTTTCTCAACTATGTACCTTCTTAGGTTTCTTTTTGAATACTTGATTTGTCACTTAGAGCTTTTACTTTTTCTTCTAAATTACCCTATTGTGACTAATCTGTAGCATGACTTTAATAGGGTTCAGTTTTATTCTTCATATGGTGAACCTGCTAGCTATATCTGATTAAATCTGTGTGTATCTCTGAATCAGTATAATTTTGGCTTTTTAAAAATTTCTAGCATTTTATTCTCTCCTCTTCTTACCATATTTACCAATCTATTCATGGGTTCTATTTTTAACTGGAGTGGGAAGCTATTTAATTTTTTTTTAATTCCTCACACCCACGGACATGTGGTTTTTGGGTTTTTTTAAGTGATTTTTTTTCCAAAGAGAGGAAGGGAGAGAGAAAAAGAGAGAAATATTAATGTGAGCAAGAAACATCAGTTGGTTGCCTCCTGTATGCCCCCTGACCAGGGTCAAATCCGAAACGTAGGTATGTGTCCTAACCACCTTTTGGTGTTCAGGACTGTACTCCAACCAATGAGCCACCTAGCCAGGTTGGAAAGCTATTAAAAATTTTGGAGTTTACCATTATATCAGTACAATTTATGCTTTAGTAAAAATCAAATGAAATAACTTACTCCATTAAAACTGATTTCTTTTTAGGAGGTAAAGAAGTGACAAATAAAGAAGAAACAAAAGGTGTTCACTGGGCTTCATGGACATGTGTTTCAGGCCTTGAAGTAAATGGAATTTGGCCCAAGTACTCAGATAATAATGATATAAATTCAGTAGATGGAAACTATATTGGACAAGTTTTAGTTACAGCTGATGACTATGGAATTGTGAAACTATTTCGATATCCTTGTTTAAGAAAAGGTAATTTTTCTTTCTAAGTACTATTTTATAGAAATTTTCAGTTCTTGCAAAAATGTTAGTCTTGAGATAAATAGAGGGTTTTATATTTTTGAAAATATGTGCATTGATAATTTGGTGAAGTTGCATTAAAATGGACAAAATTAGCTACTTTTTATTTTGCTAATTAAAAAATTATTGTTACTTTTTTTACATGAAATCTTTATTAGAAAATTATTAGAAAATTAATTTTGAATTCATGTATTACAAATGGACTAATACTTTATTCTTTCTTTTTAAAGAACCATTTTTCTTCCCACTTCCAGAATTGCTTCATATTGTCAGACTGTACACTGATGTTCTTTTCTTGTGGTTTATTTTCTTTAATTATGCAACTTATTGAACATATATCTTTTAGGTGACATTTTCTTGTCTTTTTCTCAAGAATGCTAATGAAGTGGTGAACTTTACAAGTAAATTCCATAGTTTGGAATTTATTCGTTGTTGGTTGGTCTCACATGCGAGGGTGTTTTTCCTTAAATGCTTAAATTATATCGTGAGTCAGTGGAACAAAGATGTACATCCCTTGATGTAGACGCATTCATTTGTTCATCCCACAGATTTTGAATTAACATTTTCCTTTGATCATAGTTAAGGCAATGGAAGAAGGATGCATTGGTTCAGGTGTAGAGATTATTTTTTTGAGGTGGTGTTTTTGTGTTGGCATTAGTTTATCAATTGACAGATATATTTTTGTTACAGGGGCCAAGTTTAGAAAATATTTTGGCCACTCAGCTCATGTAACGAATGTCCGATGGTCACACGATCATCAGTGGGTTATTTCTATCGGTGGAGCAGATCACGCTGTCTTTCAGTGGAGATTTATTCCTGAGAGAAAACTGAAAGATGCTCTTCACATAGCACCCCAAGGTGAGTAAGCAGTACTTACTGCCTAACAACATCTCTGTCAATAACGCTTCAGTAACTCCCAGGAAACATTTTGCTGTTGAAATGTAATCTAGCCTTATGGAATAGTTTATTATTGAAAATTTTAAATTAGAATATCAGGTCTACATGGGTTTTTTTGGTTTGTTTTAAATATGTTGATTTTTTTGCGGAGGTTCGATTCAGGTCTATATGTTTAGTCAGATTTTACAGAACCTGGAATACGAAGTAGATTTGGTTGCATTTTAAATCTATGAAATGATAGATGAAGAGACAGTTACATTAGCGGAACAAACATTTAATGTATTCTATGGGAGATGGGTATCTAGGCTCTGTATATAGTTGTTGTTTTTTCCCCCCAAAGAAAAGTTATTTAATGTCAATTTAGCTATCAATCATAGTATTTCCTAGCTAACTATAGATTAGATTATTTTCATGTTAATTATAGACTATATTTAGTTATATTTTCAGACTTTTAAATTTTACGTAGCAGTCATTGGGGAGAGTGGGGGTACTTAAAGGAGCGATTGACTTTGCAGGGAGTCGGGAGGAAGATAACCTGTAGTGCAGTTCAGTGACGTCTGTGTCACCCGAATGGGTAATTTCATCCGATTGTTTTATGGCTTGTCCGTTGGCACAGTTGCCTCTTAATTAATTTTACGGTGCTGCTTTGAAAATGGATTTTTCTTAAACAAATAATGTTTCATTTCTTAAAATTACAGAAAGTCTGGCTGACTCTAATAGTGATGAGTCAGATTCAGATCTGTCTGATGTTCCCGAACTGGACTCTGAAATTGAACAAGAAACACAGCTCACTTACCGTCGGCAGGTGAGTTTCCCCTGAAAAAGTCTGGTTTCTTTTCCTCTTAACTTTCTGTTGATTACTCATCTGTTATCTTTTGTGGTTTTTAATTTTTCAAGAAATATGTGGCCACTTGTTTTCCCTCTTTTTCCTCTTAACTTTCTGTTGATTACTCATCTGTTATCTTTTGTGGTTTTTAATTTTTCAAGAAATATGTGGCCACTTGTTTTCCCTCTTTTTCCTCTTAACTTTCTGTTGATTACTCATCTGTTATCTTTTGTGGTTTTTAATTTTTCAAGAAATATGTGGCCACGTGTTCTCTTGATAGTAAGTGCTTGGTATATTAAGTGTGCCCATATTTTATTTACCTACTAGAGGCCAATGGCACGATATTCGTGCAAGAATAGGCCTTCCTTCCCCTGGCTTTACTCTCAGCAGCCCGGGAGCTGGCAAGTCCCCACTCCTGGCCCACCCAGGAGCCGGCCAGTCCTCACTTCTGTCCCGAGCACTGCTCCTGTAGATCCCTCCGCCACTCCCCTCCCCCACATAGAAGGCGCCAGCCCGTCCCCAGCCACTCCACGACTACATATGCAAATTAAACTTCATCTTTGTTGGGTTAGTTTGCATGTTTCTGTGATTGGCTGTGGGTGTAGCAGAGTGATGGTTAATTTGCATGTTTCTCTTTTATTAGGTAAGATAGCTTCTTGTCACAGTATACTTCTATTTATTCCCTTTAAAATATTCTCTTAAGAAGTACAAAAATATCATGTAACATTAAATATGCACTTGTCAGTGTTACATAGAAAATATAAATTAGTTTGTTCTTCCTAAGGAAGTAAGTTTCATAAAGTACCTTCCTAGTTAGGACAGTTGTTAAAACTTCAGTAATCAGTGGTAAACACAATGTCTGAAAGTTACATTAGGAATCTGTGAAAACCATTGTTGATATATATTCTAAAAACATTTCTATATTATTTGAAGGTTTACAAAGAAGATCTACCTCAGCTTAAAGAACAGTACAAAGAGAAACAAAAAGGCGGCACTTCTAAAAGAAGAGAGCGGGCTCCGGGAAACAGTATTCGATTACACTTTGTTCATGGGTATGAAGCAACAATTTTCCATTTCTGTGTTTGCCTTTGGGCTTGCATAACCTCTCAGTGCCTCTGTTTCCCCATCTGTAAATGGGAATAACACTGTCTACTTCATAGTTTTCAGATGACGAGTAAATAAGGAAATAGTTGTGACTTAGAATGTTGTCTGGTACATAATAAGCATTGTATACGTGTATATTAATAAAAAATTAATTTGTCTTATGATAGCTTTATATTTATAGAAATGGATTGCTTGTCTTTAAACAAATGAGTAGTAAAATGTAAGAGAGTATAATCACCTCTAGCTATGTCTGATTTGGAATGATATTGTGTATTCAGAAGGCCTGAGCATTTTGGCCTTCGAATGTTAGTTTCAATAAAAGACAGTTTCTGTCAAAACCGGTTTGGCTCAGTGGATAGAGCGTTGGCCTGCGGACTGAAAGGTTCTAGGTTCGATTCCGGTCAAGGGCATTTACCTTGATTGCGGCCACATCCCCAGTAGGGGCTATGCAAAAGGCAGCTGATCAATGATTCTCTCTCATCGATGTTTCTTTCTTTTTTTAGTGTCTTTTCTATATATTTATTTTTTTATTTTTTAATAAATCTTTATTGTTCATATCATTACAAATGTTCCTCATTTTTTTCCCCTCCATTGCTCCCCTCCACCAGGTTCCCACCCCACCCTCTGCCCTTTCCCCATCCCCCATTGTCCTCATCCATAGGTGCACTCTCATCGAGGTTTCTAACTCTCTATCCCTCTCTCTTCCTTTCTATAAAATAAATAAAATATATTTTAAAAAATAAAATCAATAAAATATATTAAGAAAAAAATAAAAGACAGTTTCTGGGTTGCCTTAGAACATTTGTCAGAACAGGTCTCACCTCTCATTCTGGAACAACAGATTCTCCTCACCCACTGATAGTGCTTTCAAGGATTTCAAAAAGGATCCATTTAGCAAAAGGTTTTTTCTCTCTCCCATATTAATAGGCAGTATTGCCATGCAGTTATAGTTTATGAATTGATTTTCTTTGAAGTGCAAAGAAAGGTTGCTATAAATGGAACTGTAATAACCATTTTAAGAAGATTTGACTACTTTTTCCCAGATAAGTATAATATTTTAAAATGATTTAAATTTACTTTTGGAATATAGATTATTTTCTCATAGTTCAACAATGTGTATAAAAGAGCACACTTTAAAAATCCTCTCCCCGCCCCCCTGCTCTCCAGCCATCATTTCCCTGCACCAAGACCATCCACTGTTACTTAGTTCCAGAAATATTTATGCATGTACAGACAATATACAAATATATATTATTTTCTGTACCCTTTCACTTATAAAAAGCACCTATTTTTGTCTTACAGTATACAAATTTAGTACTGTACTTAAATTCAAATAATAGTGTGCTATATACATTTACCTGCACCTTGAGTTTTATAAATTCAGTTTTATAGCTTGGATTTAGTTATTGGTAATTAGAGCAGTTCATAAAAGTTTATGTGACCTGAAATTTTGTATTTTGTTTTAATGGCTTAGTATCTTGTAAAATTAGAAATTGAGCCAAAGCCGGTTTGGCTCAGTGGTAGAGCGTCAGTCTGCGGACTGGAAGTCCCAGGTTCGATTCCGGTCAGGGGCATGTACATTGGTTGCGGGCACATCCCTGGTAGGGGGTGTGCAAGAGGCAGCTGGTTGATGTTTCTCTCTCATTGACGTTTCTAGCTCTCTCTCTCTCTCCCTTCCTCTCTGTAAAAACTCAATAAAATATATTTTTTTAAAAAAATTAGAAATTGAGTGACCTAAAAGATATGCCTACTTCTCCTCTATATAGTCCATATTTATCAGATAAAGGCCAAAGTTCATATTATATGTTTTCTATGTTTAGTTACAGAGGTTATGACTGTCGAAGTAATCTGTTTTATACCCAAATTGGGGAAATTGTGTACCATGTGGCAGCAGTGGGTGTCATTTATAATCGGCAACAGAACACGCAGCGCTTTTACCTGGGCCATGATGACGACATCCTCTGCCTGGCTATCCATCCTTCGAAAGACTATGTGGCAACAGGCCAGGTAGGTCCTTTGAAAAACTTATAACAGGTCAGATAGGTTAGACCTTTGTTTGGCTTTAAAGTTAGGTAAGTCTACTTTTTAAAAATCTATCTTTTGTATTCTGTGAAATAAAGAGTAAAGAATTCTGGTCCCAGCCAGTTTGTTCAGTGGTTAGAGCGTTGGCTCGATTCTGGTCAACCAGTCAATGTATCTCTCTCACATCCATGTTTCTCTCTCTCTCTCTCCCTCCCTTCCACTCTCTCTGGAAATCAATGAAAAAAAAAAAAAAATCCTCTGGTGAGGGATAACAACAACCAAAAAAATAGTGAAGAATTCTTTAGAATGGGATTTTGTTTTCATACTAGAGGCTTGTTGCAGGAAGATTCCTGCAAGAATAGGGCTTCCTGCGGTGGTCTCTGCTGCCCCGCCTGCTTCGCCCTCCCTTCTCTACTGCCCGGCCTGCTTCCTCCCTTCTCTGCCGCCCCGCTTGCTTGCTTCTCAACAGCTTCACTCCCTTCTGCAGCAATTGGCTTCCTTCTACACTATCTTCAGTCTTCATTATACGCCTGGATATGCAAATTAACTGCCATCCTGGTTGGGTTAATTTGCACATTCGCTCCTGATTGGCTTGTGGGTGTGGCTTGTGGGCATAGCGGCAGTACAGTCAATTTGCATGTTTTTTATTAGATAGGATTACAAACACAATTTATCCTAACTTTTTCCCTATAGTTTTCTTTAGAGTTTTAGTTATTGTTGTTTTAATTTGAATTTGGAACTAAAGAGCTCTGGCTTCTTTCTGTGAGGATAATATTAATTTTTTAAAATTTGTGAGTAAAAGTTATAGAAAACATAAAGACTAGAAATATGGTTTATATAGGTTATCTAAAATACTGTACTAAGTTATCTAACAAATGTTCTATGACAGATAGGATCATTATGCTTTTGTTTTACAACCATGGTAGGAACCTATTCAGGTTTACCGAAGTACAAAGCAAAACTATTGAAATAAAAAACAATAGGATAAGTCTTAACTGATACCTGTCTATGTAGACATTCTTAGAGAAGGATGGAAAGGGGTAATGTTTATAGATTCTCACTGCATGTCAGAACTTTACTAGTTTCTTAAAGTATATTCTCACCTCAATGAGAGTGAAACCACTTCCTGCAGTTTACGAATAAGTTTAGGATTAAAGAAATGAAATAATTTTCAGCTAATAAGTAGGAAAGCCCTTAAATGTCCAGCTTTAAACACTGTGTAAATATACTTCCTGGGATATGTCATGGGTCGGGGGCTGGGCAACTAGTATCATCCTGTGTGGTTCCTTATAGACAATAGACTGAAGCCCTGGCCCATCGAGGTGAGCATGTGGCCATCTCTCACCTCCAGGATCACATCCTTAAGTATAAGCAGATGCACAGCACCCTCCACATTGTGGTCCCTGATGGTGAAATTCCAGACTGAATGGAGCAGGTCCCCCCAAAGGAAGTTATTGGCAACTATTAATTTTGTACAATGAAAGCTGATGCAGGCCTGACCGAGAGTTGAGAAGTCATTCGGGCCAGTCGCTAGGGCCCAAAGGGGAGAGATAGAGAGACTGGGGGAGAACTGACCTCTCACCCAGGAAGTGACCATCAGGTAGGGCAAGACTCCAGCTGGACCCACCACTCACTGCACCCGGGCCCTCACCGAAGACCTGTTTTGAAATTTCCTTTTTCTGGAGGTTTTTTTTTTTTTTTAATTTCCTAATAAAGGCACTTCTTTGGAGGCGGGAGGGGATTGATAGTTTTCCAGTGCTTTAGCAAATGTCATAAACCAAATTAAAAGGTAGGGGATAGAGTGCTGCAGGGACATTGTTTATTCAGAGCCTTGTTTACCTGCTTGGTGCTTTAACCCCTCTGATCTTTGCTTGCACCATTGTACTAGACTGGAAGTGCTTGCTTCCCCTTTTATTCAAGACCTGTGAGGCCCAAGTCAAGTATCATCTCTTCCATGATTTTCTTTCCAGCATTTTCATCTTCATTA
Source organism: Pipistrellus kuhlii (assembly GCF_014108245.1). Lineage (NCBI taxonomy): Eukaryota > Metazoa > Chordata > Mammalia > Chiroptera > Vespertilionidae > Pipistrellus > Pipistrellus kuhlii. The sequence continues at coordinate 1,605,955 of NW_023425404.1, forward strand.
AGCATATATTACCAGATGTCCTTATTTAACTGAAAATATATTCTTGTCCCACAGTGTGAAAATATATTGTTGCACACAGTTGAATGTGCAAAATTTACCTTAATATCTTAGTGCTAATTATATCTCCCTTGGAAACACTGCCAATAGTAGGCACCCGGCCACATTATCATTATTGGTAAAGCGTCAGATAAGATTTAGGAGTCACATATAGTAGTTCTAGGATATTAGCTCTTCAACAAACATCAGAAAAACAGTCACATCTACAGTCTAATTTATGTTTTTCATTTGATAACTGTCAATAACAAATACAAAGAAGACTATAAAATCTGTTTCATTTCCTTTTTAAAAGATGAAAGTAAATTACTTGTATAAAATAACTTTCATAATTCTTTCTCTCATAGGTAGGTAGGGATCCCTCAGTTCACATATGGGATACAGAGACCATTAAACCATTGTCTGTATTAAAGGGCTACCACCAATATGGTGTCTGTGCAGTTGATTTCTCAGGTAAGGCCGTTTTCTATCTAAGAATGATAAAAATACAGAGACAATACATAGCATTTTAGTCTAAATCAGTGTTTCCTAGACTTGCCAAATGTGCATTTTCTTTTCCTCACCAATTAGGACCAGTTCATGTGGGTTTTCTGGCTATTGTATAATTATAATTCAAGGAGTATAATTTCTGATACCCATTAACTTAAATATGTTCCTATTAAAAATTTGTCTATGTAACGTCTAAAATCATCTCAATTACTACTAGCAGTATATAGCTCCCATTTTGGGCAAACTGACCTCAAGTGTCATAGCCACAGAGTAAACTTGGAAAATGTTCAGGGTGAAAGCTAAGAAAGACAGGTGAGACCTGAAATACTTCTTTTATACATTTCTGTGAAGTGACAATTCCAAGATGTTTTATTTATAATTTCAGATCATGTTAGCTCTACTGCATATGTAAATGTTTAACAATTATAGGTAGCTCACAATATGAAAACAGGTCTACAGTGAAAGGTAGGCTGTGGGTCATGAAATGGGGATACCATTAATAGAGAATTTTATATTAAGAAACAGTCAATTTGTGCTTTCTGCCGCTCTGACTAAAGTGATAATTGAATTATTCATAGTGGAGACTTTTGGGGGGAAAGTATATACACATTCAAGGATCTGCTAAAAGTCAAGAAATAAGAGAATAAATGGAAAACTAGGGAAGTCAACAGGAAAATAGCACTGGTTGTGATAATGAACTGATTGTGGGTTTTCAAAAGCATGGCAGACCCATGGTCAGTGTTGCTCAGTTGGTTGGGCATAGTCCTGTGCACCTAAAGGTTGCCAGCTAGATTCCCAGTCAGGGCACATGCCCGGGTTGCGCGATCAATCCCTGGTAGGGGGCATGTAAGAGGAAGTCTGTCAATATTTATCTCTCTCTTCCTCTCTAAAATTCAATTAAAATATATATATTTTAAAAGTATGGCAGAGTGGCAAACATTCTTGCTTTGAGCCTTTATAACTTCTAAACACATGCCCACCAATCAGCTTGACTAATTTATCTCAGTCATTTGTCTAACACATTTGTTACTTGTTGCTTGATGATAGTAACAACATAATTGACCTTTACTAAAAATATTCATATTAGTGGCAATATGTGATTGTAAATACATCTTTTTTATTTGATTAACATTTCATAATCACTATGAGTTTTTATATTATAACTAGAGGCCTGTGCACAAATTCATACATGGGTGAGGTCCCTCCCAGCCAATTGGGGCGGTTTTGCCCAGTCCCAATCAGGGCCAGCTGGAGGGAGGGGCCACAGGAGGTTGACCAGTTGCAAGAGGTTGGTTATGGGAGCACACTGACCATCATGGGGTAGCCCCTGCATTGAGTGTCTGTCCCCTCGTGGTCAGTGTGTGTCATAGCTACCAGCCAGTCATCTGGTCATCCATTCATAGAGGTTGCTTAGGCATATATATATTCAATATACACACACACACACACACACACACATACACACACACGTACACACATGTACGTATATATATACACATACATATATATATATATATATATATACACACACACACACACACACACACACACACACACACACACACACACTCTAGAGGCCCAGTGCATGAAAATTTATATACTCAGAGGGGGTCCCTCCGCCTGGCCTGCACCCTCTTACAGTCCAGGACCCCTTAGGGGATGTCCACCTGCCAGCTTAGGCCTGCTCCCTCGGGGATTGGACCTAAGCTGGCAGTCAGACATCCCTCTGGCCCTAAGCCACAGTTGGACATCTTTTGTACTGCCAAGGAGGTGGGAGAGGCTGCCACTACCGCTGCTGCACTCACAGCCCAGCTTGTGACTGAGTGTTGCTCCCCCTGTGAGAGTGCACTGACCACCTGCATTGAGTGTCTCCTGGTGGTCATTGCACATCATAGTGACTGATCATTCCAATTCATTCCGCTTTTAGGGTTAATTTGCATATTACCCTTTTATTATACAGTAGGTCCTCTGGTTATGTCAGAGATCCGTTCCTATGGGGCAATGTAATGCAATTTTCACCGTAAGTCGGAACCCACCTACATAAGCACCTACATCACTCATATGGAGTACATTCACAGCAGTAATGAAGTGAAACAGAAAGATAACAATTCCTGACCTTTATTTGTGGTAAATGAATAATAAAAAACATAAAGCACATATGTACATACATTGAAATGATGGAACTTTTTTTTATAAATAAATGGGAGATGACGACATAATCACGAAATGACATACATTGAGTCAGATGTAACCTGAGTACTGCCTGTATAGGATAGAGTTCTTATGGTGAACTTAGTTGGAGTGAATGTTGTCTTCCTTTCTTTTCCTTAGTTTTTCATTCCCATTTTTAAAATCTTTTTTCCCCCACTTTTCTAATCTTTCTTTCCTCCATCTCATCCTGAGGGATAAGGTAAACGAAATGAGAGAAAATGTCAACAGATGTGCATTGGGAAATAAGTCTCCTCCCCTTATAAATTCTGGGTTGTTGTTTTTGTTTTTGTTTTTGGTTTCTGTTTTTTATAGCTGTATGTATACCTAGCATTTAACATTATTTTATAAAATTTTAAATATGATGCTGTAATTTTATATGTACTGGATGGTTTTATCTTCTGAATTTAATGATGTATATCTCTCTGATTAATCATCATAGCGGATGGGAAACGTTTGGCTTCCGTTGGCATAGATGAGAGCCACACTGTTGTGCTGTGGGACTGGAAGAAAGGCGAGAAACTTTCAATAGCAAGGTAGGTGAAAGGTTGATATCACATTGCAAAATACTGAAACTACTTTGGGATTCAAGTTTAAAAAATTAAAATAGTTTTGAAATCAAGGAAGCATGTAACCTTTTTCTATCACTGCCATCTTTTTCATCATTAAGTAATGCAATCATAGTAAAAAAGACTAATGTCCATGTAATATGACATTGGAAATAGCTATTATCTAAAATTTTCATTTACAAGTAGAGTGAATTCTACTGTATGATAAGCTATTTCATAGCTATTGGGACGCATGATAAAATGCTCATATATTTGCATGAAAGAAGATATATACATACACACATTTCACAAAGACGTTATAGGTTTTTAAATCTTTTATGTTTTCATTTTCTAAATTTTCTACAATGAGCATGTATTATTTTAATAATAATAAATATTAACGATTTATTTGAAGTAGGAAATAGTCAAGTGTCAGATTATCTCTTTTTTTAACTTTCTGTTCCTCAAAGTGAAACATTAAAGCATTAGGAAAATACTGATAAATGCTTTTTTCAGAGTATATAGACAGTGCCCAAATAAAAGATAGTTTAAGAGCAACTTTGTATTTGGAAAGGCTATGTTAAGCTAGAGCAAAATATATTTTTTAATCATCTTTAACTCATTCGTGCCATAAATAGCATTCTCTATGCATAGTACTTTAGTAGGTATCATGCAAAAGAAGTTCAAACATTTTGGTATTTATTTCAGAGGAAGTAAAGATAAGATTTTTGTCGTAAAAATGAACCCCTACGTGCCTGATAAATTGATTACAGCTGGAATTAAACACATGAAATTTTGGCGGAGAGCAGGTAAGGAAGTGCTTCTTTTTATTTCTTAGAAATTTAAGAAGTTACTACTTTTCAAAGTGACTTAGCTAAGTGTAATGTGATATTGTAGATTGATTGGCTCCTGAAACAGGAAAGAGAGTTGAAAAACAGGTGAAATCTAAATGAAATCTGGAGTTCAGTTGATGGCAATATTGCAAGCATGTTGGTTTCTTAGTTTTGATAAGTAGTCAATTGGAATGTAAGAAGTTAACATTTGGGGAAACTGAATAAGTATTGTATATGAGATCACCATGTTATCTTTGCACCTTTTATGAAAATATAATATTATTCAAAATAAAAAGTCGATTTTTAAAAAAGTGATTTGGAGTTGTCTTGATACATTTTAAACAAATATAAGATTTACTTTATCATCATTTATTGGCAGCATTGATGTAGTATTTATATTTGCAAAAGGACTCAACTTATAAAATTAATCAAGTGGTGTTCAAACTCCTTTTTTCTGTTAAAGACATTTTTAAAAAATTCTTTATATGCTATAAAATGACATAAAAATGGACTGTCTTATTCCTTTAGTTATTTGTACCTGGAAATTAGTAACTGTGGAATTCACATTTTAACATGAAAATGTCTCTTTACCACATAGATTATTATACTTACAAATTCCAGCAATTTGACAACAACGTCTCAGTACTCTTAAACCTTTCAGATAAAATATGTAAACATAGGAAGAAGTGAAACTTAGGAAAGAAAAGGCTTCTTGAAGACATTTTCCAAGTTTAAATAACTTTCAAATTGTAAACCACATAGAACACAAATCAATTTTCAGGGATTTAATACTTCATCACAAACTCATCTGATCGTAGTGTATACACATTTACAAAGTAAAAGAAATATTTTCATATTGGTAATTTTCATTCCTATACATTTAAACAAAACTTTTAATTTGGGTGTCTTAGTTATTTGGAATTGCAATTACCAAGCACATAATGACTATTCTTTCTATCGAAAAAAATTATAACTTTTTGAAATAAGAGACTTAAAGAAAGTAAATAGCCTTAAAAAAACTTTTTTCCTTAAGTTCGAGAAGACATCTAGTAGACCTGAAACTGAATCATAAATGGATAAGTGATAAGATTTTGGTGTGCTTTTCAGCCATCCTCATTTTTGGGGTTCTGATCCACAGAACCAGGTGGAAAGTGATCACTTATTGTCTAAATGCTGCCTAACCCTCTAAATGCATAGCTTTATGTAAGTTAAGTTAAAGATTACTTAAGCCTTAGAATAAGGGGAGATTCTTACCTTCTATTCTGATGTAGGCTTTGAGGATTCCACATTACGAATTATTAATCTCTCCTCTAAGGAAGTTGAACTCTCCTCCATAGCTGATGGGGCAGGGAGCCACTGAAAGTTTTTCTAGTTTTTCTTGTTATACTGTGTGTATCAGAAAACCAAACTAATGATGGTCTAAACCAGGGGTGGTATACTCTTTCTCTAAATGTCCAGAGAGGAAATATTTTAGACTTTCCAGGCCCCAAATCAAGCATATTACATTGGCTTTTATAGAACAAAGAGAGAATTTCTGTGGCCGTTAACTGGAGACATTGTCTCCAAGGTCAGCCTGCTATGGTGAAGAGGAGGGGCAGGCTGGGGTGGGGACCAGGTCAGCCTCCCTCTGCCTCAGTGACACATAGATCCTCTCAGAGAGGCCTGCATTCTCAACGTGGGCAGCTGGCCAGCGGCAAGGCAGCTCCTAGACTGTGATTCCACTGCCAGGTGCCCAGCAGTTGTCATCAGCAAAGTCCTGTAGATGGTGACCAGCTCAAATTATACGTATTTTTCTTTTTAACTCTTCTTTTTGTTACATGTCTTTCTATGTGAACATCAACAGGAGAAATTGTGCTGTCTTACATTATATGCTTGAAAGTGGTACTTTCATAATATTTTTTGTGACTCAGGGGGAGGATTGGTTGGAAGAAAAGGCTACATAGGCACGCTGGGGAGAAACGAGACAATGATGTGTGCGGTGTACGGATGGACAGAGGAGATGGCTTTTACCGGGACGTCCACGGGAGACGTGTGCATCTGGAGAGACATCTTCCTTGTCAAAACAGTTAAAGCGCATGATGGGCCAGTGTTCAGTATGCACGCTTTGGAAAAAGTAAGTCATCTGAAGATGCTTTAAGTTCAACAGAATTTGATCCTGCAGGGTAGAGCAATTTAACAAGTAAAGGGACAGTGGCATTCAGCTTAGTGGAGCCACTCAGAAATACTCGGTGAGCTAGTCTTCCTGGCCTTGTTGTATTCCTCTTTCAAATGCCTGAACCCAGAGTGAAATAAGTCTGCTGTTAAAAAACAAACAAACAAACAAAAAAAGTCTAACTTAATATGTATTAATCACTTACTATGGGTCAAAAGTTGTTCAGGTGTGTTATAGTTTATCACCATGCCCTACAAAGTAGCTCCTGATAGTATCCTTTCTTTTTGAAGGATAGGGTTATGAAGCCTCCAGGAGAATAGATGTGACCTGATGAAAGTAGTAGAGCTACCTTGCGGATCCTGCTAAAAAACTGTGTTTTTAAAGGCCAGTCCTAAAAGTTGAATGTGCCACTGGAAATATTTTTGCAGGCTCCATAGTGATGTATAAAAACAACCAGTGGGCCCTAGCTGTTTTGGCTCAGTGGATAGAGCGTCGGCCTATGGACTCAAGGGTCCCAGGTTCTATCCCAGTCAAGGGCATGTACCTTGGTTGCGGGCACATTCCCAATGGGGGGTGTGCAGGAGGCAGCTGGTCTATGTTTCTCTCTCATTGATGTTTCTAACTCTCTATCCCTCTCCTTTCCTCTCTCTAAACCACATGTGTCAAACACAAGGCCCTCGGGCCAAATCTGTCCCGCCAGGCCTTGCAATGTGGCCCGCACCCCGCTGTCATCACTGCACTCCGCTGCGTTTCCATCACAATGACAGTTTATGACTGTTCAGTAAACCATTCGGCCCGCAATTTAGGCTGGATTTCAGATTTTGTCCCCTTCTCTGATTGAGTTCGACACCCTTACTCTAGAATTTTTCAATACAAAGAGGCTTATTGTTTTTGAAATATTTGGATTTTTATTAACTGAAACCTTGACTTTTACAGGGATTTGTCACTGGAGGAAAAGATGGCATTGTCGCTCTTTGGGATGACGGCTTTGAGCGATGTCTCAAGACCTATGCTATCAAAAGAGCTGCTTTGGCCCCCGGATCTAAAGGTGAGTTGAGATTTAACTTATTTTGTAGGAGAAAAGAGTAATGGCTCGTTAGCACCTGTGGTCACTGAGGTAGAGCACATGCCACAAATTTTTCCTTCGTTACTAGACAGGCATCAGAGCTGACTGGGAGAAGGCACTTACCTGAATGCTGGAATCACTTGCTATCCTTTCAAACTGTTTTCTGTGATATACAGGGCAGCACGTTAATCAAAAACAAGATTAGTAGTGTTAATTTTAATTTTTATTATTTTTTAAAATATAGTTGCTTTCTTTTTTATACCAGGCATGTGCCCACAACCAATGTCCATGCCCTTGACAAGGATTGAACCTGGGACCTTTCAGTCCACAGGCTGATACTCTATCCAGCGAGCCAAACCGGTTTTGGCTTAGAGTTAATTTTTAACATCTTTAATTTTCCAAAGAAAACGGCCACGTGAACATCACAGTACCCCCAATCAGGAGTTTGTTTTGTCTCCCCTCGGTGTTTTATTGGCCCTGCCTGTCCAGCCCTGCAGGCCCTCCTTTGCTTTACCCTTGCTCTCAGCACATTCAGCCACCGTGTCACCCTCTGGCCTCCTGGCCTTTCTGCTGGTATACGCTAGTGCAGTAGTCCCCCTTAGCCATAGCTTTACAGTAGCAGTTACCTGTGTTGAACATTGGTCTCAAAATATGAAATGGGAGATTTCAGGAATGAACAGTTCATGGGTTTTTTATTGGTGCTGTTCTGAGTGGCGTGAAGACATCTCGTGGTCTTCTGTGCAGTGGGACGTGGATCTCCCCTTTGCCCAGGGCAGCCACCCTTGAGTCATTGAACCGCCTCGGCTATTCGACCCACTGTTGTGGTATCAGTTTTTTGTGTTTCAGGAACCTTTATTTTACTTAATAATGGCCCCAAAGCACACAAATAGTAATGGGGCAAGCCAGGCATGCCAGAAAGAAGCCAGAAAGTGCTTCCTTTAAGTAAAAAGGCAAAATTACTAACTAATAAGGCATTTTATCATCTCATATAATCACAAGAAGGGTGAGTACAGTACAGTATGATATTTTGAGAGAAAGAGACCACATTCACGTAACTCTTATTATAGTGTATTGTAATAATTGTTCTTTTTTTTTAAATAAATCTTTATTGTTCAGATTATTACAAATGTTCCTTTTTTTTTTCTCCCTCCATTGCTCCCCTCCACCAGGTTCCCACCCCACCCTCTGCCCTTTCCCCACCCCCCATTGTCCTCATCCATAGGTGCACAGTTTTTGTTCAGTCTAATTGTTCTCTTTTATTATTAGCTATTGTTGCTAACCTCTTACTATGCCTAACTTATAAATTAAACTTTATCTTAAGTATGTCTGTATAGGAAAAAAACATAGGGTTTGCTATTGTATTATCCTCAGTTTCAGACATCCATTGGGGGTCTTGGAACATATCCCCTATGGAGGGGGCAGCTACTATATATACTTTGGTCATGACTGTCCTTTCTTCTCCCTTTTCCTCCCTCCGGTTACATGGCCAAATATTCGTTTTCCAAATCTCAAACATTATTTCTTCTAGGATGATACCTTTCCCTCCCATTCTCCTTCCAGAAAAAGGTTGATTCCCTTACTGTATGCTCCTTTTTCAACATGCTCCTTATATAGATAGGGTCTGATTTTCTCATTATAGATGCCATGTGAAGGCAGGAGCTGGCTCTATCATGTTTACCAATATATTTCCGAAGCCTGCCTTAGGATACAGTAGACACAAATGAATTCATCTGAAATTGAGTTGAATTAAAATTACTAACCAGAATAGTATGCATGCTCTTAGAGGGTCAGGAGGTGGATACAGTGGTACAGATATAAAGGGAAAAGAAGCAGTTATCAGAATGATAGTAGGAGATCTGGGATTATATAGAATCATACATTTGTAGTATATAAGTGGTACTTGCATTTGAGATTAGCAAATTGGGGAAAATGCAGTGCATTTATTAGAATACTTAAAATATAGGAGAAAGCAACCTTGTAATGTGATTTTCATGGTCAGAATAGCATCCTTGGCAATATATATCCTTGTATTATTCTAATTGATACCTAGAGCCACATCTACATTTAACATTTCAGGTCTTCTCTTGGAAGATAACCCATCTATACGTGCCATATCGTTGGGACACGGTCATATTTTAGTTGGCACAAAGAATGGTGAAATACTAGAAGTGGATAAAAGTGGCCCAATAACACTTCTGGTTCAGGTAATTTCAAATGTTAATATGCTTTTTATCTCTTAATATACAGTTGATACAATTCCTAAGTGCTAAAGTTGATAGTGGTGAAAAGGATGTTAAATTAATTAGAGAAATATTTGTTAATGTTACTATATATAAAAAATTTTACATTTAATTATAGTTAAATGCATAGCTTCAGTAAGTAAATGTGCATGATATCATGGGGATAATAGCCAATATTTTAAGTAATTTGTTACTGTAAAACAAACCAATGGGGGGAAAAAACCCAGTTTAGTTGATTTAACCCAGTGCATTTATTTCATATTTAATTTTATTTTTTTGAGCTATATTTGTTGAACCTATGGCCATTTTTTTTGTGAAACTTCAGTTTACTTAATTCTTTCTCACGTTTCTAACTTAGAAAACTTAAAAATGAATTTATGCTAAAAATTTACTGCTGAAAACATCAGAGAAAATGAAGGGTGGGTCTAAAGTAGGTTTACTGCAGTTTGTATGGAAAATTATATAATAAATAATAATACAAGAATAAACTTCTGTGTATTCACAACTATAAACCTACTTTTGCCCCACCCTATATGTCAATAACAAAACAAAAACAACAACAAAATCTAGAAATATATGCTCGTTGGTTTGGCTCAGTGGTTGAGCAACAACCCAGGCACCAAGAGGTTGAGTTCAATTCTTCAGATCACATGCCCAGATTGTGGGCTCCATCCCCAGTAGGGGGCGTGCAGGAGGCAGCCAATTGATTATTTTCTCTTATCATTTTTAAAAAATATATTTTATTGATTTTTACAGAGAGGAAGTGAGAGGGATAAAGAGTTAAAAACATCAATGAGAGAGAATCATAGATAAGCTGCCTCTTGCACATCCCCTACTGGGAATGTGCTCACAACCTTTCAGTCTTTAGGCCGACTGCCCTGTCGGCTGAGCCAAACCGGTTTCGGCTATTTTCTCTCATCATTGATGTATCTATCTATCTCCCTTCTTCTCTCTGAAATTAATGAAAACATTTTTTTAAAATATATTTTATTGATTTTCTACAGAGAGGAAGGGAGAGAGACAGAGAGCTAGAAACATCGATGAGAGAGAAACATCAACCAGCTGCCCACCGGGGATGTGCCCGCAACCCAGGTACATGCCCCTGACCGGAATCGAACCTGGGACCCTTCAGTCCACAGACCGACGCTCTACCACTGAGCCAAACCGGCTTCGGCTGAAAACATTTTTTAAATCCAGAAAAAAAAAAAAAAAATGTATGTGGTAGAAATGTAAAATGATCAGCAGGGAACGCTGCACTAATTTTTCATGTGTACATTTTCAATATGTATTATGTTTTTTTCTGAAAAGTAGAGAGGGAAATAAATTGACAGTGTAAAATACACACAAGTGAGTAGGCTCTATCCCAGTGATTTTCAACCTTTTTCACCTCATGGCACACATAAACTAATTACTAAAATTATGTGGCACACCAAGAAGTATGTTTTTTGCCAATCTGAAAAAAAAAGTATAATTTTGTTTCATTCACATAGGATAACTATTGGCTGCTGTTGTTGTTTTTTAATTATTACTATTTGACAATTCAAGGGAAAAGAGGTCAGTGCCACTGACTAAATAGTCAGGTATTGCATGTTCTAAAATCCTTGCTGCTCACTGATTGAAAATCGCTTATTTACCCTAATGAAAAATTGCCCTCATGTAACTCTATATAGCAGCACCTGCCAAGACTTCAGCATCAGAAGCAGGTACTGGGGACAGGATGGAAAATGCTGACAACTGCCCCTTCTGGGAAGATACCCTCTAACTGATATCTGGTGACTAGGAGGGGGAGCGTTCTTGGTTTCATCGGTCTGTTGTGGAGTTTCCACATTAGTGAGTTAGGAAGAGGGAGAAGAGGGGTGGGTCTCAGTTCAAATACTGCAGACGTGCACTGTTCATTTAGATTGTCCAAGTAAATGTTTATTCACTTGTTGCTTTTCCTTGGAACCATTTCCAGAGACTTGAAAGGTGTGCTGTATTTTTATTATTGTTTTCCCCACATTTACTGGTGAGAAGGTTGTGGAACTCCTTACCCTGTCATGCAGGCTGTCCCCCCCCTACGTGGCATTTATTAATGTTTGAGGGCAATTTCTACTTCCTTCATCCAGTGAATGTTTTAGGATTTTAAGATACTTTTCATAGTAACTTATTGTATTGTCATTGTGGGGATAAAGTTGTTAAAGAAGCTAAAGAGAAAAGTTTTAGTAGACTTACTCATTATTTATTATTCTGTCCTTATCACATATTCACCAAAGTTGTCTTTGGTGGTTTTCTAAATCCACATAGTTTTAGGTTAAACTTACCTTACTGTTTCCTGTTCAGGGACATATGGAAGGAGAAGTGTGGGGTTTGGCCACACATCCGTATCTGCCCATCTGTGCAACCGTCAGTGATGACAAAACCTTGAGAATATGGGATCTCTCCCCTAGCCACTGTATGCTGGCTGTCCGGAAACTGAAAAAGGGTAAGAGTCTCTCAGACTTGAGCATAGAGTAAGTTATCACAATTTTTTATAGCCCTCACAAACGTAAGAACGCAATGGTCAGTATATTATAAAAGGCTAAATAGCCATTCTCTGATCACTTGCTCATGATGCTATATAAACAAAATTAATTATCTTATAAAGGCTTTGCTTTACGGGACCTCCTGTGCTCATGCCTAACCCATGCCAGTTTTCAGCTGCTTCATGTTGGAAGAAAGAATATAGGAAGAAACAGAAGCCGAGCATTCTACCCTTTATGACTGTGGAGTATGTGTAATTCAAAATTAAAAACTAAAAAAGAAGGCCTTAACTTAAAAAGGAGTAGCAGATGGGGGGAAATGGGATGTATTTGTAATACTACCAACAATAAAAAATATATTTTAAAAAAGTAGCAGAGTTGATGGGAGGATATTTTAGGGTGAAACAGTACTGAGCACATTTGTAGGAGGCAAATGAGGCTGGCCTATTGGGATAGGGAGACAGAGGGTTCAGTTGCTGAGCAAGGCTGTTTCTATCAGCTGAGGGCCGGATGAGGACGTACAGAGCGCTTATAGCATGAGGATAATAGTACGCCAAACGCTGGTTGAAAAAGTTGGAAATTGTGAGAAATGTGATAGAATCAGTAGAGGATCTGTCTAGCTGCGCTAAGGGCCTGCTGAAGTTATGTAACATGTCACATTTAATTTACTTTTACTTCCTTTACTAACTTAAAAGTTACAGAGTCTATTCTCTTCTTCTAGGGTTACTGTTAAATATTTAACATGTATCCTTAACAAAATCTGAAGCTAATCATAGTCTCTAGAATGCTTGAACTCCGGCCACTGTACTTCCTTTTTTTTAAAGTTATTGATGTGCAGCCTTTTCATTCTCAGGTGGTTTGTTTGTTTGTTGACAAGAATTAGAATTACCAAATATTTCAGTGGTTCTGTACTTGATTTATAAATGTGAAAAGTTAAAACGGATTCCCAAACCACAGTCACACTTCTGTGTTCACAGAAAAAACATGCTACCAAATATTCTTTTCTTCACAGGGTCCTGGGAAGTCCTGATTAGTCAAATTTGGAACATACTTGATTTTAACACCCATCAGATTTTCTTTTTCTTTTTCTTTCTTTTAAATGAAGTATAATTGACATATAACATTGTGTTACTTTTGGATATACAGTGATTGGATATTTGTATATAACGTAAAATCATCACAATAAATCTAGTTAACATATCCATCACCATACAGAGTTATAAAAAAAAATTTTGTTATTGTGCTGAGAATGTTTAAGATCTGTTCTCTCAGTAATTTTCAAAGATGGAATTCAGTGTTATTAACGGTAGTCACCATGCTGTACATTACACCCCATGGCTTATTTTATAACTGGAAGTTTGTACCTTTTGACTTCCTTCACCCATTTTGCCCGCCCCCAGTTCCTCTGTATGTGTGAGCTTTGGGTTTGTTGTTTGTTTGTTTTAGGTTTCACATAATTTCACATATAAGGGAGATCATATGGTATTTGGGATTTCTCTGTCTCACTTACGTTAGTATTAGTAGCACAATGCCTTCAAGGTTCATCCATGTTGTTGTAAATGGCAAGATTTCACTCTTTTTTATGGTTATTTAAATAATAGCTTAGCCGAAATTGGTTTGGCTCAGTGGATAGAGCGTCAGCCTGCGGACTGAAAGGTCTCAGGTTTGATTCTGGTTAAGGGCATGTATCTTGGTTGCGGGCACATCCCTGGTGGGGGGTGTACAAGAGGCAGCTGATCGATGATTCTCTCTCATCGATGTTTCTAACTCTCTATCCCTCTCTCTTCCTCTCTGCAAAAAATCAATAAAATATATATTTTTTAAAATGGTAAATGACTATAATAATCTTAAATAAATAAATAATAGCTTAGAGTGTGTGTGTGTGTGAGATACATTTTCTTTATCCATTCACCCATCTGTGGACACTTTGGTGGTTTTCATATCTTGACTATTGTTAATAATGCTGCAGTGAATAGAGGAGTGTGTGTGTGTGTGTGTGTGTGTGTGTGTGTATTTTTTTTTTTTTTTTTGAGTTAGGGCAGTGGTCGGCAAACTCAATAGTCAACAGAGCTAAATATCAACAGTACAACAATTTTTTAAATTTAAACTTTTTTGGGGGGGGAGGGGCAGCCAGGAAGCCCGCGCCCAGCGCCTCGCTCCCCCTCCCCCCTAAACTTAAACAACTTCTAATGCCACTTCTTCGAAATAGACTCGCCCAGGCCATGGTATTTTGTGGAAGAGCCACACTCAAGGTGCGAAAGAGCCACATGTGGCTCACGCGCTGCAGATGCCAGCCATAGGATTAGTGTTTTTGCTTTCTTCAGGTAAATACCCAGGAGTGGAATTGCTGGATTATATGATAGTTTTACTTATTATTATTATTTTTTTTAGGATTTCTGAGTTTTTTAATTCACTTCAATTGGATATTATTGTTTTATGCAGTCAGAGTTAACATGTTATCTATGCTTATACATTTCTTTGTTCATTTTTTCTTATTATAGCTCAGACTTTTTTCTTGTATCATTTTTTTTCTTTCTAAAATACAGTCTTAGAGTTCTTTAATAAAAATTTGTTGGAAATTTCTTCAGCTTCCTTTGTCCAAATCAGTGGCATAGTAAGAACAGACTGGTGGGAGTGGTCTATTCTGGCAGCTGAAGTATTTTATCACTGACATCACAATTCTTAAAAAGCAAACTCTTTTTATTCAATTTTATTATTGTTGTTTTAAATTCTCAATAGGCAGTACAATGCCACTCAGCGTGGACTATTGCCACCGCCCTGCCCTTAGTACACTACAGTCTGGACATGTTTTGATTTTTTACTTCCATTCTCTGTTAATTTAACCACTTCTGGAGTTCTTAGTTGAGAGTTATTATTTCTCTGGTTTCTACTGTCTCTCTTACTTTTTTTCTATAATTCTGTAATTGAATAAAATCATGCATATATGTATTTTATTTTAGTATATTCTGTTTAGGATTTGGCGGGCTTCCTAACTCCGTGGATTTATGTCTTTGTATAATCTTGAAGAATTGTCTGCCAGAAGTACTGGCTCCTTTTAGGACTGGATCTTTATATTAGACTAGAGGCCTAGTGCATGAAATTTGTGCACTGTAGTGTCCCTAGCAGCTGCCAGCCAGGTACTCCCTCCCTTCCCCTGGCCAGTCCCCCCCATCCCAATCAAACTTCCTGATAAACTCCCGTTTGAGGGGACAATTTGCATACTATGCTTTTATTATATAGGATTGCAGAGGAGAGTCACGATTCTGTATTTTTGTTTTTACATATTCTTCTATAACCACGTTTTAAAAATGTTTGTCATCACTGATTCAAGAGGAAATCAGATGGATTTTTATAACTGCAAAGGGATATGTATGGTTTTATACTGGTTGAGTTAATTACTGAAGTTATAGTGGTTTAAATATTATAAAACACAGTTGTTGCTTTTAAACATTCAGTAAGCAAATGCAATTTTCTTTTATAAATGAATATATAGGATTTATGGTCCTGAGGCTTAACATTTTATTTAAAAAGTCATTATTGTTCATGTAGACTATCTTATGAGAATTTTGCCAAACAAATAATTCCATTTTATAGTAACTACAATAGTTATAGAATAACCAGAAGTATGAATATGCAGCATAATGTCCATATTCTTGATGTCTGTAAATACTTTATAAATATTTGCCAGCCTTTTACATATATATGAATAATGGTGTATTGGAAAGTTCCTGTTAGAAATTTTTATTTCCTGACTTCAGCTGTTAATTATAATCAAACCTGAATTTTTAATAGACTTTTTATTTTTTACTTCTACCCTATTATTTTATGTCTTGGCTAATTTTATATTTTCTTTCTGTCTCTCCGTGTAGTGTTCTGGAAATTTTCTTAAGATCTTTACTACCCTGTTTCCCTGAAAATAAGACAGTGTCTTATATTAATTTTTGCTCCCAAAGATGCGCTAGGTCTTATTTTCAGGGGTTGTCTTATTTTTCCATGAAGAAGAATATGGTACACATTTATTGTTAAATGAAAATAAAGGAAATTTATTACCTGTATACGGTACAGTAGTATGGTAGTTGTCAACACTAACCAGACAAACTGTGAATCCTACAGTATCAAGAATTTACTCATTTATTCAATGACAATCATGTCATCATCTTCTGGAACATCATCATAACAATCCAATTCCTAAATTTCCTGGTGAATTTCTTGTGACTCCATTTCTTTTAGAATCAGTGGACCAAATCTCTCATGTTTAGCAATAGCACTGTCTTTAAATGAATACTTCTTGTCAAGGTAGCCTGCTCGCAGTGCATTTGCAATGCAACTGTCAGTGATTTTCTCCCATGAATTCTTCACCCAAGTCACAACTTCTTGCAGTTTAGGTTTCACAAAGTTTCTGAGACAGAGCCTAGGTGAGGCCTTATTTTCGGGGGATGTCTTACATTTCACTCAGAAAGAAACCTGTAAGTAGGTCTTAGTTTCAGGGAAACACAATAGTATTCTAGCTCTGAAAACTTTTTTATAGCACCTTATGTTTGACCTACCCATTCTGGATTTAATTCTGATAATTCTCATTTTTAGGACTTCGTGTGTTTTCATATTTACCTTAGATTTTTTTAATATTATTTCAAATGTTTTATATTTCTTCTTTAAGCCTTTAATCTTATCTAATCAGATAAAAAATATAAAATGTAGTTGTTTGTCCAGCCAGTGTTGTTCAGATCAGGACACATGCCCAGGTTTCGGGCTCGATCCCCACTTGGTGGCATGCAGGAGGCAGCCTACCGATGTTTCTCTCTCCCTCGCCTTTCCTCTCTCTGAAAGCAATAAAAACATATATTTAAAAATCTAATTATTTGACAGCCTTGCAGATCTGACCACGCTGTGGTTTTCTTTCTGCTGTTTTGAGGTTATTTTCCTGCTGACTCCATCCTGGCAGTCCATTTTCTTGTGTGCTTGAAAATTTGGATTTTAGGTTCATGCTTGTTTGGCTTTCTTTAGATTATGGGAATCCTCTGAGGTCTGAATTGAAGGTGTGTTCTTCTGGAGATTTTGCATTTTCTCCTGCCACATGCCTGGGGTGCTACCATCCAGAACTACTAACAATTAATTTCTTTGATGGGAATTTCTTAGAGCATGTCAATATTACAGCTTCAAATCTACGATCGACACAAGCCACCCCTGTTTGGGAATTCTCAAGTATGATTTTTCAACTCCTCTAGCACCTAGGCCAGGGTAGACACATCTATGTTTTTCTTTTCTGTCACACACATTTTTTTTAAGTCTATTCTTCCTTGAGATGGGATTGCATTTCAGGAGCAAAATGAAAATACAGGTATTTGGAGGATGTTTTTGACACAAAATAATTTATATAATTAAATATTTTTATTTTATTTCTTAAGGCATTTACAAATCAAAAGAGACATTATGAAAGTAAAAATCGATGAAACTAAATAGTGTATTTAAATACAAAATTTATCAACATAAATAATCAAGTTAACCCAGTTCTAAATTTCCTCTTTCAACTTCATATAACACGATCTCTTGTGTGATAGCTTTGAGGATATTTTTTTAATAACTTTTGTTTTCCATAGGGACTACAGACATATAGTCCTTTTGTTGATAGCAAGCTATGTTTGTCTTTAGATATGTGATTTATGAAAGGAAATTCTAATTCATTATTACTATGTCTAATATGGGTTGAGACATTACTATGTCTAATTTGAGTTCCCCAAAAGATATGTGGGAATCCCAAGCCCCAGTGCCAGTGAATGTGACCTCATTTGGAAATAGAGTCTTGCAGACGTAGTCAGGGTAAGAGGAGGTGACACTGGATTAGCATGGGCTCTAGATCCAGTGACTGTCCTTGTAAGAGGGCTACATGAAGGCATAGGGACACAGACACCCAAGGAGAACGCGATGCAGTGTCAGGCAGAAATTGAGGTGTGAGGCATTTACAAGTGTAAGCCAAAGGCACCAACCGCCAGAAGCTAGGAAGAGGCAAGAAAATTATCTTTCCTAGAGCTTTCAGAGGAAGCGTGGCTCTGCCAACAGGGTGTTCTAGCCTGCAGACTTGTGAGAAAATAGACTTGTGTTGTTTTAAGCCACCCAGTTTGTGGTAGTTTTGTATAGCAATCTTAGGAAACCAGTGTTCCACTTTACAAAGTCACTGGACTAGAGTAAGAATCATTCTCTGCCAAAACTTTGCTTAGTTGACTTTTCTCTATAAAACTTGAGAGAAGTAAGAAACTACCAGGTATACCAGTTAATAATGTGGATTTTTTTTTCAATAGATATAGTTACACATATGTTGATATATACGTGCATATATATATATATATATATATATATATATATATATGATTTGATATGCTATTTGGTTGTATAGACAGCAAGCTTCAAAATGTCATATGTCAAATTTTCTGAAGGTGTTAACATCATAGATATTTTTATGCTTAAAAATGTCAAATTTCATGCCAAATTCAAGCACGGAGTTTTAATTCATTGCTTCATTTTGAAGAAAAGTGCTGCTGAAAGTTATTGTAATCTCGGGGAAGCTTATGGTGAACATGCTCCATCTCAAGATACTTGTGAGCTCTGGTTTCAACGCTTTAAAAGTGATGATTTCAGTGTGAAAGACAACATCCAGGTCAACTGAAAAAATTTGAAGATCAACAGTTATAAGCATTTTTGATGAAGATGGGTATCAAACTCAAAAACAACTTACAGAAAGATTAAACGTTGCTCATTAAACAATTTCCGATCATTTAGAAGCAACTGGAAAGATTTTAAAGGAAGGAAAATGGGTGTCACATCAACTGAACGAAAACAAATGGAAAAACAAAAAGTCATCAGTAAAATGTTGCTTCAACGGCACGAAAGAAAGTCTTTTTTTTAAATATATTTTATTGATTTTGTACAGAAAGGAAGGGAGAGAGATAAAGAGTTAGAAACATCGATGAGAGAGAGTCATCGATCAGCTGCCTCTTGCACACCCCCTACTGGGGATATGCCTGTAACCAAGGTACATGCCCTTGACTGGAATCGAACCCAGGACCTTTCAGTCCCCAAGCCGATGCTCTATCCATTGAGCCAAACCGGTTTCGGCGGAAAGTCTTTTTTTTTTCATCGAATTGTGACTGGCGATGAAAAGTGGATTTATTTTGAGAATCCCAAACGCAGAAAATCATGGGTTGATCCAGATCAAGCATCAACATCGACTGCAAGGCCAAATCAATTCAGAAAGAAGACAATGCTCTGCATTTGGTGGGATGTGGAAGGTGTGGTGTATTATGAGATTCTAAAACCAGATGAAACTGTTAATACTGATCAATACAACAAATAACCAATTTGAACCACGCTTTGATCATTAAATGACCAAGAATGGACCATAAGACACAGCAAAGTAATTCTGCTTCATAATCACGCACCATCACACACTTCAAAGCCAGTTAAAGACACGTTAAAAGATCTTGCCTGGAAAGTATTAACCCACCCGCGGTATTCACCAGACCTTGCTACTTCAGATTACCACTTGTTCCAGTCAATGGCACATGCACTTTCTGAGCAGCACTTCAAAATGTACTGAGAAGTGGAAAATTGGGTCTCTGAATGGTTTGCCTCAAAATAAGAAAAGTTCTATTGTGACAGTACCCACAAATTACCTGAAAAGTAGGGGGAATGTGTAGCTAGCAATGGACATTACTTTGAATAAAGCACTTTCGATGTTTCTCTTGAAATTATTGTGTTTTCTTTTATCACAAAATCCACATTATTAACCGGTACACCTGATAAAGAAGCATACTTTATATAACCCATGTTGAATTAAAAAAACTTAATGTAGTATATAACTCTAGATGTCTCAAGATGCTAATATTCAGATAGCAGAATATTTTTAAATTTGGAAATAATGGCATTACATTTTCACTACTGGTATTTTGGAACTTAAAATTAACATCAAATTTGAAAAACAGTATTATATGAATACAATCCTATGTAATAAAAGGCAGATCTACCAAATGAGGGAAGGACAGGTCGCTATGATGCACATTGACCACCAGAGGGCAGACACTCAACGCAGGAGCTGTCCCCTGGTGGTCAGTGTGTTCCCATAGTGGGTGGGCCTCTCAGCCAGAAGTTGGACTCATGGCTGGCGAGCACAGCAGCTGTGGTGGGTGCCTCTCCCACCTCCTCAACAGCAATAAGAATGTCTGATGGCTTAGGCCCACTCCCCTTGGCTGTCAGTTGGACATCCCCCGAGGAGGCTCCCAGACTGTGAGAGGGCACAGGCCAGGCTGAGGGACACCGCCTTCCCCCCCAAGCGTATGAATTTCGTGCACAGGACCTCTAGTGAATAGATAGTTCCTCAAAAATTCCAGTTTTACTCAGGAGGCCCTGAGGCAAGACTAGTCTCTTCTACCCTCAGGAGTATGTGACCTTATTCTATTGCTTTCGTTTTTTCCCCCCTTTTTATTTTTGATCCCTGGGGAGTTTTTGTTTTCAGTTTTTAAGGATCCTTGTTATATTAATATTTACTTAAACTCAGCTTTCCACCTGCTCTGTTCTGCCCCCAACCAGCTGAACAGGGTTGAGGAAAATGTGCATCTGTATTGCCTGGACGCACCACCGCTCTCCGTTGTGGCAGAGCTCCTCCGAGCACGGTGGCTGATGTTCCCTTCACAAACTGCTGCCGTTAGGCTTTTCTCTCTGTTGGTCCACTGAGCCTGCTGCCAACCTCTTGGTCAGCTCTCAGTCCTCATCTTAATCACCGACAGTTCCATTTTGATGTGATGGATTGTTATTCCTTCTCTTTTGAAATGCTTTCCTCTCTGGACTCAGGCTTCCCCTTCTACTTGACTGCCTTCTTTCTTTCCTCTGATGGTCCTGCCTCTTCTTCCCGCTCTCTACATGCAGAGACTGCTTCTGGGGTTCTCTCCTGGCCTTCCGTTTCCCATGTGTACACTCCCACTTCAGGTATTTTACCAGTCATTGTTCAGTCAGAACACAGACCATGCTAGTCATTTGAACTGGGAAAATTTAATAAAAAGAACAGTTGATTAGTAAAATGTTGTTAGCTACTGAAAAAAAGCTATAAAGACAGCCACAAAAGAAGGCAGGCACTAGCCCTAGTTAGCTGCGGAGAGGGAATGAGGAAGGAACTTGGTGAAGATTCAGACCTAGTTTGCAAAAGGTGTGACCGCCATCAGAACACCGTCTTCCAGTGGTGAGCAAGCTCGCTGGAGGCTGCAGGCCTCGGTGGGACAGTGCGTGTGCTCACAGGGGGAGAGCTTTCTGGAGGGCACAGGCCAGGGCTGAATGGCAGGATCTCTGCTTAGAGAAAATCCACCCAGGACAGAAGCTGTCCAGGCAGAGTCCTTCAGGGTCACCCCTGCATGGGTTGCAATGCTTTCAGATGGGTATGAACATACTGTGTAGCAGCATCTGTAAACCTGGCTAATTTTGTTTTCTTCCTCAGCCAACTGATCAGAAGGATTACCTATGAGACCAGAGGTATAGACAGAGAGAGAGGAGGCATTGCAGTGAAAATTATTGTTGAAGGATTCTGATGCACCTGTTCATGCAATTACTTGTAACTTCCAGGTCTGGCCAAGCCTGGTATTTTATACGCCATTTCCGCCTGATGGATTGCTGCTGTGCACACCCAGTTGTGGTTAGGTTGTTCAGGTCGTGATAGGAAGTCTCTGGACACACAGTCACCTATATCCCATAGTTAGGCCTTTACTCTCTAACCAGTTCTATAGCAAACCGGGAGCAGCTGCTCAAAAGGAAAATAGTTATCTGTAAAGGAAGGCATGGACTTTCTCTCATATCTGAGCTCCGCAATGTGATTCTCCTTAGTGGCCTTCCAGAGGCTCCGTGCAGCACCTCTGTTCACCACAGACCCATTGAGCATCACAGGATCTGCTGAGTTATAAGGCCCAGTGCCTGGTCCCCAGGACGCTGGAAGCCTTATCGGTGACTTGAAAGATAGGTAGAAACAGCTCATTCGGATGTGGTTGATGTTGCTACCAAAAAGGCCTACCAAGCAAGATGACTTGCTCCTTTTGTTTGTGGTAGGTGATGTGGGGTGCAGCCACTTGACTTCCACCGTGGAAAGAATATCTTGACATAGCCCTGATCATTGGGTCCCCAGAAACCTCACTGAGGTGGCAGGTCCCTGAATTTTGGGGGGATTCTCTGCCATGCTCCTGATTTGCTTATGTCTTAACTAAGGCATCTAAAGTACTTGTTGCTTCCTGCTCCCCAGATCCATTCAACATAATGTCATCAATGTAGTGGACCGTTGAGATGTTTTGTGGAATGTCGAGACGATCAGGATCTCTGTGGACTGTATTGTGGCAAAGAACAGGAGAGTTGAAATAGCCCTGAGGCAAGGCTTTGAAGGTGTACATAGAGACCAGCCAGGTAAAAGCAAACCGCTTGTGGTTGTCCTTACAAATGGATACGGAGAAAAAAAAGCACTAACCAGGGCGATGGCTGCATGCAGAATGCTAGGGGCTGTGCTAATTTGCTCTAGGAAAGATCTAGAAGAATGCATCTGGAAGAGTAACTTCAGTTAGAGTCACTATTGAATGAACGTATTATCCATAGTTGTAATCTTAACATCCACCTGCCTTGAGCCCAGACCAAGCAGGCAAGTCTTCATGATGACGCGGCAGGTATTCTCACTCTTGCTGTGGCAGGTTGGAGATGGTGTCACCGATGTTTGCAGTGGTCAGGCTTGCAGTTTTGCTTTGGTTTATTGTCTTGGCTAGAGAGGGGAATTTACAGAGTTTTCACTTAGTTCTTCCTGTTGTGATGACCTCACCCCATGGCCACAGAGTCAGGGTAGAGGACCCTCCCGGTTGCCAAGTATATCTATTCCAATCCAGGAACTGGGTGAGGTCCACAGACCACCTGAGTGCACTGATTCAAAACTGGACTCAATCTTCTCCTGCCACGTGCTCACGATAGGTAAGGTGGCCAGAGGTCCCTCTTTTGGTGGGACAGTCCCGATTTTTAACAATTTGTCCCGCGTCCTGCGGTGTTTTTAAAAAGTCACGATTAAAAATTGGGACGTCTGGTCACCTTAACCATAGGCCCACTTTTGCTGGTGTACAACAGCAGTCCTTTGTAGTCTCAGGAATTAATGTCAGTTCAGAGCTTGTGTCTGGTAATTCCTGAAAGCTTGGATTTTTTTTCTCAGTCACAGTCATCCTCATAAGTGGCTGCAGATGCTTGGAAGAAAACATACTTTATATACCATGGCCATGCTGCTGAGTTTTTCCTGAAGGGGCCTGGCCTCCCCTTTAACTAAGGGGCTCTGAGTATAAATGGGCTCGGGTCTGAAAAGGGGTTGAGGATCTGCAACTCTCCATGGTGGTATTTAAGTGGTGATTTGAGTCAGGTTTTTTAGTCACCCGGTATGGGTTTTTTTCTGTTATATAATCAATCACTAATCTAGTAGTCTCCTCATCGGTTTCGTTTCTGGAGATAAATTAGCCACCAACAGAAACCCCCACAGGCCACCACATTCTGATGACCACTACATCCCTACTGCCTTTTTGCTAAAAGGAATACATGCCATATGCATTGGATGTGATACTTCTTGCCTCTGCTTCTCCAGGTTACGCTGGTTGAGACAGGGAGCCCATGTCAACGGGGACACCTCCCCTTCCTGACCCACGCAGAATAGTCACTGAGCTCATCACAGATGCAGATGCTGCCCTCTCTTAACGTATTTCTCAATGCCTTCGTGAAGGGGCTGTTTTCTAGACTGTTTTGGAGGGTGTAGGTCATGGGTGGGTGTGCAGGTTGCATATGAAAAAATCTATATTAACATTCTTACCTTCCTAAGCTTTTGGGAGTTCTTCCTCTATATCAGGTGTGTTAGCCCATGGATGAAACCTAGCCCGTGATTTTGTAAATAAATGTTATTGAAGCAAAATCATGCCCATTCCTTTATGCATTATCTACGTCTACTTTTGCACTGCAATACAGAGCGGAGTAGTTGTGACAGAGACTATATGACCCACAAAAGTGAAAATATTTGGTATCTGGTCCTTTATCAAACGGTTTTCCAACCTCTGCCCTAGAGCATGCTGGGATGAGATCCAAGCTGGGGGACTAGTGACAGCAGAGGAACGAGTAGCTGTGATGGTTCTTCAGATGCTAAGCGTCTCCTTGCCAAGGCTTCTGCCTCCGGAAGTCACTCTTCTCGTAGACAGAAGAGCAGGCAGTCTCTTTGCACTGGCCAGTGAGGCTCAGAATGTATGTTCAGAATTTTCGGTTTTGTCAGATTTCAACCCGATGATTACATTCCAATTTTCAGCATTTCCTTTCTTCCCAATCAATGCCCTAACTTTCACATAAGAAACTTGGTGAGACTTTGATTTTAGGTTGTAAATTCTAAACCAATACAATTAAGTTTTGTGTGTAATTTTCAGCAATATCAGCTCCATAAGAGATTTTTTTTTTTAAAGATTTGCCTGGAAGCTCTCTCTTGATTCAGACCATAACCCGTGCTGAGAATTTTGAGACCTGAGCTTACTACTTCTTTCTATCAATGTCCATGCACTCAGTTGCACAACACAGTCTTTGTGGTCATCGCTCTTTTTGTAACGGTCAAGGACAATGGCCTTTTGGTCTCCTGGGGCACTTATTTCAGGAGATATGTGTCATAATCAATCGCAGAATATAACTTAACTAACTGTTATGCCAGTGCATACCTTGTATTACTAAGCATCCCAATTCTCACTGGCAAAGATTTTTTTTTTTAGTCTTTATTGTTCATATTATTACAAATGTTCCTCTCCCCCCCCCCCCCGTTGCTCCCCTCCACCAGGTTCCCTTCCCACCCTCTGCCCTTTCACCACCCATCATTGTCCTCATCCATAGGTGCACAGTTTATGTTCAGTCTCTTCCCACATCCCCATCTCCCCTTTTCCCCGAGAATCGTCAGTTTACTCCCCTTCCATACCTCTGATTCTATTATATTCAACAGTTAATATTGGTCATCAAATTTTTTTTTAATTTTTTTGGTTTTTAGATTCACTTGTCGACTCACTGGCAAAGATTTAACACTGTGCTCAAATGCAAAGACATGACCAGAAGAGCAGTCCTCTCTTTAATGGTCTGCCTCCTATGACCACCTCAGTACCAATTCTATATCAGTCAAGAAACAGGAAACAGTTTCTTGACTGATACCCCAGGAATTTGAACAGGGAAAATTTAATATGAAGTGTTAACTAAAAAAAATGGTTTGGGGGAAAAAAAAAGGATTCTTAAGGTGTATAGAAGTAACAACTGCAAAAAGCAGCTACCACCCACAAGGCAAGTGGACAAGACAAGGAATGAAGTCAGGATGGACCCTTTCCCTTTCCCCAGGCTGAGATTCAAATCTTTTTGGAGAGGGTGTAGGTGTTACAGGATCTATAACCTGCCAGTGAAAAAGAAACTTGCCAGAGGGCTGATCTACTCTGGTGTCAGAGAAACTCCCCCATAAACACCCCAGAAAAGTTCCTTCTGCTTTTGCCTTAAAACAGGTCCCTTCATCACCTCCTATTGGCCAAAATCAAGGCAGCTAGCAAAGGAAAACTGTCTACAGTAGGGGTGTCGAACTCAATCAGAGAAGGGGCCAAAATCTAAAATCCAGCCTAAATCGCGGGCCGAATGGTTTACTGAACAATCATAAACTGTCATTGTGATGGAAACGCAGCGGAGTGCAGTGATAACAGTGCGGTGCGGGCCACATTGCAAGGCCTGGCGGGACGGATTTGGCCCTCGGGCCTTGTGTTTGACACATGTGTACGGTCTAGCTCCAGTATCACATACCAGGGAAAAGGGATGGATTTGGAGCTGAGTGGCAATCCAATATAATAAAAGGCTAATATGCAAGTCGACCAAACAGCAGAATGACTGGTCGCTATGACGCACAATAACCACCATGGGGTAGACTCTCAATGTAGGAACTGCCCCCTGGTGGTCATTGCATTCCCACAGAAGCCCTGAGCTGGGCTCATGGCTGGCTAGCACAGCAGTGGTAGCGGGAACCTCTCCTGCCTCCATGCCAGTGCTGAGGATGTCCAATTGCTCCATGGGGAACAGGCCTAAGCTGTCAGTCAGATATCCCCCAATGGCTGATGAGAACCCCCTTCAAGTGCACAAATTTCATGCACCAGGCCTCTAGTAAATCAGTTGGTATCCAGTTTCTTGGCTGTAGCTGCTATCTGTATGATACTACTTGTGAACTAATTTCATGCACCAGGCCTCTAGTAAATTAATAAATTGGTATCCAGTTTCTTGGCTGTAGCTGCTATATGTATGATACTGCTTCCTATATTTATCTCTCAGCCTCTTCTCCCTGGAGCTCCAGAGAAGAACTGGCTCTGTCATGCCTTCACTTGAGTTGTTCATAGGCATCCTTAACTTATTGGGTAAAAACCAAAATTTCTACCTTTCCTAATTTTTCCCCACCTCAGTAAATGGACTCACCATTCAAACAAAAACATAGCCTTCCTTAACTTTGGTCTTTTCCTCTTAGTCCATCATCCAAGTCTTGCCAGCTCTATCTTCAAAATACCCAAATCCTGCCATTTTTAATCACCTCTTTTTCCTGCCACTCTGCTCCATGTCATCATCTCTTGACTCTTAAATCTCAAAAACCATGGCCTAGATTTCTTTATTATATGCTTCATAATTAAATAACTACTTGATCCTAATTCATTCTGTAACTTTCCATTCTATAACCACTGTACCCCAACCCCTTCCTTTCCA
Source organism: Pipistrellus kuhlii (assembly GCF_014108245.1). Lineage (NCBI taxonomy): Eukaryota > Metazoa > Chordata > Mammalia > Chiroptera > Vespertilionidae > Pipistrellus > Pipistrellus kuhlii. The sequence continues at coordinate 1,632,821 of NW_023425404.1, forward strand.
AATTTTGCACAAGGTACCAAGTCTTTGGGATTTTAATGTGCCTGCTGCTTCCCCTCCTATTGGGAAAGCTCATTTTTATGTGGCTGCCAATGCAGCACTAACTCTTATTTTCGAAAAAATAAAATAATATTAACATTATTATTTCTTCATGTGTGGTTTTGAAACATGTATAGATAGATATTCCTAGCTTAAACTAATAAATGCTTATTTTCAGATTTTTTATAATTTGAAAGCATTTTTATAAAGATGGCTTTATATCTTCATTTTTGACTTATTGGATAGAAACTATAAAGGTAACCAAAAAAAATTTCCACATATGTCATTGGCTTTTTATATTAGTAAAAAATTCTCACTCTTGTTCAACAATTTAATTTTTTTTAAGGTGAGTCTCAGCACTTGATTTTGTTACTTTCAGAAGGGGGAATGAATGATCTGTATTAATTATTGCTTAAAATTCCATACTATTGATTTTCATAGAAGACTTTATTACCTGGATCTCTTGATTCCTTTCAATGTTGATTTGAAGCTGTAATAAGTATAGGAATCCTCTTTTAAATTAAAGGCTCTTTACATACTTTTTTAAATAATAGGAAGTCACCTGACATATGCTATCTTCCTCTTTCAGGTGGACGATGCTGCTGTTTTTCTCCTGATGGTAAAGCTTTAGCTGTAGGTCTCTGTGATGGAAGTTTCTTAATGGCAAATGCAGATACTCTCGAGGATCTTGTATCTTTTCACCACAGGAAAGATATTATTTCAGATATCCGATTCTCTCCAGGTAAGATTCCATTGAAATCACATTTGACTATTAATTTGGGTCTGGCAATGCACAAATAAATCAATGCATGGTTTTTATTAGCTGTTATGTTAAAATAATGCTTTTATTAATTTCTTAGAGAGAGAGGAAGGGATAGGGAGAAAGAGAAATATCGATTGACTGCCTCCTACATGCTCCTTATTGGGGATTGAGCCCACAACTCCAGCATGTGCCTGACTGGGAATTGAGCCAGTTACCTCTTGGTGCATGGGACCACGCTCAAGCAATTGAGCCACAATGGCCAGGACTATTAACTGTTATTTTATCTAAGAATTTCACTTTTTTATTTTTATTTTTTATTTTTTTTACTAGAAGAGACAGTATGGTGAGAAGTAAAAGCCCAATATAAGATCAGTGGCAAAATACCTTTAGTGCCAAACCAGTCACTAAATTTTCTGTGTGACTTGAGCCTAGGTACTGCTATGAGTTTCAGTTTCTTCATTTGTAACATAAAAGGATTGGAGGGACTATATTCACTTTAATATCAATGCTTTTGGAATTATATTTTTGTTTCGTCAATTTCTATGTACGATTGATAAGAAAACCTACTGTAATGTAGGAATTAGTAATGTTAAGGCAAAATTTACCTATGTTGGTTTACTTCTATTTTTTTCTTAAATTTATAAGGTTGCATTTTTTTGTTTTGTTTGTTTCTGTATTTGTTTTGGTTGAATGCTTAGTGTACCAAAATTATATTACATATAATTTTTGACATTTGCTTTCCACTTAACTACTACACTACAAAACTTACTTCATTGTTAATTAGAATATATTTTTAAAATATGGCCGAAACCGGTTTGGCTCAGTGGTAGAGCGTCGGCCTGTGGACTGAAAGGTCCCGGGTTCGATTCCGGTTAAGGGCATGTACCTTGGTTGAGGGCGCATCCCCGGTGGGGGGTGTGCAAAAGGCAACTGGTCGATGTTTCTCATTGACGTTTCTAGCTCTCTATCTCTCTCCCTTCCTCTCTGTAGGAAATCAATAAAATATATTTTTAAAAAAATATATGTCACCTAATACCATTTGACACATATAGTTTGTTATAACTTACAAAACAACTGAGTTTCTCCAAGAAAATATTAACACAATTAACTCTAGTTTTACAATTACAGGTTCTGGAAAATATCTTGCAGTAGCATCCCATGACAGCTTTGTGGATATATACAATGTAATGAGCAGTAAAAGAGTGGGAATATGCAAAGGCGCTACAAGTTATATCACCCATATTGACTGGGACATTAGAGGTAAGAATTTAAATAACTTATTATTTTATAGAAGTTTTATTTGATTTAGTATTGCTAGTTTAGAGAAACAAAAAGTGATTCAACAGATAAGTTCAAAAGCATTGTGAAAAGAAAATATAGTTCTCAAAATTATTTTTCCATTGCTTTATTTCACATCTAAAGATGAATACCATGAGTTTAGACTTTTCAGTATTTCTCCTAGTAAGTGTAAACTTTTTAATTTGTAAGGTAATTTAAGTATTATCCAAAATAATATTAATCATTTGTCTTGGTTTTTGTAAAAAAAAAAAAAAACTGACGTAAATAGCAACTGAAAATTTGGAAAACAGGTATGTTAGTGAGAATTTTTTTTTTAAATATATTTTATTGATTTTGTACAGAGAGGAAGGGAGAGAGATAGAGAGCTAGAAACATCGATGAGAGAGTGTCATTGACCAGCTGCCTCTTGCACACCCACTACTGGGGATATGCCTGCAACCAAGGTACATGCCCTTGACCGGAATCGAACCTAGGACCTTTCAGTCCCCAAGCCGACGCTCTATCCATTGAGCCAAATCGGTCTCGGCTGTTAGTGAGAATTTTAAAGTGATTTCCCCATTGTTTGATATAATTACATCCCCTAAAAATAATAGTCATAATTGTATAACATAAACAATTTAATTAACATCTTTGTGTGTTAGCAGAATGCATGGCATGTGACAGCGTTTAATAAGTTTGGATAAATGCTAAATATTTTAAATGCTCTATTTTTAAGGATTTTTAAAAATTGATTTTAGAGAGAATGAGGAAGGGAGAGAGAAAGAGAGACATTGATTTTGTTGTTCTGCTTATTTTTGCATTCATTGATTGCTTCTTGTACATGCCCTGACCGGAGATTGAACCTGTAACTAGATGTATCTAGATTACTTTCTAACCAACTGACCTATCTGGCCAGGGCCATTTTTAAGGAATTTTGTTTCATGTATTCACCTCAATAAATCTGGAATTGTAAATCAGCTTTTTTCAAGTACTATTGAACAAAATTTTAAAAGTTCCAAAATTAGTTTCCAGGTGGGTTTTTTTTTTTTTTTAATACACGATAACAGAAATAGTTTTTATGTGTAGACACTCCCAAAAATGAAACCACTTATGAACTTAATCACTTAATTATATAGAAAGTAATAAAATCAAATGCTCTTAATATATATTGACTGCAAGTGAAAATGGCTTTTGTGTTTAAGCTTAATTTTTCCCATAAAAGTTAAACATAATACTAAATGTATATGTATTTGTATTTTATATTTGTATATGTAATTTTTTCACTTTTGAAAATTTTATTCAAATGTCCAACTTCCTTCTAGAACAATAGTATCAGATTATGTGCCCAAAATCAGGTTTCACACCCACTGGAATTGTTAAATCTGGCTTAATTTTTGGCATGGTTAGGTGAAAAATTATATTTCTTGTTTTAGTTTACATCTCTAAATTATTTGTTTTCGTAAACTTTTATAATTTTTTTTATCTACTAGTATTCTTCCTTTTAACATATAAGGTTCATATTTTTATATAGTAAAAGTGAATTTTATTAAACTTTTCTTTATAATATCAAGTGTTCATGCTATGTTAGTAATGGTCTCTATTTTGAGATTATAAAATTATAAATATATGACTATGTATGTATATATATTTTTGCCTTCTTCTTAAGGAAAGCTCTTACAGGTTAACACTGGTGCTAAAGAACAGTTATTCTTTGAAGCTCCCCGAGGGAAAAGACAAACCATCCCCAGGATGGAGGTAGGAAGACAGGAGAATTTGTAAGTCGATACGTCTAAACATGGTTACAGAGCTGATGCCCACTCTCTTTTAGTTACACGTGAAGCCTGTTCTCAGGTTATTCAAATGATGGATATTCTTTTTCTGAGTTTATTTTATGGGGTCAGACCACATTGATGGGTAAAGGAAGAGATGCTGTAGTAAGAAAGAAGCATCTTGTACATCCAGCTATGCTCCAATGACTTCCTCAAAGCACAGGAAGCATGCCATAGGAAGTAGATGACATGACATCCCATATGAGAGTACTGCCTGGGGGCTGAATCCTTTCAAACCCATATGCTTAAAATGCTTATTGGAAAATTCCTGCTTAAAGAAAGGAAAACAAAGTGTTCGGTTTTATGCCTGACAACAGAAGCAAAAGTTTTTGACATGACATGGCCAAGGAAGAGAGATTAAACAAATGTAACATGAAAGTGGCTTAATATGGAAGGGACTGTAAATAAAAGTTCATAATTTCCAACAGTGATTAATTGGAAAACATGCTTATAATGTACTAGGGGCCTGGTGCACGAAATTCATGCATGGGGTGGGGGAGTGTCCCTCAGCCCAACCTGCACCCTTTGCAATCCGAGAGCCCTCAGGGGATGTCCTACTAATGGCTTAGGCCCACTCCCCATGCCACAATCTGGCCCCCCTCTGCAGGCTGCGACCAGGCTGATCGGGGGAAGGTGCTGCCTCCATCACCCCGCTGCTGCTGCACTGCTGGCTGCAGCAGTCACCAAGGTGTTTTCATCAACACGGACTCCAGACCCTTCACCATGAAAAAATGACAATGTTCTTTAGGCATTTTTCAAGGTGTCTCTTCCATAGGATATGACAGTCCTTCCTTCCTTCCTTCCTTCCTTCCTTCCTTCCTTCCTTCCTTCCTTCCTTCCTTTTCTTTCTTTTCTTTCTTTTCTTTCTTTTCTTTCTTTCCTATTTTTTATCCTCACCTGAGGATATTTTTCCATTGATTTTTAGAGAGCGTGGAAGAGAGAGGGAAAGACAGAGAGAAACATCAATGTGCGAGGGACACTTCGATTGGTTGCCTCCTACATAAACCCTGACCTGGGCCCCGGTACATGCCCTTGACCAGAATCAAACCTGGGCCCTGCGGTTGGCAGGCCAAGGATCTATCCACTGAGCCAAACCGGCTAGGGCAGGATAGGACATTTCTTAGCCCCTCCAGCAGCAGACCTTCATTTTTTCCTCCGGTAGTGAGGTGGAAAAACCCTAGATCACCTTCTTGGATTCTTATTAATATTATGCAAGTTATAAGAACACTGAGTGGTGTACAGGGAGCTTTGCCAATGAGTGGTCAGAAAAGGTGTTTCCTCTGAAGCTCACACGCAGAGGCGGGACTGCTCCCCGCTCTCTGCGGGCCCTACTCTGCCCTACTCCGCCCTGCTGCACAGCCTCCTCCTGAGCTGGTTGTTTCTGTTACGGTGTCCTGGCTAATTTGCAGATTGCCTCTTTTTATTTTTATAGATAGATAGAGATTAGTAGAAATTTAGATGTGAAAGGTAAGAATAACTTTCTTGATTATTTAAAGAACAGAAATCAGCTTACTCCTTATCACTGTATGCTCATCACTAGAACACACAGTGTATCTATGAGTACATCTTTAATAATGTCATGTTGAAATTTTAGTAGATGAGTGGATAAAGAAGCTGTGGTATGTTTACCCATGGAATATTATGCAGACAGCATGGAGGTTCCTGGAGCATATCATGCTAAGCGAAATAAGCCAGTCAGAGAAAGACAAGTATCACATGACCTCACCCATGTGGAATTGAAAGAACTAAATAAACTGATGAATAAAATAGATCCAGAGACAGAAATATGGAAAGACTGATGAATCTCAAAGTGAAGGTGGAGGGGGAGGGGAGATTAACCAAAGAACTTACATGCATATATGCATAACCCATGCACACAGATAATAAGGTGGTGAAGACGGGGGTGGGAACAGGCTAGAAGGGGTCAATTGGGAAAAATGGATATCTGTAATACTTTCAACAATAAAGATAAATTTAAAAAAATATTTTCTGCAGGAACTAGAGAGTTTGGGAGGCTACAAAACCAAGACAACTAATAATTTTTATTACATATTTTATTTTACTTATGGCATACAATTATAAAGAAAAATAATCATATTTAGTTATTAACTTTTAGGTTTAGATTTTTCAAACTTACAACATTTTTTTTTCCTTTTTAGGTAGAAAAAATTGGTTGGGCATCATGGACAAGTGTGCTTGGTTTGTGCTGTGAGGGAATTTGGCCAGTAATTGGAGAAGTCACAGATGTAACTGCCTCTTGCCTCACCCATGACAAAATGGTTCTAGCCACTGGGGATGATTTGGGATTTGTGAAGTTATTTAGATATCCTGCTAAAGTATGTGTTTTTCCTCAACTGTCCTAATGATTACTATTATAACATTAATGTAATGTCCTTTCATAGCATGTCATAGTTGTGAAATACTATTTCATTACAACAGTGAAATAGCAATATTACATAGGTAATATAAGTTGTTAATATGAAAGGTTCAGAATTACGTTCCCTATTCTTTTCTTTTTTTTTCTTTTTCTTTTGAGGGAAGGAGGGAAGAAGGAAGCAGAAGAAAGAAAGGAAGGAAAGAGGAAAGGAAGGAGAAAATGGGAGGGAAATATAAGCAGCCAGTTGTAACTGCCTTATGTTCCCTGGTCTTAACATCACCTTTATGGCTTTATCTAGAAGTATTACAATTTGTGATTCCTTTTCTTAAGTTATATATTATGTTCTACAGTATTTTTCAACATTGAGTAATGTAAATATTCCTTCTAAAGGAAATATCCCTTTTACCCTAATATTAACTTAAGTAATTCTAGTATTCTTTTGATTAAATATTGATATATACAATTAGCAGTAAATAACAAGTTTATATTTATACCTTTAAAATTTAATGTTTTGATTAATTAAATAAAAATACTATGGATATCTACAAAATTAAAATAAACAGCATTGATTTAATATGATGAATGATGTTATTTTGCTAAAACCAAACTGTATAAATTCTTTGGAGTACTGTACTACATGTCTATGCTAGTGATGACTCAATTCTCTTATTGCTTTCCTCTATTCAGACTACTGGGAAACATTACAAAAGTAAAATGCATGTATCAAGTCTAGATGCATTTATTTTTAATGGTCACAAATACAGATATATAATTTCAGGTGCCCAAGAAAGTATTGTATCTACTTTATGCACTTAAGTGGTAAAACTTTATAGTTGACTAGAGGCCTGGTGCACGAATTTGTGCACCAGTGGGGTCCCTCGGCTTGGTTTGCAGGATCCAGCTCTCTGACATCCTCCGAGGGGTCCTGGATTGCAAGAGGGTGCAGGCCAGATTAGAGCCAAGGAGAGACCTGGGAGGTTGGCCAGCTGGGGAAGGACTGTGGGAGGGCTCCAGGGTGTGACCAGCCTGTCTCACTCAAACCTGATCAGCTGGACCTCAGTAGCAAGCTAACCTATTGGTTGGAGCATCTGCTACCTGTGGTCAGTGCACATAGCAAGCAGTTGAGCAGCCTTAGCATATCATTAGCATATTATGCTTTGATTGGTTGAATGGATGACTGAACACTTAGCATATTAGGCTTTTATTATATAGGATAAGAATATGTTCCAATAAAACATTATTAGTCAGAAACTTCACTTCCAGCATTTTAGGTGGTATAGATGCCTAGGAAGAGGTCCTGCGATATTGTTGTAGGATTCTTTCTTCACCTATTGCAGCAAGAACCACAAAATCTTAGGCAAACTACCCTTGCAGTGTTTTGTTGACAGATCCTCCTTTTATTTCAGCTAACTTTCATTTCCAGAAGGTTTACTGATTTAGCTGGCATTATGTTTTGTATAGTTAAAACATTTCTTACATTAAATCCTTGAAAAGATGTCCATCTGAAACCTGCTTATGATACACTAGAGGCCCAGTGCACTAAATTGGTGCATGGGGGAACGGAGGTGTTCCACAGCCCAGCCTGCACCCTCTCCAATCTGAGAACCCTTGAGGGATGTCCGACTGCCCGTTAAGGCCCGATCCCAGTGGGGCAGTTCGACATCCCTCTCACAATCCAAGATTGCTGGCTTCCAACTGCTCGTCTGCCTACCTTTCTGATTGCCCCTAACCACTTCTACCTGCAGCTTGATCACCCCTTAACCACTCTCCTGCCAGCCTGATTGATGCCTAACTGATCCCTGCCAGCCTGATTGTCCCTAATTGACCTCCCCTGTAGGCCTGGTCACCCCTAACTCCCCTCCCCTACAGACCTGGTCCCCCCAACTGCCCTCCCCTGCAGGCCTGGTCACCCCTAACTCCCCTCCCCTACAGACCTGGTCCCCCCAACTGCTCTCCCCTGAAGGTCTGGGTCCCCCCAACTGCCCTTCCCTATAGGCCCGGTTGCCCCCAACTTCCCTCCTCTACAGGCCTGGTCCCTCCCAACTGCCCTCCTCTGCTGGCCATTTTGTGGAGGCCATCTTGTGTCCACATGGAGGCAGCCATCTTGTGTGTTGGAGTGATGATCAATTTGCATATTACTCTTTTATTAGATAGGATTACTCTGAAGTGTACTTCTGTAACTGCTACTGTTTAAGATTTAAAATTGCCATCCCTAGAACTAGTATTTTTCTTAATATTTAAAAGAAAAATACATTCCCATGTATGGTGCTTACAGACAATGAATGAATGAAGATAAAATATATTTATATGGGTTTATACCAAAATGCTTGATAATTACTTTTGTTAAGATGGCCATCCTGTACATAGATATTTACAATATATTCTGATTTCTAAATCATTGTTTCTATTTTCAACAATATGTCTCATAGCCGTTGTTTTTATAGATATGTATACACTATAGTATTCCTCTTAGAAACATTTAAGGTATTTAAAGTTTTTCACTGCTAAAAGTAAACGCCTTGGTAAATGTTGCACTCGCCACATTTTTTAGCATAGTCTCTAGAAGCGGGGTTGGTAAATGAAAGATCAGAACATATTTATGCTTTTAATGCACAGTACTAAGTTGATTTCTAAAAAAGCTCTGTCCCCAGTACTAGCAAGGTGTGGAACTACTAGGTGTACCCTACCCTCAGTATTTTCTAATTTGTATACGTTGTATTTATAATGACTAATTTCCTAGTCATATATTAAGAAATTCAAAATTGTAACTGAAAGATTTCAAGTAATGGAATTTCTCAGAATGACTTTTTGGCTTTTATTTTTTATTTTTAGGGAAAATGTGGAAAGTTTAAGAGGTATGTGGCTCATAGCACACAGGTCACAAATGTGCGCTGGACTTGTGATGACAGCATGCTGGTGACCTTGGGCGGCGCGGATATGTCCTTAATGGTGTGGACAAACGAAGTGGAGGGCTCTCGAGAAAAAAGGCCTTGTGACAGTGAAGAATCTGATACAGGCTCGGAAGAAGATGGGGGTGTGTTGATTTACAGTCTTATTTTAACTAAAACATAGGAGAAATAGTACAGCTGGTTTAAACTGCAGATGCTGAAACACGTAATACTGATGTTTGAATAATTGTGAGGTTAGTCTATTGGGTCTACTTGATACCAAAAATGGTATGTGACTCAAGAAGAACAGGCTGTCATGTATTGATGACTTACATATTCTTTATCTACAAATGTACAATAATCATACTTAAATAAGTACTGTTTAAAGATTTATAGTATCTAACTTCATGTTTTAAAATAATTCCACATATACCGGTAATACCAGGTCATGATAGAAAAGTTAGAAAATACCTTGTACAGTAAATAATAAACACAGAGCATCCATAATTTAACCACTCAGAGACAACTTCTGTTAATATTTTGGGATCTAGTAATAAGGATTTGTATACATAGTATGTTTTTAACAAAAATGGTATCTATTGATTTTTTGTAGCCTGCTATTATCACTTAGTAATACTTTGAAACATTGTTATATATCATTAAATATTCTTCTACATCACTTTTACTGGCTATATATTATTTTATAATTTGGTTGTAATAATATACTTTAACTAACTTCATATTGTTGAACATTTTTGTATCCAAATAATAAGATCACATACTTGGCCTCTTCAGTAATCAGTTAATGAATAATTCTTGTATCTAATGGTAGGCTACGACAGTGATGTTACAAGGGAGAATGAAATCAGTTACACCATAAGAGCCTTATCAACAAATATTCGCCCAATGTTTGGAATCAAGCCTCATTTGCAACAAAAAGAACCTTCAATGGATGAGAGGTAACAGTCAAGTTTAAAACTAGATGAAGAAAACGATACTGCTGTTAATAATTGAATTTATTCTTTAACTGAATGTATTTTTGCAAAAATAAAATAACAGTGGTACTCTTATTATACAGTCCCCAATACCTCTTAGGAAACTGTATTTTTCCTTATAGACTTTTTGGTGGTGACACTTTTAGAAATCGGTTTAAGGGATGATGCTATATATAAAGTCTATATAGTTGAAGAATGTTATTTGCTAACTTTTATAAATGTGTGTTATGGGTTGAGGAGATAATAAAAATGGAACCTAGTACTATGTACTTTTCAGGAAACACATGAGCAGAGACATTAAATTTTGAAAAGGCCCTCTGAACCATGTGCCTTTAATCAAGGGTAGATTTTTCAGAAATCTTTCAAAAAGGGGAGTTAAAGGGAATTACTGGTCTTTGTCTCGAACCAGCAAACTAAAATTAAGGACGTGTGCACAATAATTTTATGAGGAGATAACTTTTTAATAAAGTCTCTAATCTAGGTGTCAGATCAAAAGAGAAATTGTGAACCTGATGATTAGGGGAGTTAGGAAACAATAAAGAGGTATGGATCAGTGAACCGCATGGATTGCAGAAGCAAAGAGGTTTTAAGAAATGATAACGGAAACATTGTCCAGAAATAGCAGTGAGGAACAGAGAAGAAGTGGGAGGTGAAAACAGCGGTGACCTCTTCTGTAGAAGCTGCGGCAAGGGAAAAAAGCTTCATTATGAGAAATTAGTAAGAGCAGCCGAAACCGGTTTGGCTCAGTGGATAGAGCGTCGGCCTGCGGACTGAAAGGTCCCGGGTTCGATTCCGGTCAAGGGCATGTGCTCAGTGGATAGAGCGTCAGCCTGTGGACTGAGAGGTCTTGGGTTTGATCCCGGTCAAGGGCATGTACATTGGTTGCGGGCACATCCCCAGAAGGGGGTGTGCAGGAGGCAGCTGGTCGATGTTCCTCTCTTATCGATATTTCTAGCTCTCTATCTCTCTCCCTTCCTCTCTGTAAAAAATCAATAAAATATATATTTTTAAAAAATGAAGTTAGTAAGAGTATTTGACGGGGGAGTTAAAGTCAGGGAATGCATTCACAATGAACAGAATGTGTGGAAGTCAAGTGAACGTATAGTTGGTGAGGCTAGTGCTGAAGAGCATTGGAACTCAGCTCGTAGGAATTATATCAGAAGAAAGCACTGGCAGAAGGAATGGCGTTTACACCTAAGGGTTTAAGAACAGGGGAAAGGATGATGTCAGAAGGGTGGATACATGATGGTAATGGAGAAGAGGGCAGAACTAGAACATTCACCCAAAGTTCCCAGGAGGTTCTGGGTGGAATGTTGTGGTGATGGCTCCACAGCTGTTCCACGTGCCCCTGTTGATGATGGTATACCTCAGTTAATACCGTGTTTCCCCGAAAATAAGACATCCTCCGAAAATAAGACCTAGCGCATGGAAAGATAAGACATCCCCTGAAAATGAGACCTAGCGCAACTTTGGGAGAAAAAATTAAAATATAAGACACTGTCTTATTTTTGGGGAAACAGGGTAGCAGTGAGGAGTCACCTAATGGCTAGTTATCAGCATTGTCATCACGTATAAAGAGACAAAGTATGAAGTTACAGATATGTTTCAAAAAAGCTGGCCAAACCCTAATCTGAATACTTGCACAGGATTTAAGGTTGAAGCAGCTGGGTAGGAGGCAAACGGCATGGGGTTTGAATTCAGACAATGGGTTAAAATACTCATTTTATCATTTACCAGTTGTGTAAATGATAAATATGAACCTTGTAAAATTGTTCATCCCCTCTGAGCCGCAGTTTCCTCAGAGGTAAAATGACTTCTAATTTATGGTTTAAATGAAAGAATTTAGATAGTAGGTCTTTACCAATGACATCCCTCCCATGGAGTGAAATGCAAAGTAATCTGAGGAGTACCTTGGTTAATACTGAAACACTCTATGAAATTAAATATTAATGAACACTACTTATACATTAATTAAAGCAGTACATTTACATATGCAAATGTGGGTGTTCCTAATTAGAATATTTGCAATATAGTGCTTAATATTATTTAAAGGAAAGTATATCACCCAGGTCATGAAGCATGAAAAGTGTTTCATAAGGGAAAAGGAACTTGACATTTTCTTAAGTCTTTTAAATAAAAATATTTATCAGATAAATTTAGTATGTCAGAAAGTGTGACCTAATTTTAATATGTAGGCCATCTTTTATGGTAAAACACTTTAATTTTCTTCCTCATTGCTGAAGTGACCCAAGTTCTGACAGGTGAGAATACCTTAGTGCTCATGGAGAGTATTTGACAGTCATGATTATAATCTTTGCTGTTAGCTTGCATTTTTTACAGCTAATGTTTTAAAAATTATTTTGAAATTATATCACACCTTGTTGTCAAATCATAATCCAGCTCTACTAAATTCTTCTGAAAATGTTGAGGCAGAAGAAGCCGGTAATGTGATTCATAGTTAGGAGTCTTCATTTTCATGAAATAAAAGAATCCAAGGAAATAAAATGAAGAAATTTTTTTTTTTACCAACTTTGAATATATTTGTGAGGAGAGAAAATAGTGTGTATAATTATTTTCATATTTTAAATAAAATGCATGTTGTCAAATGTGAAATAAGACACTTGACAGTTAAAACAAATGCTTGTCAAATAGCTTATTCACTTAAAAGGAAAATGTTGCTGGTGACAATTTGATAACTGCTATAATTGCCTGATACTTTGTGGGGTATTTTACCTAAATGACTTGAATAATTTTGTTATTCTTTTGATCTAACTATTTTTGAAACAAATCTTATGTATTTAAGTAATTTATTATCAGTGAAATGTTTGATATTTGTCTTTTCTCTGCTTACAAAACTGGTACATTTTATTCATGATCAGTTTTCATATGTCTCCTCCTTTTTTCCTTTTGCTCCTTTTGAAGGCAAGGGATAGTAAGGTCAGTATTTTATTATAGAAAATATTTTACTCAAAAATTGACTCTTCTGTTTTGGTCTTTATAGTTACTTAAGGTATATTTTTCCCCTATAAAACATAGAACTACATTTGTCGGGAAAGAATCAGAAAATGAAACAGGACAAATCCTACAAAACTGTTGCATTTTATAAATACAGTATGTGGGTGTTGTTATGCGAGTCTTGATTATTATCATCGGTTTTAAATGACTTTTCATAGACTCCTACTCAAGATAGTTTCCATTTTCCCTTAAGTTTCACAGACTGATAAAAACAATGTTAGCCATACATTTTTATCAGTGGAAAAAGTTTCAGTTTATAAACCTATAAAGGTCATTTCATGCATATTTAATGTCTCCATGAATTTTATTTTATTTTTATTTTTCTCTCTCTGCATGAATTTTAAAAAAACATTAACATAGGACAGTGAATGTATTTGAATGTTTGATAAAATCATGTGCAAGGACTCTGGGGCACTTCTGTAGCTACTTGTACTGAGATGAAAATGTCTCCAAACCGTTTCTGAAGCAGAACCATTTGTGCTAAAGGCTACTTTAGAAGTTTTTTTTTTAAAGGTAGCATTAGGAAAATGCTGGAAGATAAGGATGGAAAAAGGATTTTTTTAAATGAAATTGCATAGAAATTCAAATATTGGGTGCTCCTTAATTTGCAGACAACAGGAATTATCTGGGGTTTTTTTGCAAGTTTTAAAATTTATAACAGAAAATGTTGAATTCTCATTTATTTTTCTCCTTCACCTTTCTTATTTCCATGCCATTAATGGAGTAACTTAAGTCTTTTCTAATATGCAGTAATAAATAAAAACAGGCCTTTAAAATATACAGTATAGCTTATCTTCATTAAAGTTGTAAAAAAAATATTTTATTACAGGAAGTATTTTAGTAGTGTTGTAAATTAAATCTGTGTTGTAATCTTTTCCCCTTTTTATCTGCTGCTGAAAAGAGGTTCCAGGTAATCTTCTTTCTTTGCTATGTCTTATGAGGCCTAATTTTGTATTTTTATCTTCTTTTATGTTTCCCATTAATGAGCTATGTTACTTGGTGTTCTTTACTTCTAATCAGTTTATATTTTTTCCTTTGAAATGAGTATTTCTGAAATGAACAGCATCTTAATAATTGGATTTACACATTAACTACTTCTCTGAAACATTATCCATTTAACTAGTATAATTTTACCAGCTGTGTAATTTTAAGCGATAATGTATCTTATATGAATTGTTTTTACAGAGTTTAAAGTATACTTACGTGTTACATGGGATTATATAAATAAAAATTACAGCTATCAAATGATAACATCAAATCAAGTTCAACAAAATGACTTGGACGCAGAGCCAACCAAGGCAGTTGTCCTTTATTGAAATGATCCTAGCACAAATATTTTGAGTTAAACATTATACATTTCAGTTATATTTACTATTTACATATATTTTTAAATTATATGGAAAAGGTTTGAAATAAAAATTGTTGTGATAATTTGAAAGGCTCTTTATATAGTTTTGTAAGTACATTTAATTTTTATGCCACTTCTACATCAGCTGTTGACCATGAAAATGCACACTCTTTTATATCACACTAGAGGCCTGATGCACAAAATTTGTGCAAGGAGCTCGGCCCCTGCCACAGGCAGCGGCCCTTGGTGGCTGCCTCTGCCTCAGCCCCTGCCTGCCATGGCTTTCTGGTCTAATTAGCATATTATGCTTTTATTATAATAAGTGTTCAAGACATAACACTTCATTTACTTTTTAGGATCAATTTTGATAATACAAATGTTATTATGCCTTTATTTTTATGGACTTATTTATAAATATTGGAATTTTTCAGAGGAAAGTTAATTTGTATCATTTCCTGATTTTGTTGTAAAAATTAGCCCAGCGGAAGTGGCTCAGTGGTTGAGTGTCAAACCATGAACCAAGAGGTCACAGGTTTGATTCCCAGTCAGGGCACATGCCTGGCTGTTGGCTCAATCCCCAATAGGGGACATGCAGGAGGCAGTGGATCACTATTTCTATCTCTCTAAACCTGCCTCTTCCTTTCTCTCTAAATCAATAAAAACATTTTTTAAATGAATATTAGCTTAAAATTTGGAGGGTGGAGTTGATGCATGATTAATTTAGATTCAGTGTTCAGGTTATTAAACCTTTGAATAATGATTCTATCAGTTAAAACTAAATGATGAGGAGTTTTAAAATTTTATTTTAAAAAGAATTTTAGGAAAGAGCCTCTACATTTAAATGAATCAAATGTGAACTCTATACACCTGATGGGACATTACGAATCGCCCTGAACTAGCAGTGGAAACCGAGAAGAGGGAGCTAGATTTTGGAGAGCTGCTGTGCAGTGAAGTTGGTTAGACTTTAGTAAACAGTGAGGAGAAGAGGAGAGAAGGAGTTGGAGGCAGTAGTAACAGCGTCACCTTTTATAGAGTGTGGTATGATTTATGTGCTTTGCATTATAACGTGTCCTGCCGGACTGATGGGATGCCACGGCCATGCTAGGGACTGTAAGAGGGAGTGAAGGTAGGCTTGGAGTGGCAGGTAAGAGCACAGATTGGAACTCAGGCGTGATTTCTGTTTGCCAATAGAAAATTCATAGAAATATTTTCAAAATTCCGTTCAAGAGGAACCTATTGAATACGTGCCACGTATAAAATACTGTGATAGATACTTTAGAGCAGTAATCCAGGCTTTGAATATGTAAAACTAACATTTGTATAGTTTTATAAGCAGTCTGATATATAGTATTTACATTATGAAACCTGCACTAAAGAAATTAAAAGTAAAATGAATAAAAGGTCGAATACCTTCCGTTGTTTTAGAAGATATCAAGATAGAGAGGGCACAGTCTAGTGAGCACACAGATAGGGCTTGTGCTGGTCATGTCTCTCCACGAAGGTGCCCGTAGCTGCCTTTCCTCACCCCACTTCCCTGTTTCAGGCCCCCCGTGAGCAGGGCCCCGCCACAGCCAGAGAAACTCCAGACCAACAACGTGGGCAAGAAAAAGAGACCCATCGAGGTGAGGAAAACTCATTCTCTAGTTCATCCTGCTTTCTTTTTGTAAAATACCTAAATCTTAGTTTTAATGAAAATAAACATGCTGGATAATCATTTTTGTTTGGTTGTAAAAAATTGATTGCTTACATGTCAAGGCTGAGCTTTAGATTGACATCCTCAGCATTTCGTAATGCCAGTAGCAGCAGCAACAAGCCAACCGGGCTACGTTGGGTCAAAAATAAGGCTGTGGGAGGGCGATTGTCGTACTCGCTACCCAACTGGGCCTCGGTCACTGAGAGCAGAAGTCCTCAGGGAGGTGCCTGCCCTGGTGCACAGTGTCACTGTACTGTTCCCGTGCTCAAAAGTGCACCCGTGGGACCTAATTTCTACGGAGTTATAATAGTCAGAATAACTATGGTTTTGACTCATGAACACAAATCGGAATATTCTTCTTTTGGCAGAAGTACCTCCATGTTTAACCCATAAAGTCTTTTTTTTTAAAATATATTTTAATGATTTTACACAGAGAGGAATTGAGAGGGATAAAGAGTTAGAAACGTCGATGAGCCATAAAGTCTTTTAAGAACCGAAATACTTGGAACCTGCTTTCCTTTTCGCTTTTACAACTTTATGTGGGAAAGATAGAATGTGTGTTTTAGCTGTCCTAAACAGGTTACATAAAGAAGTATGTCTACTTTAATTTTGTGTTTGCAGTTTGTAAAACATCAGAAATGCATCCTTTATTTTGTCTGAAGATACTAATACTGTACACAGTTAAAAAAAAAGTGAATATTTAGACATGAGGACTCATATTATGGTTTTATTATTGTTACAGGACCTCATGTTGGAGCTTGTTTTTGGCTATCGAGGCAGAGACTGTAGGAATAATGTTCACTACTTAAATGATGGTGATGATATAATTTATCACACTGCATCCATCGGAATTCTGCACAATGTTGCTACAGGTAGGACACCCTGATTCCTCATCCCTCCTTTCTCTTAAATTTAAGGTTTTTAAATTTAGCATCCTAAAATTCTTTTTTGAAACTTTAATTAAAATGCCTGAGCCCAGAATATACTTCATACTGTAGCACTTCCTATTAATATTTCAAGTAACCAAATTTACAGTCTTTAATAGAGTATAGGAGCAGAAAAGGGTTTTATATACCAAAGTGTGCATAGGTCTCTGTATGTTGAAACCATTGTAACTTTTCTGTTGATGATTTGGATAGTTGTCTCTGATGGTGACTGAAAGTAGCATGCTGGGTGAGCTGGTTACTGGGGATGGGGATGAGGTGGGTGATGTTCATACTGAGGCTTTGGAAAGCCAATATTTAACTTCCATTGGCGTGTTTCTTTCTCCCCCTCTCCCCTCCTCCCACTCTCTCTGAAGTAAAGTAAATTAAATAAATAAATAAGTAAGTAAAATTCTTCAGTACCTCCCGCCGATTATAGAATATGAAATTCAATAGAATGGCATTCAAATTCCTCTATGATTCTAGTTCCAATTTGCCTCCAATCGTATTTCTCACTTTTCTTTTTATGACCCTGCACTTCAGCCAAGTGAATCCTTTGTGTGCTCACTCAATCCCTTCCTGCCTTTGTACCTTTGCTTCAAGTATTCTCCCGCCTGGAATGCCCTCCCCACCCACCTTCACATTCCCATAATCCGCCCATCAGCCCGGCGTGCCACGGTGCCACGTGCCAGGATCAGAAGACTTCTCCGCTGTGAACCCAACAGCCTTTGGTCTTTGACTCTGTGGCACTTGTGTCTTCAGCCCGTATCACATCGGTTTATGCCTTTCAGGCCTCTATCCCTTTAAAGGTTTCTGGGTCATTTTTCCATCTTCATGATGATGTGCACATATTAAGTGCTCAAAAATATGTGTTCAAGAAGTAAGTTTTGCAGAGCAGTTTATTGCTGTGGATAAGTGCAGTTGGCTGTTACACTTTAAAGTTTTAACATTTAATTCTCCAATTATTTTTTTATAGGGACTCAGAGTTTTTATCAGGAACATAATGATGATATTCTGTGCCTCACTGTAAATCAGCACCCCAAATTCATCAACATAGTAGCAACTGGCCAAGTAGGTATGTTTGTATATTTTAAAAGAAACAGTTTTAAGTGATTGTCTTGCTCAAATTAATTTAGTATCCTAAGGAAAAAATTAAAATATCTTGTTTATTTTTCAAAAATTATTTGCACAGCCAAAACCGGTTTGGCTCAGTGGATAGAGCATCAGTCTGCGGACTGAAAAGTCCCAGGTTTGATTCCGGTCAAGGGCATGTATCTTGGCTGTGGGCACATCTCCAGTGGGGAGTGTGCAGGAGGCAGCTGCTCGATGTTTCTCTCTCATCGATGTTTCTAACTATCTCTCTCCCTTCCTCTCTGTAAAAAATCAGTAAAATATATATTTTTTAAATTATTTGCACATAAAGCACACACCCAGTTTGACCATATTATTATTTATTTCTAGGTATCTTTCTTTCACTTCAGTTATCTGAGTTGATTCAAACAGTTCACAATTAAGAATAAGCTATTTTATGTTGATTGAAATAGTTGGATTTAGTCCGTTAGCAGAAACTTCAGGTCAGTAAGAAGGTTTAATTTACTAGCATGTAGAGCAGGAAGGAAGAATTTGAGGAAGACACAGTAACGAAGGGGAGCCAGAACATAACTAGCTGAGGGGGCAGAGCCTCTGCTATGGCAGGGTGATTAGCCAGAGAGAAGAGAAGCCACGTCTGCTCTGTGCTGGCAAATCCCGCTGCCTTTCTCTCTCCTTGGAATTGATCTAATTTGCCAGCTGTTTCTAAATCATCACCTATACTGCTATCTTTAAATCGGTGAAACTGTAAACTTATGCAAAGACCGTAACCCTACCAGCAAAATAATAAGAGGATAGCAGGTCTAGTTAAGACATATCTACCAATCAATCCGTGATCACTGTGAATTCTGCATAATAGAATCTGTCAGTCAGATCTTCACAACCTGGCATAGTTTTTAGAAATGATTGGAACCCTGAGGTTGTTGGGTCTCAGCCTCAGTTGCTAAGCCAGCTTTCCAGGTGTTCCAAGTGTCTTTCTTCTTAAGATGATTTATGCCTTTAATGTCTTCGTACAGGTACTAAATTGATCAGTTAAATACTAACTTTCTGGGTTGCTTAGTTCTACAGTGATGTCACAAAGACCCTTGTATTCTTTCTATCGGTAAAATTTTCTACTTTTGAAAAGAAAGTAAAGTAATATTTCACCTATTGTATACAAAATATTCTAATCTTTGAATATAAATACACTAGAAGCCCAGTGCGGAAATCTGCACCTGCACCGGTCTTTGGTCATTATGGTGTCAGGGCCCCTGGGTTTTTATAGTATAGATAGATCTAACCCCTTTTTCTGTTAAGTGTTTTGAAACTGAATTTTGTTTTTACTCTGCCTGAGGAATGAGAGGCCATGTTATTGCCATTTTGGTCACCAAAGAACCTAGTTCAGTGCCTCTTGGAATATACTTACTTTTTTATTGCTCAGTTAATTTTGACTGAGGAGATTTATTTATCCAACAAGTTTATTGAGCATGTTCAAGGTATTGTTCTAGGTTCTGGGGATACAAGAAGCTTACAAAAGAAAACTGTACACAATTTAAAAAGTGGAATTTACATTCTGTGAATAAAATTCTGGAAGGCATGTTCCTTTCATTTTCCAGTGTTGCTCCTTCTCTTTTTCTTTCCTCTTCTCTCCCTCTGTTAAGCAACTTTAATATATTAATTAGTGTTCTAGTTTTCTCTTTTGATTAAGAAATGTGATCACAAGTTAATCTTCCACAAAATTTAACTCTCATCTACTTCTTATCCTTTTTTTAAAAAATTGACAAATAATTGACATATAACACTATGTTAGCTTCAGATATACATCATAATGACTTGAGATTTGTACTCTTTAAAAGGCAACACTAGCCGAAAACGGTTTGGCTCAGTGGATAGAGCGTCGGCTTGCAGACTGAAAGGTCCCGGGTTCGATTCCGGTTAAGGGCATGTACCTTGGTTGCGGGCACATCCCCAGTAGGGGGTGTGCAGGAGGCAGCTGATCGATGTTTCTCTCTCATCGATGTTTCTAGCTCTCTATCCCTCTCTCTTCCTCTCTGTGAAAAATCAATAAAATATATTTTAAAAAATAAAAATATAAATAAATAAATAAATAAATAGCAACACCACAGGGAATGTGGAATGACTAATTACCGCCTCCCTCTCCTTTAAGTCCAGGCAGTGCAGAGTAGCCTGAGCCTTGCCCCCAGCTTGTACCCTCCCACACAACCCGTAACACAAGTTCTTCACTGATGACTAGTTAAGTGCAAGAAAGATTCCAGAGAGACCAAAGAATGAGGGACTTTTCTCTTCTGAACCTAAAGAGAACTGAATCAGTAGTTACTTTGCCTGCCAAGTTTTTTTTAGCACGTGCAAAGCACAGAACACTGCCTGTAATGTTTATGTTGTATTTGTTGGAAATCATATAGATCATAGAAGAATCGAAATAGTTTGCTTTTTTCATATTTTACCCTATTACATCCAAGCTTTTCTTTTTTTCTTGACTGGAATCTTGGAATCCCAGAGACAAATAAGATCATTTTATCTAGTCTGCCATTAGATGTTTGAATGGCCTCTGTAACATCTCTGATGAAGGGTCTGCCTACATATGCTTAAACCCCATCATTGCTTACTGCTTAACAAAACAGTGTAACCCCCCCTTGGGAAGCTCTGTTATAAAGTGCTTCTTTATTTTATACACAACACAAATCTGTCTCTTTAACTGCAGCTCATTGGTCCTCCTTCTTGAGGCACCTAGAACAGCTAATTTCTTTAAAAAAAATATTTTTATTGATTTCAAAGAGGAAGGGGGAGAGAGGTAGAAACATCAATAATGAGAGAGAATCATTGATTTGTTGCCTCCTGCATGCCCCCTACTGGGAACTGAACCTGGGACCCTTCAGTCTGCAGGCCGATGCTCTATCCACTGAGCCAAACCAACTAGGGCTAGAACAGCCAGTTTCCCATGATAGTTTCTTCCACTATTTGGAGAGAACTGTCATAATCTCCCTGAGTCTAGTCTAGTTTTATCTAGCCTCTAAGACGGCTCACTTTAAACATCCTTTAACTACATTTCATAATCAGAGTAAAAGGAGAGCAATGGGATTGCTTTAATTGATCTAATTTGCCAGCTGTGGGAATGGACTATGATATCTGGAAACCCAGAATTCTCTATCAAATGGTCCTAAACCTGCTTGTGGGCCTGTCTAAGCCTCTTCTCCAAGTCCAAGCTCCCAGTCGTAGATTGCACAACCAGTAAGAGCCCTCCTGAGGACGCCCAAGGGGCAGCGTGCAGTGGGAAGTGGTGGAGGGGCTTTGCCGTGCAGGCTGGAGGACAATACATGAGCTTCCATGCTCCTGTGATGGGGGTAAAGCTGGGGTGGGAAGAGAAAGGGATAGGCTAAGGCTGTCTCATGCTGCCCAAATTCTAAGGAGTTCTAACATTGAACCACGTCTTCCAAGTCGTTATAGGGGGGTACTTGTCAAGATAGGAAGATGAAACATTTCAGTTAATAATTTTATCATGATTGATAAATTGAAAATATTCAGGCCTGTGATGTTTAGGTCTTTATTTGTGCTCTCGTCTCAGGTCCTGCAGATAGTCAGAGCCCAGCCCGACTTCCAAACAGAGTGCCCCGGGTTCCCGCCATGCTTCCTGGGGCTCGGTGTCAGTCCCTCCTGTTTGGTTCCCTTCAGAGCCGTTCCCCACTGACAGTGTGTTTCCTGTGCCGCTGCTCAGCAGTCAGCTACGGTTTTCTCCTTTCTCCCACATTCCATGCCAGCACACCCTGGGCCTGCATCATAATACGTCCTTGAAATCATTATTTCACAGGGATATAAGGCTCTCCCAAAGCCATCATCTGGTTGAAAGGATTCCTAAGTTTTTACTCCTTTTTTTGCTAAAAATTACTGCTTCTGAAATGTTGGGTAATAGGTATTCCTACCACAAACATAACGAGCCCAGGCTTTCGTGTTTTCTGTATTGGTAACCTTTTACTCAGACAGAAAAATTTTAGTTTAAAAAAAAAAAAAAAAGAGCATGGTTATGGCCGTGAGTTATTGGTAACTTTTTTAACCATCGTTTCTCTCAGGTTTAGGTCTAATTCTTCCCTTCAAGTAAAAATGCATTCTAACTTTAAAGGGTCTATTAACAGTTTGTTTCGTAAAACAAAATGAGGAACATATCAATTTAAGTCATATTATTATTTTCAAAGTTGTTAAAATTTTATTTAGCTTACCAAATACAAAGAAAATAAAATATTAATCCAAAGTTTGAAAGGTCATATATATAGAATGTTAATATGTATGTATAATTTAAATTATTGGTTTCACTTACAGTTTACTCAGTTTCACACAAAATTAATTTTGTATGACATTTGATTATTTAAATTATATAAAAATCACCCCTATTTTATAATTGAGTTTTCGAATTTTACTTTTAGAATTTACGTTATTAATGGATAATTCTTTTTCTGCTCCTTTTCCATTTTAGGTGATTCAGCAGACATGTCACGTAAGGAAAATTAATCATTTTTTTTGTTTTAGTTATATTGTTTAGTAATGATAGTCCATATTTTTATAGAGTAATGAGATACTTGAACCTATTTTGGATGTTTTAAAAATGAAGAATACATCCTTTTAATGTCATTATATTATGCCCAAACTGTAATAATAATATTTTTTTTAAGTAATACTATATTTTGACCTTTTTAGTGTGCCCAACACTGTTGTAAGCACTATAAATGTAGCCTATTTAGTCATCACAAGAATTCTTCATGGTAGGTATTAATTTGCCAATCTCATGTAGCTATAGTAGAGGGTTTAACACTTAATCTTAAATATAAATCAATAAATTTTATTGCCTAAAAATAAATTTTTAAAATTTTATTTTTATATACTACAACAATTATTCCACATGCCAGATCAACAGATCATTTAAATATTTAAGAGTAACTTTTTTATTATTAATTTTCACCATGGGCTTTATAAAGCTATTAAATAAAAAAATCTGTTCATTGTTTTTAGATAATATAGGGTGTCCCCTCCAAAAAAATGTACACACACTTTAATAACTGATAGCTCAATTTTGAAAATGAAATGCATTTTTATAAACACTGCCTTTATAATTATTTAGTGTGTGTCTACATTTTTTTGGGACACCCTATATAATAACTAGGCTTTTCAACTCAACTTTCAGTTTACATGATATAGTAAGAATTAGCAGTTTGACAAGAAAACATTTCCCAGTGATTTGTCACTCTTTCCCTGCCCTCCCCTCCTTCGGCATAAAGCGCGGTTCTGTGATTTGACTGTAATGTAAGGAGACCCTAATGGCATCTCCATACCGGAGACTAAGAGTCAAGGATGGTCATGAAAGGTTGGTGGGATTGCTTTTCCAGAGGCAGCTTGATGTGATGGACAGATCAGACAGGAGCTTGGGGACTGACTACAGCACTCCTGCTGGCTCTGCCTGCCCTGAGCTGTGTGTGACTCAGGCAAAGCACTTAACCTCTCTGAGCCTGAGTTCGTGAGAAAGCATACCTGCCTAGAAGTAGGGATTAGAAAGCCTGAGATGTTCCTGGTAAGACGCCTGGTTCATGACAGGCACTCATATCTGGTGGCATACAGGAAGCAGAGAGCAGGAGAAGCATCTGTGTTAGGGCAGCAGAGTGAATGGCCATTCTGAAATTATAGTTGGCCCTCCATATCTATGGGCCATCAATGGCAGATTAAAAATACCCAGAAGAAAAAGCTCCTCAAAATTCAAAAAAAAAATATTTTGAATTTGCCACACACTGAGCACGGTGCTGAATCCGTGCAAATGAAGTGAACACTGCCATAGCCTATAGGCAAATACAAGTTGTATGCAAATATTATATACCATTTTACATAAGGGACTTGAACACCCCTGGAGTTTGATACCAAGCTGACTGAGGGACAGCTAAATAGGAGAAAATAAAATAAATTTCATAAACACAACTTAATACTTCTTTTGAAAGTTAGGCCTTGAGAATTTCTAGTAATTTAAACTTCACTGTTACATCAATAAGTTTAGAACAATCTAAATGTGGAGCAGTCCATAACATAGTCATACTTACTATATATGTTTTAAAATATAAATTCTGCTATAAGTTTCTTACCATCTCATGTAATTTTTTATAAATGTTTAAAAAGCTCAGTAATTCAATTTATCTAAGATTATTTGCTATTTAAATTTTAGATAAATTGAACTGTGTAATTTGTGGCATATTAAATTTAAGACAAAAATAAGTGATGTTTCTTGAAAACCCATTATCTATCTCATCACATTTAAGCAAATATAGTATATGAATTGCCCAGAGGTGCTTTTTGTAAACATATTAAAATATTTTTACATTATGACCTATGTAATATCACTAGCAAAAAATCAGCATGATCTACCAGTATGTATTTACAATTTAAATTTGAACCACCTAACATGGCTTATTAAGTTTACAGTCCCCATATCCTTTGAATTTTATTGAATGAGAACATTTTAGTCCAATACTTAAATTATTGTCCATTTTTTACACATACCTTATTTTATTATAGAGTAAACCTTTGTATCTATTTCCATGTAGTTTTGATTTTTTACATAAAACTTGTTACTGTAATTGAAAAAGTTTAAAAATTAATATCTTTAAGAGAAAGTTGCATAAATCTTTGAATAGTCCCTACTTAATGATACTAAAATTAAATCCCTGGTTTAATATATTGTAACTATTTTGTTGGAACTACCAGGTTTAATTTATCATTGTATAACATAAGTTATACATGGTATACCATAGAGTCTAAATTGATCAGAATATTTTCTTTAGAGACCAGAGTTTGTTTCTGCACCAAAATGGATTTAAAGCAGCTTGTCTTAATATTTCTCTATTTTTGCAATACAGTATTTGTAGTAGATTTATAATTTAAAGCAAATGCACATTAGTATTTTAATTATTTTCCTAAGAGTTCTGAGACTAAATTAGCTGCTGAATTAACAACCATTTTTTAAAGGTACAGTTCATGAAAAAAAGGACAATAATACAAAGCTGTGATTTTTTTAACTTAGAAAAGAGAACTGGGAAATTTTTTTTAAATAGCAGAAATGGGCTCTGCAAGATGAATAACAACAAAAGTAATTGTAAAAAAAAAAAAAAAAAAGATTTCTTCCATAAAATCCTGTTTTTAGAAAAACAAAACTGTCTTATAAAGTGATATGGAGTTAGCATTTTACCCAATATCCAGTTAAAAAAATTCTTTTTGAAATCTTTTCCAGGAGTTTTTTATATGTTGCTTTTCTCAATTTGTGTTTGCTTTTCGATCTATCCTTGAGATAATCTAAGTGTTGAGTATACCCTGATCTTTAATTGTGTAATGTTTATATATTTCTCCACATAATCATGTAAAGATTTAATGTGCATCAAAACATGTATTATCTTTGAGGCGTTGTTTAAAGTTGCCATTACCTAATTTGCTTATCCACATGCTACTTTGTCAAAAATGCAATTTGGACTATACTAGCAGACTGAAGAAGTGTTCTGTATTTTCCCCTTTCTTTTATCTTCCTTTTTCTTAATTTAGTCTTAGTTGTCCATTTTTAAATTGAGTATGTAGTCTTTCTTTGGTACTTATTTTTCCAGGGTTCAGAGATGAGTATGCTTCCGCTGTAGAAACGGAAACGTTTGTCAGAGGTGTGTTACAGCTTTTGGATTGTGTCTGTGTTTAGCTACAGCTCCTTCAGTGCACGTCTGGGAGGCCGTGAACAAGCAGACGCTGGCTATCCTAAGATGCTACCATTCGAAGGGCGTGTGCTCCGTCAGCTTCAGTGCCACTGGCAAACTCCTGCTGTCTGTGGGACTAGACCCAGAGCATACTGTTACCATTTGGAGATGGCAGGAAGGTAGGATTCTTTTTTTTTCCTTTGTGGTTTTTAAAAATAATACTATGGTAACATGAATTCTCTATTTAGTGTTTGCCTGAACCTGATGCTTGAAACCATTGTTCACGATAGCCTGGACAATACATAGCACACAGCTTGTGTTATTGTAGGTACATCCCTCTTAAAAAGCCCAACAAAATTGTAAGCTCACAAAACATAAACTGATAAAGTTAATGTTATAAATGGTTTGCTGCTCTTTTCTTTCAGTAAGAAATTATGTATATAAGTATTTTGCTGATTTTTTAGTTTGGTTTTTTTTTGTTTTTTGTTTTTTTTTGGCTAGGAGGTTCTTAATAAAAAATGGGAGTGAACTATATTGTAAGAACAATCCAGTTGTAATGAATTTTATAAGCCAAAACTAAATAAATGAAATGCCCCTTCAATGATAATGAAGCTCCTTGTACACACATCACTTGCAAAAATAGGTATTTGAATTTCATGTGGTTGCTAGGTAGCAGTGGGAGGGACACACCCTCTCACTTTTTTAAATAATCATTTGCTTTTTGAACTACATACTTTGAATAACTGTTTGATCCTATAAAAATTAGCTTAGTTCTTACATTAATCTACATGATTCTGTCACATCTTTTTTTTTTATCAGGTGCCAAAATTGCCAGCAAAGCTGGTCACAACCAACGTATTTTTGTGGCAGAATTCCGCCCAGACTCAGATTCCCAGTTTGTCTCAGTGGGAGTGAAGCACGTGAAGTTCTGGACGCTGGCAGGAAGGGCTCTTCTTAGCAAAAAAGGGCTGCTGAGCTCACTCGAAGATGCCCGGATGCAGACCATGCTTGCTGTTGCATTTGGTGCAGTATGTCTCTTAAAATGCGTATGGTAGTGTACTTTGAATTACCTAAACTAGACTACTTTGAATTTTCTTGCCTTAGATAAATCACATTAATGGTGCTTTTATGGCACTGGAATCCAATTACATATGTCCCGGTCATGCATGTATTTCATCTTTAAGAATCTGATACTCCCAGAAATCAGAGAGTGAGAAAGTTAATGAGGAAGAACTATAATGAAACTTTGAATCCTTGGGCCATTGCCATTCTCAAAAGCCTTCGTTAATCTTGTAATTGTCATCCTAAATCTCCTGGGCCCTAAAAATTTGTCAGAATGAAAGAGGGATATATCAAGAAATGTAATTTTCCAGTGTTTAAAAGGTGGTACTTGGGTTTAGGACTTCCTCTGCTTTCCATCATCTTAGCTTTCTGCTACTTACCTAGTTGGAAGTGCTCTGGGCAGTGGCTCTCATTCAGGGGAAGAGCACACTGGTCTTTTTTTGTTTGCCAACCCTCACATGAGGATATTTTTTCCACTGCTTTTCAGAGAGTGGAAAGGAGGGAGGCGGGGAGAGAGAAATACTGATGTGAGAGAGACACATCGGCTGGTTGCCTCCTGCTCACCTCCTACTTGAAACCCAGCCAGGAGCCGGGAGTGAACCTGTGACCCTTTGGTGCGTGGGTCAATGCTCTAACCATTGTGCTACACTGGCCAGAGCACAGCTGCTCTCAAACTTAATGGGAAGTGTTCAAAAGAACCACTTACTGCCCCCTCCCTGCCCATCTGGGACTGTGTTTTACAATTCACATCTGTTTCCTTTAATATTCTAACTGGGTTTCCATACTAAAGTATTTATGTGGGTATGTAATCCTTGAAGAAAATTACAATTTTAGAACCTTTAAGCACACTCATGTTTTTGAGAAAAAGACCATTGAAAATGTTGACCATGCCATGTCAAACCAGTTAAACCTTTTGGGAAGTCTTACTATTAAGACCAGTAATTCCTTTCCAGAAGGAAAGCCCACACATTCAAATGCTCCTGGCGTTGAATTTGCCCATGTAGGTGAACCTTCTTCACATACAAAATTCCTTAGGCAGTGAATTGCCTATTCCCCATACAAAATAAGCTTGAAGACCAAAATATTAGCCGTGCTTTTACGTTTGAAGCATTAGCGCAGTCAGTGAGAATGTTCTGTTACATAACAAGTTGAGTTTTCTTCAGTTTAAGCCTGTGAAGCTTTCTGCTAGGCTATGAAAACAGCCAGAGAAGTGAGATACTGGTTTTTACACTTTGAGCGCTTACATTCTAATTGCACATAAGGCATGAATTAATGCTGCTCCTAGATGCCAGATGGCATTGTTATTCAAATACGAGCTATTGTATAAGCATGTATGCCGAGGAATTCATGTGGGAGTAATTTGTTGGAAGGAAATGACCATACAAACTAGTATTCTCAGGAAGACGAAAGACAAATCTCTGTTTGTTTCTATTATTCAGGCTTATTTTTCTATTGATCCTTCCCATGTTGTTTTGGGTGAATGATTGTATACACGTTGTTCTAAAAGTGAAGCTAAAATGGGATGAAAATAGCACGAGATGCAGGATTTCAACTTTCCAGTTTCCACATAATGAACTGTATCGGGATCGCAGTTCTCAATGTGACCTAAAGCACATAGAAGCTTTTGGTACCTTATCAAATTTACCTTATTTTGGATTGATTGCAGAAATGCATTAACTTTGGCTACCTTGACTTTTAAGAAATGGCAAGTGTTAATTTCATTTTTTAACAGCGTTAGTAAAATTTGAAAAACTATAACTTTGCTGTAGAAGGTAGTTTTCCTTTCTATGACAAGATAAGAAATGTAATAAAGTTATTTTCACTTCCTATTTTTACTCCTCTTTTTTCACTCTCGGTTACTAGTGACCTTTCAATTATTTCTTGGGCAGCTACCAGGGAGCATTCTGAAGGGACACTATGAACTCGAATTGTAGTGTTTGTAATTGGAAGAGACCTTTGAGAATGGTTTTCCTCATTATCCACATGAAAAAGCTGATACTCATAGAGGTTAAAAGTCTGGTCCAAGGTCATTCCAGCTAGTAAGCAACAGCACTGGGACACAGCTCGCTGACAACGCACAGCTGCAGTCAGGGTCCCCAGCCGCTGAGCCCAGGTCCTCCCACCAGCCCGGCTCTCGGTAGCCGCAGCGAGGCAGGCTCACATGTACGTAAGAATTGCATCTGTTTGAACTCCACTTGAACTTTTGATGAGTGTATCTTCCCCGCTCCTTTTCAGAATAACTTGACGTTTACAGGTACCATCAGTGGAGACGTCTGCGTATGGAAAGATCACATACTGTGTAGAGTCGTGGCCAGAGCCCACAACGGGCCTGTGTTTGCCATGTACACCACCCTGCGAGATGGACTTATCGTGACTGGGGGCAAGGAGAGGCCGTGAGTCCTTTTTTTTCTTCACCGCCTTCCTGACTGCATTGTAACCCACCTGAGGTTTGGTTAGGTATTCTAGTTAGTTCTAAGGTTATCCTCTCTGACCTTCCTCATCATATGCTTCTCATTTTACTGCCTTCTAAAAAGAAAAAT
The DNA here is from genome assembly GCF_014108245.1 of Pipistrellus kuhlii. NCBI lineage: Eukaryota > Metazoa > Chordata > Mammalia > Chiroptera > Vespertilionidae > Pipistrellus > Pipistrellus kuhlii. The sequence continues at coordinate 1,662,357 of NW_023425404.1, forward strand.
GTGTTTTATTGATTTTAGAGACAGAAGAGGGGAGAGGGATAGAGAGAGAAACATTGATGAGAGAGAGACATCGACTGGCTGCTTCCTGCGCATGTCCCCCACCGGGGATTGAGGCTGCAACCAGGCACATGTCCTGACCGAGAATCAAACCAGCAACCTATCCAAACATGGGATGATGCTCAACCAACTGAGCCACACCTGCCATGGCTTTATTTCTGATTTTTAATGGCTTTTTTCTGTTTTTGTTTTTTTGCATTGTAGATAAATTAATTTCCAACAACTTTGGGTGATAATTTTTCTGAGGTATGGATAGGCTGTTATTCTGCAAGTTAAGATTTTATTCCTTGACCCTGGGCAGGTATTTCAGTTGGTTAGAGCATTGTTCCAATGCATCAAGGTTGCAGGTCGCATCTCTGCTCAGGGCACATACACAAATCAACCAATGGATGCATAAATCAGGGGAACAACAAATCAACATCCCTCTCCTTCTCCCTCTCCCTCTCCCTGGCTCCTTCCCCCATCTCTAAAATCAATAAAATATTATTTTCTTTCTTTTGTTAATCCTCACCCAAATATATTTTCCCCATTTATTTCTAAAGAGGGTGAAAGGGAAGAGAGAAGGAAGGATGGAAGGGGGAGAGAGAAACATCCATGTGAGAGAGACACATCAATTGTTTGCCTCCTGTATGCACCCTGGTCGAACCTGCAGCCCAAGTATATGCCCTTGACTGGGAATCTAACTTCGGTATGAGGGCCTGCGCTTTAACCACTGCGAACACTGACCAGAGTAATAGATGATTTTACTGATACCTATTATACCGTATTTTCCGGTGTATAAGACGACCCCCTAATTTTACAGTTAAAACATAGGTGTAGGCCTATATTCGCTGTATAAGACTACCCCCCCACTTCTGAGGCAACACCAGTTCTTTTCTTAATAGACCGCCTCTCTGACTCTGGTCAATCCAAGCAGGCTTTTTATGCATGCAAATTATACATGTTCTGTCCCCGAAGCTACACTGTGTTCTAGTAAAAAGCCTGCTCAGATTGGCCAGAGTCAGAGAGGCGGTCTATTAAGAAAAGAACTGGTGTTGCCTCGGAAGTGGGGGGTAGTCTTATACAGCGAATATAGGCCTAAACCTATGTTTTAACTGTAAAATTAGGGGGTTGTCTTATACACCGGAAAATACGGTATATGCTTGTATAAGCCTTTGCTGAGAAATAGGCGACTCATAGGGGAATCTTTGTTACTGAACCCAGGATGCATCTTGACTGCTTGCTTTTGTTGAGACTGGATGCTGGGGGTAGAATGCACATTGCCGTATGAGAAAGGGTGAGATGAGCTAGAAACAAACTCCGCCTCGTTCGCTTTTGAGGCAAACTTGTTAGATAAAACTTCAGAATTTAACATTGAAGAGAGGAATCCATGGAAACCAGATACTCGTCATTGATTTCCTACCAACATATTTATATGCACGTTAAAGTGCAACATACAATGTGACCAGGAGCTAAGTACATTTTCAGTATAGGATTGAAAGAGCCCGCACACACCAGTCACACACAAATGCAGCTGTGTTTGCCTTTCTCCGAAAGGAAGACTGTATTATGGTACAAGAACATGTTTCTCCCCAAGACTAGCAGTTCATCCAGCAGAAAATGAAGCACTGCACGTGTCAGTCCTTCCAACAGAAAAACGTAAATGGGCTAGATTTCCTCTTATGTTACTCTGATGCTTGTTTCCATTAATCCTCTAGTCTTGCACACCCCCTACACATTAGCCTGTAAAGGGTTTCATTAGGTATTGTTTTGATCTTAGGAATGGTTTTATAAATAAGGTAATAGGATCATCTTGCTCAGATGCCAAAGCTAACACGGAACAACATTTCACTGATGCCTCTCAATACAAACAAGTGAGAATACAATTGCCTGAACATATTGTGTGTGTGTGTGTGTGTGTGTGTGTGTGTGTATGAAGCTTATTAGATAAAAGAGGTATTTTTTCAGGTTTTATTTTCAGTAGGATATTTGAATAATAATGTAGGGGGGGGAATGTGCTTCTCTTTTGACCCTTAAACTATAACCATAACATGGCAGCTGGAATCCTTTCCTCTAGCCACACATTTCCATTGTCCTCTTAACATTAAATCACATTCTACTTTTCCTTAATCAAGAGGTATTATGAAGGATGTGTTTGGGGAGGGCAATAGATAAAATCATGCTCATGTCAGAAAAATGAATTTTCATAAAATAAGATTTGCTTAAACTGAATGTTTGAGATACAGTATATCTTAAAATTGTCATAGAAAGTTTAGAAGAATATCTGAAGTAAATTATAAATATCAGGACTGTTATTAGTTAGTATCCTGCTTATAATTTAATACTTGTTTTAGTAAACATCATGGTAATAGCCAATAATAAATGCTCTTTTTGTTGCTTGGGTGGCTATTAGGTCAAAAGAAGGAGGGGCCGTCAAGCTGTGGGATCAGGAACTGAGGCGATGCCGTGCCTTCCGGCTGGAGACGGGACAAGTCACGGATTGCGTCCGCTCCGTGTGCAGAGGCAGGGTAAGCTGCTCCTTGAGCCGTGGCGGGGAGGCGGGAGTAGAGCGCATTAACCCTGTGGCGCTCATCCTCTGCAAGGCTTGCATGTCAGCTTTGTTCTGTGGGGTCCTTCCTCTCTTGGCAGGACCAGCGCTGCTGGCACACGCGCGGCCTGCACCGTGCAGGGTCAAGTGGAAGTGCCTACCCCAGGCTGAATTCAGTCCTCCATGCTTTCTGGAATCTGCTCATTCAGCTGTGGTAGATGGAGTGAATTTCCTTTTCAGCTACTAATTTTGACTAGTGCTGCTGTTTCATTTTCTTAAAAACACACATTTCTATACCAAGTTTTGACCATGCATGTGCTTGTAAAAAGTGTATTTATAAATTGTCTTCATGCATTACTGTCAGTCTGTATACTAAATATTAGTTAAGCTTTTATTTATACTTACTTCTCATTAAAGTCCAAATTTTCTTCCCGTATCTCAATGCACTTACACCTCTTTGGGGATTTTCAGATTAAAGTGTCATCAGAGCCAAAACCTGATGATCGGAGAAGCCAGGTGTATTATCTTAGAGAAAAGGTGACATTTTTAGCACAGACTCCGACATGCCACCCAGCCCAGTGCTCTTGCAAATGAGCCTCTAGTCATAGAAAACCACTTCGGCGAGGTTAGTGCACAGCAGCCAATTCTCCGAAAGTAGGTTGTTTTGGTTCTGGACCCAATTCCAACAGGACAGGGTTGGGGAAGCCCACATAACCTCCAAACAATTCTCCAGCACCAACAGGGTGTCTGAAAATTAACTCAGTTCTGACCCTGCCTACCCAGAGACAGCATCAGAGCCTACAGGGGAGGGTCTCCTAGGTCCCACCCCCTTTAGCTGACAGACTTAAGTCCAGGTGGTTACCTGTGCTTCCGACCAACTGGCTACAGATTGGGGGTTCCCAACCCTAGGTTTGGTTAATTTGCTAGAGCAGCTCACAGAAGGCCAAGATATCTTACTAGGTCACAGATTCACTGAAAAAGGATGTAACTCCGGCTCAGCCAGATGAACTGCGCAGGGCAAGGCATAAGGCACAGGAAGGAGCCACTGCGCCCCCAGCGGCCACCCTCCCTCACCTCCACCTGCTCCCCAGCTCCCTCCTCTGGATTCCCATGGAGGCTTCATCCTTCAGGACTGATTCACTCCTTAGCCACTGGTAACTGATTTAACTTCCAGCCCTTCCACCCTCCCCAGGCGGATGGTGAGATGGAACTGAAAGTTACAACCCTCCTCACATGATTGGGTCTCTGGCCACCAGTCTCCAACCTTAAGTGGAATCCAAAGGGCACCTCATTAACATACCAAAAGACACCTTAAAGCTCTCACCACTTAGTAAATTCCAAGGGTTTTAGGAGCTTAGTGCCAGAAATGGGAGGAAGACCAAATCTGTATTTATTATAAATCATAGTAGCACATAGGTCAATAGGGCATTCTTATTTAAAAAAAAAAAAACAAACAAAACTGTAGTGTTACATTGAATATTATTTGGTCTCACTTGTATTTCAGGGCAAGATACTAGTTGGGACAAGGAATGCTGAAATAATTGAAGTTGGAGAGAAAAATGCAGCATGTAATATTTTAGTTAATGGTCATGTGGACGGACCCATATGGGGACTAGCGACACATCCTTCCAGGGATTTTTTCCTCTCTGCTGCCGAAGATGGGACAGTGAGACTCTGGGACATTGCTGATAAAGTAGGTGCAAATAGTTTAAAAGATGCTATAATTTATCAAAATTGTGTTGAATTTTTGGAAGAAATTGGTTTATTCTATAATTACTGTACTTGATATAGTACTCTTTGCCTCTTGGTTCTTATGCAGAAGATGTTAAACAAAGTGAATTTGGGACATGCTGCTCGTACTGTGTGTTACAGCCCTGAAGGGGACATGGTGGCTATTGGAATGAAAAATGGAGAATTTATTATTTTACTCGTGAGCTCTCTAAAAATATGGGGAAAGAAGAGAGATAGACGATGTGCAATCCATGATATCAGGTTAGTCAACAAATACAGTATTTCTAGTATATTTTAAATGACCCAGTTTGCATGTGAAAAAAGGTTTAATACCCATAGCATTTTATCACATCATAAATTGTATGCTGAAATACAGCTGTTTATAGGCTTACTAGAGGCCCAGTGCATGAAAATTCATGCACTGGAGGGAGGGTCTCTCAGCGTGGGCTGCCCCCTCTCACATTCTGGGAGCCTTCAGAGGTGGGAGGCAACCCGGCAAACGGGGAGGTGACGCCCCCATCACACCTCTGCTGCAGCCACTGCCAGCAGCACAAGCATTGGCAGGACCTGGTAGCCTGGGCAGCTGGGCAGCCGCCATCTGAGGCTTGCCTGCACCTTGGACTGGCCCTGGGCGGCTGAGAAGACTGGGGGACTCTGGAGGCAGGCACACAGAGTGTCCAGACCTGCCTGGGGGGCTGCAGGGACTGGACACTGCTATTTTTGAGGATGTGACAGTCAATTAGCATATTCCCTCTTTATTAGATAGGGTTTTCTTCTTGCTAAATGATGAATCCACTGGGTACCAACCACAGAGCCTTGTAATAAGTACTCAGCAAACGTTAGATGCCCTTAAGTTCTTCCTGCCAAAGTGATCTTTCCCCTGCCCTTCAGTTTTCCAGGCTGACAACTTTTGAAGTAATAATCCAACCATCTCTTACTTTTCTTAATATCAATAGAATATATAGTTCCTTCATGTAATGCTTACTACATATCTGCTATGCCCCAGAATCCGAATTTCAGCTTATCTTGAACTTTTATTTTTCAGTGCTTAAGCTTACTTTAAGTGGCTACTATTTACAGAGCACTTCTATGTGATGGTCAGAACCTTCGCCTTTCTCCACCACTAAAACCCCTTTACAGTGCAACTTCCTCATAACTCCAAAACATAAAACAGCAATGGCTTCCCTACACTACCGGGCTCAGCAAGTTTTCACAACCCTGACTGAATACAGTTCCCCGTGATCACTAGGCAAATAGTACTTTGTCTTTTATTTTTTTAAATATATTTTATTGATTTTAGAGAGGGAGAGGGGGAGAGGGATAGAAACATCAATTATGAGAATCACTGATTGGCTGCCTCTTGCACGCCCCTTACTGGAGATCATGCCCACAACCCAGGCATGTGCCCTTAGCCGGAATTGAACCTGGGACCTTGCAGTCTGCAGACTGACACTCTATCCATTGAGCAAAACCAGCCAGGGCGCACTTTGTCTTTTAAAATATCATCCAAGTCTCAAGTAATGTCCCTTCTTCTGATAAGCTGCGTGATTAAGCTGGTCTGTGTTCTTTACTGCCAAGACAGGTTTCCAGATGAAGAATCCTGACTACCTTGCGTGAATTATGTAATTGTTAGTGGTTGTTCTAAAAACAAGTATTTTTAAAGGAATTAGGAGATAAAAGTTCAGAAACAATTTAAAATTGAAGTAAAATATAAAGCTTTTTGTTTCATGTAACACAAATACCTCAGGATACATAATCAGTTGTTCCTATTAGGTAAATCTGTTTGAGGCCATATCGTATGTACACATTCTTGAGAGCTAGAAAGAAAAGTCAGGGGTCTTTAACTGTTTATACTATCCCATGTCACTTAATCCATCTTTGCCATGTTTTGTTACCTATTCAGATTTAGTCCGGATTGCCGGTTTCTGGCAGTGGGTTCCAGTGAGAACTCAGTGGATTTTTATGACCTATCATTGGGCCCCACCCTTAACAGAACCAGCTACTGCAAAGACATCCCCAGCTTCGTCATCCAAATGGACTTCTCCGCAGACAGCAGATACCTCCAGGTGCAGTATCAGTGCTGGACATGTGTACATTTCTTCGCTATTTCCTTAGTTGATGCATTAAAATGCCCGAGTTCCAGTGCTTCCAAATTTTTGCATTTCCTACTCACTCTACATTTTTTAATGTCCTGTTCCTCAGGCCTTCCCTCCACTTTTTTTGTACAAGATTTTGTAGTCATCTTTCACATTCTTAGTAATGTTAGAAATGTAAATCAATTAACACTCTGCTAGTATACTGTAAACTTCTGGATTTTGCCTCACATAATGGAATTCTTGTTCCATTTTAATATATGATGAAAGGTGTCCACTGGTTGCTATAAACGGCATGTCTACGAAGTGCCTTCAGGAAGACATCTTACAGACCAGGCTGCCATTGACAGAATTACTTGGGCTACATGGACTAGGTAAGCATTCATACAGTCACTGAGAAGGGCTGCTCATCCTGGGACCGTTTTTGGTTGCCTGTATTTCCAGGCTTTATCCATTTCCATGGCTTACCAGTTCTTTTAAAGAAAAATCAAAGTTAATACTTGAAAGATGCCCTGATATTTCCTTTAACATCATAGGCTTAGCAGACAAATATAGTGTGTTCTGTTAGGCAATTATATTATTTCTCTATCAAAAAGGAATGCTGTCTTGCAGCTGTTACAAACTCGCTGGCTGTGTGACAGGTAATGATGAGCATCCATCTTTTTTTTATATATATATATTTTATTGATTTTTTAGAGAGAGAAAGGGAGAGGGATAGAAAGTCAGAAATTTCAATGAGAGAGAAATATCGATCAGTCGCCTCCTGCACACACCACACTGGGAATGTGCCCGCAACCAAGATACATGCCCTTGACTGGAATCGAACCCGGGACCCTTGAGTTCGCAGGCCGAAACTCTATCCACTGCGCCAAACCGGTCTCAGCGGCATCCATCTTATTAATCAATGTAAATGAAAACTACTGTCAAATTCCTATAGAATAAACATCACTTTTTACTTTATAAATCCAGCTCTCACACAGTATTAAGTATTAATTTTTAAAAGATTTAATGTATAGAGGGAAACCAAGATGGCGGCCAGGTAAGCACCTAAGCTGCCACCTCACACAATTTCAAAACAACAACTAGCCAAAACCAGTTTGGCTCAGTGGATAGAGTGTCGGCCTGCGGACTGAAAGGTCCCAGGTTCAATTCTGGTCAAGGGTATGTACCTTGGTTGCGGGCACATCCCCAGTAGGGGGTGTACAAGAGGCAGCTGATTGATGATTCTCTCTCATTGATGTTTCTATCTCTCTATCCCTCTCTCTTCCTCTCTGTAAAAAGTCAATAAAATATATATTTTTTAAAAAAACAAAAAACTAAAAGAATGGACATCATCCAAACCCACAGGAAAGCTGGATGAGTGGGAAAATCTACAACTAGAAAGGAGAGAGGCTCACAGATCAGGGGAGCCACAAAGCATTGAGATAGGGAGACGCTAGCACGCAAAGAGGAAGGCTAGCCTAGTGCCTGGCTGGCAGAAGGGGAAAGGAAGCCCCTTGACTGCACTAAACCCCAACACTGTCTGAAACCCCAAGGACCCAAGCTCACACGGGTGGAGTCTGGACTGTAGAGGAAGACACCCGGAGACCCAAAGACTGGGAGACTCGTGGGAGCCGGGAGCCGCAGCGGGCAGGGTCTACAGTCACACCCCAGTGAGTGCGTGCAGAGTGGTCTGACCGCGAAGGTTGCCTCAGCCTCTCCATAGCGGAAGGAGTCAGAAGCTCCAGACTACAGAGACCCAATCCAATTCCAGGCAAGCCACTGGGGCACCCACGCTCTTGCAGGGGGAATCTGGACTGTCAGGCAGAAACTCAGGAGCCGCGTAAGGCAGAGGTCTGAGGCACACGTACAAAGGCAGGACTGACTGGAAGCCAAGACTGTCGGCTCAGGCCTGAGACTCCGCCCCATCCAAGCTGAGCTCATAGGCTTTTACAATTTTGCAAATCTGATCCTATAAGACTGTCTCCAATACAGAAAGTATCCCAGAGTAGACACAGCTGATACATCCAATTGGCCTGGAGGTCAGTTCCTCCCAGTGATACCAACAACAATCAAGACTTAACTACAACAAGGCTATACACACAGTCCACAAAGGGGAGCACCAAGAGTGTCTACCTCAGGTAACTGGGGAGGCTGACCCACCCGGCCATATAGGACACCAAACACACAAAGCCATCCTACCAACCCAGGGAAGCAGTGAAAATCCCGAGAAAAAGGAAATAGATCTCAAACAAAAGAAATGGAGAATAAAAGACTGGATATAGAGTTCAAAACCACGGTTATAAGGTTTTTCAAGAATTTTCTAGAAAAGGCCGATAAATTTAACGAGACCCTCGAGGATATGAAAAAGGATCAACTAGAAATTAAATATACACTGACTGAAATAAAAAATATTATACAGAGACCCAATAGCAGACTTGAGGAACACAAGAATCAAGTCAAAGATTTGGAATACGAAGAGCCAAAGGACACTCCTCTGGAGAAGCAAGGAGAGAAGAGAAAGTTGAAGATAGTGTAAGGAGCCTCTGGGACAACTTCACGCGTACCAACATCAGAGTTATGGGAGTGCCAGAAGAAGAGAGAGCACAAGATACTGAAAACCTATTTGAAGAAATAATGTCAGAAAACTTCCCCCACCTGGTGAAAGAAATAGACTTACAAGTCCAGGAAGCGCACACACCCCAAACAAAAGGAATCCAAAGAGGACCACACCAAGACATATAATTAAAATGCCAAGGGCAAAAGACAAAAAGAGAATCTTACAAGCAGCAACAGAAAAACAGTTACCTATATGGGAGCACCCTACAACTGTCAGCTAATTTCTCAACAGAAAATTAAGTAGGCCAAAAAGGAGTGGCAAGAAATATTCAAAGTGATGAATAGCAAGATCCTACTACCAAGATTACTCTACCAAGCAAAGTTATCATTCAGAATTGAAGGGCAGATAAAGCTAAAGGAGTTCACCACCACCAAACCAGTATTATATGAAATGCTGAAAAGTATGCTTTAAGAAGAGGAAGAAAATTATGATCAGCAAATACATATATATCAACAAGTGAATCTAAAAATCAAATGAATTAAAAATCTGAGGAACAGAATGAATTAATAGAATCAGGGGCAAAGAAAGGGAGTGGATTGATAATTATCAGGGGAAAAGGGTATAGGGTGAAAGAAGAAACTGGATTAAAATTATATACCTATGCCAGGACCGGTTTGGCTCAGTGGATAGAGCGTCAGCCTGCAGACTGAAAGGTCCCGGGTTTGATTCCGGGCAAGGGCATGTACCTTGGTTGCAGGCACATCCCGTAAGGGATGTGCAAGAGGCAGCTGATCGATGATTCTCTCACATCGATGTTTCTAACTCTCTATCCCTCTCTCTTCCTGTGAAAAAATCAGTAAAATATATATATATTTTTTAAATTATACACCTATAGATGAGGACGATGGGGGGAGGAGGTAAGGGCAGAGGGTGGGATGGGAACTGGGTGGAAGGGAGCTATGGGGGGGAAAAGGAGAAACAATTGTAATAATCTGAGTAATAAAGATTTATTAAATTTGGAAAAAAAAGATTTAATGTATAAACCTTAAAATTTTTTAATTTTCTTAAGGCGGGGGGAGGATTAACATCTCAAGTAAAACTCAGGACTCCTGGTAACTTACGATTTGCTTCCTGTATTTTAAAAAACACATTAGGTACTTAGAGATTAATTACCAAGGAACTTTTGCAGTATGGTCAACCTCTCTGTGTGTGCTATGGTGGATTTCTCTACTGCCTTCCCTTTAGCATTCTAGGAAGTGAAGTTATGGGAATCTGGTCCAGGCATGCTGAGAAAGCAGATGTCACCTGTGCCTGTGTGTCCCATTCAGGAATCAGCCTTGTGACAGGAGATGACTTTGGCATGGTTAAGTTGTTCGACTTCCCATGCCCTGAAAAATTTGTAAGTGTTTGGGGTTTAGCATTTTACATAATTATAATCTCAATTAGATGTCTGATAATTAGTACATTTCCCCACATAATAGCTAAATTGTGTTGTGTTCTGCTCTGGTAATACTTTGTGTTCTTAAATTTTTCCCCTCAAATTTCCTAAATACCTTACTCTGAAATAATAACTATTAGAAATTATACCCCCTGCCCCAAAGTAACACCCATCTTTGCAAATTATTCTAATAAAGAGCTGTGATTGGTCTTTTTTATCAAACCTTTACCAAATTTCAAATGCTTTTCCTCAGAGGAAAAATTTCAGAGTAACTGGAGACATCTGCCCGCCCAGATCACCTGCTTTGTGTTACATGCTGACCCATTACTATAATAATCTGAAAGGCATGTGATCACTGGCTGTGGTCCTAACTGCTTCCTCCTCTTTCACAGCCCTGGGGATGGGAAGTTATGGTTCCTTGTAGCAACCTTTGACTTTTGTGTACATCACACACCTTGAGCTTAGTTTTTTGTTTGTTGTTTTTTTTCAGGCAAAGCATAAAAGGTTCTTAGGTCATTCACCCCATGTGACAAATATTCGATTTACCAGTGGGGATCGACATGTGATTAGTGCTGGAGGTGATGACTGCAGGTTGGTAACTTTTCAGCCCAAGAAATCTCTGTGCTAGTTAAGAGATTTAGTATCACTTCTACAGCTGCAGTTTGGGGACTCACTTAATTGTCAGCATCGGAAGGTAGCAAAAGCAGATGACTCCTTGGAGTCACGCACTATGTATAAATACAGAATAAAAGGAGTTAATGCGGAAAACTTTTATACATGTATGGTTTGAAAAACTTAACTGTTCTGCAAGCCTAGAAATATAATGAACTCATTGCAGGTTTCCTCTGGTTGCAGTTTGTTTGTCTGGAAGTGTGTACACATGCCTCATTAAAAGACGTGGATGCTGGGAAAACTGAAAAAAAAAAACAGCCTTGAGAAACCAGAATTACAGAAGAGGGAGAAATCAAGTGGTGCTAATTTAAGAATGTAACAGGGATATATGCCCAGAATCATCAAAATATAAGATGGATAAGTTAAAAATATTTATTATATGCACTGAATAACTGTAATCCATACACTGCCAGATAATTACATTTCAAGGAGGACGAAATAAATAATAGTGAGAGCCCAACCCCTATTTGGGGGGAGTGTGCAAATTTGGCAGACCTGCTAGCAAGGCAAACCAAAACCTTAAAAACCCAACTCGGATTATTTTCATCATCCTTTAACAAAATGCTTTCCTTTTAGGAAGTTTGTGGTTCACAGTTTAATGAAATATATCCTTATGTTTCTGTAAGGAAAGGAAACACACCATCCATCACCCTAAAGGATGTCTTTAGAAGGCAAACCTTATTTTCCCTGAGGAGACACACACAAGCTTCCCTGGAGGACATACTATTTCTGCAGCATCAAGAAAAGCCCTTTTTAGAAATGAGTGTTCTCCTAGCACTTGTAGTACAGGTACAAACCCAAAGCTATTAGTATATGATTGCTACATTTTCATTTTGAGTTGTCCATCTTTACATTCAGAAGTTATTGAAAAGTTAAAATTATACCCTCATTAATGAAAAAGAAGTAGATGAACAATCATTTCCAACTGTGTACTGTTTTTTAAGGTTTTAGATAGCAATAGTATTTAAGTGGGAGAGCATACTGAATATTTAAAGATATACTCCAATAGAAACATGTTTAACATGTAAACTAAAGAGTTAAATTCACATTTACAAAGTGATACAATTTAGTTAATTCTTGAAAAAGTATTTTTACAGCCTTTTATTTTTTAATTGGAAAATCTGTTTAGATGTATACCACCCACAGCCAGCTTCTGAAAGGAATGAATACAAGTTCACTTTTCAAACTTGTCTATTTCTTTTTGGTGGGTTGGGGCTGAACTCTTAGATTTTTATTCCTATTCACTTTAAATGCTGCCAAAGATCAGTATTTGCCATTCAGGAATTTGCTGTTTAGCCTATCTGTAGTTTCCTGAAGATAGGAAATTATGTAGACTGATATTTAAAAATATATTTTTCTAAGTGTGAAGAAGATTATGATGCTCTATTGGTCCTATTAGTTTTTATTTTAATGTGTTATCTTTGTAGCATAAAAGGCCCCTTCAGGTGTCTGGGAATCTTAGTTTTCTATATCCAACGCCTTGTAAATACTAAGAACAGAAATGGTCAGATTACATCACAAGGAAGCCTAAAAGTGATTAAAACTGGTCAGTTTTAAAGCTTGGAATGCCTATGTTGGAAAGGACTCATTAAAGGTGTTTAAGAAACTTGAGACGTAAGATCATATTCTTTCCTTATTTACATCAATAGTCTCCTAAACAAAGGCAAATTTTGGAATACACTAATATTACATTTCTATTCATGTATATTATAAAGGAGCAGTCAACAAATTAAAGGGGAAAAAATCCTCTGAACCCCTCTCCCCCTCCATTTTTGAGACTTTTGGCAGTCACGTTTGCAGGTTTTTGGCTTAAGAGAAATTCTATTTCCATTACAATGCAGATAGAAACTCTACTCACCTTAAGCAAGTAGGATAAAACTGCTTCACTGCTTTTTCTTCCTTCCAAGTGGCCAACTTGATAAGCCAACCTTAATCTCTGCTGTCAGTTCATGACTGAAGGTCATGCTGAATTTAAGGAGTCATCCCACAAGCACCTTGCTCTTTTGCTTCCACCTGCCATCAAACTAAGGGAAGGTGAAGAACCACCACAGACGGTGGAGACCCTGCTGTTTGTTTTTTTAACCCAGAGAGAGTGATGTGTGTGCAGTACCTGACAACGCACCTGCATTGGTAAGCCGAGGCTTCCGGCACCTTGAGCCCTGTGTCTGTATATAAACGCATGCCAAAGCGCACTGCACTGTGCCGCGCACTGCTTACCGTGAGCCACACCCGTTCCCTTCCATTTCTTTGTAATCCTTTTGGATGATGGTGGTTCATTGTAGACCAAGGTACCCAACAAATGTTTTGGAATCAACCTTAGCTCTCCCATAAACCATAGCCATGGAAAGATAAAACTCTCAAATATGTTTCCAGGTAATGTCTATTAAGTAGCAAGAAACAATTCAATCTTAGCATGTTAGTTCCTTGTAAAATGGCTGAACTAAACCACTCCAGCCCTTGTTTCTAACTTATGTCTTTTATAGTGGAATTATGACACTGCAACTACAAAACATTTATAAACGATGATACTAAATATGTTTAAATTTCTGGAAGTACAATTTAAAACAAATTTCTTCTGCAGAGATGTGAACAGCATCTCAGCACTAACACTGGAATGAACATATGCCTTAAATTCAATGGAGCCGCTTTTTAGAAGCGGACCGGTCCTCCACTCACGCCTCCTTGGCGCCTCTGTGCTCCCCTGTGCTCTGTCTTTACTTTGGAATCAGCACAGCAAAGTGCAACTTACAAAATGGTCAACAACAGTTATCTTTCCTCTCCCAATGGAAAAGCAGTGGCCACAGAATGACAGACTGCTGGTTTCAGGCCCTTAAACATGAGTTGACACGTGTGGTTTCTTTCTCCCTTGGGGATGTGATTGAAGAAGTCACAGAACTTTTTTACAGTTACATTTAATTTGGTCATCAGAATGTTTGAGTCTTTATTATCCCTTTTGCATTAATTCGCTTTTTTCTAACCAACTTTTAGCTTTACTTTTTAAAAAACTGTACATCAAGTCTTTAAAATCAGTGATCCGTTTAATTCTAAAGTTTTTGACACTTCTTGCCTTAACAATTTTAAAAACCACAAACACATAACTCTATTTTAATTCAGTAGTCAAAAAGTTTAGTCCTACTTTGCAATTTATCCATCTGATCTCTGTAATTATATAGTCTGCCATTTAAAATATACTATTGAAATCTAATTTATACATTTAAAAAATTATCTTCAGTAACTATATTTTCTGGAGTTATTTCTGAGATTGTTTTTCAGAATGGGAGAATGTATATGTATAGCTATATAATCTTGTGAATTTTAAGTCTGTTCTCTGATACCTATGTATATATACTTGTAAAAACTTTTGTATAATTTTGTGATAATGTAGTTCTCAAAAATATTTATTTTAAAAGTATATGTTAAACGAAAACATTTAAAGAAACTGTTCTTTTTCTTTTTGCCATTGGCATTCCAGCTGTTTTCACTCTACATGCCCACCTCAATCATCCTTACCAGAAGGCAAAGTCTAGCTATTTGGGAACCATTTGCCAAACCAGACACAACCTAAGAAGCCAAACTTAATCACTTAAAATTAAAAAGTAGGATGGACTATTTAAACTACCTCAACACTTTTGGCCACTCTTTTTAGTGGATCTTGAACGTTATATAATCCCTGGAAAAAATGAAAGTAGCAATCCAACTTTTGGAATAGGGATGTTCCCTTCACTATATTTCTCTGTATATGCGCGCGCACACACACACACTCTCTCACAGGAACATGTAGTCCCAAACTAGATTATCTGTACTGACAATATCACCAGGTTGTACACGCTGATACTCGAAACAGCAGTGTACAAACACGCCAGGTGTTTTAATAGAATTCAGTTTTTCCTTAAACTGTCTTTCCATAGTGAAAACAAGGCAAACAACAAAAAACACCAAATGTTAAAACCACTTAATAAACTTACAAACTTGAAAAATTAGGTACTTCGGATAGGCAATAACTTCATATTATGAAAGCAATATATTCCAAGTTTCAAAGATTTGACAAGTTCTACAGAATCTTTTTCATCAGTAGATGGAAACTTTCAAACTTCATGATCTTCTGCCAGGTAGGACTGGGTGTTATTCACTGAATGAAACCAAAAAAATTTTAATTAACTGTTTTGCATCCCTATATACCACATTATCTTAATTAAGAAGTTGAGTATCTTCAGACAATATTTGTTCTACAGATTATGATGCAAATATCAGATTTTAAAAGGTACATAAAAGATAACATGAATTTATAGGCCACTCTAAAATGTTTTGAAACTTTTCCCCCTAATTATTAATGTCTAAGAAAACTGATATGAGATTTGTAAGCAGTGTAACTCCTGAAGGCCTTAGTGTGTGTGCAGATGAAGTTATAAAAGAAACCTTCTCTGGAGATGATCCAGGGAAATAAGCAATTGCTGGATAAAACAAAATTGGCTTCCAAAGAACTCACATAAAATTAAACATCAGAGAAAAGGCAGTGATAATTTATTCCACATTTGTGTGCTTATAAATTTAAGAAACTACAAATTAGAAAAGTATTTGAATTGACATTAGGAAAGCTAATGTTCATCTTTACCTGGTTTGAGGCCGAATCCATTTCAAGGCATGTCGTGGCGGCACAGTAATGGTGGGGTGATAAAACGTGCAGTCAGGTCTTGTACACTGAGTGTTAAATCTACAGTGCTAAGGAGATAAGAACGGTTTCAATACAAGCCAAGTTAATACAAACAAAAACGGCAATTAGAGTGACTAATAATCCCATCCTAACAATGGGGCAAGAGATATGGTCTGTAACATTAATTTTATTACTACTGAAACCTTGAAAAATGAACCCCCCGGCCCCTCCACACACACACTCCCAGTCACAGAATAACAGCACCAAATTTCAAAAAGAACCTCAGCACATAATCCACTACTTCTAATCAATGTAGCAATAGTCCTGCCTAACACCCTAACATTCTTCACTGGGCACGGCACCCTCAGCTCTGCCCAACTGCAGTTGAGGGAAGTGAAGGCCTTCTATTTCAGAGATCACTACTCTGAGCAATTAAACAGTGAGAACACATCAACCAGTCTTTAGTACACAGACAAAAGCATTAGAACAAGTCTGGATGGCAGTAAGCTGGACTACTAATCTCATCATCTCAGTTCTGGCATTAGGAAACGAAAAAACCACTGACATGCTTAGGGGCAGTGGAGAACGGCAGCGAAGAACAGAAACTAGTAAAGGTGAGCTTAGAAGACTGACATTCAGTAGTGTCACACCACTCGGCCAGAGAGACAGGCTGAATGACACTAAGGAATAACTTAAAAGATCTTAAAGACCTTTAACTTAACTCTAATAAAAAAATAAGTTAAAGGAGGTGGGGGAGACACTCAACATCAATTTGCTAGTGATTTTCCAGGTCTCTCAACTGAAAAGATATCACTAAATTCAGTTTTGGGAAAATAGGTGGGGGTGAAGGGTTGAGAGAAACCAAAGGACTTGTTTGCATGCATATACGTAAGCCTAACCAATGGACACAGACACCAGAGGGGTGAGAGCATGAGTGGGGGGATGGGGGGGCAGTGGAGGGATAAGGACATATGTAATACCTTAATAAAGGGAAAAAAGTTCTTACTTTTGGATGATAGAAGGGACATTCCATTTTCTTACAAGCAGGGAAGTAACGGCAGAGCTGACTACTAGAAGTAGGTGTTGCTGTTAAAACTGACAAAAATAATAACAAACATTGATCAAATTTATTTGGCAAAATAATTTTCAATGCATTCTGATGTTTTTATGGGAATCATTTTAAAATTAAAATATGAATGATGATTCATATATATTCATTAGTGAAGATAAAAGTACGTAAGAATACTATATATAGTATGCATACACTTCCTCTTTGGAGATTCATTACGTTAATTGATTCTTCTACAATTTTGAAATTATTCCTTTCACAAAATGCCATTTATTTTATTTTACCCAAAAGTAGTAGTGCACAAAGTCACTAACCTGGTTTTGGAGGCAGTATTGGAATTCTTCTACTCATATGAGTGAAGGGACAATCTGGCTTAGTACATTTTGCATCATATTTACAATTTGGATGGACAAACAAACATTTTTCAGCAAATTTACAATTGGGGAAAGCCCTATAAAACAACAAAAAAAGCGTATTATTCACACTTAATCTTCTAAATGCATTAGTTTTTTTGTAGAGGGGCTCCTTATACTCATATTCCATCACTACTTGTTTTCAGAAATAAAAAATAGCAAGAGAAGGAAACTCCATTTTTTTAAAAATATATTTTATTGATTTTTAACAGAGAGGAAGGGAGAGAGATAGAGAGCTAGAAACGTCGATGAGAGAGAAACATCGACCAGCTGCCTCCTGCACACCCCCCACCGGGGATGTGCCCACAACCAATGTACTACATGCCCTTGACCGGAATCGAACCTGGGACCTTTCAGTCCACAGATCGACGCTCTACCACTGAGCCAAACCGGCTTCGGCAGGAAACTCCATTTTTAAGTGAAGCCATATATCACAATAGGATACAACTATTCCAAAGCCTGGGATAATAAGTTTCCCAACTCCAGCCAAGTCACATGAAGGGTAAAAGAGTTTTTGGTGATAATGAAAATCACACCACTTAATTATTAAAGTCTATGTTTATATATTTTATGAAGTAAACACTATAGTGAGCATAAAATTTATACAAGGGATTGTGCTCCCAAAAAGAATACCTGTCTCACATGATCTCCCTATATATAATACATCAATATTATTCTCATATCAGAATCTCCTGAAATTAAAACATGGAGTCTACCTATAGAACAAAAACAAAATGTAAAAGCCATCTCTCAAAGTTCATTCCATTTAACCAGCAAGCGGGTAAGGAAAAATTATACCCAAGTCCAAAATATTTTCTCATTACCTATTATATATAATAGTTTTTCCTCAATGTCTTAATATTTGGGTATATATGGATGAACACAATGCATACAAACTGGGATAGTTAATATACCCACCTTAAGAGTACAGAAACTGGAAGAAAACCCAGAATTTCATCTCATAGGCCTGAGGCACAAAGAAGCCACCTCCCATCTCCCCATTCCACACACACACACACACACACACACACACACACACACACACATGCTGTTCAGTCCCGGGCCGTGGTAAGTATCAATGAATTTGGCTACAAAACTCAAACTTGGCCATAAAAAAAAGCTAACTACGCGATCAGAAAACAGGAATTAACCTGAGGACCAGAACTGGTTTGCTGCTACTCACTTGCAAGGTGAAATCGGGTGGTGGTAAGCACATTCATCCCCGTTTTTGCAGGCAGGCCAGTACTTACAGCGCTCCAAAAGTTTTTCTGGCTTCTGTGCCACACTCAGTTCACTCATCTCAGCTACAAGGGAGAGGAATTAAAAGTATATATTAATTATGATCAATGCAGTACATGGCACTTTTAATACATTTCCCTCAAAACCCAGTCTTAAAATCGTATCTTCTATGTCCATATTCATATGAAATAAATGAGTCCAAGTAATCTGAACAACACTGTAAAAGAATCCTGCAAACAATCCAGGAAGCAGACTAGTTGGCATTGTGGAAGTAAAGTGAACAGTGACACTGCAACTAGGACCAAAGTTCTCATCAAAGCACATGCCTCAAAAATACTTCAGAGCTGATCAAATATAAAAGAGGAAAGAATGTCAAATAGAGAGTCAATAAAATGAAATGCAGACTGAAAACACAAGTTGATAAAAAAAAAAAAAAAGTGAATGAATTCTCATTCAGGCAAGTTCACCAGCGGTCCTAATACAAAAATGAGGTATGCCCACTTTTCTAAGTCCAGGTGATAAATTTGGCAATGTCTTCAGAGTGAGGAAAAGACTTTTGCCTAAAATGGGTCCAGCAGATCACCTGACAGAGTACGCCTGGCTGGATGTAAGATCACCAGGGCAGTCAGTCTCCTCGTGGATCAAACGGGTGGGGAAGAGCAAACTGAGGCCAGTGCCCACACCATCTGATGGCACACGCACTGCCATGGTACGCACCACGTTCTGTCCAATTACAGTGTCAATTACTGTGTCTTCAGAAAGTGGGACCATGTTGCCAGACTGTCTCCTGATTCTGTAAGCCAAAAACCTTTATACATGACATTTACACTTTAAATGCTGGCAACTAATTCAAATTTAAAACAGAATAAACCAAATGAAGTTACACCTGGTAGCTATCAAAAAGCTACCAAATTCTGGTCCAACACATCCAATCCCCGCTCCCAATAGCACCATGGGTATTACCTATTATTGCTCATATTCATGTTTGTGAAAGCAGATATCACTTGAACTACATCTCTTACAGAGCTGTTCAAATTTGGCGCTGTAACTTTCGAGTGGGGGAGGCAGAAAATGGGCAAGTGCTATCCAACATCTCTGAATGTCAGGCTCCTCCTTTACACAGAGGAAATAATGTCTTCCTTAGTTTATGATTAAATGAAAACAAGAATACAAACCAGGTAGTCAATCAAAGCCTAACAATACAGTGACCCAACTTCAGTCTTTATTACAGGATAACAAGGCACACACATCTGGTCCTGAGGCTGTTAGGAAGATCAGCAGCACTATTATAACTGTTCCAGGCTCCTTAGTAAGTCATCATTTATCTCCAGGTTAAAAGTATCCTTAGTTTTAAATAAAACCTGGTAGGGCCAGAGGATTTTCTCCAAATGTAAGTGATTTTTGTGTCACCCCTGCAGAGATGTGTCTGTCTGACCTTCTTCCTAAACAACATTCTTTAGACTATGGTGTGTGTGTGGCAATCCAGGACAAATGAGAGAAGTTAACAGAATACCCTTAAAGGCTGCTGGAAAGTGGAAGAAGTGGCAACTCACAAGCATATTAAAGAGGTTAAAATATTGCACAAGGAAACTGTATCTTTCTGATAGAAATGTTAAACTATATATGCAAAGGCCATGACTCTGATTTTCCCTAACATTTACTTCATAGGCTATTAAAACTTTTCCTGTTTACATTTTAAAGGTAGATTCCCTTTCTGCTGCAAGCTATATAATCTGTACTGCTGTATCATGGCCAGTGGGGGTGACTTCAAACGGCTGTTGCTGTTGGTAGCATCCTGGAAACACTAGACAAAAAGCAATTACAAAGTTTCAAACTTCCTGCTCAGAGGGGGAGAGCAGCGAAAGAGCCCCAGCCTCTTTGTGACTGCTGTTCAGGAGTCTCTCCAGCCTCTCTGTTCTTCTACAAAGTTTCCTCCTGGAGCAGCAGTGTAATACACTGAGTTCCAGATCAAAGCGATGGTGAAGGAGGCTCACCACGCATCAGGGCTGCTTCCATAATAGCCACTGTATATGTGTCACCAATGACATGTATACCAATAAAGCCTAGCAGACATCTACTTTTAAGTGAAACTAGACCCTAACATATAAAAAATTAAACTGCCAAATTGAAAACCAAAGTAGTAAAAGCACCAGAATTTTCTCTTCCTTTAAACAAAATATACAAGGTCAAGAAATGTATAGTGCCCAACTTGCAGTTCTTATCCTCTTTGTTTCCATTTTTAAAACGGTTCCTCCTTTCAATAGGGTTGTTTTCAACTTCTGCCACCAATCAAAACCCTAACACTATATTATTGCCTCATTCAGTTCACGATAATAGTGATATCCCTTCACTTACTCATATCTCCTCCTAAGGGCTATATTTTTAGCTATTAAAAAAGCATTTAATACATTCCCATATATCTGCAAAGAAATTTTACTTCAGAAAAATTTCAAAACCCATTATTTTTTTTCTTTGATACTGTTCATTAAGATTCAATAATTGGCCAGCTGATGTGGTTCAATGGTTGAATGTCAACCCATACACCAAGAGGTCGGCAGTTCAATTCCAAGTCAGGGCACATGGCTGGGTTGCGGGTTCGATACCCAGTGGAAGCCATTGAGGGGACAGCCTACTGATGTTTCTCTCTCATCAAAGTTTGTCTCTCTTTCTCTCCCTAAATCTCTTTCTGGCTAAAATCATTAAAAACATTATTTTTAAAAAATGTATGCGAGGACCGGTTTGGCTCAGTGGATAGAGCATTGGCCTGCGGACTGAAAGGTCCCGGGTTCGATTCCGGTCAAGGGCATGTACCTTGGTTGTGGGCACATCCCCAGTGGGGGGTGGGGGGGTGCAAGAGGCAGCTGGTCGATTTCTCTCTCTCATTGACGTTTCTAACTCTCTGTCCCTCTCCATTCCTCTCTGTGTAAAATCAATAAAATATATATTTTTTAAAAAATGTAGTAATTGCCTCCCCTGTCAAAGTAGGTGTTTCCAGGGATGTGAAGAGGTCTGAGGAGCATGGTTATTCTCTATTCTGAGTGAAAATGATCAGTAGCTATACCTGCCACTGATATCCAGAGAAAACCCATAAGAAAGGCTCATCTGCCTAAAAGCATGTCACTATCTGAAATGAGTTGATCTGACTTCTAAATATTCTGCTTAAATATTAATTTAGACGTAAGGACTTTTCTTACTGTCCAAGAACTATTTTGACAGCTAGGTGAGAAACTTTACACAAGAGAATTTCACTGAAGGAGAAATAGCATCAAAATTAAATTCATTTTTCTATCAAGTGAATTGTAAGAGAGACTATTGCTGGTGAAAGAGGAAAGTAGCCAGTATAGTTTCTTTTTCAGAAAAAGGTGGACAGGAATTAAGAATGACAGTCACTCTCTGACAAGCATAATAAGAGGTATTTTTTGGCCTCCATGGCTGAATACCATGTTAGCACTGAAATAACAGCCAACATTCACAGGAGAGACAGCCTCAAATTTAACTGGTTGTTTTGTCTGGAAAAAATAAAGGCCACTACTGAAGAATAAATAAAAGCAAGGCCTCTAACCAGTATGCATTCAAGATAGAGAAACAGGTCAAAGATTTCCTTCTCAATATCAGCGCCCTAAGAGTTTGGAAAGGCTGAGCTCTCAACACACCGTGTGCAAAGCTACCATTGGGGTCATCAAGCTGCCTGCTCATCAACTGCAACTGCTGTGGGTGGAGGAGACCTCTGAGTCCCTGGTTTGAGGCTGCAGTTTGGTTTACAGGTTTCATTCCTTCAAAGCACATGTCCTCCTCTTGATCTGACATGTATCCTGGGGGGCTGGGAACACCATCCAGCGTCACTATAAACTTGGGACTTGCAGGTTTATCTGGTTGTACAAGATCTCTGCCAGATAGATAGAAAATACCATAGAATTAGGGAAACGAACACATAAAGCTGAGCTTCCTAACGTGCTCTTTAGCAGAACTATTACTCCCTTACTTGCTCTGTCGTTTCTTCAGTAAAAAAAAAACAAAACAAAAAAAACTTTAAAGAACTTGCAAGTAAAGCCTTGGTGGATTCCTGCTAGCACACACTGGCTGCGGCCCATCACTGTGGCAGCATCACCAGTGACCCCCGGGCTAAAGCCAATTTCTCCTCAATTCTCACCCCCACCATCCACCTGATGCTCATCGGGTCACAGGGAAATAAACATCCATGCCCACAGCACAATAGCCAGCAGTCTACATTTACGCTAATTCTATTATCATATGTTTCTTAGAACATTTAGTTAATTATCTAAGGGAAGGATCATCCCAACCCAACTGGCTAACTCTGGAGGGATTTCTGATTTTGGCCTTTTAAAATCTCATTTTCTGGATGCACATAAAGAAAAGAATCTTATTAACATTAAATCATATGCTGACTTATTTTGTAGGATAATGGATTTCTGAACAAGAAAGATGAACTGGAATATTTGAAACCTGAATTTGGCTTACTATATACAGGGCCTAACTACCAAGTCAATAAAAGCACTCTACACATAGCGCCAGGATTGGGTGGAGGGACGTGTAAACTGGTGGTTTTCCTGCACTGCCCATCTAATGAACACAAATTAGCTACACAAAAAAAAGAAACCATCTACCGTGTCTGCATAAGGTGTCCTGAAAGTACCCGAAGGGTATCTGCAGTCTTCATCCCCGAATCTTGGTTTGATGCCACTACTATTTCCTCAGACAGCTTTGGCTTCTTCAGAATAAATGATCTTGTGTCTGCATAGACCAGGGATTCCATGTCATAGTAATCTGAGCCAAAAAAATTGGCCACAAATGTTTACTTTTGAATATACCTTTATTCCCAACATCACACACGTGAGAAGAACGTCAAGTTTTTAATATATATTTGTAATTATTTTCAAAGGAAAATCACAATGGTTCTACTCAAGAATAGAGCTGCAATTCTGTGCCAAACATCTTTCCAACGAAGCATTCTTTCCCTCTTCCAGCATATAACTAAGGGATTCTAGAACACTCCTTACCTACAGAATGGTAAGGTTCTTACATGAGGCATCTAATGGGATATTAATAATATGAACTTATTTTTAAATACAATACTTTCTAAAAACATGGAGAATAAAGAGCCCTAATGTTCCCTAGAATTATGATACAAAGACTGTGTAAAAAGCTTTCTAAAATCTGCTTTGTTCATTTTGCACAGTATCACTTAAGAGAAATGAACACATCCTGATGATAAGAATTCAGCTGTCATAATTTCCGCCTGGTTATAAAGACCACTTTGAGAGGATTTTAAGATGAACAGACATTTAAAAAAATACAGCAAGGAACACAATGACCTTCAATGCAAATAAGTAGAGCTCACATTATCGGCAACATCATCTTAGGCCCAACACTTTATAAAATACACCAAGCTCTGAGTGGAGATGGCTGACCTATCAATATGCAGTCAACTGACTCGAGTTAATGAGCTCCACGGGTAAGCAAATAACAGAGAC
Organism: Pipistrellus kuhlii; assembly: GCF_014108245.1. Lineage (NCBI taxonomy): Eukaryota > Metazoa > Chordata > Mammalia > Chiroptera > Vespertilionidae > Pipistrellus > Pipistrellus kuhlii. The sequence continues at coordinate 1,686,278 of NW_023425404.1, forward strand.
CAAAATTCGGACTATTCGTTCATGTTCATTCCCTGAAAATAACTGAACTGAGAATACTTGGCTAGGTACACTCACAAAAAAATTTCAGAACCGTATGCCACAAAAAGTGACCTAAAAGGGGTATTTTACCCCATTTTATTAACCAGAACCTCTTCCAACTGGGAAAAGAAAGGCTTACAGAGGAGGAACAAGTGCAGCAGATACTAAAGGAATGAGCAGGAATAGATTAGGAGGGAAAGTGCTGAGGAGATACCGTATGGAGAAAGGCAGGGCTTCCCTCATTAGGAGCACAGGGATTTGAGGTAGGGAGAAGTGTGGTATGCTGGAGGGCTCTGCAGATGAGTGGCAAGGAAGACTGAGGCATAAAGGTGTTTAAATTCTGGTCCAGAAGTAGTAAGTAACCCAGAGAGGTTTCTAAGTAGGGAAGTCACATGTTTACACTGGTTTTCAGAAAAAAGGAACAGTGGTAAGATAGACTGGAGTCCTGGATCTCAGTTATGAGGCTGTTGCCTAGGAGAGATGCTGAGGCTTCAAGTTAAAAGGTTATTACCCATTTTCCTAGTCTAACACCCTCCATCAGCACCAACAGCTCACAGCAGGTGTATTTTCACCTACTATCTCAAGTAGGAGGCATGCCTATTGTCCCTGCCTGTGCAGCAGAGACTGGTAAAGACAGGTGTATGAATGAGAGCAGGAGGAAGAGGAACTTGATGCAGGAAATAGAGGACAGGAGAAAGAGCTGATTTAAAAGGGGAAAAGACAGATGCCCAAGACAGGAAACAACCAGAGGGTTCTTCCATAGATGACTGGATAAAAAAGATGAGATACATACATACATTGGAATATTACTACTCACACATAGAAAAGATAAAATACTGCCACTTGCAACGAGTATCATGCTAAGTGAAATAAGGCAAATGGAAAAAGTCAACCACCATATGCGTTCACGCACATGTGAAATATAAAACTGAAACCAACCAACAAACAAGACTCAAAAACTCTAGACACAGACAATAGCATACTGGTTATAGAAGGAAAGGAGGGCGGGAGAGGTAGAAGAGGGTAAGGTGGTGATAAATGGTGATGGAAGGAGTATTTGACATGGGGTGATGGGCATTTGACATGGGGTGAAGGAGTATTTGACATGGGATGACGTATTATACAACTGCACATTTGAAACCTCCAAAGGGTGGGGCAAAAGGAGGTTTACAGGTGTTCATATGGAAAATTATAAATTAATTAAAAATGCCCTAGCTGTTTAGTTCAGTGGATAGAGCATTGGCCTATGATTGAAGGGTCGTGGGTTTGATTCCGGTCAGGGGCAAATGCCTGGGGTTGCAGGCTCAATCTCCAGTAGGGGGTGTGCAGGAGGCAGCCAATCAATGATTCTCTCTCATTATTAATGTTTTTTCTCTCTCTCTTCCTTCTTCTCTAAAATCAATAAAAATATATTTTAAAAAAATAACAGTACAAGAATAAACACTGTGTTTTGGATACTCACAACAGTAAACCTACTTTTGTCCCACCCTGGATCATTTTATTAACCAATGTTGTCCTGGTAACTGTTAATAAAATTAATAAAAAATAAAAGAGGGTAAAGATAAATCTCAGTTTTAGATTTATTTAGTTTGAAGTGTTGTGGGGCTCTCACATGTTCAGGTCAAGGTGAACTAGACAGATGGAATAGTGACATCTGGGTGAAGAACACAGGTGTCTGACCCAAGCATTTTGTTTCCTCCAGAAACCCCACTAAAATATCAACCAAGAGTTAATTTTTAAAAAACCCACAAAGAAAATGATTGTGAGAGAAGATACAACCACACTTTGGAAGTAAAAAACCAACTTAGTAGATCTTCAAAAGCTGAGTCTGAAGCCAATAACGAAGCCAACCAGCATGGATCCCAAGACTCTCTCTAGCGGCTGAGAAATAGGGGACCTTGGGACTTCCAGGGGTGGGCAGAACAGACGTGTGCTCCAGTGTCCATTTCAAGCACAGTTTGTTATTCCTAAATTCTCGTTTCTCTTCCCCTACTCTATAGTAAAGACATTGGAATACTTGGAGATCCACTTTCTCACTGGTCACCATGGGAGACGCCTATGGATGAAGCACCCTGGTCTCTGACAGAAAGGTGCTACAACATGAACTAAATGCATACTATTAAAACTGTTAAAAGCAGGTTTCCTGATAACCTCTGACCAGTTTCTCCCTTGGAGAAAATAACACTTTAGATTCTTGAGTTAAAAGCAGAGGGTCTTTGCACCAACGGATGCCAGCCAGGTTGAAAGAAGTACCATTCAGAAAACAGGGTGGGGCTTGTTAAGGTGAAGATTCTGTAGTAATTTATGCTGAGAATTTACTTTCCCACTTGGCTCCCAGCCAGTCCATTGCTTGAAAGGTCTTTAGAGAAGCTGACCAACCTACAGGAAAGGACTAAAAAACCCTGACATCAGGGTGTCCCAAACTAGATAGCAAGACACATAATACTCCACTGTAGATCTGTGTTCCTATGTGAGGTCCAAAACACACACCCCAGCTAATTAGCCCAGAGCACCAACAGCCTCCTAAGTGCCCACTCTTAAATCTAAGACTACCAAGGGCCTGCAGTCATATGAGGAAAACCTCTTTCACAAAAGACAGTGATCAAAACAAGTTTGGAGAAAAGACAAGAAAAAAAAGTCTGAAACTACCCTCAATATCCTCAGAGAAATAAGAGGAAGTACTGCAACATGTGTGGTGATACATGAAAGAAAACCAGTATGTTTAAAAAAAAAAAAAAAAAAGTAGACCTGGCTGGTGTGGCATTGGTTGGAGCGTTGTCCCATGCACAGGAAGGTCATGGGTTCGATTCCCAGTCAGGACACATACCTAGGTTTAGGGTTCAATCCTGGTCCGGATGTGTATGGGAAGCAACTGACCGATGTCTCTTTCTCATCAATGTTTCTCTCTCCCTTCCCCTCACCCCCCACTTCCTTCTCTAAAATCAATTAAAGAAATTATAGGAGGTAAGCAAAGGATATAGTCATTCATAAACCTACTAGAACTACTTGATGATTCAAACTGTATGGGCACATGAATAAATATAAAAACTAAAGGAAACAAAACGAATCTGTGAGGGTTGATTAAGCAGATATTACATACACAGACTTCAGCTGCCAAACATTTGAAGGAAAATGCCCTTATGTAGAAAGCAGGATGGAATATTAGATGAGTGGGCAAAATCAAGACCAGAGAATTTCTAAACCCTTTCAAACCCCCTGCATAGGTAGGAGGGAGAAGCCATAAGAGAGGCAGAAACTGAAGCGACATGTGTGGTGATAACAGAGTGCTCATCAGCAGGTGAGGAGCTGGCACGTGGGTGGACGTCACCCTCGGAGAAGACAAGCACAAAAGGCCATGGCAAGGTCAGGTAGTGCAGGTGGAGACTGTGGAGTCCCAATGACGGGGAAGAAAATTTGGTTAGGGGCAGAGAAGCAGAGGGTCAAGGCACCAGAGCTTCCAATGAAGAGCAGGTTTGGAGGAAGCGGAAGGAAGTGGAGAAAATAAGACTTGTGAATTTAAATTTGCAGGTGTCCAATGGCTCCCATCATTTATTCAGCAGACATTAGGGATTCCATATGCATCTGGCAACAGAGATAAGTTAGGCACTAGTCCCAGTCCTGAAGTAGCTAGGACTGTGTTGGGTGGGAGAGACTTAAGTTCCAGTGGCTTTAACCACCACAAGTCCTAGGTGTGTCCTTGGCAATGAGATTCTAAAGTGAAGTAAAACAGGCAGTGAAACTGCAGCAGCTCAGGGCAATGGCAAATGCTGGGCAGAGAGGAGAGTAGGGTAGGGACTCTAGTTATCCCTAGAGCAGGGTAGTGAGCAGCCAACAAATTCCAGGGTCCTAGGTAAAATGGCAGCAATGGAAGAAAGGGTTTGAATGAGGAGAAAAATGTAAACATATATAACATAGAGAAAATGCACATCTTGTCACCTGCCCCTAAAATATTTTCACAGACCTAAACATAGCACCTTAGGGCAGGATCTAAAAGACACAAGGCACATTAAATGAAGTGTAAGGAATGGAAATAGCAACTAAAAAATGCCCCATTACACTTAAAACTTAACACGATTACCAACCTGGATTGATCTGCAGAGTTTCTGCCATGACTGGATCAATTTGCAGCCGGGACAGTAATGGCCTCTGCTGAGTTCCTACAATATAAATTTTAAAACTTAACTAAACTTAAAACACAATACCAGCATGTTTATGTCCCAGAAATTAAGCCTCAAATAATCTTTCTGGGTTCTTAAAAGTCTTAAAAATAAAAGTTTAAATAATACAATTTACTAATATTTCTAGACCAAAGGTGTGTAAGACAAAAACTTGTACTCAGGATTAAACCAAAAAGAGCAACGAACAGCATTCCTGGTTCTCCCTCTGGAGGCTGGTGTTCCCGGGCTGGAGAGAAAGCCTGGAGATAAAGGGGAAAAGGTAGAAAAGCCAAAGGCGGTGCTGCAAGGACCCACAGCTCGCACCATGTGAGACAGGCGACTGCCAACTGCAAGGTCAACGTAAGAGGCATCTCCCTCCATCACCTGGGCTTTCACCATTATGACTCACTCCACCCCCCCTGGACTTACAAAACCAGACCCTCCAGAGTTATCTGGTCAGAGAGTGCCCAAAAGACTAACTATGGCTTCATGGATATAAAGAGAACCCTGAACAAGCATAACTCTCAGCTGTACTGTCCAGGTCCTACCAAAGCATGAAAATAACCACTTGGATTTCCCAGAACCGTGTTTCCCAAAGTGTGGTACGCGTACCCCCAGGGGTACGGGAAGAGTTTGGTGGGGGTACACGTTGCACCGGAGTTTGGTGGGGATATGCACTGCACCGCGCTTAGCTGCTCCTAATTCTACGTTCTCATGAGTACGAGGGATAGTCAGCGTTACGAAAATTATAGAAAGGTACACATATGTCAAAAGTTTGGGAAACACTGTCCCAGAAGATGCTCAGCTAGAAAGACTCATATTTCTTCATAGTTACACTGCAAAACACACACAGCACTGACACAGCACTGACTGTCTCTATCTTCAACACAGCACTCTTCCTCCAAACCTCCCTATCCAATGCACAGCATATATTAGGTACTCACTCGCTTGCAAACTTGAGACACAGTACAACCTGATTGATAGGGATGTGACTGGCAGGGCTCCACAAACGGAAATGTTAGGTGCCTGCATGCTAACTTTTAGTGTATCTACTACTGGCAGCTTCACAAGGATAGCCTGTGCTCACTCAGCGAAAACATGCAACTGCCAACTACCATTTTCATTAAAAGAGTTTTTAAATTGTAAAAGCTATTTTTCAAAATTGTATCAGCTGTTTTCTTTTAAAATATAAGTTACATTACTCTGTAGTGGTAAACCAAAATAAAAGTTAATTCCTTCCAAAATTATCATGGTAAAAATACAGTAAATTTTAAGGAGCTGACCTGAAAATGAAAGACAGATGTCATTTGGTCAAGCTAGCATTCCTGAGAAACTGACATGGATTAGGAAAAAAATGCTCTTTTAATTAAAATACAACAGGTTTTACATTTAAAAAGAAATTCCCAAGATATTAAAAAAAAAAAAGGACCATTTTCTCACATTTCAACTTTTGCTTCATTTCTCTTTGCTCCCTTATCTTTTCAACACATCATTTCAGAGAGACCCACTAGAGAGGACAAAATTCTGGTTAAGTTCTAGACTTCTAAGTTAAATCATGCAGGATCCAATTTTGTCATTAAATGTCCATGAAAACTTTCAAGCTCTTGGTGACATGCTGCCTCTGTATGAGAACTAATCAGGTTACAGGAAAATATATAGTGCCATGGGTACCTAGAATCTATCACACTATGAATTTACCTTTCTCAACGTTGCTAAGGAAGCCAATTATTTTTACATCAGTAGTCCTTGACTGTGACTCAAAATCTACTTCCTCTTGAAAACCTTTAAACTCTCTGTCGCATTCAGCTGTTGATGTTGAATATTCATTCATTTTAACCTCCAAAGATGAAATTTTTGCTTCATTCTGTGACACTCTAACTTTTAGATCAAAAAGATTTGCTTCCGCTGTCAACATTGCTGTTTTCATTTCTTTAATTTCATTGATATCAGTTGATATTTTCCTTAAAAGATGGGAAATATTGTCTAGCTCATTCAGTGAACAAGAGGAACTTGTTACAGAACCTAAGTCAACTGGCTCAGGTGAGACGAAAATCGGTAAAGATGGTGAAAACCTTGAAGACATTTTCATAAAATTCTCTCTCCCTCCTATTTTTTAAATATTTTCCTTTGAAGCCCATTAAATTGTTTCATCAAAAGTAATAGTAATTAAGACTTTTACTTTAAGCAGCATTAAGAATGAATAACATTTTAAACCTGTAACTAAAAACACAGGATTGTATATTTCTGTAGTCAAAACTCAAAAGTCCTACTTATAGCTCCTCTCCAAACAGTAAGCCCTATTATTACATACAAGAGAATCTGGCTTCTGATTGGCTGAAAACAGACATGTGACACACAAAGAATTTTTCTATTACTAACCTCATGACAAGGAGCACTGAAGGTTTGGGATGTAAATTAAGCAATATAACAACATTAAGTACTTTATATTGGGATATAATGTGAATTAAGTATAATTTTGTCCTGACATCTATTAAATAATAGTTTTTAAGCTTCAGATTATTTACAGTGTTTAGAAACTTCAGTTTCTTCCCTTAAAAATGGTAAAGGAGAGAGTATCTAGCATTTCCTTTGTAATCAGAGGACAGGGAGGGTTATTGGACTCATGATCACACACAAATCTCTCTAAAAATATGTGGCTATAATGGAATTCAACACACTGATATGAAATGGTAGAAATTTAAAGATAGGGAAAATGAAGACTTTGCCTTGGCTTGATGCTAAAACATTATTAGATATGTGGTTTTCTTCCATTCTATGGATTACCTTTTCATTTTCTTGAAACACACCAATTTTAAACTTTGATCAAATCCAATTGATCTAATTTCTTTGACTTTTGGTGCCATATCCAAGAAACCATTGCCTGCCTATACCAAGCTTGCTTATTTATTTACACCTATGTTTTCTCCTAAGAGTTCTATAATTTTAGCTCTTATATTTAGGTCTTCGACCCATTTTGAGTTAAAATTTATATATGTAGTAGTCAACATCATTCTTTTGCCTATAGTTATCCAGCTGTCCAACACCATCTATTGAAAAAGACTATTCTTTCCCCCACTAGGTTGTCTTGATATACTTGTTGAAAACCAACTGATCATAAATGTATGGTCCATTTCTGAATTCTCAATTTGATTCCATTGGTCTTTTTTATACCTTATGAGAGTACCAGTTTTAATTACTGTAAGTCTGTAGCAAGTTTTGAAATTAGAAAATATAAGTCCTTCAACTTGCCGAGACCGGTTTGACTCAGCAGTAGAGCATCGGTCTGCGGACTGAAAGTTCGCAGGTTCGATTCCGGGCAAGGGCATGTACATTGGTTGCGGGCACATCCCCAGTGGGGGGTGTGCAGGAGGCAGCTGGTCGATGTTTCTCTCTCATTGACGTTTCTGGCTATCTCTCTCCCTTTCTCTTTTCTGTAAAGTATCAATAAAATATATTAAAAAGAAAATATAAGTCCTTCAACTTTATTATTTTTCAATAGTTTTGGCTATTTAGGTTCTTTTCATTTCCATATCAATTTTAGGAATAGTTTGCCAATTTCTGCAAAAAAACAAGCAGGAATTTTAAAACACTGAGTTAAATTTATAGGTCAATTTGGGAGTATCGCCAATTTAAAATATGAAGATGTAAGATGGTGAATACGACTACCCAGTGCTTCTCCAAAAAAATGATTTTAATATATTTTTATTGATTTCAGAGAAGAAGGGAGGAGAGAGAGAGAAACATCAATGACGAATGAGTCATTGATTGGCTGCCTCCTGCATGACCCTACTGGGGATAGAGCCCACAACCCGGGCTTGTGCCCTGACAGGGACTCAAACCCTGACCTTCTGATTCACAGGTTGATACTCAAGCACTGAGCCACACAGGCTGGGCAAAAGAGTAATTCTTATAAATAATTGTAGCCTTTGGTTTCTCAGCTAAATAGATATTGTCACAATAATAGAATAAAGAAAAAATGTTTAAGTTTATTTAGTAATCTTTATTCATTTCTCTATTGTATCTGTAAATTAACCTAATTCTTTAAAAATCTTTGGATAGAAAATTTTCAAAATTTACAAGGCATTGGATTCACACAGAACTTTTTAAGAGCACGAGCTTATGGATGACACCTATAGCATACATTAAGAAGAGCTGTGTGCCACCTGCAAACCAGGTGGTTACTGGAGGGTAGCAAACATATTGATACTTGAATGAGAAAAGCAGAGAGGAGTCACAAGGAAACAAGGTAGCTAAAAAAAAAAGCCCATCTGAAGATTCTTGTTGTCACCCATTGTGCCTAGACCAACTTTAGAATGCAAAATAAGCTAAGATCCTTCTATAGATTCTAGTGTAAATATCTACCAGCAGAGGAATTTTACATATTTTAAGGAAACTGGAACCTTGAAAGGTTAATGTCAGCTAGTAAGTGGCAGAGCCTGGATTAACACCCAAGCAATCAGGCCCCCTAAGTCCATTTAGTCAGTCACAGTCACTATCTTATATTTCTCTTCTTGCTGTATCATGTGGAATAAAATGTCAGAGAAATTCACATAGTATAATTCCTATTTTATATACACATATATGTGCATGCACATAAATATAGATGTAATTCTACTTTGTACAGAAAAGTGAACATGTATATACATTTTTAAAAAGCCAGAAAGACCAGAAAGCACACAAAACTAGTTTGGGTGCAGTGCTTACCTCTGAGGAAGACAGTGGGCAGAGCACAGGGGGATTTCCCTAGTTTTCTCTTAATATAAACCTCCTCTTTTACTAAGATCCTCTAAGTGCTTCCAGTCCAACATGATAGATCAAGTATATGCAATTATATCCTCTCCTCAAGAGAGTCCATGAAAAGGAAGGAACTTAAAGGGCACAAGTCTTCAACATACAGCAATGAATTCCAAATTGGGTCTCTAAGATTAGCCAATAAAATGTAGGAGGAAGCCGAAACCGGTTTGGCTCAATGGATAGAGTGTCGGCTTGGGGACAGAAAGGTCCCAGGTTCGATTCCGGTCAAGGGCATGTACCTTGGTTGCGGGCATATCCCCAGTGGGAGGTGTGCAAGAGGCAGATGCTCGATGACCCTCTCTCATTGATGTTTCTAACTCTCTATCTCTCTCCCTTCCTCTCTGTACAAAATCAATAAAATATATATTTTTTTAAATGTAGGAAGAAAGTATCAGAAATTCTTTAGAAATCACAATAGAAATATTTATTATCTCTATCCTTCTCAGAGTTCTATTTTTTACATGTTCTAACATACACAATAATAATAGAGGGTGTAAATGTAAATAAAATACATTATTGAGTGTAAGAGCTGAGAAATTATTTTAGTATATAAAAAATTGTATGGTCAATAATAGAGATCACTGATTTAAAGATGGGCTTAGAGAAGAGATCATAGCAGATGAGATTTCAACCACTTCTGGAAAATAAAAAATATGCAGGCAAATACTGGCTATGAGGCAGAGCAGAAAAGCCAAACGAGACCCTGGGAAAACTGCAATTGAGAGGTAAGGCAGGAGTGACATAAATATTTCCTGAGCTCTTACATATGCCATGCACTGTTCTGGGTACTCAGTAAAAGACACGAACAACCAACACAAAGAGCTTATAGTCTGGCTGAGAAGAGAAAATATTTGTTAAGCCTGGCTAATGTGACTCAGTGGTTAAGTTGACTATGAACCAGGAGGTCATAGGTCATGGTTGGATTGATTCCCGCTCAGGGCACATGCCTGTGTGTCAGGCTCAATACCCAGTAGGGGGAGTACAGAAAGCAGCCAATCAATGATTCTCCCATCACTGATATCTGTCTGTCTGTCTCTCTTTCTCTCTGCCTCTCTATGAAATAAATAAAAACATATTTAAATACATATATCTAGCATAGTTTAGCCCTGGCCAGGTACCTCAGTTGATTATAGCATCATCCCGATACACCAAGGTTGTGAGTTCAATCTCCAGTCAAGGCACATACAAAAAGCAATCAATGAATGTATACATTAGTGGAACAACAAAGCTATGTATGTTTCTACTCCTACCAACTCTCTATAACATCAATAACTAAAAATAAAAATAAATAAATAAAAAAAAACAAAGTTGATGATACATATTTAAAATCCTAAGTATGGGTAAAATTATCTAAATTATGAAAATATAAAATATGTAAGTGGCAATAAGTACTACAGAGAAACATATAGCTTAGAAAGGTGAGTTAGGGAATGTGGGGTTGGGGAAGACCTCAGAGAGATGACTTTTTTAAAAAAATATATATTTCTTTATTGATTTCAGAGAGGAAGGGAGAGAGAGAGAGAGAGAGAGAGAAACATCAAAGAGAAATCATGGATTGGCTGCCTCCTACATGTCCCCTACTGGGGACTGAGCCTGCAACCAGGGCATGTGCCCTTGTCCAGAATATAACCTGGGACCCTTCAGTCCGCAGGCCAATGCTCTACCCCCTGAGCCAAACCAGCTAGGGCCAGAGATGACTTTTGAACAAACTATAATATGTGGACATCTGAAAGAACATAGTTCAAGGAGAGGAAACACTATCTCAGACATGCTCCTTTAAACACTTTAGATTTCTAAGACCTCAGAAAATTTATCTCCCCTACTGTTTAAGTTTCTTCATGATGTAGTGACAAAATAGAATATACTGAGAAGACTATGTGGGACCCAGGAAATGCAGAGCAAACGAGGAAAATATATCCAGGTATGATATCCTTGAGGCAGACCTAGAGAACAACCAATCAGATTAGCAAAAGAGAACCCAAAGTTTAATGGTATAAAATGACAGATCTTTAAGTTATAATACAGGCAGGCAAAAAGGGGATAAAAAAAAAGAATGAAGGAAAACAAAAAAAACTACAAAAAGGGGGAAAAATAAAAAAATCTAGGGAACCACTAAATAAAATTTTAATTTGGCCCTGTAAAGAGTAATATTTGTAGTCTTAATTATATAAATGCTTATTGGTTCTCAATTTTTAGAGCAATCTAAAAAGAATGGTAGTGTAACAGGAAACAGAAAAAAAATGTAAATGCAATCATGAGATGACCAAGTATAAAAGATGGGAGACCCTGACCGGTTTGGCTCAGTGAATAGAGCGTTGGCCTACGGATTGAAGGGTCTCAGGTTTGATTCCGGTCAAGGACACATACCTTGGTTGCAAGCACATTCCCGGTAGGGGGTGTGCAGGAGGCAGCTGATATCAATGAATGTTTCTCTTATGTTTCTCTCTCACTGATGTTTCTAACTCTCTATCCCCCTCCCATCATCTCTGTAAAAATTCAATAAAATATTAAAAAAATAAAAATAAAAGATAGGAGAAAAAGAATTAAAGAACATAAATATTCTTATGTCTTGGGAGTTGAAATGTACTAAAATTGGGAAGTCAAAACATACTGAAATATAGTTAAATCAGACAAAATATATTTAACTGTACTTTTTAACATTACAAAAGTAACCAATAAATAAGAATAGTGATTTTACAAAATGGGCTTAGAGAGGAAAAAGTGAGTTAGATTCTGATATATGAAAGAAATCAAAAGATACCATCTTACACTTGGTGAATTAAGGTAGGTATAAGCAAATTATTACAAACATGGAGAAAATTAAGAATCATAAAAACAATCATTCAAAAGTAGTGGCCATAGGGAGGATCAGTGTGGAGAAGAAAAAGAAATGTTGCCTTTTTATGTTGTTAATCCTCATACAAGGATACACACACACACACTTTTTAGAGAGAGTAGGAAGGAGGGAGGGAGGTGGGGAGAGAGAGAGAGAGAAACAGAGATGTGAGAGACATATCAACTGATTGCCTCTCAAATGCATCCCAACTGAGGCCAGGGAACAAATCTGCAACCCAGATACATGCCCCTGACTGAGAATCAAACCAGAAATCCTTTGATCTACAGGCCAACACTCCACCCCTGAGCAACACCGGCCAAGGCAGAAATGTTTTTTTATTTTAAATTTCTCTATACGATTTTTCTAATTTATCAGCAGATATTACAATGATTTGTTTTGTTTTTTCAAATTTTCTGCAGTGAACATGTATTTCATAATGTGAAATTTTTTATTTTAAATATTTTTATACAACATATACCAAGGAGGAAAAATAAAAGGAAATCCATGCCTAGACACATCGTAGTGAAACTGTAGAACATCAAAGACAAAGAGATCTTGAAAGCAGCCAGAGAAAGGACAGATCACCTACAAAGGAACAACAGACAATTAGAATAACAGAAGTCCACTCAACAACAATGGAAGCCAGAAGACAACAGAATAAGATATACAAGGTGCTAAGAGCAAATGACTATTGTTAACCTAGATATGGGTATCCGGAAAAACTACAGCCCAAGAATAAGGAGAAAAAAATGTTTATAGCCCTACCAGCTTTGGCTCAGTGCATTTCCTGGTCAGGGCACATACCTGGGTTGCAGGCTCAACCCTAGTGTGGGGTGTGCAGGAGGCAGCCAATCAATGATTCTCTCTCATCAATGATGTTTCTAGCTCTCTCCCTTTCTCTTCCGTCTGAAATCAATTTAAATAAATAAATATAATTTTTTTAAAATGTCTATAAACAGGCTCCTGGGAAATTTACTACTAATAGACCTGTTCTAAAGAAACTTCCAAAGAATATACTTCAAAAATACTGCAAAGTATTAGAAAATAATGATTCCCCAAATAACGTTCAAGAGGTATGAAAATTGCCCTAACCAGTTTGGCTCAGTAGATAGAGCATCGGCATGCGGACTCAAGGATCCTGGGATCAATTCCAGTCAAGGGCATGTACCTTGGTTGGGGGCACATCCTCAGTAGGGGGTGTCCAAGAGGCAGCTGACTGATGTTTCTCTCTCATCGATGTTTCTAACTCTCTATCCCTCTCCCTTCCTCTCTGTAAAAAAAAAATCAATAAAATACATTTTATAAAAAAATATATGAAAATTAAAAATGATAAACATTGGTATATCTAAGCATACATTGCCTAGGTAAAATAAGATAATGCAGCTCAATTTATGCATTTAAAAATAACACGAACATAACATAAGTCAGGAGGGTAAAGACTAGTGCTAAGGTATCCCAAAGTTCGTTTACTATTTGAGAATGGGGTCAGAATATTAACTTTTAGAATATCCAATTAAACCAGCTTGATAAAATTTCAGTGGTCACCACTAAAAGAACAGAAATGGAATGTTTAAGTTTAAATTAGTGGGGGGGAGTAGAAATAGATAATCAACAACAATAACAATAGTAATTAATGAATAAAGGAAAAAGAGGAAAAACAAAAGCAAGCAAATGCAAATACAAATAAAAAGAAACTAGTCCAACTACATCAGTAATTCTAATAAAAGTGGCCTGAAGTGACCTCTGAAAATTGCTCACTATTCACTTGACCAGAAAATCTCATAAAAGCTGCTTGCAAATCAAATGGGTTCAAATCTTCATGTTCACTTTAAGAACATTCATGAAACCCCTCAAAGGTATGCATTGCTGAAAAGCCACCATATATCTGAAGGATGTCACTTTTCAGAAGCAATGTGTGCCATTCTGTGGTTACAATGTTGGAGCTAGTAGGGTGAACCCAAGCCTAACAGTGGGTACACAGGATCAGTTGCCCAAAAAGAGTGAATTTTCTCCAAAACCAGTTTGGCTCAGTAGATAGAGCGTCAGCCTGTGGACTGGGGGATCCTGGATTCGATTCTGGTCAGGGGTATGTACTTTGGTTGTGGACACATTCCCAGTAGAGGGTGTGCAGAAGGCAGCTGATCAATGTTTCTCTCTCATCGATGTTTCTAACTCTGCCTTCCTCTCTGTAAAAAATCAATAATATATATATATTTTTTTAAGGAGTGAATTTTTGCAGCACATGCTTAAAAATGCACAGTAATGCTGAACTTAAAGGTTTAGATGCAGATTCTCTGGTCACTGAGCACCTTTGTAGGTTCTACACCAACTCCCAAGATACGGTGTAGAGCCTACAAAGCTCATGGACAGATTAATCCACACATGGAGGTAATCCTTAATGAAAACAAGGATCTTAAACCTCCTCCTAAACCAGAAGAGGAGGCTGCACAGAAGAAAATGATATACAAGAAACTGGAGAAATGAAACCTTATGGCCTAGGAGTAAATTCAGCATGATATAGATGCTAATAAAAGTAAAAACAGAACCCAGCCTGCATGGCTCAGTGGTTGAGCGTCAACCTATAAACCAGGAAGTCACAGTTCAATTCCCGGTCAGGGCACACGTCCAGGTTGTGGGCTCAGTCCCTAGTGTGGGGCGTGCAGGATGCAGCCGATTGGTGATTTTCTCTTATCACTGATGTTTCTATCTCTCTCTCCCTTTTCCTTCCTTTCTGAAATCAGTAAAAAAAATATACATATTAAAAAAAGCAGAATGTTACTTGTCTTTATTAGTATAAACAGGGGTGAGCTACAAAAGTAGGTTGGTAATAATAACAATTACAGAGCACTTAAGTTTTTGATCTCCAGCATGTTGTAGATTTATGTGGCTTAAATAAGCTCTTATAAAAATTCTTTTAAAATAATTAATAGCAACCACTGTGGAGAACAGTATGGAGTTTCCTCAAAAGACTGAAAATGGAACTCCCATTTGACCCAGTAATCCCACTCCTAGGATTGTATCCCAAGAAACTAGAAACACCAATCAGAAAGGATAAATGCACCCCTATGTTCGTAACAGCACAATTTACAATAGCTAGGATTTGGAAACAGCCTAGATGCCCATCAGCAGATGATTGGATCAAGAAACTATGGTACAGCAGCCGAAACCGGTTTGGCTCAATGGATAGAGCGTCGGCCTGCGGACTGAAAGGTCCCAGGTTCGATTCCGGTCAAGGGCACGTAGCTTGGTTGCGGGCACATCCCTAGTGGGGGGTATGCAAGAGGCAGCTGGTCGATGTTTCTCTCTCATCAACGTTTCTAACTCTCTATCCCTCTCAATTCCTCTCTGTGTAAAAATCAATAAAATATATATATTTTTTAAAACCTATGGTACATCTACACAATGGAATACTATGCTGCCATAAAAAAAGAAGGAATTCTTATCATTTGCAGCAGCCTGGATGGAATTGGAGAACATCATGCTGAGTGAAATAAGCCAGTCAATGAAAGAGAAACACCACATGACCTCACTCATTTATGGATAAAAAAGAATATTATAAACTGATGAACCAAAAGATAGATATAGAGACAGTAAAGCAACAAGCAGACTGTCAAATTACAGTGGGGAGGGTAGGAAGATCTGGGGGAGATAAGAGATCAACTGAAGGACTTGTATACATGCATATAAGTACAACCAATGGACACAAAACTCTGAGAAGGGAGGGTATGTATGGGAGGGGAGGAACAATGGTAAGATATGTACACAGATAATTTAATAAAAAATATAAGAAAAAATTTAATTAGTTAATAATAGTACAAGAAGAAACTGTTTCTTTCATATACTCACAACTGTAAACCTACTTTTCCCACCCTCTGTATATTTCAAGCACCCTTACAAGATGGATAAAACAAGTTTTCTTCTGATTAAAATTAAAAACATAGGTTCTATTAAAATAATAATAAATGTGAATCGTTTAAACTCTCCAATATAGGACAAACTCAGAAACAATTAAAAAATAATAATCTAGCTTTATGACATTTAAGAGATAAATATGCCCAAAGCATAAAGATAGAAAAGACTTAAAACAGACATGGAAAACAGAGAGATGAGGAAAATACTAATTGGCAATATTAATATAAGATAAAAGCATCATTTGATATTAAAGTTCATAAAGATAAAAGGTTCTCATCTAGAAGATGTAACAGTTTTAAATATGCATGCACCTAGTTTAAAAGCCACAGAAGTATAGAGAAATTAAGATAAGCTTGTCATCCTGATGGGCAACCTCAAGACCTTCTCTCAATTACCGAGTCAAGCAGAACAAGGACGCAGCAAGATCAAGACGAACATCTAAACACGTAGAGCTTTACTAAATGCTAAATTCTCAAGCCAACAATTAAGAGTCCACTTTCTTCTAAAATGCACATAAAGTAGTCTTAAGTCTTAATTTTCAAAAATACTTAGCACATTGCCTGACTACAAAGCAATAATGTCAGTTCTATAAAAAGGAAAAAAAGATTAAAAGACAAATAACAAAAATCTCCATGCATGTAAATTAATAACACTTCCAAATAATCCATGGATTAGAATCTAAGTGGGAATTAAAGATGCTTAGAATAATGAAAACATATTGTATCAAAATATGTGATATACAGTGAAACCACATCAAGAGAAATTTATAGCCTAAATGTATACATTTGAAAAGACAGACTATGAAAAATTCATTTTAAAATTGAATATATTAAAAATAAGAGCAAACACACAAATATTGTGAGGTGCTAGGGTAGGCTAGTAAAAACACTGAGGCTTGAGAAATGAGAGAACACTATGAACAACTCATATCTATATTAAAAAAAAAAAAAAAAAAGCAAAAACCTGTCATAGAAAAACCTGTAAAACAATGCGTAAGCACACTGACTAATAATGGCTTTTTGCAGAGTGTCACTTTGTACTTCTGAACAAATGAATCTACTAAGAGCAGTAATAGTCCTCCATCAGTAGAGGTCCTTAATATCACTTCTATTGTCTCATTTTAAAACAAAACAATGATATAGAAAACCACACAAAACAAATAACAGCTCAATGAATTTTCATATGGCAAAAACATCCTTACAACTGTCATCTAGGCCAAGGAAGTAGCTATGTCAGCACCTGAGAAGCCCCTCACAAGCTCCATCCTAGTAAGTCCTCTCCAAAAGAGTCACTATTGCCTTTCACAGTAATAGTGTTTCTTTGTGGTTTTATCCCACAAGCCCTAGACACTAGAGCTTAACTTTACCACCTTTATTTTAATTTGTCTTTTAGGTCTTTTAATCTAGAACTCTTGGCTTTCTAACCTATGTAACTCCCAGAAACTGTACTTTGCTTGCTGTACACACATGGGGTAGGTCAGCCAACATGCTTCCTTGGCCTTTGTACTTCCTTCAAGCTGACCGCTGTTATCAGACTTGATCACTCTGGCAAGACTAAGGTAGAATTTTATTCTTTCATCAGGAGGAACAAAATGGCTGATTTTCCTTTTATTAGCTAGAATGATTTCATAAGATGCTTCTGTCACTTCTTCTATTTTAGGTTATGTGGGTTACATGGTCTGTTGCAACTATTCAACTCTACGGTTATAGAACAAAAACAGCCAGAGATAATACATAAATGAATAAGCATGGTGGTTCCAAGAAAACTTTACTTACAAAAATATGTGCTAACTCCTATACCACTTTGTTACCCAGTGGCACCATTCTTAAAGGAAAGACAGTAGAAATGCTCAATTATTTACTTGGTTTATAATCTATTATTTTCCAGAAAGTGACTAATTAAGGGTCTACTTTTTAAAATCATCACTGTAAAAAAAAGTTACAAATATCATGAAATCATGGGCTTCATTCAATCTACTGCCATTCCTATTTCTACTGAAGTTCAAACTCAGTTGCTCTTCACAAACTGGCCCACTCACACCTCCCAGTTACTACCTCCTGGCTGGCTTGCGATTTTCCTGTGCTCAGGTTCATCCTTTATTGGAACTGCAAATAACCTTGACATGGAAATTGTACAGTACAATCAAAGATTTTTTTAAAAGAGAGAACAAAGAAACAAATATAGGATAAACTCATAAAGCTTCATGAAACAAGTAAATCTGAAATGAACCTGGAATTATTTAAAGGATACAGATGAAGAGAAATAATAAACATTCCAATCTTAGCAAAGTGTAAGTTAGAAACAACATGATGAGCCTATACTTTTGGTGGGATTTTAAAATAAATTCAAATCACAGAAGAGAAAAAGAAACTAGAATATTTCCTAATGGGGATGGGAGAAACAGTGGAAAGCAGCGGGGGAAGGGCTGGGCCGAATCAGGGCCAGACAAGGAAGCTGTTGAAAGACCAAGTTGATGGCATTAGTTCTGGGCCAGGCCCTGGGAGGTGTATGTGGGTGACTCACACACTAACTGCTCTGACAAAGAAGTCACATAAGTCATACTTTAGATGAAGAGTGTGCAGGAGGCGGGCATGGGAGCTGAGAGAAAGGAAGCAGAAAGACCAGCTCGAAACTAACTGTAGTTTGTCAGGCACAATGGGATGAATAAAGTAGGGCCACTAAGACATAAGGCATCTGGCAGGTCACAGAGAGGGAGGATGCTCAGAAAAGAAAGATTTAAAGATAAGATTTCAAATTCAAGAGAACAGGAGTAGAATTAACAAAAAGGAAAGCTTTAATGTAGAGATTTATGTATCTTTAAACTGGCACATTCTAAAGACCAGCAAAATATTGATAATACTAAAGCTGGATGACTGAGTTCATGAAAATTCATTGCACTATTCTTTCCTCTTTGAGAATAAAAACTTCTCTGATAAAAACGTTTTTAAAACTCTGAAATATGTAAATATAGATTCCTCATGGTCCCTTCTTATTCTATTTTAGGGCTAGTGAGCACTTTTCTCATAATATAACATTTCATAAACACCCATAAGAAAATATTTAGTGGTTCATGAAAAAAGTGCAATAGAGGATGAAATAGCATTTAAATTATTACCTTGACCTTTTTCTATATTATCTCCTTTTGCTTCATCTTCTTTAATGGGGGGACTTATTCTAGAGGTCCTGCTTTGCCCCTGGACCATTTCCGCCAGCAATTCCTCTTGAGAAGTTCGAGTTCTGGGAGCAACTGGAAGCGTCTGTTTCTGCGAGACTTTTATATAAATAGCAAAAAAGATGGAAATGCAAATGTAGTAATACATCAAACTCAACAGTCATCCTAAATAATAAAGAGGTAATATGCAAATTGATCCTCACTCTTTTTCCCCCCCCATTTTGTTTTATTTATTATTATTTTTTAAATTTTAACAAATCTTTATTGTTCAGATTATTACAATTGTTTCTCCTCTTTCCTCCCCACCCCATTGCTCACCTCCACCCAATCCCCACCCCATCCTCTGCCCTTAGATCCTCACACTCTTACAAGATGGCTGCCTATGACCAGGCCAGCAGAAGGGTTAATGAGGAAAGACCAAATACTGAACAAGCAGGCTGTGTGGGGCTACCAGGCCAGCGGGGGCGGGGGGGGGGGGGGGAGGGGGGGGGGGGGGCATGATTAGGTCTACAAAGTGGGGGGGAAGGGGGGCAGTTAGGATAACCAGACAGGCAGGTAAGCAATAAGGACCCAGCAGTCCAGGATTGTGAGAGGGATGCCTGGGAACGGGCCTAAACCGGCAGTCAAACATCCCCCAAGGATTCGCAGATTAGAGAAGGTACAGGCAGGGCTAAAGGGGAAACTCCCGCCCCTCTGTGCACAAAATTTGTGCACCAGGCTTCTAGTATTAAACATAAATGCTCCTTTATTTTAGAACATGAGGAGCTTTAAACAGTTCATAGATATCACTTCATTTTTCCTTACAATATTCTCAAGGGATAACTTGACTTAAACACCTCTATGTGCTCCATGTGTATAAACAGCATTTACACACTTTAAACCACATGCCATATATACATTGAAGCACATATACATTTTAACCAAATGCAATTTAGGTTCTACTTCATGATCCCATTAACCACCTCAAATTGTAATTTAGATAAACTAGGTAAATAAAGAATTTCAATGCTATTTCTCAAGAAAAACAAAACAAAACTTGGACAATATCCAACTATTATGAAAGCAAAATATTTCAAGTTCACAAATGAGTAAAATTCTCTACCCTTATTATCATTTTAAATATAGTGAAAAATGGGAATGTAAATAAAAGAATTGTTCAGTTTGCCTGAGAATTCTTATTCTATATGCAAAACCTGTTCAATTTCATGTTTAGAGGTTAAAAGAGGAGAAGCAGGGAGACAGATGACTATCAGGATCAAAAGCAAGCTTATAGTTTCCGTCACTCTAGGAAGCGGTAGCAAAAGAAATATGAAAAAGCAGAACAGCTCTAAAAGAACCCTCAAATAGGCAGCAAAAATAAAATTTAAAGTAATCATTACAGCTTATTAATGAAATTTCACACCCAGCTCTACCATATGGGGCACAGAGTACAGAATTTAATGACATGACATCCATGATATGATTTGCGTTTCAGAATGAGCTTTTTTGTATGATCAGATTATAGCTGCCTCATCTCCTCTGCTTTAAAACATGTAATAATTTATATTATCTATTTGACACACACTGGAAAGAGGGAGTAAAAGACATGACAGTTGCTCAAAGAAATAAATTCCACCGACAGGTGGGAAAGTTTCTCAAACTGGCCTAATCTCCTTTGAAAACCATTCTTCTGAACCGCACCATGGTCTTGACATTGGGTAGGGTTCTTTATTTCACCACAACTTGGTGATCATCATTTCTAGCTTTCTTAAGAGTTATAGAAATCTCTTAGTTAATGAAAACATAATTCATTTAAATTACCTGTAGAATAGTTAGTTGTTTTTGTTACAGATTCTTGAGCTTCAGATATTGCCTTCAAAATTAGATTCTTATTAGCTTGTTTAGAAGGAGGAAGTGAGGGTCTAAAAAAGTTAACAAAACATTTTAATTATAGATTTGAATTCTTTATGTGCTAGCCATTATGCCTTTACTACAGCCTTCTTTTAAGTTTTGTTGTTTTTTTTTACATCCTCACCCGAGGATATATTCTTGCTGATTTTAGAGAGAGGAGGGGGTGAATGAAGGGGGAAACATCAATCTGTTGCCTCCACATGCACCCTAACTGGAAATTGAACCCACAACCTAGATATGTGCCCTGACTAGTAATCAAAGCCATAAGCTTTTTATTGTACAGGACAATCCACCCAACTAAGCCACTGGCCCAGGACCTTCTCTTAGGTTTTGAACAAACTAGCTGTTGTTTTTAGGAAATGCCAACTAGACTGAAACCTATTTAAAATAATAAATCTGATCAACTTTCCCACCCATATTAATTTTTAATATTCTCAGCAATTTCTCCCAATTTTAAGCAGTTTTCCTTTCATTAATATGGTTTATTCAAAAACCAATAGGGAAGTCTTATATGCCATTAATTTTTTATTTTTAGGCTATCCTCTTCAAGAAACACAGAAGGCGCCGCCAAGCAATTCAAGGCTAAGTTACAGTTGTGTTCAGGTACCTCCGTTCAGGCTTTGCAGGCACGGACACACTGCTGGAGATGCTTCCTGTACGGGACCCACAATCATCATCGTCTTCCTCCTCTTCTCCATCGTGATTAAACTTTTTTACTTTAACAACTGAACTTACCACAGGCAACTTTCTCTTTCGAAAATTTTCTTCCTGTAATCAGATAAATTCATGCTTACCTAGTCTCAGAAAATAACAAAGATCTACCACAGAATTTTTTTTTTTAAGAAAAAGCCAATCATATTAATAATTCATGAGCTATTTCCTGGTTTCTTATAAAAAATATGAATATTATCCCTCTAATAGCCAACCTTTAACAAAAACATCTAGTGCTTTACATTCATTTATAAGCAGCAGCAAATAGCACTGTTGAGGAAACTAACAAAATAGTTACTTCTTTACCAATAAATGCCGTAAGAAATCTAAAATTTGACCTAAAATCCCACCAAAACTATAAGGTATTGTTAAAACTATCGCACATGTTGGCATCACAAGAAAGTAAACAAGGTGTAATATACACTTGTAGCAGTCAGTCATGGAGAAGAAAATCTGATTGGTATAATATGCTGAGCATACAGAAATAAGCTTACCATAAACTTGCAATATGTATGGTATTTAGTTATTTCACATACTATTCACTGCCAATTTTCAGCCTAACAAGGCAAGATTCGCAAGTACATACAAACCTCAATGCTCATTTTTTCTGCATTATTTCTGAAGAAAGGACTGTAAGTCTCTTCTAAGCTGTTAAGCATTTCTGGTTCACACAAACGTCCTGTTTCATATACCCGGCTGTTCTGTACATCAAGTTGCTTGGCAGCATGAATACTGTTTTGCTGCTGTTGAAATTGCAACCTGTTTAAATGAACACCACCATCTGCAGTTCGACTTGCAGGTGGTCGATAAATTTCAATAGAAGGGCGAGAAGAACCGTATGTGAGTGTCACTGTGGGTTTTTTCTGAGATAAGGGATTCTCCTGCACAAAATTGAGGTCTTCATCAATGAGGTCATCTGGTTCCGGCTTAATATCAATCACATCTTCAGAGGGTGCTGGCTCCCTCAGAGGTTTCACTGTTGACATTAATCGGGTTGCAGCTCCATCATCATAACTCTGCCTATTAAACACACACTCAAACATATTACAACCAATTTAGAGGAATATGATTAAATAGTCAAAGAATATTTAAATTGTAAGGTAGTCATTAAAAACTACTTTGAAATGGCTTGTTTTAAACTTTGATTTACAATATTTCAGGTAATCATACTTTGATCTCATCCACTTTTTATTTTAAAAATTGCTCCTGACCACATACCTCACCATTTCCAAAACTTTCTGAAAGGAGCAATTCAAAGATATGGCAACTATGTAAATGTCACATATACCCCCATCTGTCCATGGGTGGTCTACACAGAACTCTTACCTGGCATTAGTGGCTTTCTGCTCCTGTGAACTTGAAGAAACTCTGGACTCTCTTTTCTCAGATCTGGTGCTAGAAACTGCAAGGGGTGGCACTGCAGCTTCGTGCCTTCTCTCATCGCCCCGACTGAAGCTGCTCTTGTTGGAAGGCACGTTACTATCGAATATGTTGGTGTCAGAAGACTTTAGACTAGAGGGGTCTGGAAAGAAAAACATAATCCTTTTATACTATCTTGTTACTTTGATCCTTCCCTTGTTCAACACCAATTTAAGTTATACATGTTCACAACATTTTTAATGGCTCAATATTATTCCATACATAGCAATATCGTAATTTACTATTACTGAACTTTTAACTAATTTTCAATTATAAAATATTGAAATATCCTTGAAACTGAACTGTTGCACAACTCTATAATGACTTCCTTAGGATAAACTGCATAGTTCCCTTCCCTTATTTAAATTATCTTTGAATTATATTAAATGTATTGCTCTTAAATTTGTAACAATATGTGCTTCCTCAGCCGGGTCGGATGCAGCCAGGCCCGGAGCAGCGGCTGCCAGGTCCAGAGCAACTAGGTCGCGAGCGGCGGTGACCAGACCCAGAGCAGCTGGTTGTGGAAGGAACCAGAGCAACCGAGGCCAGGCCCGGAGCAACCAGGCCCGGAACAGCTCACTCCTCGCCTGCCCCTGCCCCACGGCTGCCTCTCAGACATGGCTGGAAACTTTTGTGGGAACTTGAGGGTCTGCTGAATTAAGTGATGAAGGCTTAGATCTGGATGTGTTGAGTTAGTATAGGGCTGGGGTGTTGATCTGTGAGTGCCTTGGGTGGGGCCTGGATGAGGCTGGTTGACCTATTTGGAAATATCTTTTGTGTGAAATGTATCATTGGGCATGTGGTGGTATTATTGATATGAGAAAATGCTAAGTAACTGATTTACTATCTGAAAAGGGATTTACTATCGGGGAAAGGGAGGGAGGAAGAGACTAAACATAAACTGCACCTATGGATGAGGACAATGGGGGATGGGGAGGGGGCGGAGGGTGGGATGGGAACCTGGTGGAGGGGGGAAGAAATGAGGAACCTTTGTAACAATTTGAACAATAAAGATTGATTTAAAAAAACAAAACAAAAAAAAACAATATGTGCTTCCTAAAAAATGTTCAAACGGCCAGGCCCGGAGCAGCAGCTGCCAGGCTGGGAGCGGCCAGGCCCGGAGCAGCTGGGTCTTGTGCGGCCAGGCCCAAAGCAGCGGTTGCCAGGCTGGGAGCAGCCAGGCCCGGAGCAGCCGGGTCTGGTGCGGCTAGGCCCAGAGCAGCAGCTGCCAGGCTGGGAGCGGCCAGGCCCAGAGCAGCCGGGTCTGGTGCGGCCAGGCCCAAAGCAGCGGTTGCCAGGCTGGGAGTGGCCAGGCCCGGAGCAGCGGCTGCCAGGCTGGGAGCGGCCAGGCCCGGAGCAGCCGGGTCTGGTGCGGCCAGGCCCGGAGCAGCAGCTGCCAGGCTGGGAGCGGCCAGGCCCGGAGCAGCAGCTGCCAGGCTGGGAGCGGCCACGCCCGGAGTAGCAGCTGCCAGGCTGGGAGAGGCCAGGCCCGGAGCAGCAGCTGCCAGGCTGGGAGCGGCCGGGCCCGGAGCAGCCGGGTCGGATGCAGCCAGGCCCGGAGCAGCAGCAGCCAGGTCCAGAGCAACTAGGTCGGGAGCGGCGGTGACCAAACCCGGAGCAGCTGGTTGTGGAACGAAACAGAGCAACAGAGGCCAGGCCCGGAGCAGCCAGACCCGGAACAACTCGCTCCTCGCCTGCCCCTGCCCCACGGCTGCCTCTCAGACATGGCTGGAAACTTTTGTGGGAACTTGAGGGTCTGCTGAATCAAGTGATGAAGGCTTAGATCTGGATGTGTTGAGTTAGTATAGGGCTGAGGTGTTGATCTGTGTTGATCTGTGAGTGCCTTGGGTGGGGCCTGGATGAGGCTGGTTGACCTATTTGGAAATGTCTTTTGTGTGAAATGTATCATTGGGCATGTGGTGGTATTATTGATATGAGAAAATGCTAAGTAACTGATTTACTATCTGAAAAGGGATTTACTATTGGGGAAAGGGAGAGAGGAAGAGACTGAACATAAACTGCACCTATGGATGAGGACAATGGGGGATGGGGAGGGGGCGGAGGGTGGGGTGGGAACCTGGTGGAGGGGGGAAGAAATGAGGAACCTTTGTAACAATATGAACAAAAAGATTGATAAAATGTTCAAATGAACTGTTTCCAAATTTATGTGTTTGTTCCCCAAAGCAGTTTAAATGGCTTTAGAAAGAAAGCAATCATATGCTATAGCAAATCCCCCCCAAAAGCCCATTTTTATGAATCTTACCTGTTGTAACAGAACGAAGTTTATCTAATACACCATGAAGCCTAAAAGAAAACAAAAAAATCTTGTTTCCTTAATCAAGAAAGATTTTATTTCAACTACCACTCTAAATTTGATGACATTATGGAATCAACCTTCAGATAAATATTGATAAATGATACTAAATGGTATTTAATGGATAAATGATATTAAGTATCACATTTTAAAAAGGCTTTACATGAATACTACAAGAGCCAATTAAAAATCATTTTTATCACTATTTTCAACATCTAACCTCTGCAAAAATAAGTGCCAGAATATGACTTGAGCACAAAGTCTTATCTAAAAGGATGCATTTTGTTTCCTAAGGACTAAAGATGCAATGTAACTGATGGTAAAAGATAAAATATCACACACACTTGTACTACAGCTTACTATTACAATTATTTAGGCATTATTTAAATTATTTTTATCTACTCATATGGTTTCTGGAAAAAAACTTAATTCTGAGGTAAGAAAACTTAATCTCAAAATATACTATCACATTTCACTGTATCTGTTATTTACAAAACAAATGCTGAAAACAAGCACAGACCATAACCCTGCTTATAATATTACCTATTTTATTTTAGTTATGTACAAGGCAAATTTGCCTTACAATCCTCCCACGAGGCCATGCCTCCTGAAACACCAGAAATAGCTCAGTATGTTTCACCCCAAACCCAGTCATATGCCACTGTTGCCTAGGACACAACTACAGCAGGGCTCCGAAGGATAATTTGGGACCATTGTCAATGAACCATTTAACTTAGGAAAGCAAAGTGCCAAATGATAGACACTATCACTTGCGTCAGTACATATTAAAGAACTGAACTTTTGGCAAGGTGAAAAAGTTGAATTAATTTGATTTTAAATTCAAATTCAATTAGCAGTATGTTTATGTAAGAAATTTGTCTAACACATTCCATCAAGTTATCTAAGAAATAATACACTAGGTCAATCTCCTATATTAATTTTAGAGGGACTCAAAACTAAAGTGATCAAAGGTTAAACCAGCCGAAACTGGTTTGGCTCAATGGTAGAGCGTTGGTCTGCGGACTGAAGGGTCCCGGGTTCAATTTCGGTCAGGGGCGTGTACCTTGGTTGCGGGCGCGTCCCCAGTAGGAGGTAGTGCAGGAGGCAGCTGGTTGATGTTTCTCTCTCATTGACGTTTCTAGCTCTCTGTCTCTCTCTCTTCCTCTCTGTAAAATATCAATAAAATATATTTTTTTAAAAAGGTTAAACCAGAAGTCAGGTCATAAAAATGTACATGAAACAAGTACCTGGACTGCTGAACACTTTAAAAAAAGCACTCACGATAATGGTCATTTCCCCAGGCAAAACACCTTGATCTTTTTTGGGAGGTACGGAAGGTACATTTTGGGGACAAGCTGTAAACAAGTGGGTTAGGTCACTCACACTATGTACTAAAACATTTGAGGATCAACCACTGTACATCATGTTCTCCAAAACTATAATACAAACTAGAGAATCCTGGGTGGCATTTCAAGCAAGTTTCAGAAGGATTGTAAAGCATTCATTTACCTCCTGGGGCAAAATCACCTTCAAGATAAGCTTTTGATTTAAAGGCAGAAAGTTAACCAGCTTCTTCATATTCCTCCTTAGTGCCTCCTATTCTCTGTCCCAGTCTCCGGCCTTTCACATTAAGCAGGCCGTTCTGCTCGCTCACTTTCTGCTCCATCATCCGCTTGTGCTGTAACTGGTGGTCTCCAGTGTGAGGAGCCCTAAGGGGACTTCCTGCCCTGTTCTCATCCACATCATCACTCTGTCCATCTGAAACCTGGTTCCAGAACCTGACTTTTTAAACTTAATCTTATGCTGCTAGTCAGTAGTTTTAACGAAAGGCCTAAAAGGACACTGAAGATTATAATACTGATTTTATTTAAACACCAAGTTGCCTATCTTAAAATTCCAAACTTCAAAAAGTTCTAAACTTTAAAAAATTTAATCTGAAATTCTGTCAAAATCCTTGCCCCCTCAGAATGAACTCAGAGAAAGCAATTTAGGAAGTCAACCCAGTCCAAAAGAACACCTGCAGCCGATTTAGGCTAAATGAGAGGAATAGTAAGACGAAGACAACGCCGAAACCGGTTTGGCTCAGTGGATAGAGCATCGGCCTGCGGACTGAAAGGTCCCAGGTTCAATTCTGGTCAAGGGTATGTATCCTGGTTGCGGGCACATCCCCAATAGGGGATGTGTAGGAGGCAGCTGACCAATGATTCTTTCTCATCGATGTGTCTAACTCTAATCCTCTCTCTTCCTCTCTGTGAAAAATCAATAAAATATATTAAAAGAAAGATGAAGACATTTACAAGAGAAACACAGGAACTACAGTTAACACATATACTAAGCACGTGCTAGCAGCCAGACACAGCTGTGCGCACATTACATGTGTCAGCTCACTAGCCCTCAAAGGACCCGATAAAGGTGATTTACTATTCGCGTTTTACACCTGGAGAAACCCAGGCAAGAGGCAGATGAGGATTCAACCTTGGCAGTCCGGCTCCAGAGGCTGTGCTCATTGCTCACAACCTGCCTCCCACACTGACTCTGACTCTCCTGTCAGGAGCCCCTCTTCAGAGAGGACACCTGCTCTGACTTGTGCCAAACTTTGGTCTGAGGAGTAAATAGTCAGAAACATACCATACGGTGAATCGGATTGTGTTGTTCCCGAGAAACAGGGACAGGTCCTCTGTCATCTGGTCCTGACTTTTCTTGTTGGCCACCATCACCATAATGTAATCAGGAAGTTCTTCATCTATTTAAAAGGAAAAGTACATAAAAACTTTTTTTGTGTTTCCCTCTATTTAAAGTTGCCGTGCTTGAAAATATAGATGTAGCTCTAAGAATTAATATTTCAGCTCTACAGGAATTATGTTTTAAAAAAAAAAGTGCCGAAACTGGTTTGGCTCAGTGGATAGAGCGTCGGTCCTCCGAGGACTGAAGGGTCCCGGGTTCGATTCCAGTCAAGGGCATGTGCCTTGGTTGTAGGCGCATCCCCAGTTGGGGCTGTGCAGGAGGCAGCTGATCGATGATTCTCTCTCATCAATGTTTCTAACTCTCTATGCCTCTCTCTTCCTCTCTGTAAAAAGTCAATAAAATATATTTAAAAAAAAAAAAAAGGTATAGCTTTTTTTCTCTTCATTCTATAGGTATTTCAATTACTAGAAGGATGAGATTTGGAATAATGAATACTTACAAAACTAGAGATTTTAAATTACAAACTTGAGAGTACATACATATCCATCATCGTTTTAAAAATGCTAATTTCAGAGAAGTTTCCAGAAAGCATATGGACATCCACCAAACAGTTTTGTTTAGTGTCTGTTTCAAAATGACACTCATTTCTCAAGAGAACTTTACCCTTAGTAAAGTCAGGTTTCAATTACTCAAGGTAACAACCATGCAGCAACATCAAATAAACTAAAACCACCAAAAAACCCTGCATCATTTTAAAGTTCCATCTTAAGATTAAATAATTTCAACTCATTTGTTTTATACTAATAGCCTCCTACACAGTGATTATGAGGGTGAGATCAAGAACCAAAATCAACAAAAACAAAAACCACCATAATGAGAAGGTATGGAAGCAAGTCATTCATCAGGAACTCTAATCCCTACAAAAAAAAATTTATTTAATACCTTAAATACTCATAACATTTCTAAACAGACAGAAAAGTTCCTTTCAGAAGTACTATCAGACATTTGTTAAAAGGAGAAATATAAAAAATCCAGTTCAAGAAAAGCACAACTATATTGCAGATAATGTATTATTTTGTGATACTACACCAAAATTCAACAAGTGATAGTTTCTTAAGGATTAGTAGCAATATGGAAACAAAAACTGTATCAAATAACCTTTTTTTGTATTGTTACATGAAAATCCATTAATACGCCCTAGCCTTTTTAAAAAAAAATATTTTTACTGATTTTCAGAGAGGAAGAGGGATAGAAACATCAATGAGGAGAGAGAGAGAACATCAGCCCACTGCCCTACCACCCCCCCACCCCCCAAACCAACTTGTTTTGTCACTGGCAGCAAAATCTATCAGTTCTTTCCTCTGCTCACTTTCAAGAAAATGTCTGGCCGAAACCGGTTTGGCTCAGTGGATAGAGCCTCAGCCTGCAGACTCAAGGATCCCAGGTTCAATTCCAGTCAAGGGCATGTACCTTGGTTGTGGGCACATCCCCAGTGTGGGTGTGCAGGAGGCAGCTGATCAATGTTTCTCTCCCATCGATGTTTCTCTCTATCCTTCTCCCTTCCTCTCTGTAAAAAATCAGTAAAATATATATATTTTTTTAAATGTCTGGCAACTATCCAAGTGTATGTAACTAGCTTGTCAGTCCTTATAATTTAAAAATGTTCCATGATAAAGGTGGCTAGTTCAGTTCTCAACTCAATTACACAAATCCTTTTCCTTAAAAGACAACCCATCGTGCTTCAGTGTACACCAGAAATACTTTATACGTTTGTACAGTACTTTATAAGCATATATTTATAAGTATTTCCTTCTTCCTCACTGCATGTTAAATAATGTAATCAAGGGATAGGATTTTAAAAATATATTTTCACTGCTTCATTACGTTCTTAAGTGAGAAGGGCTTTTTTAAGAATTGCAAGTAAGCCGGGATCGGTTTGGCTCAATGGATAGAGCGTCGGCTTGGGGACTGAAGGGTCCCGGGTTCGATTCCGGTCAAGGGCATGTACCTTGGTTGTGGGCATATCCCCAGTAGGGGGTGTGCAAGAGGCAGCTGATCAATGACTCTCTCTCATTGATGTTTCTAACTCTCTATCTCTCTCCCTTCCTCTCTGTATAAAAATCAATAAAATATATTTAAAAAAAAAAAAGAAAAAGAAAAAAGAATTGCAAGTAAAGCCGAAACCGGTTTGGCTCAGTGGTAGAGCGTCGATCTGCTGACAAAAAGGTCCCAGGTTCGATTCTGGTCAAGGGCATGTACATTGGTTACGGGCACAGCCCCGGTAGGGGGTGTGTAA
Source organism: Pipistrellus kuhlii (assembly GCF_014108245.1). Lineage (NCBI taxonomy): Eukaryota > Metazoa > Chordata > Mammalia > Chiroptera > Vespertilionidae > Pipistrellus > Pipistrellus kuhlii. The sequence continues at coordinate 1,716,503 of NW_023425404.1, forward strand.
GAGGCAGCTGGTCAATGTTTCTCTCTCACCAGACGTTTCTGGCTCTCTATCTCTCTTCCTTCCTCTCTGTAAAATATCAATGGAATATATTTAAAGAAAAAAAAGAATTGCAAGTAAAGAATATGATGCTTTCCCCTAAAGTTTGGTGTGAAACCTTGATTTCTTGATTCAGGGTCAAGTACCAGAAGTTTTACCCACTATTGCTTTTGCACAATACAAACGTCAGTATTAATATAAAAAACAATTTTGGCCCTAACCAGTTTGGCTCAGTGGATAGAGCGTCTGCCTGCAGAATGAAAGGTCCCAGGTTCAATTCTGGTCAAGGGCATGTACCTTGATTGTGGGCACATCCCCAGTAGGAGGTGTGCAGGAGACAACTGATCAATGTTTCTCACTCTCTGTCCCTCTCCCTTCCTCCCTGTAAAAAATCAATAAAATATATTTAAAAAACAAAACACAAAACAATTTTGACTTCAGAGTCCCTTGGAGTCTTCCACACCTTGAGAACCACTTTCATCATAAGTGACAGCTATTATCTGTATAGGAGGCACCAGCTTTGCAGCCAAACAAATCTCAATCTTGCTCAAGTAAGCACTCAAAGCCTCAATCTCCCTGCTTGTACAGTTGGGGATATTACACTTACCTTCCAGTGTCCTCCTGAGGATTACCATGGCCTAATGCATACACATAGAGGTTAAGCACAGTGCCTGGCCCAAAGTAAATGCTCAAATTATAAAAATCACAAAAGAACAAAGAGGATACATTGCTGTTAGGAGGTGAAAGCGAGAAGAACAGAAAAAATAAAAGTAAATAAATAAATAAGAGAAATGAAAATAAAACTCACTGAACCATGGCAGAGGCAAATGGCAGAAAGCATCGAACATCCCAAATGCAAAATAATTGTGAATCATGAAGATCAAGAAAAGCAAACAAAATAGGGAAAACAATAAAGATTCGACCATGCCTCAACAGAGGAAGCTAAACAATTTCAGAACACCACAGAAGAGGGTACACACACACACACACACACACACACACACGGTTGTATACAGAGCTTTCCATTAAAAGTAAAACAGCAAGGAAAAGAAGTAACCAGGGATTGTCTGAAGTGACAGCAGAAAAGGGTTTCTTCAAAGTCAGCAAATTCCGTCGGGGAAAATGAACTCACTAAGACACAATTAGCTGCAAATTGCAAATTGCATTAGGTTAACAAAATCAACAAAACTTACCAACATAAGCTCCTAATTCTTGCAATTTCCCCTTAATGGCACTCTGAGGGGGGTAGGGGGGTGGGGGGGTGGAGAAAAAAAAGACAAACGTACGTGAGAGAACGGCGGCCCTTAGGAAAACCGACTTGCAACGCAGACGCAACTGTGCGGGTGCACGCACCTCCAGCCCCTCTGGGCGCCCGGGGGAGGCGGGAGGCGCCGGGGCGCGGGCCCATCCTCCCGACCCCCCACCGGGGCCGCCTCCCGCGTCCCCCCGCCCCCCTTCTCCGTCCCCTCCCCCTCCCGAGAGAGGTGCACGGCTCGCACCGGCCACCTCCGCCTCCTTCCGCTCCCCCGCAGCTCCCGGGGCCGGGTGAGCCCCCCCAGGCCCCGGGAGGCGCCGCCGGCCCGTGGCCAGGCCGCAGCGTCCGGCCCGGGCCCACCACCCCGTTACTCCTGACAACCGCGCGCCCGCCGAGGCCCGGCTTCCCGCCCCGCCCCCCGCGGGCCTCACCCGGATCTTGCGGCTGATCTCCGTGCCAATCTCCATGGCTCCGCGGCGGGCGGCGAGCTCAGCACGGCGCGGCGCTTCGCTGAGCCAGAGCCCGGAGCCGGCTCCAGCACGCAGCCCCCGGGCCACAGCCACAGCCACAGCCACCGCCACCGCCGCTTCGGGGTGCGCGGTCTGCGTGACCCGCCCACAGCGTCCCGGCGCCCGGAGCGAGCCGGGTGCAGCGCGCCTGCGCCTGCGCACGCGCCTGCGCACACCTGGGCCCGCCGGGCCTGCGCTCTGGCGCCCTCTGCTGGAGGCGGGGAGAGCAGGGGCTTGGTGCCTGGCCTGGGATGCACTTCCTCTGTAGGCACCTGCAGAGCTGGCTAGGTGGTTCGTCCCTATTCTTGCCCGTGGTTATTAATTTTACTCTCCTCTGAGAAATACGGATGAGTTAAGTATGCTGGGAGAAAAATCTCTGGCTTTGACGTGATATCCGAATTAGAGTCCAGCCTTCACTTACATAGGTTCACAGATATTGGTTTAGATGTTTAAACTTTCAAACATTTTTTTTCTATTAAAGTTTACAGGGAACATTATTTTGTATTCGTTTCAGGTGTACAGAATAGTGGTTAAACAATCATATGGTTTACAAAATGGTACCCCAATAGGTATCTAAACTCTTGAGTCCTGGTTTTCTACTGCCTCCTAGCGGTTGCATTATAATATACTTGGAGGGAAAATGGGATATCCAGTGCAACAGGACTAGAACCCTGGTATGCAAACTGCGGCTCGCGAGCCACATGCAGCTCTTTGGCCTCTTGAGTGTGGCTCTTCCACAAAATACCACGGCCTGGGCGAGTCTATTTTGAAGAAGTGGCGTTAGAAGAAGTTTAAGTTTAAAAATTTTGGCTCACAAAAGAAATTTCAATCGTTGTACTGTTGATATTTGGCTCTGTTGACTAATGAGTTTGCCGACCACTGGGCTAGAATATCAAACATAGTCCCTTGTTTGACTCCACAACTACCCTGAGTGGGGTAGAGAGTAGCTACAACCAAGTCACAGGTGCTGCCTACACTCAAGGGAGGGGATTGATTATTCAGGGTGTGAACAGCAGGAGTAGAAATACTGAGGCCACCTAGGGTCTGTCTGCCATGTGGCCCTTCATCTCGTATACCTTTTTTTCTTTTTCTTCTGAATTCCTTTACCATCTTTTTGGGAGCTGCTACTAGGACAGAACATGCTCTGTAATGTTTATTTTACTTGTGGGTGTGTCCTAACAAAATCATACATTCCTTGTAGGTCTGTATTTCTCCAAAGTGTCTTTCCGAATGCTAAACACATAGTAAGCATTTACAGAATATTGTAGGATAAAAGAAATTAATGACTAAATTATGGATAAATTCAGCCATCATGTCTTCATTCAACATTGATGAGAGGCAGTGGAGCAGAGTGACTGAGAACAGGGACACCAGAGCCAGGCTGTCTAGGTAGAATCCCAGCTCCCCTATTCCTTGTGAGGCCTTAGGCATGTTGTTTATATCTCTGTGCCTCAGTTTATTCGCCTGTGGCATAAGTACGACACCAGTTTCTCCTTTGTCGGGGTTATTATAAGGATGAAATGTTAATATTTTGGAAACATTTCAAACTGTGCTTGACTCATAGCAGCACTATGTTGATTAAAAATTAAAGACCTTCCCTGAGCCAGATACTGTGCTGGAAGACCGAGCACACAGATGAGCAAGACTACATTCATGACGCAATCCAAAGACAGTACAGCGCAGCCGGTGTTGTTCAGAGCCTGAGTGTTGACCCATGAACCAAGAGATCACCAGTTCTACTCCACACATGCCTGCAGCCAATCGATGTTTCTCTCTCATCGATGTTTTTATCCCTTTCCTTTTCTCTCTCTCTAAAATCAATTAAAAAAAAAAAAAGACAGGTACATTGTTTCTATTTGTTTATCCACCATTTCAGACTTAGAACAAACAAACAAAAAAAAACACACACATGTTTTCCATGTCTAGATACAAAAATTTTTTTAATATATTTTATTGATTTTTTTACAGAGAGGAAGAGAGAGAGAGAGTTAGAAACATAAATGAGAGAGAGACATCAATTAGCTGCCTCTTGCACACACGCTACCGGAGATGTGCCCGCAACCGAGGTACATGCCCTTGACCTGGTACCTTTCAGTCCGCAGGCCGAAGCTCTATCCACTGAGCCAAACCGGTTTCGGCTAGATACAAAATCTTAACCAATATTTAGATAATATTGAAAGGACATGTTAAAATAATAGATTTTCATTAAAATGTATTCAAAATAAACTGATAAACAAAATAGAACCAGAGACATAGAAGCATGGGTTAGAAAAATCTCAGAGAAAAGGCTAGGGGGGAGGATTAATTTGGGAATTTATATGCATACGTATATGCATAGCCAGGTCACAGACAATAGTGTGGTGAAAGCCTGGGAGGGGCAGGTGTGAGGTGGAGGGGTTTATGGGGTGGGGGGAAAGGAGGACATCTGTAATACCGTCAACAATAAGGATAAGTTAAAAAATAAAAATAAAACGTAGTCCGGCCGGTGTGGTGCAGTGATTGTGCGTCAACTTATGAACTAGGAGGTCTCAGTTCAATTCCCAGTCAGCACACATGCCAAGGTTGTGGGCTTGATCCCCAGTGGGGGGCATGCAGGAGGCAACTGATCCTCATCATTGATGTTTCTCTCTCTCCCTTCCTCTCTGATATCAATAAAGACATATATTTATTTTTAAAATGTTAAAAATAAAATGTATTTGGAATGGGGAAATTTGTACTAAAATGTATTCAAGAAAGAGTTAGCTTTGGATACAATCCATTTAAAACTATTGGGAAAGGGGCCTGCAGGCTGCTAAAGAACTCACCTATTTAGATCTCAGGCATTACGTGTCTGGATAACAGAGGAGCAGCCGGTGGCCCGGTGCTTCTTGGGAAGTTGCAGCTTCACAGCTGTATCTCATCAAGGAGAAGATGATCATGATGATGCCCTGGGAGAATCTATTAAAGTAAGGTGACTTTTTTAAAATGCTGCGGGATGCAGGACAAATTGTTAAAAGTCGGGACTGTCTGCCAAAAGCGGGATGTCCGGTCACCTTACATTAAAGGGGTCTTCGGCTTGAAAAAGACTAAGCTAACCCATGAGAATTCTTTTGCAACATGGCAGGGAGCTCGGGTTCAGGAGGAATGACATGTTTTGCTCAGAAGACAGAGTGAAGACTAGATGGCAACAAACCACAGCGCCGTCTAGGAGAGCTCTGGGTTGTCTTCCGAGAGAGGTGACTGAAAAGAGCATAGGTTCTGAAGACGGCGAGGTCAGAGTACTAACTCCTGCTCCGTGGAGCCTGTGTCCTCTCACACGGGCCCCTGGCACCTCCGGCCTCCTCTCGGGCCACTTTCCCGCTGGAGATGGCGCATCCTCTGGAAGTACGCGTTGGGCGTGGCTCCTTCAGCCTGGAATGCTTTTCTCCAGTTTTCTTTGGATGAGCTTGTATTTGTCCTTCCAGACTCAGCTAGAAGCTGATCTCAGTGTTAAGCCAGGCGTTTCCACTCCATGTATAATAGAATATATGCCCACTAAGTGAATATACTAGTAACGCCACTAGAGTTAGAGATTCACCTGTTTCTCCCCTGGTGAGTCTTTGAGGACCAGGCTATGTATCAATCAAAATATGTACTGCTGCCGAAGCCGGTTTGGCTCAGTGGTAGAGCGTCGGTCTGCGGACTGAAAGGTCCCAGGTTTGATTCCGGTCAAGGGCATGTACATTGGTTGCGGGCATATCCCCAGTAGGGGGTGTGCAAGAGGCAGCTGGTCGATGTTTCTCTCTCATCGACGTTTCTAACTCTCTATCTCTCTCTCTTCCTCTCTGTAAAAAATCAATAAAATATATTTTAAAAAATATGTACTGCTTTTCTCTTTGCAGCATCTGTATCCAATAAATATGGGGTGAATGGACAAGTCTTACCTTTTTAAATATATATATATATATATATATATATATATATATATATATATTACTATTATTGATTTCAGAGAGGAAGGAAGAGGGAGAGAGAGATATAAACTTCAATGATGAGAGATAATCATTGACCAACTGCCTCCTGCAAGCCCCCACACTGCGGATAGAGCCCACAACCCGGAAATCAACTAGAATTGAACCTGGGACCTTTCAGTTCACAGGTCAACGCTCTATCCAATGAGCCAAACCGGCTAGCGCTGGACAAGCCTTTCCAATAGTGGGTATCACATGGCATGTCTGCCCTTGGATGAGAAATCCTAAGTACTGGGAATTACAGTCAGCAGTCACTTATGCTACTGAGTCTGACAGACTTTTCTCCATTTTCATGTCCATTTGAGTAAGTATATTGCCAACACCATTATTCCTCGGTTGTCTGGGGGGAATTTGGGCTCTAAATTCTCACTCCTTAGCAGCTGAAAAAGTGCTGTACTGCACCTGGGGTGGTGGTGCGTGTGGTAGGCAGAGCACCTGATGAGTGTTCACACCGGTGAGGAGATTTCACCATTCTGGCTCTGGCTCCCACTGCCCGCTGCACCCAGGCATCATTATCTCCATAAGGCGGGACAGTCATTCAATTCAGATTCTTGCAGAGGATGAATACTTACATAGGGAGGTACAGTGGATACTCACCAAGCTGTCAAAGCGGATTCATTTCTTAACTCCCCCAAAATTGTTGTCACTGCACCATGAAAATCACCATTTCCTTCCGTGTAATGGAGCCTTTTTTCAGTCCAGAACTTGCTTTTGTAAATCTTAATTTATGTATTTTTAAAAAAAATCTATTTTATTGATTTTTTACAGAGAGGAAGGGAGAGGGATAGAGAGCTAGAAACAATGATGAGAGAGAAACATCGATCAGCTGCCTCCTGCACAGTTCCCACCGGGGATGTGTCCGCAACCAAGGTACATGCCCTTGACCAGAATCGAACCCGGGACCTTCCAGTCTGCAGGCCTATGCTCTATCCACTGAGCCAAACCGGTTCTGGCAATTTATGTATTTTAACAAGAATTACCTTCAGAAGAAAAAGTGTTTATAATACTCCACTTTCCACGTAACAAAAAGAGAAAAGATACAGCTATGCAATTGCTTACTTATTTACAGAATCTCTCTAGTCTAGATGGATCCATGGGATTAGGGTAACCCTGGTTACCCCCAGGAGGAGAGGAGGCAGCTTGCAGGCAGGGTGGGAAGACTTTCCACTTATATTTTTTTGTACCTTCAGGGTTGAACCATATGAATTACTTCATTTCCTTCCGAATCACAAGCCAATAATAATTCCATGTGTAACGCTTGGAAGGCGTTTTTCAAGCGGCTTCTCCTGGGGATGTTACTGTCCCATGAACACGGTTGAGGGAAAACAGAGCTTAAGTGCTGGGTCAGCGAACGACACTTGCGGATTATGAGGGAGGAAGTTCAACCCGGTTATCTAACATCCTTGGGATTTATGGTCATTTTCTATTTTTAAAATTCTTTTATTTTCTTCCCGATTCAATTAACACGTTTTTATTTAGTGCCTCCTCTCTGCCCAGCAATGTCCTAGGAATGTTAGCAGTTATAAAACAAGCCTTCGTGAGAGGTTTTTAAAAGTTCTTGCCAAGTGTGGACATCATTGCGGAATGAGGTGGCTAGATAGTTGTCATGGAAGCGGAGAGCCTTTGAGAGACGCAGAGGGCTTGTGGAAGGCGGGCAGCAGGTGCACCGGGTCAGCAGAAGCAGCTTGACGGGGGCACTAGGGAGAGAAACAAGGATGGTTTGAAAGGCTGAGACCAGGTTAGAAAGGCCCTGAAGGGCAGACAGAAAAGCAGAATTAGCCCGGGGTTGGGAGTGGGGGAGGATTGTCTTGAGAGAGAGAGAGAGAGAGAGAGAGAGGTAAACCTGGTATTAGCACGGAAACAAGAGAGAACTGAGACACCAGAAGCAAGGAGACCCCCTTGGTAATCCGGATGTCAAATAATGAGGGTTTGGATTGGTATGGGGGAGGAGATGATGAGGAGGTGAGGAACAGAGAGGAAAGAGAATTGGTGAGCTATTTGGAAGGAGGAACTCTTAGGTCTGAATGACAGGTTGGGTGAGAAAGGGAGCAGCATCACACAGAAATTTCAAATTTTCTAGCTTGGGAGATCAGAAAAGTGACTAATCTTCATGTCTTTTTTTTTCTTTTTTTTTTCTTCACACACAAATTGACTTCCTTATAGTGTCCTGTTGAAATATCAATTACGAACAGAAGTGATGTATTTTTTTCCCGTTAGAAACATATGGAATCTTAGATGCCTTTGGCTCCGCGGCCCAACCTGCACCTTGCCCAGGCTTTGTTCTCCACAGCACTCATCCCTGTCTGATGGCGCTCGCCTGGTCTGTACTGGGTATGTGGGGTGTGTATGTATTTTCTCACCCGCTAGACCAGAAGTCCTTTGTGTGCAGGGGCCATAACTTATACATAGTAAGTACTCAATAAGTGTCTGTGAATTGTTGAAGAAGAAAATGAGACTTAAGCCAGGACCGGTTTGGCTCAGTGGATAGAGCGTTGGCCTGAGGACTGAAAGGTACCAGGTTCGATTCTGGGCAAGGGCATTTACCATGGTTGCGGGCACATCCCCAGTAGGGGGTGTGCAAGAGGCAGCTGATCGATAACTCTCTCATCGATGTTTCTAACTCTCTATCTCTCTCTCTTTCTCTCTGTAAAAAATCAATAAAAATATATTTAAAAAAAAGAAAAGAAAATGAGTCTTAAAAGACGTACCATAAAAAAAAGCTATCCAGAAACAACAGTATTTTAGAAAAAGCCAATTTAAGTTAAAATGTACATAAAAGCTTCTCTGCTCCAAACATTCAAACCACATGCCAAGTAAGTATCAAACACCCAATTGTGATGGAGTAAGGGCCACAGTTTCATTCCTTGGCTACTAATCCCTGTAATAATACTCTGTAGTAATAAATATTGGCTAGCAGGGTCTGGAATTAAATGAAACACTTAATATATACTTTCCACAAGTTCCTGGATGGTGGTCCTTTTATTCCCATCTTATGAAAGAGACCGCACGAAGTCACACCATCTAGCAAGTGTTGGTGCGAGGATTTGAACCTGGACACTTTGACACTGGAGTCTGCATCCTTAATAGCTCTAACTTTACATTGCATATGCATAAAGCTTTTTTTTTTTTAATGGATTTTATTGATTTTTTACAGAGAGAAAGGGGGAGGGATAGTTAGAAATATAATATCTATGGGAGAGAAACATTGATCAGCTGCCTCCTGCACACTCCCCGCTGGGTATATGTGCCTGTAACCAAGGTACATGCCCTTGACAGGAATCGAACCCAGGACTCTTGAGTCTGCAGGCCGACGCTCTATCCGCTGAGCCAAACCGGTCAGAGTTGCATACAGCTTTTTCACTTTTGTTGAGGCTCACAGATTATTTGGGTCCCATTAACCCTTTATGAGAGAGGGCTCAGGACCCGTGTTTCTCCTTATTTTTGGGAAACATCCTTGGATGGAAGACATCGAGCGTTCAAAAGGCTCTCAGAGCTGAAACCGGTTTGGCTCAGTGGAGAGAGCAGAGCGTCGGCCTGCGGACCGAAAGGTCCCAGGTTCCATTCCTGTCCAGGGCATGTTCCTTGGTTGCAGGCACATCCCCGGAAGGAGGTGTGCAGGAGGCAGCTGGTCGATCCTCTCTGTATATTGAAACAACAAACAAACGGTACCGGGGACAGCACGAATATCCCCCTTCCCCTCGTTTGTATGAAAAGCCCCGCTCGATTTGGAAACTCCTAAAATAAGCGGTCATATGATTAAAACCAGCGGCGGCGCGCCCCCTCCCCGGCGGCCGGGCGCAGCTGTCCCGCCTCCCCCGCGCCCCGCCGCCCGCATTCCAGCCCTCTGAGGTCACGGCCGCCGCCCGGATCCGCCCGCCGCCCGCCCGCCCGGCCCGGGGGAGGGCCCGGCCCCGCCGCCCGCCGCCCGGATCCGCCCGCCGCCCGGCCCCGGTCCTCAGCCCGAGCCCGGCGCCGCTCCTCCTGCCCCGCGGCCCGCGCGCTGCCTCTGTGCGCCTCCCCGCCGGCGGCCCCCGCCCCAGGCGGCTCCCCGGGAAGGGCCCGGGTTTGGGGGGACAGGAAGTGCGGCTCCGAGCCCCGGGAGCGCGCGGCGGGGCCCGGGAGCGGGCGCTGAGCGGGGCGCGCGGCCCCAAGGATGCGGGAGCCCCGAGCAGGTGAGCGCGCGGGCCGGGGCGGGGGGCGGATCGGCGGGGTGTGTCCGCCCGCGGGGACCCCGGAGCGCGCGGAGCAGCCCCGGGGGGATGGTCCCGGCTCTGGACGGCGGCTGGCAGGAGCGGAACAAAGAGAAAAGTCTTCCTTCTCCAGGTTCTCGGGGGTCTGTCTCCCGGAGTCATCCCTGAAGGGGCTTGCAGGTCTGTTCTGAGCTCCCCCTCTGCTCGTGGCGGCCCGATCCCGGAGCGGGGGGTTCGGTCTGTGCCCCCGGAGTGCGGAGTGTGCCCGGGGGCCCGGCGGAGGAGGGGAGCGGGGAAGGGCTGGGACCGGTTTTGCTTTTGGAGTTCAGGAGTGTTGACTCTGGAAAAGAGACTTCTTGGGTCTGCAAATTCCGACTTGTGATTTCTGCGCATCCTGATCAGAAGTTGCTGGCATGCTCGTCTTATTTTCTTTTTTATTTATTTTTCTTGCTGAAGAAGCCTTATAATAATAGCGTGTGCTCTCAAACATTCAGAACACTCCGTGTGCTCCAAGTGACAACCGCTGTATGCCTACTAGTTGCCAAAAGGTTTTTTTTTTTGTTTTTTTTTTTGTTTTTTTTTAAGTGTCGGATAAGACAGCAGTTTTACCCTGAAAATAGTTGATTGTTTTGTTTCTAGGGCGTTTTAGTCTCGTGTATCTACGTGTACATGGATGGTCCATGAGAAACATAAGTTTGAATGCTATAGATCTATATAGTACTCTGAAAATATCGTGTACTTTCTTTTAGTGATTATTTTAAAGCATCATTGGCAAAATATATATGGCGGGGACCTTATCAGCAGAGCGGGAAAGTACAGGATTCGGAGTTAAAGTGCATTGAGCAAGTTTGAGAGGGGATGGGAAGAGAAAACATTAAAATGAATTTACAAACATCTCTGTCTTTTGAAAACTTGAACAGAATATATATTTGTTTTCTTGTTATGTAACAGAATGGTTTTGTAGTTTTTTTCCTTCAAAAGCTAATTATGAATTGTTTACTTTAGTAGTGAGGTAATTTATAACTCCAGACCCAACTACCTTTCAAATTATTACATATTATTTTACACCGGAGACTCTCCAAAAAGCATCCTAAGTTTCTACTCCTCTATACATTTATAACTCTATGAGATCATTTGGTAGCAAGTACTGTACATAAATGAAAGTTAAAATGTGTAAATTAATAAATTTGTGGTTAAGCAAAACATTAACAGTAGGTTTTATGAGCAAAAATCAAGCTATTCTAATGATTAGATCTTGGGGGGAAAGAGTTGGGAAAAGTACCTGATACACACCCCCTCAACTTTTAATATTACATTAACATCTACCAAAATAAAAAAAGAGAACACATTGGCTTTTCTTTATCCCTGATACTGTATAGTGTTTCACATCTCAGGGATAATGGCAAAGTTTTACTCTGCATTTGCTTAATCAGAGCATAAGTTAATAATTACATTGTGTCCTATCTATTGCCTTCAATGTATAGCTCTACTTCGTAATGAAGAGACTACCATATTTGAACACCCTTTATACATATATTCATCTTTTCTCTGCATATATGCACTATCTTGTGCTTCCTGCACACTACTTAATCCTTCTTCAGTTACCATCATTTGTGTATTAAGCTGAAACATTACCTCATCTCATGAAAGGGTATTTAGTATAGGTTATGTATATACAATCTCTTAATATTTATACAAATGCTACTGGCTCATCAGAAAACTTTCTAGTTTAAAAGTATTAAGGTTCTCATGTCTTTCCTTTTTTTTTTTTTTTTTTAAGTATTTTTATTGATTTCAGAGAGGAAGGGTGAGAGAGAAACATCAGTGATGAGAGAATCATTGATCAGCTGCCTCCTGCACGCCCCCTCCTGGGGATCGCCTGCATGTGCCCTTGACCAGAACCAAACCTGGGACCCTTCAGTCCCAAGGTCTATTCAGGGGGTAGGGCAAGGTTCTCATTCTTGATTTTTTTACATTTTGCTTGAACTATCTATTTAGTTTATACCTTGACATAACAAAGAGCATTACAAACTGCAGGTGGAGGAGCATATCTTTTTATTTTTAAAGTTTTATTTATTGATTTTAGAGAGAGAGGAAAGAGAGCGAGACATCAGTTTGTTGTGCCACTTATTCATTGATTGCTTTTTGTATGTGCCCTGATGGAGGATCAAACTGGCAAAATGTGTGTAACCGGATGCCACTCTAACAGAGTTGCCTGGCCTGGGTGAGATAATATATTTTTTAAATTTATTTCCTATTTCCCTCCTTACCTACAGAAGTATGGTGCTTTTACCTACAAAAGGCACTCAGGAAATGCTGTTAATACAGTGCTATAGGTAGTAGTTCCGGTCTCCTCCCCACCCCTCTGGCCTTCCTCCTCTACTCCTTGTTTTAAACTTTTCTTTTTCTTTTCTCTCTCTGAAAATAACCAGAATTCAAAGACCAAAACACAAGCAACACAAACAAAAAGCCAGACAGATTGGGTCCTTATCAGAGGTACATCCCTGTAGGTAAATATAGATGCTTTTAATCTCCTTAAGGGCAGCGACGGCTTAGGCTTCGTCTTGTATTTTTCCCGATGCCCACGGCTCTGCCTGGGACCCGGAGATGCGAGGCACTTTTGCGGAATGGAATTACAAAACGTGGGCTGAGGCCCATCATGTCTGGGGCTGGGGCGCAGTCAGAGCGGAAAAGAGGCGTCTGGGCTGGACCCCAGCGCTCTCCATCCTGGGGTGAAGCTGCGAGGCCTGGGGTCCGTGTCTGCCTGCTGAGAGGAGGCTGGGGGCGCTCCCCGCCTCTCCGTGAGGTTCCGGACCCAAGTTCTGCCTCCTCCTTCCTCCTCCCCCCCACCCCGCCCAAGCTTTGCTGAACGATCACCTTCCTCTGCTCCGACGAAAGCGGAGGTGGGCCCTCTCCCGGGGTGCTGTCCCCTCCTCGGGGGCGAAGGACACCCCGCTAAAGTAAGAACCCGCGCTGGCCGCTCCCGCCCAGGAGTTACCATCCACAGGTGTGACGACAAACGCTGTTGAAGTCGCGTATTTTGGAGTCTTGAGGCTCCAACCCGGGAATCAAACAGGTTCCCAGCACCTGTGGCGGCTCAGAGCTTGGGTCCCTTAAAAGTTCCCTCCGGGAGCAGCCGGCCCGGGCCCGGCTCTAGCGCGTCCGGCCGGAAAGCGCTGCCCCGGGCGGAGGGTTCCGGGGCCGCCGAGGCTGCGCGTTGGCATGGCAACGCCGCCCGCTTTCCCGGGAGCAGCCGGCGCCCCGGCGCTCCGCGGTGTTCTCAGCCACGCGAGCTGGCCGGTCCTGGCCCGCCGCTCGGGAAGCCAGACGGCATTTAAGCCCTCGCCCGCCTCCTCTGGGCCGGGCCCACCGCCTCTCAGGCGTCCCCACCCGCCAGGCAGCCCGGACCACGTGGTGATCTGATCGCCGGCCGGTGCGGGGTCTTTTACGGTTTGTTTACAAAGCAATCAACGTGGTGACGTCACTACGTAGAAAGGCTTCTCCCAATGTTTGCTAGGCGCTACACCTCCTTTGAACTGACAGCTGCCATATGCTAAAGGGGATTATCCCTCTCCTTTGGGTGCAGTGTTAATTTGCCTTTGGAGAGTGGGGCTTGGGCGCAGCCTTTTTTTTTTTTTTTTTTTTTTTTTTTTTAAAGAGTAATGTTTTTTAAAAAAAATATTTTATTGATTTTTTACAGAGAGGAAGAGAGAGGGATAGAGAGTTAGAAACATCAATGAGAGCCGAAGCCGGTTTGGCTCATTGGCTCAGTGGTAGAGCGTCGGTCTGCGGACTGAAAGGTCCCAGGTTCGATTTCCGTCAAGGGCATGTACCTTGGTTGCGAGCACATCCCCGGTAGGGGGTGTGCAAGAAGCAGCTGGTCGATGTTTCTCATGGACGTTTCTAGCTCTCTCCCTTCCTCTCTGTTAAAAATCAATAAAATATATTAAAAAAAGAAAGAAAGAAACATCGATGAGAGAGAAACATCGACCAGCTGCCTCCTGCACACCCAAGGTACATGCCCTTGACTGGAATTGAACCCAGGACCCTTCAGTCCGCAGGCCCACGCTCTATCCACTGAGCCAAACCGGTTTCGGCTGGGCGCAGCTCTTTTGGAGGGTTTTGTAGTTAACTCCCCTAAAGACTCAAGACCCTCCTGTGTGGAGTATTGGGGAGCCAAAAAGAAGCAGAAAAAACAAACACCCCACCTTATCTTAACTGTGGAAAAACAAACAAACACCCACCGTATCTAAAATAGAAACGGAACCACTAATGCTAGCTATTCTGATGGGATTATCGTCCTGCCAGCAAACTATCTCATTTAATCCGAAACAGCCTTGGGTGGGGTCACTCTTTGCTGGAGTGAGTGAGGGGTGGGGTCTGACCCCAGGCGCCAACACTGCTCTGATGTCAACCCCCCCCCCCCCACCCCCCTACCTCTCCGCCCCTGCTAACGCCTTCCTCTTCCAAAGGACAGAGGAAGCTTATTCTTTGCATGTGGCTTTATTGATGCTGATTTTGAAAAGCAAAGTCCGGAGTTGCCATTGCCCGGGTAACCGGCGTGTTGTTCCTTTCCTCAGCACCGGCGTGGATGCCCCCTTCGCCTGGCCTCTGGAGACTCAGTTGCGTTTTAATGGCGGCGGCAGCTGCTGGGTGAGCAGCCGGTGACTGTGCGTGCCCTCTGGCTGGAGGGCAGGAGAGGAGAGATCGCCCTCCTCCTCGGGCACCACCCCTGCATTGGTAGCCCTGCATTTCCCTCTTTACTCCTCCACTCTTGAAGAGAGAAGATGCCACTGCCATTCGGACTGAAACTAAAACGCACCCGGCGCTACACGGTGTCCAGCAAGAGCTGCCTGGTCGCCCGGATCCAGCTGCTCAACAATGAGTTTGTGGAGTTCACGCTGTCTGTGGAGAGCACTGGGCAGGAGAGCCTGGAGGCGGTGGCCCAGAGGCTGGAGCTGCGGGAGGTAAGCCACACGTGAGCCTGCCGGCTTCTCTCCTTCCTGCCCAGCCACGGAATGGGTGCTGGCTGTGCGTGCTCACAAGCATGTCCCTGGCCAGGATACCGGGACTAGGCTGCAAGCCCACAGTCCCGTGAGGACGGAATAGATACAGAACAAGAGGTCTTTCCTTGGGGGTAAGAGAGAGAAGAGAATGCACAGTGCCCGAGGTTTTTATTTATTTATTTTATTTTAAATATTTTGTATTGATTTCAGAGAGGAAGGAAGAGAAAGAGAGAGAGATGGAAACATCGATGATGAGAGGGAACCATGGATTGGCTGCCTCCTGCACGTTGGACCTGCAACCCATGCATATGCCCCCAACTGGAAATCAAACCCGGGACCCTTTAGTCCGCAGAGTGATGCTCTATCCACTGAGCCAAACTGGTTTTGGCTATGAATGCATTTTGGATGATCACGTTTCTTTTTTCTAATATAATACCAAATAGGGCTTATCTTGATCTATACGTGTACTGACTTCATTCATTCAACATTCATGGTTTTCCCCGGGCCAGGCCAAGATTATGGCTTGAGTTTGAATTCTGGTTGTTTAGCCTTGGGCAGCTCTGTGACCTCTCTGGGCTCCCGTTTCCTCATGGGAACCATGGGGATCACAAGGGTTATCCTCAGAGGGGTTGTGTGATTTGCTGTGCTAGTAAGGCCAAGCTCTAATCACTAGTTGCTATAGTAACCATAGGGAGGTTTGCCCTGGAAACCCCCCCCCCCCCCCCCCATCTAGGCAATAGGAGTAGAGTCCTCAAATATCCACCTAGCGGCTTCAATTTATTTATTTATTTAAAAATATATTTTATTGATTTTTTAGAGAGGAAGAGAGAGGGATAGAGAGTTAGAAACATCGATGAGAGAGAAACATCGACCAGCTGCCTCTTGCACACCCCCTACTCGGGATGTGCCCGCAACCAAGGTACATGCCCTTGACCGGAATCTAACCCAGGACCTTTCAGTCCTCAGGCCGACACCCTATCCACTGAGCCAAACTGGTTTCTTTCTAGTGGCTTCAATTTAAAATGCTATGTAAGGCCTTTGATCAAAAGGGTCTAATTAAACCTAGGGTCCTTCCACCCTTTGGCCACCTGGTTCTAGGATAAAAGAAAGATGAAGAAACTGGTTATTCCAGATAAACATCTGATTTCCTAACTGGCAGTAGATAAACGGTGCGCCTGGTGACCATCCAGTCATTTGATGATTCAGTATTGAAGAGTTAAATGCCAAGCGCATATGTATTAGGAGCTTACCCTAGTGTTGATACCAGTAAGAGAACAGTCCAGGTCCATGCTATGATAGGGGAATTGGAGGATGTTATAGACCACATGTGTCAAACACAAGGCCCGCGGGCCAAATCCTTGATAGCATGTGAGTTGGTTAACAGCACTGTTAAGGAAAAGATTGTTCCACTCATTTTAAATTCACATTTCTGGTTAACATTGTCAGTTTATGACTGTTCAGTAAACCATTCGGCCCGCGATTTAGGCTGGATTTTAGATTTTGGCCCCTTCTCTGATTGAGTTTGACACCCCTAAATATAGACAATAGGGTTTGGCAGTAAAGGGAGAGATTTCTTGGGTAAGGGATATCTGAACTGGCACCTGAAGAATGGGGCAGGGTGGTCCTATCAGGGGTTGGGAAAGACTATCCCAACAAAGGGCCAGAGACAGGAAGCAGATCTACCTGGAACCTGAAGTGGGGAGAGGAGAGGGGGGCGAAGAAGGGACCCTATACCGCGTTTTGTTAAAGGGTTGCGGCGTATCTTGAAAGTAATAGGGAAGTTAATGAAGGGCTTTTAAATGGGTGTGGGACGATTGGTTTTTTTTCGAAGAGTGGGCCCTCTGGGGAGTCATTAGAAAGGAGTAGTTGGAGTACAGATGGTGGTCCCTTTGATTTGGATGAGATGGACACAGCGGGTGGAATCTGGAGAGATTCAGGACCCGCCTTCGGGGTGTTGGGGAAGGTCTAGCCGGGGGTCCAGGTTGATACTTTGGTTTCCAGTAAATGGCGGGAGCTATAACTGAGCGAAGAAACATAAAAGAAAGAGTACGTTTGAGGGGGAAAGGAAAGGGGTGGTGAGCTCAGATCTGAAAGGATTGACGCTGAGATGCCAATTGAGATGTTGAGCAGGCAGAGGCAGTTGTGGGTCTGGAACTCAGGTGAGAATCCAGGAGAGAAGAGATTTTGGAATAACCAGCCGAGATCAGTTAATGAATCAGTTAATGTGAGAAGGTGGGAGGCTGTCCGGAAGGAAACAAGATGTAGCAGACTCTCAGGGTTGCATAGAGGAGGGGAGCCTTGGAAGGAAGTGGAGATGGAGCAGTCCTTATGAGGAGAGCGTAAACCAGAAGAGTTGGCCTCAGCAACCGCTCCTATTTACTTGCATTTATTCCATCGTTTTTGCTTCCTTCACCCATTTTCCCCTATTTTGGTTTCTTTTTTTCTATAATTCTTCCTCATTCACCAGATCTGCCTACAAACCCTATAGAGTTAACGTCTTGAGAAACTGTGGTTAATTTATTTTTGAGTACCAGGCATGGGATGTGTCAGTAAATACAGGTTGAACTGAACCCACAGGCCTTGCCTTCATTCTGGTTAGCCAAGAAGTCCAGGGAGCTTGCTATCCCTTGTTTAAGGTGATCAAACTCAGGAATTAGCAACTTCATACAGCTGTGGGGATTTTTTTATTTTTTATTTTTTATTTAATTTATTTTATAGATTTTACACAGAGAGGAATTGAGAGGGATAGAGAGTTAGAAACGTCGATGAGAGAGAAACATCGACCAGCTGCTTCCTGCACACCCCCCACTGGGGATGTGCCCGCAACCAATGTACATGCCCTTGACCGGAATCGAACTCGGGAGCCTTCAGTCCCCAGGCCGACGCTGTTCCACTGAGCCAAACCGGCTTTGGCCAGCTGTGGGGATTTGAATGATTTTTTTTTTTTTTTTTTTTTTAACACAAGGGGGTAGAATGCTTTGAGAGGGAGCAGATGTGACCCCTAGAAAGTGTCTTGCCCTTGCACAGGCTGTCCCACCATCCCCACCATTTCATGGCAGTCATGGTTAGGAACTTCGTGTGTAGAGCAGATTTTTTCCTCACCAAGTTCCAGAAGCTTTCCTCTGTAGTGTGTAAACAAATGGCTCAAGCGCCAGGCCTAATCGTACTGAATGACTGCTCAGAAATAACCTGGCTCAGTGACACCTGTTCTGAGTTTGTGTCCATACATTATTTATAGGATTCATACCAAGTGGTATTGGCATGTTGTTGTCTCACACTGTTCTCCCATCAGGCAAACTCAGAACCATCGTAGTGTATAGATTTGGCTGATAAGCTTCGCTATTGCCCATATTTAAATTGGGGGAGGAAAAATTCTTTCCTTGTCTTGCCTAATCACATACCATTTCACTATTATGACACTTACAAGGGCTCCACAATAATACCGTTATAACGCCGTATCCGCGGGCTTCAACTATATTGACAGCATTTTATTTCTTAAGCTGGATGTGTGGGTATATGGTGTTTGCTTTTTGGTCTTTTTTTTTGTCAGGTATTTTTTAATACATGAAGAACCTAATAACAAAGGTTAATATACTTGTATTTGACCTAGTTGTCTTAGGGCTGTTAACTGTTCTCTAAATTCACCATATTTGAACTAGGGAAAGTGACTTTTAAAAAGGGGAAAACAATCCTCATAGGAAAATATTGCTGTTTATTATAGCCACAGCCTCTCAGAGCTGTTGGAATTCTCCGCCTATCATTCAGAGTCTCATAACACTTTCAAAGAGAAGCTCTGAAAAGCCTTATAGAATTTAAGGGGAATTAGGACATCTTGCTTCCAGTATTGAAACTAAATTATAGCGGTTTGATGGAGGTGGTGAGACGGGGAAGGGGGGGAAAAACAGGGCGCTTCATCTGGGCCCAGCTACTCCCATGGGAATCAGCACAGCCGAATGTCTCAGGGAGGGAGACCTGTGTCACCCCAGACCTGTGTCACCCCAGCTCCCTGAGAAGGATTATAACCAGGATGCAAGTTCAGTAATGAATGCCCAGCTGTGGAACCACCAGGGCCCCCGAGTGAGTGTGCCATGACCTTCCTGTAGGCAGGCCACTTGGGAGCCAGAGCAGCTTGGTGAGCAAGAAATGAGAGAATGGAGGTTGCCCTGAAAAACCTTACATATCTTCCTGATGGACTGCCGCCCGGACCACACCAGTTCCTTCGAGTCTGGGTGGTTTTTCTGGGAAGGGCTTAAGGTGGGCACTGGCTCTCCTTGCCTCTTGAGAAGACTGCTTACCAGGGCGATGAACTCATTTGCCAGCAGAATCCAAAACACCTGGTTTGGACCCCAGTGCTGCCACTGATGAGTTGTGTGAAATGACTTAATTTCCCAAGTCCACTGTTAATTATCTCTAAATTGAGAATAACAGTATCTACTTGATGGTCATTGTGAGGATTCAGTGTCAAATGTAAGCCGTTTAGTGGAGGACCTGATATTTAGGGAAGTCTGAGTAAAGGTTATTTTTCATTACTGTTATTATTTGTGACTCCCATTTCCATGTGGTGGTGGCTGATCCACTCTGCTTCAAATTAACTCTTTCCTTTTGTACATGTCTTTGTTTCTTCCATTTACGAAGAGAACATAGCTGTTTATAAAATGTTCTTATAGTACAAACAAGTAGAGTCGTCGATTGTAATCACACTTCTTATATTACTGAAGGGCTAACTTTTCAGTAGATCACTGTAATTTAGCAGTCATATTTGAGCCTCTGTTTAATGCCAACTGAAATTAATTTGTGCAATGTCACTGCCTCATTGCCCTGAGCAACTAGAGCTTCAGTAGGTTTTTACTTTCCTATTAGCCTATTTCTTCCCTCTTGTCCTCACTTAACTACTATGATTAAAAAAAAAAGTTTTAAGGAAATTTTGGATTAAGATTTTCCCCCCCTTCTTTCTAGTGCACAGGGTGAATTAAGATTTATATTTTATATTTTTTCTTTAATGTGTGTATTTCTCAAGAATTCTTTAAAAATCTTATGTTTGATAATTCCATTTTTATTATTGTATACTGTCCTGGGTTTTAATTAGATTCATTGCAATCTCTTATTTACAGGAGCCTTCCTGGGCCTTAAAGTCCTTCTTCAGCTAGGATTTACACGCTGTTGGAGTTTTTTAAGTTTTTAAGTTTCTGGTTAGGAAATAGGAAAGTTATAAAATTCTGAAAGCCTTCTGAAGACAACTTTTTCATAATTTTTTGCTATGATTTTTATGTGTTTTAGAATTTAAATCTTAGAGGGCATTTTCTTTCAGCTATTTCTGAGTTTTGTGTCTGTAGAGGGTAAGTTTCCTCATTGTTGTCTACTTATATGGCATATATACATAACTACAATTTTGAGGTTGATTGAGATCAATACTCAATTATTCCTAAAACGACCTCCAGCATATTTTGTTGAATAAGTGGAAAAGTCTGGCAACATTTAGAAGTTCTTACTATGGCCTCTCATTTTAAAATTATAATGATAGGCTTTGATATTTGGTTACTGTGTTGTGGTTTATCACAGGTCTTCAGAAAATGTTTTTTCATTTGTATTTGAAGTGCATCACACATAAATCAATGTTGATTTTTTGTTTTGTTTTTTTTGTTAGAACATAAGCTTCACCAGAGTAGGACTGTTCTGTCACCACTGTTTGGAATAATGCCTTGTGCTTACACTACATAGTTGCTGAATAAATGTCTACTTATTCTTATTTATTTTAAATATATATTTTATTGATATTTTACAGAGAGGAAGGGAGAGGGATAGAAAGCTAGAAACATCGATGAGAGAGAAACATTGATCAGCTGCCTCCTTCACATCCCCTACTGGGGATGGTGCCCACAACCAAGGTACATGCCCTTGATCATAAATCAAACCCTGGGACCTTTCAGTCCACAGGCTGACGCTCTATCCACTGAGCCAAACCGGTTTGGGCTCTACTTATTTTTAAACTAAGAGTCTTTAAAAAAAAAAAAAATTAGATTGATAAGCATGGACAGCAATTCAGTTTAGTCAGCCTTTATTTACTGCATGATTTTATCTCCTGGAGAAAGTTGAACATTTACTACAACATTTTGAATACAACTTGAAAAGCACCTTTTTCTTTAGCCTTTTATTTTTCACTTTGGGGATTTTTTTTTGGAAACACTTAGAAAATGATCTCGTTTTAACAACCCCCTAAGATAAGATTGCTGTATTGAGGGAGTGTCCACTTGGCTGAACTTTGAACAAATGCATCTCACAGTGTTTCCTGGCCAATGGGAACATTTTTGGCTAAGGGAGTTGTTGGCAGGGAGAGGAATCAAGCACATAA
Source organism: Pipistrellus kuhlii (assembly GCF_014108245.1). Lineage (NCBI taxonomy): Eukaryota > Metazoa > Chordata > Mammalia > Chiroptera > Vespertilionidae > Pipistrellus > Pipistrellus kuhlii. Next base: position 1,737,837 of record NW_023425404.1, read on the forward strand.
TGCAAGCCATTCCTCTCAAGTGCAACTTTAGAAAGTGCTCTTGGCCTCCAGAGTGTTTTATTTTAAATTAGTGGCTCAGGTATTCCAAATATCCACTGACCTTATCTTGACTGTTACCTGAGTAGGCCTCAAGAATTTCGAGCGCATTTCCTTCTGTACTAGCTGTTTTCATTTGGACTCTAAAAATAGCTGAAATATGTGTAAGTTAAAAGTGTAATTACCTGCAAACTTTTTGAACTTTTGGGCTGGTAGTTATTAAATCAGCTATGTATGTTATGAAACTAATAAGACTGACAAATAGGCATGGATTAGCAAATATATATATTTTTTAAATATATTTTATTGATTTTTTTACAGAGAGGAAGGGAGAGAGATGAGAGTTAGAAACATCGATGTGAGAGAAACATCGATCAGCTGCCTCTTGCACACCCCCTACTGGGGATGTGCTTGCAACCAGGGTACGTGCCCTTGACCGAAATCGAACCCAGGACCTTTCAGTCTGCAGGCTCTATCCACTGAGCCAAACCGGTTTCGGCAAGTAAATATTTTTAGTTAGATCTATTGAACCATATGAAGCAAGTATAAATCTCAAGTTGACCTCTTCCCTTAGATCAGGGGTGGGGAACATCCAGTCCGTAGGCCGTAAGAGGCCTGAGCAATCATTGGGTCTGGCACTGCCAAGGCAGTAGACATGAGTTAATTAAATGTTTGACCAAGGATAGCAGGCTAATTTTTAGGTTGGTAATTTGGTATGGCCCATGGATGCTATTATAAATATCCAAGTGACCCTTGGCAGGAAGAAGGTTCCCCACCCTGCCCTATCAGATAAAGAAAGCTTTGCAAAGTCCAGAGCTGATGATAAGTGAGCAAGGATTTTTTCTGATTTTTGGATTATCTGTTACTTTTTTTCATTGTGTTTAGATAATTATGAACCAGTCATATAAGTAAGTAGAGGACTTATACATACGGATATGAAGATAGTATGCACTTTAGAATAAATATTATCACACAAGTTAATACAGAATTCATTTGGGAATGTGTTTACTTAAAGAAATGGAGTATTAATCAACCGTCACCTCATTCCTTTTTTTATTTTTTTTATTTAATATATTTTATTGATTTTTTACAGAGAGGAGGAGAGACGGATACAGAGCTAGAAACGTCGATGAGAGAGAAACATTGACCAGCTGCCTCCTGCACACCCCCTACTGGGGATGTGCCCGCAACCAATGTACATGCCCTTGACCGGAATCGAACCCGGGACCTTTCAGTCCGCAGACCGACGCTCTACCACTGAGCCAAACCGGTTTCGGCTCATTCCTTTTTTTAAAAAATTCACCTTTCTAGTAAATGTAGAGGCTAACAGTCTAAGATGCCATTCTCTTATTATTCCTTGAGTCTCTCTCACCAACCATCTGTCGTGATAATGTAGCCCCATGATCACATGGAGTTAAGTGTGGTTTACCCCTGTGGGGAGGTTGGTAAGTTGAGGTACAGAATGGCAAATGTGGGGAACTGATGGCGATTGGGAGCTCTAAGTTCTGTCATTGTACTTTGTGTGTATGGCTTCCGATTTCATTCCTTATCATAGTAGAAGCTTTAATAGCGTTCTGCTATCCTTCTGGGTGGTTGGCCATTATTATCCTGGAAGCTTAACATGTCTTATCTGGTTTAATCCTCACAATGAGTTAGGCCTTATCTTTTCTATTTTAAAACGAAGCTCTGAAAAATTGGGTAATTGGTTCCACTAATCTGGGTGGTCTTGTAGCTAATGAGCAAAAGAACTGGAATTTGAGTGTACACCTGGAAGACGTCTGCCTGAGCTTTGTTAAAGTTAGAGGGGTCATGGACCCCTTGGAGAATGCGATGAAAATGCAGAAGTTTGCACACGGTTTCAGATTCATGGATGCCCCTCTCTCAGTCCATCTGTGAGCTCCTATTTCCTGGGAAGTAAATATGGAATGGCTGGGGGCCTAGAAGCCTCTTGGATGAAGTAGTTTTCCCGATTTTTTGGTTTAACAGATTCTTCCCTAATCTTTCTCCAGAGTGAAAGTGCGAATAGGATAGGATCTTAGTGAACAAATTCAAGACCTTCGTAAGTTGAAGAAAATAACTTTCCTCGGAAGTATACTCCTCACCTCCTTCTCCCACAAATGCCCTTTTTGTTTGTTTGTGTTGTTTTTTTAAAATATATTTTTATTGATTTCAGAGAGGAAGGGAAAGAGAAAGAGAGAGAGAGAGACAGACAGACAGACAGACATCAATGATGGGCTGCCTCTTGCATGCCCCACACTGGGGATCAAGCCCGCAACCCTGGCATGTGCCCTGACCGGGAATCGAATCACGACCTCCTGGTTCATAGGTTGATGCACAACCACTTAGTTATACTGGCCAGACTCAAATGCTCTTTTTATTTATTTAAAATGTATTTTATTGATTTTTTTTCAGAGAGGAAGGGAGAGGGATAGAGAGTTAGAATCATCAATCAGCTGCCTCCCGCACATCTTCCACTGGAGATGTGCCCGCAACCAAGGTACGTGCCCTTGACCGGAATCGAACCTGGGACCCTTTAGTCTGCAGGCCGACTCTCTATCCACTGAGCCAAACCGGTTAGGGCTCAAATGCTTTTTTTGAATGGCCTTCATATTCAGATCTCAGGAAAGGCCATTTGGGTTATTCGTTTCCTCCCTGGGACAACTACTATTAATGGGGAAACAAAACAAAACTCCTTCCTAGGAAGAAAGGGGGGAGGCTGTGAGTGGGATTCCATTGCGGTTCTGGCGGTAGATCCATGTCTGTCTTCCCCACCAGATAGCACCTTGGTGCCCACCAAGAGGTCAAGCAGTAGGTGTGTGATAACTCTTCAGTGAATGAATGGATGATCATGCTTCCATTAGGCATTAACCAAATTCCAGGCCAGTTGTTGAGACTTATGCTTCATTCTTCTTGTCAGATACACACCTACCTTAACATGACACTTTCCTTCCTATGAACAAGGCCTTTGCTCATATGACTGTCTTCATAATATGCTGGTGTCTAGTTTTGGGGGTAGGGATGCAAAATTATGCTCCAAGACTGAGTTTGTCTTCATCAGCAATTTATTTAACACAGGCTCACTGTGGGAAAGTCACAGGCTAGAAGCATGTGGGATGACTGCCTTCTTAATAAGTTGATAAAGAAATACTGTAGCTCGCCTGGCATGGCTCAGTGGTTTAGCATCGACTTATGAACCAGGAGGTCATGGTTTGATTCCGGGTCAGGACATATGCTTGGGTTTTAGCTTAGACCCCCATTGTAGGGTGTGCAGGAGGCCACCAAGCAATGATTTTCTCTCGTCATTGATGTTTGCATCTCTCTCTCCCTCTCTGAAATCAATAAAAATAAAAATAAAATTGTAACATATTCCAAAGCAGTGATAGATTAATTACACTATTGTTTAAGGCAAGGGGAGATGAATTTAGTTGAGGTGCACCTTTTATAAGTTGGCACTCAGCTTGGCCCACTGAGAGCTGACGCCCAGTTGCCAGCACAACGTAAAAACTTCTTGTTGCTGGAGCACGTTGCTGGGGAACGAAGGCGTGGAGTTGACCGCCATGATGTTCTTCTCCATGGGGCCTCTGAATAGCTTTTGCCACTGCTGGTAGGAGGCACCTTTGCCAGGGCAGGAGTTAGTACCCCCAAAGGTCTTTGGAGAGCTATTTAGATCAGCCAAGTGTAGCCTTGCCTAGACCAAACATTCTCACATAGCTCTCACAAAGTCTGGGTATTTATCATCTAAATGTCTCCTGCCACAGTTGTTTCTTCATATATTCTTATCAATAAGCCCCAGTGGAGTCCCTCAGCAGCTGAGCTACTAAGTGCTTATCAACCACTCAAGTGAGATATGGCATCCTCACAGCTCACCTCACTTAAAAAAAAAATTTTTTTTTTTTACATTGATTTGTGAGAGAGAGAGAGAGAGAGAGGAAGAAAGAGAGAGAGAGAGAGAGAGAGAGAGAGAGAGAGAGAGAGAGAGAGAGATATTGATTTATTGCTCTACTTATTTATACATTTATTGGTTTGTTTCTTGTATGTGCCCTGACTGGCAATTGAACCCACAACCCATGGCCAGGGCACCTCACTCTTAAATCAAAACAACTTTACTTATAAAAACAACTTCACTTTAGATCAAAACAACTTCACTTTTAAAAACAACTTCAGCTTTTGTCATAAGCAAGTGGATTTGAAGTCATATCAAACTGATACAAAACAGCTGGTTTTGCAAATATATTCCCATTTGAGTTTCTAAGCAGTTTGTTCATAAGTAAACGTCACTTAGATTTAACATTTAGTAAACTAGTAGGATATCTAAGTCAATTTAAAAATGTTAAGGATTAGCTTAAAATGCTAATTTTACTAGAAGAAACTATGCATGTCACAAATTTTATATGTGAGTAGTAGCAGCATGTAGTGGAAATAACTTTTCTATTGAGGGTTTGTGGTACTTTTTTTTTTAATACATTTTATTGATTTTTTACAGAGAGGAAGGGAGAGAGATAGAGAGCTAGAAACATTGATGAGAGAGAAACATCAACCAGCTGCCTCTTGCACACCCCCTACCGGGGATGTGCCTGCAACCAGAATCGAACCCGGGACCCTTCAGTCCGCAGACCGATGCTCTACCACTGAGCCAAACCGGCTTTGGCTTCTGTAAGATTGCTAAAAGGTGTGCAGCATTTAGATTTATGAATAGGGCTCAGTAATTGTGCCATTTTGAGCAAGCTTAAACTGAGCGGGGTAAGAAAATATACACGTAACTTTGTGCTTGGTGGCAGCAACTCATTTTATTTGTGGATATAAAATAACTTGTCTTTGCTCAGTCCTGTTACAATTGTTTAGGATCAGACTTTGGCTTGACAAACTACTTTTAATGGCAAGTTAATTGTCAGAAGATTGAATTCAACTGATTGACGAAGCGGGTTTTGTAGGCAACAAGGTAGAGTTTAGGTGCCAGATGAACTTGGATTGAAATCCCTGCACCACCTGTGTGCCCAAGAAAACCGTGGATTTTGTTTCTTTCATATGTGATATGGTTACATGTGGTAGTCAGAATGATAGCTAGGTAATTATTGGTACTGACCCTATGCCAAGCGCTGTACTAGCTGCTTTGCTGGATGTCTAATTTAACCCTGAGTGTGATCGACTTCCTTCTCCTCCCTCCATCTCGGTGATGGAGTGGACCAAAGGGAGGTTCTGGCGCAAGACACTTGTCAACTGTCAAGTCAGTTTTTTGTGTGTGTGCAAAATTATTTTTCTTTAGCTATTTCCATTTTCTTTTACATCACGTATGTTTGTTCTTTAGTTAGAATAATTTACTGAGAAAAAAATGGATCAAAGAAAAGTGACTTGGTGTTATTATTTAAAAAATGTTTAATTACATTTATTGAGGTAACATTGGTTAGTAACATTATATAAATTTCAGGCATAAAACTTTATAATAGAACATCTATGTATCACCCAAAGTCTAGTCTCCTTCTAGAGAAGGTATTATTATTGTTAGCCAATTAAATCAGTTACATCACTTAGAATTAAGATATTCGGTGTAACATCTTCTTTGTCCCAGAGATTGGTATGAATTATCTAGAGCACATGTGTCAAACACAAGGCCCGCGGGCCAAATCCGTCCCGCCAGGCCTTGCAATGTGGCCCGCACCGCGCTGTCATCACTGCACTCCGCTGCGTTTCCATCACAATGACAGTTTATGACTGTTCAGTAAACCATTCGGCCCTCGATTTAGGCTGGATTTTAGATTTTGGCCCCTTCTCTGATTGAGTTCGACACCCCTAATCTAGAGAATACCCCTATCCACCCATAGTTTGCACTTACACATAATATTTAGACAAGTGCATATTTGACTTGTCTGTATTTTTAGTACTGGCACCTAATTTGAAGTCGAATTTATGTTTGAATGGCTATTTCATGAAAAGAACACTTATAGGTTCTATATTACAGCATGATAAAAAGGAGAAATAGAGCATGTTTAATAATAAAGACTGTATCTGAAATTACATATTATTATGCATAGAACATCTGTCACCCACTACTGGGACATAGACTTCACTGTACACTACTGCGCCCCGCTGCCTGGCTGTGAGGCAGTCAGTGACAGCCCAACCAGGATGCAGGTCCTCCAGCTCCAGGCTTGGCATTTTTCCTCAACAACACACTACTTTTCCTTCGAGCCTTTGCTATTTTCCTTAAAATCAAAAACAAAACAACAACAACAACAATCCAAGCATTGGTATTTTCTTTTCTTTAAAAAAAATACATTTTATTGATTTTTACAGAGAGAAAGGGAGAGGGATAGAGAATTAGAAACATCGATGAGAGAGAAACATCGATCAGCTGCCTCCTGCACACACCCCTTACTGGTGATGTGCCTGCAACCAAGGTACACGCCCTTGACTGGAATCGAACCTGGAACCTTTCAGTCCACAGGCCGACACTCTATCCACTGAGCCAAACCGGTCAGGGCCAAGTGTTGGTATTTTCTAATAATTTATTTTAAAAGGAAAAGTTACCAAAGACAAAACCCTGTTCATGAAGGAAGTATTTAGGTGTCGAATTTCCTATATGAAAGAAGATGGAATATGAAACTTGATGCTGGTTAAGGGGATTTGAAGAGTATGATTGTGGGAGCTAATATTACTTGAGTGCTTACCGTGTATGAGACACTCTTCCAAGTGCTTTAAATGTTTTCACTTATTTTGATCCTCAAGATTCCTGCGAGTGAGGCACTATTATATTCTTCTCTATTTTACAGAGAAGAATATAACAGGGTAGACTGAGGCTCAGAAGAGTTACGTCACTTGCTCATGGTATACACGGCAGGAATCACACCTGGAGGAGCAGCTGTGGCTCCTTGATGGGCATCTTTCTTCCTGACCTGTAGCCGTGAGCACGTGACGGCTGTTCTGCCATGGAGCTGGGCCCTTCAGTGCAGCCTGGCACATTGCAGCCTCCCAGAGCTGATGGAGATTGCTTTAAGTACCCTTGAGATATTTGTTGTCATTCACTTTAATTAGTACAGTTTATTATCATGCTTACAATATGCTTTTTCCCCCCCAATTCATCAATTAGTTTATTTATTTTTTATTTTTTTAATAAGATTTTTATTGTTCATATTATTACAAATGTTCCTTCCCCCCCCCCCACCATTGCTCTCCTCCACCAGGTTCCCACCCCACCCTCTGCCCTTTCCCCACCCCCCATTGTCCTCATCCATAGGTGCACAGTTTATGTTCAGTCTCTTCCCACGCCCCCCTCTCCCCTTTTCCCCAAGAATCATCAGTTCACTCCCCTTCCATACCTCTGATTCTATTATATTCAACAGTTAATATTGTTCATCAGATTTTTTTAATTTCCTTGGTTTTTAGATTCACTTGTTGATAGTTACGTATTTGTTGTTCATAATTTTTATCTTTGTTTACTTTCTCTTCTGAAAGAACCCCCTTCAGCAATTCATATAATTCTGGTTTGGCAGTGATGAACTCCTTTAGCTTTTTTTTATTAGTGAAGCTCTTTATCTGGCCTTCGATTCTGAGTGATAGCTTTGCTGGGTAGATTATTTTTGGCTGTAGGTTCTTGCTATTCATCACCTTGAATATTTCTTGCCATTCCCTTCTGGCCTGCATGGTTTCTGTTGAGAAGTCAGCTGACAATCGTATAGGTGCTCCTTTATAAGTTACTACCTTCTTTGCTCTTGCTTCTTTTAATATTCTCTCTTTGTCTTTTGCTCTTGGAATTTTAATAATGATGTGTCTCGGTGTGGTCCTCTTTGGATTCCTTTTGTTTGGAGTTCTGTGCGCTTCCTGGACTTGTAAGTCTAATTCTTTCACCAGGTGGGGGAAGTTTTCTGTCACTATTTCTTTCAGTATGTTCGATATCTTGCTCTCTCTCATCTTCTGGGACCCCCATAATTCTGATGTTGGTTCGCTTGAAGTTGTCCCAGAGGTTTCTTACATTATCTTCAATTTTCTGGATTCTCTTGCCTTCTAGCTTCTGTGGAGGAGTGTCTTCTGGCTCTTTATGTTTCAAATCTTTGACTTGATTCTTGCGATCTTCCCTTCTGTTTTTAGGACTCTAAAATATTTTTTATTTCAGACAATGTATTCTTTATTTCTTGTTGATCCCTTATCATTTCTTGTTGACTCCTTATTAATTCTAGTTGATCTCTTTTCATATCCTCATAGGCCTTATCCATCTTTTCTAGGAAATTCTTGAAAAACCTTATAAGCGTAGATTTGAACTCTATATCCAGACGCTTTTTGTCCTCCATTTCTTTCGTTTGTGATCTATTTTGTTGTCGCATTTCGCAGTTACAGATGGGACGGGGTTTCAGGGTGGAGCCTGCAGCTTTGGCTTCCGTCAGCCCCGCCTTATGCGGGTCCTTCAGTGTTCGCTGCCAGTGCCTGAGAGAAAGGTGCCCTCGATTTTCGCCTGCTGCCAAACAGTCTATGCTCTCCCCCAATGAGCCCAGTATTGGGGTTCAGTTCAGTTGGAAGTGGAGTTGGAGGTGGCGTTCACAGCAATCTGGAGCCCCAGTCTCCTTCCCGTCAGGGCAATCCCTCGACACAGCCGACCGTCCCTTCTCTGCGCGCAGTGTGCGCGCCTCCGGGACCTCCTTTCGCCACTTCCCCGGGGTTCTACAATATGCTTTTAAAGTCACATCAGGCTAAGACTAGATTCTTTCTTAAAATGAATTAAGACCCATATTCATTTATAGTTCCCAAATCCTCTTTCTGAGTCCCTTTATCTCTGTATGGCCCTCCCCGTTGACCAACCACATCATAACCATTTCTGAGAAGGGACATGAATCATGACTAGCCAGCAAGACTAAGGTGACCAGATGTCCTGCTTTTGACGGGACAAATTGTCAAAAATCGGGGCTGTCCCGCCAAAAGTGGGACGAGGTTGGGAATGAATGCCTGACTTGCTGGGGCAGAGCCGGGTGGATGGTAGGAAGCCTTTTGTAAGTTTGTTCCCTGGTGGAGTGGAAGCATCGGGCTGATGAAATACGCCTCAGGAGAGTTCCCTTCTGAGAGATTTCCCAAAGCAGCGTCTGGTTGCACGGCTGTAGGGAACCTGGGAGAACTAGTGAGCCAGCCATAGTGGTTCTTGCTGCCGCCCCTGCTGAGCTGGGTCATTGGGATTCAGCTGCTGTGCCCACGGAGGTATCCCCACCTGTTACAGCAGTTCACACCAGAGTTTCCATCCTGCCACCTGGGAATTCCTGAAATGGGGACCAGGCCACTAGACATTTCCCATTTTTAATTCCTCTTTTGCAGGTTATGATTCTGTCATGAAACCTTTATTGTCTGTCTCTTCTCTCCCACTCCTCTTTTATTATTATCAAAGAGGAGTGGGACTTTTATTATTATATTCCTTGAATATAGGATAGTTGGCTATAGGATAATGAATAGTGGGCAATTCGTATTATCCTTAGTAGCAATACATATTTATGGTCAGTTCAACTGTTCTACTTTTAAATTATAATGAAAATACCTAGTCTTATGTATTTTTTTTTTTTAAATAGCACCTCTTGGAATAAAATGTAACTGGTATTATGGTACTTAAACAATTAAAAAGTATTGAGTGTATATTTCTGAGTTATGTACCATCCATGACTTATTCGTCAGTGAGAACACAGTTTAAAAGGAAATTCATTAAAGCCGTAAGTGTGCCCTTTGCTAAATGGAACTTTCTATCCTCAATAAAAAAGGGATAATAGCCTTTTTGTATTAAAAAAGGAAAGAATTTTACTGTTTTCTTGGAACATTTGTGTACATGGAAGAAGTGTTTACTGTAACTGGAATGTGGAGAGAAGAGTTACTTCATGTACGATGAAACCAAGCGTTGATTAATGAAGAAAACAGTGTAGCTTTTAGTAACAGAAATCTAGGAGTTTCTTCATGTGTATCTGTTAGAATTTTAACCACAAAAATAATTTACTTGATTTTATAACCTTGAGATCTTTCATGGCAATACTAATTTAAGAACAGTGAAGCGACTGTATTTTTTTTTTTTTTTAGGACAATGGAAAATATGTTGGGTAATATTCTTTTAGGCAATAGAAATTAACTTTGACTAGATTCTTTCTTAAAATGAATTAAGGCCCATATTCATTTAAAATGGATTTATCCTCTTTCTAATTCCCTTTATCTCTTTGTGGTCCTTCATGGTTACCACTTTCTGAGTCACATGAAACAGCTATAATTTTGACCTGACAAGAGTGAATGTCAGAAAAATAAGCAGCTATTCCTAAATATACTCATTTCATCTCTTTTCATTTTTACATTGTGTAGTTACCACTTCTAAGCATAATGCTCACACTGCTCAATACCTATGATAAACCAATATAAAAAGAATAACTGAGACTCGAATTCAGGAAAACATGAAACAAATTTTTTCCTGTGAATTCATTGAAATTTTAAATCTGGAGTATGGGCCAAATAAGGCTGAGGTTATATGTCTTTTCACTCTCTTATCAATAAAAAGAGAACAGTTATGAATGATCTAAAACATTGACATTTGTGAATTAAGCTAATAAGCAAATCCGAAGATGCCCACATTTAGAGATCTGAACAAAGAGAAATCTGTCTGATTCTGTTGGAATGGGATATAAGAAATGGGCCTGTAATATAACAAAATAGACAGCTAAAGTAATTAAAGCATGGGAGGCGTGGCTTATCCTCAGGTATGAGGGTTTTAAACTAATTGACCTTTTATGTGGTTGGTACAAGATGGAGCATGTCAGCCTTTGTATGGGAACTGTGCAGGAACATCTGTTATTTCTAACATTTTGGGGCAGTAAAATGTATGTAATAACATTTTGTATTTATTCCTAGCTTGGTCTTTAAAAACATGCCAGTATCATTTTAACTTTATAATTGAATATATTTCTGTGTAGCACTTACTGGTATCTGACCTCCCATATATTTTGCTTGTCTTTCTTTCCCTACTGGAATGTAAGTGACATGGGTTGTGTGTTCTTTTCCTCATTGTTGTGTCCCTATAAGGGTTTGACACATAGTAGGTGTTCAGTCTGTATTCACTGAATGAATAGATGAATTTTTCTAAGCCCATTTTTTTATTAGGAAATGCAATATATATGTTTTTTTAATGAAAAAATGTATTTTATTGATTTTTAACAGAGAGGAAGAGAGGGATAGAGAGTTGGAAACATGGATGAGAGAGAAACATCCATCAGCTGCCTCCTGCACATTTCCTACTGGGGATGTGCCCGCAACCAAGGTACATGCCCTTGACCGGAATCGAACCTGGGACCTTTCAGTCCACAGGCCAGTGCTCTATCCACTGAGCCAAACCGGTTTTGGTGCAATATATATGCTTTGAAGGATGTTTGTACAATATATATTTTTTGAAGGATGGGTCATTGGGTTCTTCATAGCATCTTACTGTTCAGGATAGTAAATAGAGAAGCTATGAGTCATCTATGTAGATAATGATCCCCATTCATGCCTCGTATTTCCTTTTAATAAATCCCTGAAGTTGGCTTGTCATTGGACCCTTTTTCCTGGAAGTGAAATGTTACAACAGCAACAAAATCTGCTTTTGTGAGGCCCTCAGTGTTCAGTTTAATAAAGGTTTCAGTGTTATTAGGAGATAAAGATACACTCATGATGGTTATATTTCTGAGTCCTCATAGGTGCTAGGGTATAGTGATATTGCATATTATCACCTTGAAGGCAGATAATATACTCCCTGACCAAGGACACAAGAAAATGGATTAAAATTAAACAGGAAAGGACAACATGCTGTCTGCTTGGAGGCAGTGTGACCACCGCACTCACTGCTGAAAGGAAGAAGTACCGTGCTCCATTATTTATGGCAGACTCCGTGTGGAGCCAAGAGCTGGGCTTGAATTAGGTTAACACTTGTTAACCACCCGTGTTAGATGATCTCTGCCTGGGAAAGGCTTTATCGGGTGCTATCTCCTCTCCTCTCGCTCCCGATGAAACGTCTGCTGACTTCTGCCTCGTCTAAGAAAAGCACCAGGATAAAATTATAGTTGCCATTTTATATGGGATTAACCTGCATCAAACTCAGGGCATCCGTGGCTTAAAAAACCCTCCCGCTAATTTGTGTGTCCTTCTGCTCTGCCTTAAAAATAGCACAACTAACAAGGCTCTTAAAATAATTAGACAAGAAAGGACTTGGGGCTTAGGGTTCACATTCTGGCAGAGTTTGGACCTGCTTATAACAATGGTGTCTCTTTAGGTGACTGTGATTTGGGACACGTTCTTCGACCTGAGCTCCACAATGTGTTGTAGCTATGTTTTCTTCCGAACAAAAAGCTCAGTTACCGGATCACTTTGTTCTCTGAGTAAATGTTGGTTCATTAAAACCCTGTTGTGCCTGTAAAGAAACCAGCTTTTTTAACCGCCTAACTTTTGTTTTTACTGTTGTTTACACAGCGGGCACAATTATCCATACAATTTTTAGGAGAGTAGCTAGTAAAATCTTAAACAGCTTATGAGGAAATCCTTGAGCAACTTTAGTAAGACGACTGATATGTTTGTTTAGAGCAAAATAGGAGAGAAAAGTATCCCACTGTGAAGAAATTTCACAAAAACCTGTTGAATGATAATGGAGGATGGAAGATGCTGGAAGATTCAGTGAGGTAGAGGCTTCTCTTGGGGTGAGTTTCCCACAGGCCTTGTCAGCTTGCGTGGGCATCAGTGAGAGCAGACAGGGCTGTGGGGCAAGGGAAGCCCCGTGGATTCTTACTAGGGAATGTCCTGGGGAGAAAAGAAGGCGTGATGGAGGTATTCCCTGAAAGCCAGTAATTACAGGCTGGTTCCTGGGAACATTTTAACTGCAGCTAAACCAAGCCCATAAACTCTACAAGACATGCACAGCCCAGAAGATTCGATTCAAGGAAGAGAAGACACATGATCCTGGGAAACTATCCCAGACCAAGTAATGACTGGGAAGAGTCAAAATGTAAGGCACCTAGGGGGCCTGTCTGTACTAAGGTTGTTGTCTGGGGAAGGGGGGGGGGGGGGGGAGTTCCTGGTATATCTTAACTTTAAATAAAGGAAGACCTAAGTATAGATAGTTATTAGGAAGCAGGAAATCCAATTAACTCACGGCTAGACTCATCTATTTCTGTCTCATTTCCCCCCTCCCCCCTTTGTTTCAAATGCACTAAATTTGACCTATTTAAAAATTTAAAAAAGTCTGTATTTTGGTTGTTAGTGTGTGTGTATGTGTGTGTGTGTGTGTGTGTTTTAGTGTTTCTGTTCTTTTTTTTTTGTTTAAGGTATTTTATTGATTTCAGAGAGGAAGGGAGAGGGAGAGAGATACAAACATCAATGATGAGAGAGAATCGCTGATCAGCTGCCTCCCTCAGGCCTCCAACCAGGGATCGAGCCTGCTACCTGGGCATGTGCCCTTGACTGAAATCAAACCCGAGACCCTTTAATCCGCAGGCTGATGCTCTATCCACTGAGCCAAATCAGCCAGGGCAGTGTTTCTGTTCTTTAAAATAAATCTTTTTTGAAATGAAATTCATATAAAAAATTAACCATTTAAAAATAAACGATGTAGTGATTTAGTACATTCACAATACCTCCTCTATCTAGTTTCAAAACGTTTTGTTACCCTGAATGAAAAACCTGTACCTGTTAATCAATTACTTTCCTCTCTCTCCCCCCACCCCCCAAACCATCAATCTACTTTCTGTTTCTGTTGCTCAGGATTTATCTACCGGTATTCTGAACATTTTTTTAAAATGGAATCATACAATATGTGATCTTTTGTATCTGGCTTCTTTCTCTCAGTATAATGTTTTTGCAAATCATCCACACTGTAGTATGTATCAGTGCTGCTTTTTTTATGGCTGAATAATGTCCCATTGTATGTATGTTCCAAAATCTGTTGATCCTTTCTTCTACTGATGGACTTTTAAGTTGTTTCCATCTTCTGGCTATTGCAAATAGCCCTTTGCTGAGCATGCCTGTACCTGTATTTGAGTACCTGTTTTCAGTTCTTTTGGCTGTAGTATATCCACGAGTGGAATTGCTGGTTCATAGGATGATTAATATGTTTAACTTTTGAGGAACCACCAAACTATTTTCCATTGTGGCTGAACTATTTTACATTCCCACTGGCAATGTATAAAGGTTTCAGTTTCTTCACATCCAGTACCTCATTGTGGTTCTGAGTTATATTTGACTAATGACTAATGACGGGAAGCTTGTCTCATATGTGTTTGGCCATTTGTATATGCTCTTTGGGAAGAATATCTAATCAAGACCTTTGCCCTTTTTAAAATTGAGTTGCCACCAAAACCGGTATGGCTCAGTGGATAGAGTGTCGGCCTGCGGACTGAAAGGTCTCAGGTTCAATTCCATCAAGGGCATGTACCTTGGTTGCAGGCACATCCCAGTAGGGGGTGTGCAAGAGGCAGCTAACCGATGTTTCTAACTATCCCTCTCCCTTTCTCTCTAAAATATCAATAAAAATATATTTTAAAAAATAAAATTGAGGTTTTTTTTGTTGTTGTATAAGAGTTCTTTATATATTCTAGATACTGGATATGTGATTTGAGGATTTCTTCTCCCTTTCTATATAGTTTGCCTTTTTTACTTTCTTGATTTGGTCCTTTGATGCACATACTTTTTAATTTTGATGAAGTGAAATGTATCTGTTTTTTCCTTTGTTGCTCATTTTCCTTTGTGTCATTATCTAAGAATCTATCAATATTTTAAAGTCATGAAGATTTACCTCTATGTTTTCTGCTAAAGAATTTATATTGTAGTTCTTATATTTAGGTTGTTGAACCAGTTTGAGTTACTTTTAATACATGATGAGAAGTACAGGGGCCTGACTTTAGTTTTCCTAGACCTGTGGTCAGCAGAGTGTGACTCTTCCACAAAATATCACGGCCTGGGCAAGTCCATTTTGAAGAAGTGGCATTAGAAGAAGTTTAAGTTAAAAAATTTGGCTCTCAAAAGAAATTTCAATCCTTGTACTTTTGATTTTTGTTTCTGTTGACTAATGAGTTTGCTGACCACTGTTTAAATCTAGACTGTTTGTTGAAGAGACTGTTCTTTCTCCTCTGAAAGGTCTTGGCACTATTGTCTAATCAGTTGACCATAGATGTGTGGCTTCATTTCTAGACTCCATTCTATAATAAGTCTCTTCTTATACCAGTACCTTACTGTTCTGATTAAGGCAGCTTTGTAGTAAGTTTTCAAATCAGAAAATGTGAGTCCTCCAACTTTGTTCTTTTTAAATATTGTTTTGGCTATTCCATATGCATTTGAGAATTGGCTTTCCCATTCTGTGAAAATGGCTATTGGCATTTTGATAGGGATTGCATTTGAATCTGTAGATCACTTTGGAGAATCTTGCCATCTTAGCAATGTTAAGTATTCAATCCATTTACATGGTATGTCTTTCAATTTAATTTCTTTCAGCATTGTTTTGTATTGTTCAGTACAGAAGCCTTTTCACCTCTACGGTTAAATTTATTTCTAGATGTTTATACTTCCTTTATTTTCTTTTTGAAATTTTCATCCCTGATCTTTGCTTGGAGATTTGCTGAATTTATTAGCTCTAGTAGTTTTGTTTTGGTGAGGGCATCTTTGGGATTGTTTAAAAAATATGTTTTTATTGATTTATATTTTTTTAGAGAAAGAGAAGGCAGATGGAGAGAGGGAAACATCAATCTGCTGCCTCCTATATTGAACCAATCCAGGCACCTGCCCTAACCAGGAATCGAACTGGCTACCACTAACTGAGCCACACAGCCCAGGGTGAGATATATATATATATATATATATATATATATATATATATATATATATTATTTTTTTTAATAATACAGGATCATGTCTCCAGTGTATAGAGATAGTTTTACTTCTTTCCAGTTTGGATGCCTTTATTTCATTTTCTTACTTGGAGAGAATTCCCAGTACAGGGTTGAATAGCAGTGGAGAACATAAGCATGCTTGTCTTGCTCCTGATCTTAGGGGGAAAGGTTTCAGTTTTTCACTGTTGAGTATGATGTTGGATATGGGTTTTCTTCAATGCTCTTGAAAAATAAAATGTAATAAAGTATCTTTTGCATCAAAAATTAAATAGCATTAAAAAATTCATTTCCTCAGCTGCACTAGCCACATTCCCAGTGCTCAGTAGCCACGTGTGGCTAGTGGCTGCTGTATTGGAGAGTGCAGGTAGAGAATATTTTCATCATCGTAGAAGGCTCTATTTGGTAGTGTTTCTGTAGAGCCTAGGACAAAGCCGCGAGTTTTGTAATGACCTTGGCAGTAAATTGATCGGGAAGGGGTAAATATTAGCAGTGGCCAGAGGCTGTCCTTTCAACCCTTAAGTGTATTAATGCCCTTTCAGGTTGACCAGGCCCAGAGCTAGTATTGATTTACCTGAACAGGTTCCTTACACAGCAAGTGAGATCTAAATGTCTGGGCATTTAAAAGCACACAACAAACATGTGTATAACTTAAATAACTTAAAATTATAAGTTATTTTACTGCTTTAGGTATAACTTTGTGTGTGTGTGTGAGAGAGAGAGAGAGAGAAAGAGAGAGAGAAATAGATATTTTACTTCCATGGCTTACAGTTGCTTTAAGTTTGTCTCTAATAAGCTTTTGGAGACAAAGAGGAGTTGCAGTTATACAACTGTATTAGTATTATTAGAATTTAGAATATTTACAGAGATGTGTTTATTTATAGAAGTCAAATTTTAGAGTAGTGAAAGATTGGATGAACATTATCTCTTCAGAATTCTACAACGTAGCCTAGCCAGTGTGGCTTAGCTGGTTGAGCATCCTCCCATCACTACAAGGTTGTCAGTTTGATTCTCAGTCAGGGCACAAGCCCGGGTATCGATGTTTCTCTCTCCTCCTTTCCCTTCCTCTCTCTGAAATCAATAAAAACATAAAAAAAGAAAAAGAATTCTACTAGGTAGAGCCCCAGTTATGTTTGTTATAAATTATTAATTATAATAAAATTTAGTTTTTCAATATTTTTTAGCATATGGTTTTTGTTAAAAACTGTCTGTAAAATTTCATAGCACCCACTACCTTCTGCTGTCTAGGCCATGAAGGCACTCTTTTGGTGCAGGGGTGAAGAAATAGTCTGCAAAAGTAATTGACTTCTCACCTTTTCCCCCCAGAATATGAGTACCTACCTATAGGTAGGTCTTGTCTCTCTCTCTCTCTCTCTCTCTCTCTCTCTCTCCCTCCCCCACCTCCTTTCAGGTTTCGCTGTTGTCCCTTTCTGAGCAGTGAAACAATAGAAATTGCTGTCTCTTGGTCCCAGGTCATGGGTTAGAGCAATTAAAGTATAGCCAAAACCGGTTTGGCTCAGTAGATAGAGCTTCGGCCTGCAGACTGAAAGGTCCCTGGTTCGATTCCTGTCAAGGGCATGCACTGTGGTTGCAGGCACATCCCCAGTAGGGGGCATGCAGGAAGCATCGGATCGATTTTTCTAAGTCTCTATCCCTCTCCCTCTTTTTAAAAAATAATAAAAACATACATTAAAAAAAAAAAAAAAAGGTGCTGAAACCGGTTTGGCTCAGTGGTAGAGCTTTGGTCTGCGGACTGAAAGGCCCCAGGTTCGATTCCAGTCAGGGGCATGTACGTTGGTTGCGGGCACATCCCCGGTAGGGGGTGTGCAAGAGGCAGCTGGTTGGTGTTTCTCTCTCATCGACGTTTCTAGCTCTCTATCCCTCTCTCCTCCTCTCTGTAAAAAATCAATAAAATATATTTTTTAAAAAGTATAGAGACCCTTTGGTACATTTCCGCCTCCTTCAGTGATCTCCCCTCTTTCCAGATCACATACTTCAGCCTCTGGTACTACAACAAGCAGAACCAGCGCCGGTGGGTGGATCTGGAGAAGCCTCTGAAGAAGCAGCTGGATAAATACGCCTTGGAGCCCACCGTCTCCTTCGGGGTGGTGTTCTATGTGCCCTCCGTGTGCCAGCTGCAGCAGGAGGTCACCAGGTGAGAGTCCCTGCTCTGCTTTCAGGAAAGGATCGCGTGTGGTTGGAAAAGTGAAAGGAAGGCTGCAGTGCAGGCTGGCCTTTGCCCTCCCGCCCCACTTTACGTGGAGGTTCTGGCATGCGGTGTGCCAGAACGCCTTACTCACTGCCTTTGCATGAGTTACGGCTTCCCTGGCACAAAGGAGTGATTAAGGGGAAAACTTTTCACCTCGGCTGTGGACTCTTCTCGTAGTGTGTTCGCTGATTTGTTTCTGACCTTTCTAACAATCAAAGGAGGGAGGGGGGAACATTTAGTCACAGAATCTGTGTTCCTTCTTCAAGAAAGTGTACAGCCGGGTTCTCACAATTCTTTGACCCCAGTGGCTGTGTGGGGTAGTGATATGAGAGGGGGAGAGGGAGAGGCGGGAGGTGTTGAAGGTCCGAAAATGTTGGCTAATATGTGCCCTTTCCCCTTCCCCTCTTCTCCCTTCCCCTTCCTCTCTCCCTCTTTCTAAAAGCAATAAAAACATGTTTGTTTGCTTTTTAAATAGGAGTATTTTAGTCATAAAATTATGGTACAATGAGGACAGACATTTTTTTTCATTTGTACAGAATGGAAATGATGACATTGGTATATTACAAAGGACACCCATCATAGAAGGTAGATTAGAGGCAGCAAGACTGTAGGTAGGAGACCAGTTAGTAATGTCCACGCCATAATCTGGGCTTTAGGATGTGGACCTGAACAAAGGCATTAGCTGTGGGAAGGGCTGAGAGAGAGGAGGCCCTGTAGCTTCAACCAGTGTGTGATCACACATTAATTGGTTGTAGCAGAACCTGATGGATACTGGTAAGTTGTAGCAGTAAGGGTTAAGGATGTAATAAGGATGGCTATCTGTAACAAAAGCCCTTAACTTTGCCTTCCTCAGTGGAAGAAGGCCAGAGGTCAGCCCTGCAGGGCTTCTAGATCAGCTCCACCAGGTCTGCAAGGACCGATGCTCTGTCTCTTCCTGTCCCACCGTCCTCAGCGTGCTGGTGCTCTTCCTATTCACTATGTAACCTTGGAGCCAAAGAATCCTGGACACCACCGAGCTGCTGCATTCACATTCCAGGGAGCAGGGGCTAAACCCGGCTCTCCTCTAAGCAAGTCATGCTGCTTTAAGGGGTCTTTACCGGTTCCTCAGCCACACTCACCACATTTAAAAAAAAAATTTTTTTTATTGATTTTTTACAGAGAGGAAGGGAAAGAGAGAGTTAGAAACAACGATGAGAGAGAAACATCGACCAGCTGCCTCCTGCACACCTCCTACTGGGCATGTGCCCACAACCAAGGTACATGCCCTTGACTGGAATCGAACCTGGGACTTTGTAGTCCGCAGGCCGACGCTATATCCACTGAGCCAAACCAGTTAGGGCTCTCGTTTTAAGTGTGGCTCATGGCTGCCCTCTGGGACAGCACAGATATATACCATTTTCACCACCGCAGGACGTTCTGTTAGACAACACTCCTCTCTACATCCAACAGTTAGCTCACAGGAGAAGAGATATATCACATGTCCCCATGAGAGTACATCAGGCAAACCGAGAATGTGGAAAATTCTACATGATCAGTCACATCGTTTTGTCTATAAGTAACATGAAAATGAAGAGGAGGCATTTTTTTCCCTAAAATTAAGAGAAATTTAGAAAATAATCAAATGTAACCTGTGGACTTTGTTGGGATCCTGATTTAAAAAACAACTGTGAAAAGACTTGACGCAATCACAAAAATTGTTCATGGACTGGATGTTGGATAGTGTTAAGGCATTATTAGTCATTTATTTTGTTGGGTATGTTAAAAGTGTGTGTGTGTGTGTGTGTGTGTGTGTGTGTGTGTGTTTAAGCTGACTTTTTAGAGATATATACTGAAGTATTTGTAGTTGTTATGATACATTTGGAATTCTCAGGGTCAGGGAGGGGAGAGCATAGCGGAGACGTGGCAGGCATAAAGTTGGCAATTGGTGAGGCTGCATGGGAAGGCTATGGGGGTTTTTGTATTTATTGTCTGTATATCTTTCAAAATTTCTATAATAAAACTTAAATATATAAACATAAAATGTCTGTGTTTTAGCTTTCTATTACTAATCTAGGAAAAACAGGTGAAGACTACCTCACTGCATATTATTTAAAATGTCTGTTGTGCAAAATGAGGCACCTGATCTATTATAATTATTTAATGTAATCTTTTTGTGTAAAAATACTTTATGTTGGAAAGTTGACAAGTCGATAAGGCTTTAGGTGATATTTTTATTTGATCAGCATATTTGGCTTTTGGGCACTATTATGGAATGCTTGCTTTAGAATTAACATGTGCAGTCTCTTTCCTTGCTTGGTTTAGACAGTTTTGAATTCAGGTTTGCATTATACCAAGGCGTTACTTTTTTAGACCGTATTGGCAGAGAGTTGTTGGATCTTCATTTCACATCAGGTCCCCAGCATCTCAGACAGTGCGTGATGCAGAGCAGGTCCTAGTAATCACCAGTTAAAGAGGGTGAATCAACGGGAGGCAGAACAGATCTGCACTGTAGAGCTTTACCAAAATGGAGAAAAGATAGCATGAACTGGTGGTGATTGGCTTGAAGTAGATGGATTACTGATAAAAATCGTAGTATTTACTGTTTCTTGAGTGCCAGCTGTGTTTAGTACTGTGTCGAAAGCTTTAAATTATACTCTTTCAATACGTTCAGCCTTGTGAAGGGACAATGGCATTCTCATTTGGCCAGTGACAATTTAACGCGTAGGTTATGGC
Source organism: Pipistrellus kuhlii (assembly GCF_014108245.1). NCBI lineage: Eukaryota > Metazoa > Chordata > Mammalia > Chiroptera > Vespertilionidae > Pipistrellus > Pipistrellus kuhlii. The sequence goes on from NW_023425404.1 coordinate 1,758,636, forward strand.
TTGCTCAGATTCCTGCAGAATGCTAGATTGGAGAGCAGGAATGCAGCCTCGGTCTGTGTGACTGAAGCTTGTGCTGGTAAGCAGTGTTCCGAATATTGAAAGTGTAATAATAAGTGAACTCATTTTACAAGAATATCAAGAAAGCATTTAGCAGCTACGCTTTTAGGGATTCCATCCAAACAAATTTCAATATAAACCTGGTTTGAAATATCAGGAACTGTTTTCTTATGGGTTTATTTTCCAGAACAAGGGATCTGAGTAAGCAAAGTCTTATGTTACCAAGGTACTAGTCAGAGTTTTTAAAGTAAAGATTGCCTATGGCATCTCTCTCCAACTAACAAGGACAGTATGTAGGGACTGTCTTATGGGGCATAAGATAGATGACCAGTTGTCTTCTACATGGTTACAGCTTTGAAATAACTGCAGTTAAGGAGAAGTAACTCAATAAATTGATTGTGTGTGTGTGTGTGTGTGTGTGTGTGTGTGTGTGAAGGATGTTCTTGTTTTTCTTTGAAACCATCCAGGATAAGGTTTTAGTTGACTAGTTTATGCTCCTCTAATAAATTATGGTAAAATGCATTGTCTCAATTGGAGCTAATGTTGGTGTTAACTTTTTAAAATTGACATTTCTTTTGTAGGTATCAGTATTATCTGCAGCTGAAGAAAGATATCTTGGAAGGAAACATTCCGTGTACATTAGAGCAAGCAATTCAACTAGCAGGCTTGGCTGTTCAAGGTAAATGATGACAACTGATACTGTACCCGACCTATCAGATTAAAACGGTTATAACGAAAACAGCAATGACTTCTTAAAGTAACGGACTTTCTATAGTAGTGTAAGTATGTTGGTGAAATGTTTCTCTGTTACCGAAGGGGCTTTCTTGTGGGAAGAATGAATTTGGGTTTTCTAATGAAGGGAAACTTCTGGAAGGATAAACATGTTCTCATGTCAACAGAGAAACAGAGGAAAAAAATACACACACAGAGCATTTGCATGCTAGGTATTCCTCTTGATTTGCTGCTAGCTAATATTTTAGGAAGAAAGATCAGCCAAACAGTTAGATGGAAGAAATTATGACCACTTCTACTTTAGGCATACGTCACTTGTTTGGTTTCCTAAACAGTGTTCCTGGGTCACAGAGCATCAGTCATAACAGATCAAGTTTGCATTTCACGGGTAGTTTTTTTTTTTTTTTTTTTTTTAATATATTTTATTGATTTTTCACAGAGAGGAAGAGAGAGGGATAGAGAATTAGAAACATCGATGAGAGAGAATCATCGATCAGCTGCCTCTTGCACACCTCCTACTCGGGATGCGCCCGCAACCAAGGTACATGCCCTTGACCGGAATCGAACCTGGGACCTTTCAGTCCCCAGGCTGACGCTGTATCCACTGAGCCAAACCGGTCCCGGCTCATGGGTAGTTTTTTGGATCATTTAATTCTGTCATTTTTCCTTTGCCCTAACAATATGCATTTACACGGATATACAGCATATCTTCTGATGGGCCATTTGTTTTGTATGATAACTGGCATTTAACCTTGGGAATTGAAATTTAGTCAGAAGAATTATTACTAAAATTCATCAGATATTAGCAGATGTGGAGATCTTATTATTTCTAGACAAACAGTTGTCTGACACGTAGAGTCACTTTCCTTTTCGAGGTCCTTTGAATCTTCCTACATGTCATCTTTGGCTTTAAGAGCTGGTTTTTCATAAACTTTTTGCCAAACTGTGATTTATTTTTAGCGGCTAAAATTTTCTAAACCAATACATCTTGCTGTAACATATTCAGATGATCTGGTTCCATTCTCAAGAGGTATAATCACCACTATGAACACTTTGGTTTCTTCCTGACATTTTTCTGTGCACGAGTAAGCCCACATGATTATGGGGCAGTTTTTTTTTTTTTAATTATAAAGAGGAGATCACATTACATACAGTTTGTAACTTATTTTTCACTTTATTAATAGGCATTTTCCAAGTCAAGACACATGAGTCTACCTAACTAATGTTTTAAGAATGATATTTTTAAAATATACACTTTCTAGCTGTAATGCAGATTTGACTTCTGAATCAGAAGCACACTTTCTACGTAACGGCATATCGAGTCTGCTTTGAGCATGGGTTGCTATGCAAATTAAATATAACTGACGTGAATATTTGTCATTTTTGTATAGCTGATTTCGGTGACTTTGATCAGTATGAATCCCAGGACTTCCTTCAGAAATTTGCCTTATTTCCTGTGGTAAGACTCCTTTTGACATTGGGCCTTTATATAAACAGCTTATTTCCATGCCCTTAATACTCCCTGAAATGAATTCCAGGAATAGTGTTAAAGAATCAGTTCCCTCTGAGGAACAACGCAAGTATAAGTATTTTTCCTATAACACCTTTCTTGGTTGTGGTAAAGCCACGGGAACGGGAGGGTCTGCAGTCACGGGGCCATTCCCAGAGACGTCTGTTTTATGTTTGGATGTTGAGTCTAAAGAGGGGGATTCATTTCCTGCTTCTGAGGAGCCACACAGAGGTTTTGCTTTTAACCGAAGGCTTGAAACCTCCCAAAATTATGTTGAAACTAGAGACCCGTAGCATGATATTCGGGTAAGAATAGGCCTTCCTTCCCCTGGCTTCACTCCCAGCCGCCCAAAGCCGGCAAGCCCTTGCTTCTGTCTGGGACACCACTCCAGTAGCTCCCTCGGCCCCCCTTCCCCTCATAGTAGGCTTTACCCTGCTCCCTGCCTCCATATGCAAATTAACCTCCATCTTTGTTGGGTTAATTTGCATATCCACTCTGATTGGCTGTGGGTGTAGCAGAGTGATTGTTAATTTGCATATCTCTTTTATTAGGTAAGATAAATTTGGCTTCTCAGCAACAGTTTAAAAAGTAGATGATGGGAGGACACTGCCTTCTGCTCTGTTACTGGTTGCCTTGGCAGGAAAACTGCGCTGGAGCAACCAGGGGAGGGATGCTCTTCCGAGCATTGTCTGCATAGCCAATGGGTGTGTACAGGTGTCCTAGTGCCGGGATAGCAACTGGCCGTGGATGCTACCAACCTGACCTGACCCAGTGGGAACTTCCTTTGAGGCTGAGTGGAAAAGGCAGGGCGAGTGTTTGGCTCCTGAGCAGAAGCCACTAGATTCCTTAGGCAGTCCATGATTACGGGCTGGGGCCAAGCTCCCCCAGATTCCTACCCATCCTGCTTCTGCCTGACAGTGAGGAGAGTTGGGTAGCGTCAGCAGCAACGAATCTTCCTGAGAAATTGGGGTGACTCGTGTACATACTTACTGCAGTGTGTTTTCTTCAGGGGTGGTTGCAAGATGAAAAGGTATTGGAAGAAGCAACCCAAAAGGTGGCCTTACTGCATCAGAAATACAGGTAATGCTGAGAAAGGAAGGTGTGGCAATGGTATGGAACCAGTGCCTGTTTGAACTTGAAATGTGAAATTCAGCACTTAACGCTGCTGCTGCTGCTGCTGCTGCTGCTGCAACCGCTCCCCCTTTGGAGCGTCCGCATTTTCAGAGCACTCACTCTGTGCCGAGTGCTGGTCCAAGCACTTACCATGTTACCTCATCTATTATCCATGTTGTCCCCGTGAGGAGGCTGAGACCGTTCAAAGGGTGCCCATCCTCCACCCCGAGTATGAGAGGTTTTGGTGCCAACCGGTCCTCTGTCGGTCAGTTCAAGGTTGGAGAGACTCCTTTTCCTATGTGATGCAGCAGGCGCAGGGTTTTCTTCTCTTCACCTTTGGATGCTGTATCTCTGTCCTCTGGGGAAGCTGTGCTAAGAGCTACAGTGCTTATTGCACTGACTTACCATCCTGATAGACAATGACTTTCTTGGATTGTGAATCTGTACGTGTTGTTGGAAGAAAAACCCTCCCCTGGAGAATGCTAGGTCTCCATTCTAAAGCAAATACACAGTTCTAAGTATGTGATATGTCATTCTATTCTTATAACCACTCTTTAAGTCAATGTCATTATCTCCTTACAGATTGGGGGAGCCAAGCTCAGAAAGACTAAATAACTTGCCCAAAGTTACAGGTGGTAGAGGTGGGATTTTGGACCCAGGTCTGTCTGATTATAACCTATTGTTCATCCCCTCCCATTAAACATAACCTTGTGCCTTTAGTCTCTCCTCACTCAAATCCATACAATCGCTCACCAAGGATTAATCTCCCTAAAACATCACTGTTCCTCTCTCTTTCCCAGCCACCCCCACACCCTTTGTCAGATGCTCGTGAATTTGTTCTTGCTCTTCACTAGCCTGAGTTCATTGCCCCTGGTGTTAAAGACCTCCTATGAACTGGTTAAATCCTGCCTTCCCCCACCCCAGCATAATGAATCCCTCAGGCCTACCTCCCCTTATCTTTCGTTCCTTTCCTTCATTCATTTATTCATTCATTCATCTGCTTAAAGACATAGTGGGGGAGATAAGTTGAAAACAGTCGCCTGCCGTCCAGAAGATGCATTCCGTTCCCTGCCTTGCAGGCTAAGGGGTAGGCAGGACTACCCACTGAGGAGGCAGTTAGAACAGTCAGAACAGAATACGGGAGCAGCGGGGAAATGTGTACAGAATGTGGGTTTGCGTCGTGGGTTTGCATAGAGCTGGGATGTCTGACCTGGACTCGGGGTTCACAGCAGGTGATAGAGAAGGAGTGATGGACACCTAGGCCGAGCCTCGAGGGATAGGTGCACAGGTGAGTGACAGGCATCCTAGGAAGAGGGATTAGTGTGTGCAAAGGCCCAGAGGCCTGAGGGAACGTGGTGTATTCAAAGAAAGGCAGAGTTTGGGGAGGCTGAGGTATGGGGTGCCCTGTGGGTATGGGGGAGCAGCAAAGATGAGGCTGGAGAGGCAAGTTTCCATGCAGCTGAGCACTTTCTCTGTCCACACCACCTTCCTACCCACCCATCCTTCTAACGGTGTCCCCGGAGTAAAAAGGATTTCCATCCTCCTAACTCGTACTTTCCGCGCTTTGATCCCTTGGCATTGAGCATGGGATGCTCAGTACCACCTGCTGGTTTGGATAGTGAGCAGTTAGTGGCTTAGAAAGAATCCTAGCCTTTCCTCAAGATGTTCCAGGGGTTGTCTTACTGCCTGTGTCCCCCTCGCCTGTCCAAAGCACAGGGAGAGGATCCTCCCTAACTAACCTCCGTGTGCAGCACCGTGCTTTGCATGTGGTCAGTTTTCAGTCAGTGCTGGATTGATGTAACCCATGGCCGATGCTTAGAAACTTGGAATGTTTGTAATGTTTGAGGCCAATGCCTGTGTAGTATTTGAGAAAAGCTCTGTGGCTTTGTTTGTTGGTGTTTAGTTTTGTGGCCAATCTCACTGACATGGTTTGGGTTGCAGAGGGCTTGCAGCCCCGGAGGCGGAAATGCTGTACATGCAGGAGGTGGAGAGGATGGAAGGCTACGGGGAAGAGAGCTACCCTGCGAAGGTAAGCGCACGGCGGCCGGGGCGCTCCGAAATGGGTCTCAGGGTTCCCGGGGGATAGCGGGGAAGCCCAGGGCGCCCTGCTGTGCAAAGGCCCACCTCGTGCAAAGGCCGACCTCGTGCAAAGTTCTGGGCGTTTCAAAGCGGAGGTTCTTGTGGCCAAATGGATGCAGTGAACATGTAACTGATTTGCAGTTTGTTCTCTGAATGCTCTTGAGGGCGTTCCTTATGGGGCCCATCTCTCTTTCTTTTTTTTAATTGAGTTTTTACAGAGAGGAAAGGAGAGGGTCAGAGAGTTAGAAACATTGATGAGAGAGAAACAGTGATCAGCACTCCTGGTGTGCAGGAGGCAGCTTATCATTGTTTCTCTCTCATCAATGTTGTGCCCACAACCAAGGTACATGCCCTTGACCGGAATCAAACCCGGGACCCTTTAGTCCGGAGGCCGATTCTCTATCCCCCGAGCCAAAGCAGTTAGGCTCTTCTATTCACACATGTTTACGACACATTGGTAACTTTCAGACTTTTCCCCTTCAGAGCAGTTATCCCGTGAGTCTTCCGCGCATTCCTGCCTGGGAAAGAGGTTTGGGGACGGGGTGCAGGTGTGGTTGCTCTGCACCTGCCGCCTGAGTGTGTCTTTCTCCTTTCAGGACAGCCAAGGCAGCGACATCTCCATCGGAGCCTGCCTGGAGGGCATCTTTGTGAAGCACAAGAACGGAAGGCCTCCCGTGATATTTCGGTATTCTTCCTACATCGTTCCGAGCCGTGTCTGTGGCTCCCATTTTTAGTCTCGATGTTAGTTATATTGCTCATAAGTATCCCCCAAGGTCTCGTTAGGAAATGGAAATACGCCTTCCTAGGAAAAAATACCACCTCACTGCCGGCTTCTTCTTGTAAGCCGCTTTCTTCAAAACAGGTGTGCAGAAAATGGTGCTTGTAATAGGGGTCGACTTGGGACATACTTAAAAATGCGCCCCTTTTCTTCCCATATGGAGGTGTTCTCTTGATGTGTATTTTCATATGAGCTCTGATTTCTAGGGCTATTTCTTTTTTGTTAATCCTCACCTGAGGATATTTTTTCCATTGCATTTCAGAGAGAGTGGAAGGGAGGAAAGGAGCAAGGGAGGGAGGGAGGGAAGGACAGAGATGGAGAGAGAGAGAGGGAGAGAGAGAAACATTGATGTGACAGAGACACATCTACTGGTTGCTTCCCGCACTCAGAATGGGAAGCGAACCTTCAGCCCAGGTGTGGGCCTCTCTAGGGAAGCACTGGGCCTCACTGACCTTGGTGTCCTTGGGACCTAACCTCGTTTCTGACCTTGTCATAACGCACACCCTTTTGCACATCTTTGTAAGATGTTTGTTGAATGAAGAAAGGGGTCATTGGCAACTGGCTCATGTAGGGACCTTGGATCTAACTCATCTGACAAATGGAGATAAATATATTTTACGTTTTCAAGCATTCTTTGGCCTTGTTTAATATACATGCACTTTATTGCAGCTCTGGGTTATCACTTCAATTAGAAAATGCATGCTAGAGCATTAAAACAACAGTCTTATTTCCAAGATGATCAAATATTGATTTATGTATCAAGCTCAAACGTGGAAATCACATGTTCCACCTCGTGGTGTGCGCATGAGCACTCACATTGCCGCTTTCTGTTTGTCTCTCTCTAGGTGGCACGACATTGCTAACATGTCCCACAATAAGTCCTTCTTTGCCTTAGAGCTGGCCAGTAAAGAGGAGACCATCCAGTTTCAGACGGTGAGTGGGCAGCGGGAAGAGCATGGGATGTTCTTCCTGAAAGTTAACATGTTAGCATTTCTGTGTGTGTGTTTGGGGGGGTGAGGGTGGGTGGCATTAAAGTGATAATACTTTACAGTTTTATAAAATTCTATAACATTTCACCTAATGGTAGTTTTGTCATAACAGTGCACTTGACAAAAGTAATTGCTCAGTGAATATTGTCGAATGAATCCTTAGATGACTACTAAATGTAAGCAACTAAATAGGGGAGAAAGTAAGCACTGATATCTTAATTTCCATTAAGTGAATAGCTCTGTAGAAAGATTATTTTACAGTGATTTGTTTTTGCTCCCTTGAACACATGGCAATATTGAGTCACCGAGTCAAATGTTTTGTTTAAAAATGTCTCTGAGTTACCTATTTGTCAAGATGAAAGTAGGTATTTTCATAACTTTTCAATTTCTAAGTCATTTTCAAGCTGTTTAATACAAGAATCACACTGTTCGGATAGATTTTTTTGTCTTCGTAATTTAAATCCTAATGATAGCATTCCTGTGAAGACACAGTATTGGAAAAGGAAAGAGTCCCAGTGTGTTAAAAGTGACTTAACATAATTACGCCTTGTCCCCAGATACACTCTGTGTCACGCTGTAAATGTGCTCTCACTTATTTTATGCATATTTTACTTACTAGGAGGACATGGAAACAGCAAAATACATGTGGAGACTCTGTGTGGCGAGGCACAAATTTTACAGACTCAATCAGTGCAGTCTGTAAGTATATCCTGCTCATGGTGGAGAAAAGAAGAAGTTGAGACATTTTCATCTTGAATTGTATTGTATCATCTAGAAAGGCCAGTTTTATGAAATAGGATATTTCAAATGGCATTTTGATGATAAACTCTTGGCTGTTTTTGCATGTTAAAGTGATATCCCTAAAATTTTTAAAATGTATTTTGCTTTGGACCAACTTCTAATAACTACAGATATGCCTCTAAGATTTCTTTGAACCATTTACTAGAATCATTCTAATTTTTGAAGTTAGAAACTGAATATTTTTTATTTTTTTTAATCAGCATTTTGTGTAATTAAGGATTATTGCTTTCAAGCCATGTGAAGAATGTATGGCTCTTTTTCCTAACATAGTTTTCTTAACCTACATCCACTGCCCCCTACTGGATCATTGTCATCAGCACATAAACATGCTGTAATATTTCACATCTTAAAACACTTTTTCTTTGTGCCACAAGCTCCCTAGCTGTGGCATTGTGTCTCTGCTCTCCTTTATAGTAAATTTCTTTCTGTTTTTTAAAAAATATATTTTATTGATTTTTCACAGAGAGGAAGAGAGAGGGACAGAGAGCTAGAAACATCGATGAGAGAGAATCATCGATCAGCTGCCCCCTGCACACCTCCTACCCGGGATGTGCCCGCAACCAAGGTACATGCCCTTGACCTGAATCGAACCCGGGACCTTTCAGTCCGCAGGCCGATGCTCTATCCACTGAGCCAAACTGGTCCCGGCTGTTTTTTATTTTTATTTTTTAATATAAATATTGATTTCAGAGAGGAAGGGGGAGAGAGAGAGATGGAAACTTCAATGATGAGAGAGATTCATTGATTGTCTGCCTCCTGCACGTCCCTTATGGGGATCGAGCCCGCAACCCAGGCATGTGCCCTTGACGGAAATTGAACCTGGGACCTTTCAGTCCATAGGCTATCCACTGAGCCAAACTGCGGTCTGCCCCTGTGCGGACTGTTGGAGTGTCCGTGTCTGCGTTGTGATGCGATGTGTCTGCCTTGTCTGCCGTGGCTCCCCGAGGGCAGGCTCCTCCCATCCATCTGTGTGCCCTGGAGCCTGGCGGGGGGCCTCGTGTTCAGGCTCAGCACCTGGTGGAAGCTTGTATGACACAGTGATGGATCCGTGGGGAGAAGAGCCCTCTCGCTCCTTGTTGCTTTCCTTTTACTGCTGATTGTCAATTGGAAAAAAAAATGGGCCAGAAGGAAGAGGAAAGGCTGGGGAGTGCTTGTGTTTTACAGGGACCTGGGTGTGAAGAGAACCTCCATCAGGAGAAAATGTGCAGAACCACCTGACGATTAGCACTTAGGTCCCCATCCTCCCCTCCCTGCATCCCTGCATCCCTACATGCGTGTTTTCAGCCGAATCCTCCTGCTGGTCTGGTGATGGGGTTTCTGAAAGCACCAGCTGGTGGAGAGGAGAACCCCTGCTTCCTTGTGATGTGGGAGCCTCTGCTTGCTGCCTGGCTGGGATTTGTGGTGCATTTGTGGATGGAAATGTTTTGCTGCTGCTAGATTTGGGAGTGTTGCTAGTCCAGGATGGTTGCATTTGGGGCTCCTCCGGGCTAGGGGGGCGGGTAGGTTCTAGGCGTATAATCAGTTATCAGGAGCCTGCGCCCAGGAAGCTGACAGACCTGCCTGTTCAAATGCCGGTTCTGCCGCTTATTTTCCACATGAGCAGCAGTAACTTACTTCATCCGAGTATCAGTTGCTTCATCTGTGAAATCAGGGTAACAGCCGCCCTGCCGCACGGGGCTGGTGTGGGCTCCCCGGGATGATCCCGCTCCGTCTTCAGCCCTGTCTCAACAAGTCCTGCCATTTATTCTCCTCGGGGCTGGCAGCCTTTTCTTGTTTTGTCTTCCCGATGCACGCATGCCAGTGATTTCCTTCCTGCCTTCTTCACCGGCCTTGTGTCAGCAGCTCCCGTCAGCATTGAAAACGGCCCCCAGAGTCCGGAAAACACACCAACAGTTCCCCCACGTTCTGTCGTGTATTGGGTGCGGGGTAGCTGGTCCCAAATAAAATGCATCAACAAGGATACTGGCAGGAAGAAAGGGGAGGTTAGAAAATTAGAACGAGGGCTGGGCTGACTCCGCCAAATGGCGTGGCGGGAGAAAGAGGACCTCGCTGGTGTGTGTGCAGCGGGCAGTGTCGCCCACGTGCTGGGCGCTGCCGGCCAGGGTCCAGGGTAGTGCGTGGGGGGGCTGCCGCCGGTGTCCTGGGCTCTGCCTCCCGGGGTTCGTGTCTGACACACTGCGGCTGACTTTGGCTGCAGGCGGGGCAGCTCTGGGCATGTCGTTTGAGGATTCTGTCGGCAATCCTTCCTCCCAAGTCTCAGTTTCACATTTGTAGTGCTTTCAAGTTCAGTCCACATCAGTGAGTCTCTGGGCTAAATAGAAACTTCAGAAGACCAGTTTGCCTAAACCTACCTTGACCTTGGAGAATGAGCAAAGGAAGAGTGAATTTCAAGGCTGCAAAAAGTGCAGTGTCTTCAAATTCTGGACACAGATTTTAGGAATATGAACACGCAGTTAAGGACTATTTAAAAAAAAAATAAAGCCGCCTCCTCCTTCTCCTCTTTCTCTTCCTCCTCCTCCTCCTCCTCCTTCTTCTTAAATATATTGTTATTGATTTCAGAGAGAAGGAAGAGGGAGAGAGAGACAGAAACATCCATGATGAGTGAGAATCATGGATCGGCTGCATCCTGCAAGTCCCCCACGGGGGGTCAAACCCACAACCCGGGCATGTGCCCTTGACCAGAATCGAACCCGGGACCCTTCAGTTCGCAGGCCAACGCTCTATCCACTGAGCCAAACGGGCCAGGGCAGACACAGCTTTCTCAACCTGCTTCACCAAGGAGGCCTCCTTCTCTACCGGCATGTGTGGCATTTCTGTAGTCTAACGGAAGTGGTGTCCACTATGTTGAGTAACATAAATCCTGGCAGAACGGAGCGTCCTTGGGAAAGAGACATCGGCTCGTCAACAGGGTTATTTATTACATTCCAAAGATAATGAAAGAAGTTATTAAAGCCTTTAATTTAAAAAGAATCATCTGGTCAAAGCGGTTGTAGTCGCCCAGTGGTAAGCTAGTGGACAGGGTTTGAATGCGATGTTCGTTGTGAGAGCGCTAGGAATGCCGGCCGGGGAGACGGGGCTCCGTGTCCTGGGGCCCGAGTGTTCACTCTGTGCTGTGGGTTTGCAGTCATCAGTCCTTGGAGCAGTGCAACCGAAGGTCACAGCATATTTCTGTAATCATAATTACGTGTCACGTCGGATCACAAGCCAGAACAGAGGGCGAAAGGTTTTTTTTTAAAGTGCTTTGACAAAATTATGTAAGTCATCAAAGCCAAGAATCCGTTGTGCTTATGTTCCTAGCTCTCACTTTCAACAAAACGGACCACACAAAAACACAAAATGCCTGCCTCTGTGTAAAGACTGTAGAATTACAAATGGGCTTCTCTGTTGCTTGTTTCTAATTTTATTCAGAGACGGGGCTTGTCGGGACTAGTTTAAACCCTCAGATTAACTGGTAAATGTTAGCTGGCCCTCCTTCTTGTTCTCATTGCCCTTTAAAAACATTTATTTTTTCCCACCACCATTGATCCCTCCTATGCCCTCTCCCACCTCCACCCTTCTCATTGCTTTTTAAAAAGTACATTTAAAACCAGAGAGAAGTTTCTTGAAAGGAAGGCAAAGAAGTGGGTTTACCATAGGCCCACTAAAACAATTTTCCTACGTTTTTGCTTTCTCTAACTTAATTCCTTAGAAGAAATACAGGTTCTTAAGTTACCGAAGTTACAACTTATCTCTTCATTATGTTTGGAGTCTGTGGTTCACAGAGTTTAACTAAAGGCAGTTGCTTCTGGCTTTGGGGCTGGCAGCTGAAGGCCGCCCCTCCCGTGTATTAGGGGGGTGGTCAGTGCTGAGCCAGGCCTGTGGAGCGATGCATTTGCCCTGTCTTGCTGCCTCTGGGGCGAGTTTGTGGGTGGCCTTGCCTCGCCTCCTCCCCGCTCTGCTTTTCCTGGAGGGACCGGGGAAGGTCCCGTCTCCCGCCCACCTCCCGTTGTCCCCTCTGGTAATCCAGGCAGCAGATGCTGCAGGAGGAGGCTCAGCCTCTGGCGGGGTCAGAGAGGCCTGGGCAGCGGGACGGGGCCAAGGCCATGCCAGGGATGGGGATCCTCCTTCCTTGACTCAGATTTGAGATTGGATTACTTTGTCTTTTGCATGGGAACCTTTATCATGTTACCGTCCTATTAATTTGTTCTGGTAGAATTAGGAAGATGGCATGTATGTATGAGAGAGTGAGTGAGAGAGATAACGTACGTATACTCTTCTAAGGACACGCCTTATTTTACAGGCAAACACCGACCGTCACCGTGAACCTGATTAGGAGGAGGTCTTCTTCAAGGATGTCTCTGGTAAGAAAGAAGGAAAGCCACGCTGGCTGCGTTTCCGTTAGTGCAGTGGTCGGCAAAATCATTAGTCCACAGAGCCAAATATCAACAATACAACGACTGAAATTTCTTTGGAGAGCCGAATTTTTTAAATGTAAACTTCTTCTAATGCCACTTCTTCAAAATAGACTCTCCAGGCTGTGGTATTTTGTGGAAGAGCCACACTCAAGGGGCCAAAGAGCCGCATGTGGCTTGAGAGCCGCAGTTTGCCGACCACAGCCTGAGTGATTCATCTTTCTTAATAGAGTAGGCTTATGGCAGTGCTGATTTTTAGTGTGAACATAAAAGTGTGTCAATATTCTATTGTTTTTTTGACCAAAGAAATGGTGATTTCCATCCTCCCCCCCCCCCCAAAAGGGTAAGCCCAGTATTGGTATAACATTTATTAGATTATACATTGAAATATTAGGTCGAATATATAATAGAAAAAAGAAAAAAAGAAAAAAAAGAAATATTAGGTCTAATCTAATGTTTAAAATTTTGACTGTGAGCCAAGAGTAATCAGGAGTTCGTAGATATTTTTTTTAATATATTTTATTGATTTTTTTACAGAGAGGAAGAGAGAGGGCTAGAGAGTTAGAAACATCAATGAGAGAGAATCATTCATCAGTTGACTTTTGCACACCCCCTACTGGGGATGTGCCCACAACCAACATACATGCCCTTGACCGGAATCGAACCCGGGACCCTTCAGTCCGAAGGCAGACGCTCTGTCTTCTGAGCCAAACCGGTTTCGGCAGGAGTTTGTAGATAATTTAAAGAACTGGACAGTTTTGCCTTTTAAAATGAAATTTACTCCATATAAGCTTCTGACATTCATATGTTTACAGGAGGATCCAGGGCATTTTTGCCTGTCCCTCCTTGCCCGTAACTTTTCGGTCGCAGCCCTTCTCTTGTGCTGTGTGATGTCTGCCCTCAGTGCATGGGGCTTGGCATTGCCACTCAGGGAAGCAGTGAGAATGGCAGATAGGAGCTACGGATTTTTATGTTCACTTTTCATGTATGTCTGTGCTCCTTTGGGAGTGTCTTAGTGGAGAGGAAGAAGCCAGCAGACAACGCCTTTGCATGTTACCTAGGCAGTGTGTTCTAACCCTGCCTCCAACTTCCCATTTTTCAGCCTAAGCCTCAGCCCTATGTGATGCCCGCCCCACCCCCGCTGCATTACAATGGACATTACACAGAACCCTACACTTCTTCTCAAGGTAAGGGGCACTGGCTCTCAGGGGCCTGACAGCATGATTACAGTTTGAGTATATCATGAGATTTGGGAACCTTGAAGCCAGTATAATTTTTGACTGAAGTGACATGCAAAATTAGTGTGATGATTGTAGCCATGCTAGATTCATAGGATAGGCCGCCATTATATTCTGTTTCTTGGACATGCATAGAAAACATGCAGTGCATTAGTTCCCCCTTGGGGAAACGAAGGGCTGTTTCATCGGTCCAGTCAAACGTGTTTTTGACTTTCAGAAAAAGACAATGTGTTGTGTTGTAAGTGTACTCTTTGAATTTCAAATCTTTGACTTGATTCTTGTGATCCTCCAATCTGCTGTATAATATTTTTTATTTCAGTCAGTGTATGCTTAATTTCTAGTTGGTCCTTTTTCATATCCTTGAGAGTCTCACTAAATTTATTGGCCTTTTCTAGAAAATTCTTGAAAAACCTTATAACTGTGGTTTTGAACTCTATATTCAATCGTTTGCTTTCCTCCATTTTTTTTTTTTTTTTTTTTCATTTGTGACCTGCTTCTTTGACTCTGCATTTTGGCTGCTTCCCTGAATTGATAGAGTGGCTTTGTGGCTAGGTGTCCTATAGGGTCCAGTGGATCAGCCTTCCCAGTTACCTGAGATGGAACACTCTTGGTGCACTCCCTTGTGGGCTGTGTGCACAGTCTTGTTGTAGTTAAGCCTTGATTGTTGTTGGTATCACTGGGAGGAATTGACCTCCAGGCCAATTGGCTGTGAGGATCAGCTGTGTCTACATTGGGAGAACTTCTGTGCTGGAGAAACTCTTATGAGACAAGGCTTACAAAAACCTCTGTGCTCAGTTTGGATGGGGTGGAGTCTCAGGGCAGAGCTGACAGCAATGGCTTCCTGTCAGCTCTGCTCTAAGAGGCCCCTGGGTCTCAGTGTCCTGTGGTAATCACTGCAGGCATCTCTGAGAGAAAGCCGCCTTTGAGTGTTGCCCGCTGCCAGACAGTCCAGTTTCTCCTCGAATGAGTCTGGCTCCCAAGAGTCTCGCCTGGAACTGGAGTTAAGAGCAGTTGGAAGCTTTTGTCTCCCTCCCAGTTGAGAAAGCCAGCCATGTATTCAGTTGACAGCCCTCTCCGCGCACGCACACACCTCCGTACCTCTGCCTTCTGTAGCTCCTCTGAGTCTCAGTGCTTTTCTCTTTCCTTCTAGTTGTATAATTTCCACTCAGCCAGCCTTCCTGTGGTTCTTGGATGATGTCCGTTTTGTCTTTTAGTTGTAGTTTTGAAATTATTGTGTGAGGCAGCAATTTAGGTGTTTACCTATGACACCATCTTGGTTTCTCGCAATTGTATTCTTAATATTAGACTAGATTTGCCTCATCGTTATTGCGTGCCATGTCCTGAACTTCATCTTCGGAGTTGGCGGAGCCATCCCATACTATAGACGAGGAAATGACCTGCCCAGGGTTACTCAGTATGTGTGTGGGGGAAGTCAGGTCACTTCAGTACCATTTCCATAAACTACATCATCAACATTCAAGACCCCTCTCAGTATCTGTCTAGAGTAATTAGTCTGGTCTAGTCCATTTTTTTTTTTTTTTAAAACACCTCATTTTAAACTACCGTATTTTTCGGACCATAAGACGCACTTTTTTCCCCCCAGGAGTGGGGGGAAAAAGTCCCTGCGTCTTATGGTCCAAATATAGCCTACACATATACTTTAAAAAAAAAAGTTTTTTTACTTGCCCGGCTCTGTGTGGTCTCTGTGTGCTTGCCCGGCTCTAAAATGGTTCTAAATGCTGCTGTTTACTTTACAGGGTTGATTACATGTGTTTATGACTGTGATGTTGGGTTTAATGCACATAAAATATTTTAGGACACTGTTTCAGAATCTTTTTTTCTTCATTTCCCTTCTCTAAAAACTGGTGCGTCTTATGGTCCGGAGCGTGTTATGGTCCAAAAAATACGGTATATCTTACTCTTTTCCCCCAGATAACCTCTTTGTCACCAACCAGAATGGATACTACTGTCACTCTCAGACCAGCCTGGATCGAGCCCAGATCGACCTCAACGGCCGCATCCGGAACGGCAGCGTCTACAGCGCCCACAGCACCAGCTCCTTGAACAACCCCCAGGCCTACCCGCAGCCCTCACCCATGTCCTCCAACCCCAGCATCACGGGGAGCGACGTCATGCGGCCCGACTACATCCCGTCCCACCGGCACAGCGCGCTGATCCCCCCGTCCTACCGGCCGACCCCCGACTACGACACGGTGATGAAGCAGCTCAACCGGGGGATGGCTCCTGCCGAGCGGCAGAGCCACTCGCTGCGAAACCTCAACATCGGCCACTCGTTCGCCTACAGCCGGCCCGACGCCGCGCTGGTCTACAGCCAGCCCGAGATCCGGGAGCACGCCCCCTTCCCGTCCCCCCAGTCCGCCCACTACCCGTTCAGCCTCAACTACAGCTTCCACAGCCAGTGCCCCCACCCCTACGCCGCCGAGCGGAGGCCCGTGGTGGGCGCCGTCAGTGTGCCCGAGCTGACCAACGTGCAGCTGCAGGCCCAGGACTGCCCGGCCCCCAACATCATGAGGACCCAGGTGTACCGCCCGCCCCCGCCCTACCCACACCCGCACCCGCGGCCCGCCAACAGCACCCCGGACCTGTCCCGCCACCTGTACATCAGCAGCAGCAACCCTGACCTCATCACCCGGCGCGTGCACCACTCGGTGCAGACCTTCCAGGAGGACAGCCTGCCCGTGGCCCACTCCCTGCAGGAGGTCAGCGAGCCCCTCACCTCGGCCCGGCGCGCGCACCTGCAGAAGAGGAACAGCATTGAGCTGGCGGGGCTGACCCACGGCTTCGAGGGCATGAGGCTCAAGGACAGGTCCATGTCGGCCTCGGCCGCGGACGTGGCCCCCAGGGCCAGCACCGCGGGGGGCTCCCAGCCCAGTGTCTTCCCGGACCGGACAAGACGGGGAGAGGCGGCCGAGCAGGAAGGCCTGAGATACGGTCACAACAAGTCCCTGTCCGAGGCCACCATGCTGATCCACAGCAGTGAGGAGGAGGAGGAGGAGGAGGAGGAGCTGGAGGAGGACGGCAGGGCACAGGCTGTGCTCGCCCCATGCACACGGGAGCCCCGGGGCAGTCACTCCCAGGAGCCGCCGCCTGCAGGCTGCTCCTGCACCGCGGCCGCCCCGGGCGTGGGCCCTCTGCACATCCACGAGCCCAAGGCCCACGTCCCCGAGGCCGAGAGGAGGGGGAGGGAGGGCAGCCCCGTGCACGTGCCTGCGGAGGCCCGGCGGCCCCGGAGGGACGGGCTGCTGACGCCCTCCATGTCCGAGTCTGACCTCACCACGTCGGGGAGGTACCGGGCCAGGAGGGATTCTCTGAAGAAGAGGCCGGTGTCCGACCTCCTCTCGGGAAAGAAGAACATCGTGGAAGGGCTTCCGCCGCTGGGGGTAAGTGTGAGGGGTGCAGGGGAGCCACAGCCACCCACCCGCTCAGTGCCCTGCAGGCTGGGGTTTCTCAGCACCTTCTGCGCTCCTCGATCTCTTCTCTGGCTCAGTATTTTTTTTATGTTTCCAGCTCTTTTTCTTTCTTTTTATTTCAGAGAGGAAGGAAGAAGGAGAGAGAGATGGAAACATCAGGGATGAGAGAGAATCACCGACCGGCTGCCTCTTGCGGCCCCCATTGGGGATCGAGCCCGCAACCCAGGGATGTGCCCTTGACTGGAATCGAACCTGGGGCCCTCCAGTTTGCAGGCTGGTGCTCTATCCACTGAGCCAAACCAGCTAGGGCCAGCTCTTTTTCATTTAACATTTTTTATCCCTCTTTTGCCCTTGACTATGTCTTTGACTTATTTGGAACACATTTGAGTTCTATTATCTATGGAAGCGATAGAGGTTGATGACTTGTTAGTGGTTTTTCTGGAGATAGATTAAATGTAAACGTTGGGAACTCTGTGGAATAGAGTAGAAAGAATGAATGGAACGCTTCAGCCACGCAGTGTGAAGGGAAAGGGAGCTGAGGTTTGGTGACCTGAGCCCAGATTGCTTTGTCCGCCGCCTGTTCGCAGCCCCTGTGCTGGCGCAGCAGCCAGGGCCGCCTTTGTTCCGTTTGCTGCTTTCTCCTGGGATGTCCGAGAGCAGCGTCCACACCGGGCAGTGTTCCTCACGCGTCCGTGTGCCGGGCGTGTGGATGCAGCTTCGGATGTTGGCTGTGATCCCTGAGGGCTGTAGCATGATCCTGGGGTTGGGAAGGTGGCTCTTGGTCAGGAAAGCTCCAGGTCTCTTTGAAAGAAAGATGAACTGAGAACCCAAGGAAGGTCCCTCGTAGAAAATACAGGGAGCCCTAACCGGTTTGGCTCAGTAGATAGAGCATTGGCCTGCGGACTGAAAGGTCCCAGGTTCGATTCCGGTCAAGGGCACGTACCTTGGTTGCAGGCACATCCCCAGTAGGGGGTGTGCAGGAGGCAGCTGATCGATGTTTTCCCTCTAATCAATGTTTCTAACTCTATCCCTGTCCCTTCCTCTCTGTAAAAAAAATCAATAAAAATATTAAAAAAAAAGAAAATGCAGGGTTACTAGTAAATAATCAGGATAATAAGTAACCATGACCTGGTTAAGCACGCCTTACCCATTGGAAGGAAAATGTAAAAGAGCGTAACATCATCCCTAGATGCCTTTTTCATAA
This sequence comes from Pipistrellus kuhlii, assembly GCF_014108245.1. Lineage (NCBI taxonomy): Eukaryota > Metazoa > Chordata > Mammalia > Chiroptera > Vespertilionidae > Pipistrellus > Pipistrellus kuhlii. The sequence continues at coordinate 1,776,959 of NW_023425404.1, forward strand.
CATCTACATGGGCTTTGCCATGTCCAGTCTACAACAGGCCTATTGTTCCTGCGGGGGAGGAAGCGGACTCAGATATTCAGTAGCTTTCCAAGGTCGCAGAGCGAGTGAGGGACTAACTGTAATTTTATTTTTATTTTTTTATTTTATTTCATTTTTTTAATATATTTTAGTGATTTTTAAAAAAAATATATTTTATTGATTTTTCACAGAGAGGAAGAGAGAGGGATAGAGAGTTAGAAACATCAATGAGAGAGAATCATTGATCAGCTGCCTCTTGCACACCCCCTACTGGGGATGTGCCCGCAACCAAGGTACATGCCCTTGACCGGAATCAAACCCGGGACCCTTTAGTCCGCAAGCTGATGCTCTATCCACTGAGCCAAACCGGTCCAGGCTATTTTATTGATTTTTCACAGAGAGGAAGAGAGAGGGATAGAGAGTTAGAAACATCGATGAGAGAGAGTCATTGACCAGCTGCCTCTTGCACACCCCCTACCGGGGATGTGCCCACAACCAAGGTACATGCCCCTGACCGGAATGGAACCCGGGACCTTTCAGTCCACAGACCAACGCTCTACCACTGAGCCAAACCGGTTTCGGCACTAACTGGAATTTTCAACTGGCATTTATCTCTGTAACGTGTTCTCTTATCTGCTACACTGTTCTCCGGCAGTTATACTGTATATATAATGTGTTGTTAAGTAATAATTGCTTATCTAAGCCTCGCTGTTCTCTGCCTTCCCACCGAAACCTTCTAACTTTGAGTCCCCGAGCTTTGGCCAAGCCTGCGTGGCCTTGGCCTGCCAGGGTGTCCACTCTGAGACGTCTTGCTGCAGCAATCAGGCTTCCGCTCACTGCCTGGGCCTCCACTCCCAGCCAGAAGCCATGCGCTGACCTGTCCATTCTGTCTCACATGGCTCCCGGGTCCTGGCAGCTGGGATTCCTCAGCTCTGCCAGACGGCAACCTCAAACATGGGCCCATTGCCAGCGAGGTTCTGGCCTTGTATTTTTAAAAAATATATATTTTGTTGATTTTTTACAGAGAGGAAGGGAGAGGGAGAGAGAGCTAGAGACATACATGAGAGAGAAACATCGACCAGCTGCCTCCTGCACACCCCCCACTGGGGATGTGCCCGCAACCAATGTACATGCCCTTGACCGGAATCGAACCTGGGACCTTTCAGTCCGCAGGCTGACGCTCTATCCACTGAGCCAGACCGGTTTTGGCTAGGCATTGTATTTTAGATCCTCTGAGATGCTGTAAGCATCTTCATAAATAGGAAAAAGTTCCCACGATGTTACTGTGCTTATGAAATAGATAAGTACCCATAAATTAAAACTACTTATAATAGTGCTGTGGATTTAACTGTGTTTTCTTTTAATGAATTTTGGGTTTGAGTAATTTAAGTTTACTTCTAATTTTGTGGGAAAGCACATTCTTACTGCCCTACCTGTGCACTCAGGCCCCTGCCTCAGGTTGGCTGAAGGTGTGGGCTCATCACCAGTGGCTCAGGGTGGGGCAGGGGGTGGATGTGATTCCACAGTGACCCCGCTGGAGCCCCTGAGCCAGCTGCACAGTCCCTTTCATAGTGAATACTCTCCCCTAAGTACATCAAGACCTGTCCATCATTTTCATGAGACCGAGTCTTTTCCCCAGAAGATACTTGTTTTAGTGTGGTCCAGTAGGGAGGCCTCTTGTCTCTGTGCGCTTTTAGTGGGCCAACAAGTCCTGCTAATTCTGAGGATTTTGACCAATTTGGTTCCCTAAAAACACAAGTTTTCTCTCTCACTGACTTTTAAGACCTACAGGATTAATTTAATAAGACTATGTGATTGGCTTGTGCTTTTTGCTCCCCTTCTTTTCCCTTAAGGGATTCTCTTTACTTGAAAAACGTGCATGGGAGCTGGGGCCAGGGGACAGGTACAGGACCAGATAGTGGGAAAACTGCTCTGAGTCTAGACCACATGTGTCAAACACAAGGCCCGCGGGCCAAATCCGTCCCGCCAGGCCTTGCAATGTGGCCCGCACTTCGCTGTCATCACTGCACTCCGCTGCGTTTCCATCACAATGACAGTTTATGACTGTTCAGTAAACCATTCGGCCCGCGATTTAGGCTGGATTTTAGATTTTGGCCCCTTCTCTGATTGAGTTCGACACCCCTAGTCTAGACCCTGCCCTTTTTTTTAAAGTATATTTTTATTGATTTCACAGAGGGAGAGAGAGATAGAAACATCAATGATGAGAGAGAATTATTCATCAGCTGCCTCTTGCACGCCCTACACTGGGGATCTAACCTACAACCTGGGCATGTGTCCTGACTGGGAATCAAACTATGACTTCCTGGTTCATAGGTCAGCACTCAACCATTGAGCCATGCCGGCCCTGGGTAGAGCCTGCCTTTTAAAAAATTATTATTATTATTATTAATATTATTATTATTATTATTATTATATTAGTTCTCTGCTCAGTGGGCAAGACCCTTGTGTACCAGAACCTCAGTTTCCCTGTCTGTCACCCAGGGGCAGTCATCTCTGCTCTGCCTGCCGTGGCATGAAGTTTTCCGTAAGGATAGGCATGAAAATTGCTTCTGAATTCTATATGCAGCGTAACTGATTTTATTGAAAGGTGCTATTTATTGTTTTGACACCGATGACCATTTCTCTATATGAAGAGGCAGTTGTGTGACCTTGGGCAGCTTTTTAATCTCTCTGACTCCGTTTTCCCTTTTGTCAAGGAAGAGGAGCCCAGAGAGTTGTTGGGGGGATAAAGTGGGCTCCTGCACACAGGCAGTGCTCAGAGTTAACCTGCTCCTGGGATGTGGCACCATACATTTCTCTCACCAGCTACCCCGGAATTGAATAGCTCAGCCCTGTTGCCACTGTATCGCTTAACTGTGACAACCAAGACACTCAGCTCACACACCAAGGTGAATCGAGGTTATAGAGGCTTAGGATTAAAAACAGTGACATCAGTTGCAGACACGCAGGATCACTTTAGCACTCTCCACCCTTCTCCACCTCAGGGACGTGATCGCTATCTGAAAAGGTGGACTGGTTTGAGTGCTCATGCAGCTGCATCAAGATTTTCTTTGCATTGTACAGTCTTAGTGCTCTGTGGTGGTTCTCTCGTAAGAAATCACCTGCAGGTGTTCAGAGCCACGGGCTGTGCTCTCAGGGCTAAGAAAGGGGTATGGCTGCTTTTGACTCTATGCCCCTTTCCTCAAACTCTGGCCTTAGCAGTAGCCTGGCAGCCAATCAGCTTCCTGCACCTGATCTTCCGCGGGGGCATCTTGACCCACCCCACCCTGAACGGTGAGAACTGACCGTTAAATCTTCAGGACTCTTGTGATTCAGTTGATGTTACATTGACATTTTGAAATAGGCCATTGTGGGAGTATTTGTTCCATGGAAATTGGCAAACTTGACAAATCAGAACTTTGCCCCTCTGGAGAGCCAGTGTGTTTTGTACACGTTTTCACCTGCACAGGAACCTTTAGTCTCCCTCTCTCCTCTGTTCCCGTCTCCCTCCTCCTCTCTGCCTCTCAGGCTGGTAGAGCTGGTTTCATTTATGAGGCAGAACTGAGAAAACCATGTTTAAAAAATTGGGGATACTGCTGTTAGGATAATTATGACTTCCAAGGTGGTGCAGAACATCTAAGGAAACTTAGCATTCTTAGGCTTATTTGCCTTAGAGACAATCACTCACTTTAACCTTAAGTTTAGGAACATCTGATCTCAGGAGAGAGCTTCTGTTGATGTACTCTCTCTCTTTTTATTTTTTTATTTTTTAAATATATTTTATTGATTTTTTACAGAGAGGAAGATAGAGGGATAGAGAGTTAGAAACATCGATGAAAGAGAATCATCGGTCAGCTGCCTCTTGCACACCCCCTACTGGGGATGTGCCTGCAACCAAGGTACATGCCCTTGACTGGAATCAAACTTGGGACCTTTCAGTCCCAAGGCCGACGTTCTATCCACTGAGCCAAACCGGTTTCGGCTCTCACTCCTTTTAAATAAATGTGTTTTTATTGATTTTGGAGAGAGGAAGGGAAAAGGAGAGAGAGAGAAACGTCAATGAGAGAGAACCATTAGCATCAATGGGCTACCTCCTACACGCCCCCTACTGGGGATCGAGCTCACAACCGTGGGCACATGTCCTGACCAGGAGGTGACCTCTTCGTGTGTGGGTTGATGCTCAACCACTGAGCCACATCAGTAGGATATGATGATGTGCCTCTCTTATATCTGATCTTTCTGGTGTCATGATGGAGATTTTAGCTCTGCTTGGTTTTCCTGGTTTAAAAATGTGGTGATCTGCCGGGACTGGTTTAGCTCAATGGATAGAGCATCGGCTTGGGGACTGAAGGGACCCGGGTTCGATTCCGGTCAAGGGCATGTACCTTGGTTGCGGGCATATCCCCAGTAGGGGGTGTGCAAGAGGCAACTGATCGATGACTCTCTCTCATCGATGTTTCTAACTCTCTATCTCTCTCCCTTCCTCTCTGTACAAAATCAATAAAATATATTTAAAAAAAAATAAAAAAAATAAAAACGTGGTGATCCAACTCAGGTCACACAAGCCTGAAACATAACACAGAACAGAACAACATGCTACCATAGCAAACATTCCATTTTTTCCCCCCCAGAATGATTTAAATAACTAATATTTTTTCCCCTAATTTATATATTTTTTAAAAGACATCAAAGCTTCTTGCAATCAGGAGGTTGTATTTAAAGCCTTTTTTTATGTACAGTAGCTGATTTTGGTGTGCTGAGTTGAAATTGGGGAGTTCTATGCAGGAATGCTGACTGCTGGGAGCCTCACCTTTCATTACAACAGAACCCCGAAACCAGCTGCATTTCAAAACCTCCTATCTGGGCGACTTATCTGGGCTTTGGCCTTGAAAGGAATGTCACCCTCCTAATATTTGTTAGACCAGTGTGCGCGAGTGTGTGAAGGAGCGGCAATTTCTCCTGTGTGTTGCCAGTCTTCAGTTTCTCTTCCAAGGGGCTGTGCTTGTGTATATTTCATATATACATACGACTATTTTTACAGGGAATGAAAAAGAGCCGAGTAGATGCAAAAAAAATGGGTCCTCTCAAGCTGGCTGCCCTGAACGGACTCTCGCTGTCTCGCCTGCCTCTGCCGGACGAGGGGAAGGACATGTCAGCCAGAGCCACCAATGACGAGAGGGTACGTACCAGTGGGCCGGTCCCCTCCCCAGCTGGCTGCTAACGCGCTGTGTGCTTCCTGAGATCTCAGAGCCTTTTCCGACCCTTTCAGTGATGATACATGAGTGTTAAGGAATTTTGTGATCTGGACCTCAAACTTGGGGCAAATTGATAGCTAATGTCTTAAGTTCAGGCTAGAATGTTTTTTTTTTTTCTTTTTCTTTTTTCTTTTCTGCATGTTATGCTTTACCTTCTTCCAGCCATCTGTGGCAGTCTTGGTTTTTGATGGCTTTCAAGTTAGAGAGGAGATCTGTAAATGCCTCTGAGAACACACAGGGAAGAAGGCAGATGTTGCTTTGATCGCACTGAAAATTCTCTCCATAGCAAAGGATTACTGAAGCTTTCAGAACTTCCTTGGCGACCACGACAGACGTGAAGCACACCAAGCAAAAATGAATGTGCTTCCCACTGGGTGCTGGAGATGGTTTCCAGCATTTACCCCTGTCTGCAGCTTTTTATATGATTATACGTTATAAGATTGAGGCATGCGTTCATTGATATTGGAATCAATGATCCTACTCTAGGAATACTGACTTCCACAGGGAATTTCCTGTGTCATAGGGATCACAAAACTGACCCTAATTTAGAGAAATTGAATCCACAGATTGCTTTAGGCCAACTTTTCACCTTTAAGCGGAACGTTTTTGCTTTTGTTTCTCATCAGTAAGATTAATGCATTTGCTCTTGTTATGGCTTGGTAAAAATTTAGCTCTGGTTTCACCCAGAATTTTTACTTGAAGCAGCTGTACAGCCAATGGATAGCTGTGCCTGTGACTTTATCCTTGTCGTCCCCTGCTTTCTGTTGACAGTGTAAAATTCTGGAACAGCGGTTGGAGCAGGGAATGGTGTTCACAGAATATGAAAGAATCCTCAAAAAACGGCTCGTCGATGGGGAGTGCTCAACGGCCCGACTCCCCGAAAATGCAGAGAGAAACCGGTTCCAGGACGTGCTTCCCTACGACGACGCCAGAGTGGAGTTGGTCCCAACCAAAGAGAACAACACTGGGTACATCAACGCGTCCCACATTAAGGTGAGAGGAGCATTTACACTGACGAGCAAGACGGGAGGCTGTGAGTTCAAGTACACGACCTAGAATGACATTCATACTTGTATTCTGAAAACACCTGTTTTTCTTTTAAATTTCTTTATTGATTAAGGTATTACATATGTGTCCTTATTCCCCCATTACCTCCCACCTCCCATTCATGCTCCCCAACCCCCTGTTATCTGTGTCCATTGATTAGGCTTATATGCATGCATATGAGTCCTTTGGTTGATCTAACCCCCTTACCCCCACCCTCCCCTTCCTTCCCTGAGAAAACATCCACTGGGGCCATGGTCTGCAAACTGAGGCTCGAGAGCCACATGTGGCTCTTTGGCCCCTTGCGTGTGGCTCTTCCACAAAATACTACGGCCTGGGCAAGTCTATTTTGAAGGAGTGGTGTTAGAAGAAGTTTACGTTTAAAAAATGTGGCTCTCAAAAGAAATTTCAATCGATGTACTGTTGATATTTGGCTCTGTGGACTGATGAGTTTGCCGACCACTGGGTTGGGAGAACTGTGTTATGTGGTTAACTGGGAAATCCAGACACCCAGGCCGGGTAGAGAGTGTTTACAGAGTCTGAGCCACCTTCGCTCTGGCCACGCGCTGAAACCCTCTGCCCCCAGCAGTGTAATCAGGACTCGAAGCACTGACTTGCCCAATTTCAGAACTTTGTCTTTCTAAATCAGAAGACTTCATCCGCTGCTCCTGAGAGAATCTGTAAGCTAGACCTGGTCTTTCCTCACTACCAACCTGTGTGCATTTTTATGTAACAAAAGCGTCCAGTTTTTTAGTGTTTTCACCAAAGCTTTTACTGGAAGTGGTGCCGCCTGCTCTCTTTGCACACTCCCCGTCATCGCTCTTAAACAGTGTTTTGTTCTTTGAAGAGGCAGCGCCACCTTTTCCCCGGAAACAGTAAAATGTCATTGAACTGGGGCAGCCTATTGCACCCATTAACATGGAAACAGCAATGGTTCACAGGAGGGAGAGAGGAGGCCAGCTTCTCTGTCTCCATCACTCACACCCTCCTTCCTGCCGGTGAGGGTCAGTCCCCTTTGTGGGAGGGAGAGACGTCCTCCCAGTGTGTGAATGAGTCAGGATCTGTGGTCAGGCGCTGTTTCCTTCCTCCCACCTTCTGTTTAGTTTGCAAGTGACATTTGGGGACACCAGTTCCACACGTGCAGCTTTCCAGCGACCTGGTGGTCTGCCTGTGAGCGGCACACTCTTGGTGGGGTATCTGCGCATGTGCTTCTTTCTATGTGGGCACAGTCTGCTTAAGAAGCGAGCCTGGCCCTAACCGGTTTGGCTCAGTGGATAGAGCGTTGGCCTGCACACTGAAGGGTCCCAGGTTCGATTCTAGTCAAGGACATGTACCTTGGTTTTGGGCATATACCAGGGGAGGCAATACCTATATACATATACACATACACATACATATACATATACATATACATATACATATACATATACATATACACATACACATACACATACACATACACACACATATATTTTAAATCCTTCTTACACATTTTAAAAAATATATTTTATTGACTTTTTTACAGAGAGGAAGAGGGAGGGATAGAGAGTTAGAAACATCGATGAGATAGCAACATCAATCAGCTGCCTCTTGCACACCTCCTACAGGGGATGTGACTGCAACCAACATACATGTCCTTGACCGGAACCAAACCTGGGACCCTTCAGTCTGCAGGCCGATGCTCTATCCACTGAGCCAAACCAGTTTCGGCTACATAACTTTTTTTAATATATTTTTTATTGATGTCAGAGAGGAAGGGAGAGGGAGAGAGAGATTAAAACATCAATGATAAAGAGAATCATTGATCAGCTGCCTCTTGCATGCCCCCTAACAGGGTATCAGGCCTGCAACCCAGGCATGTGCCCTGACCGGAAATTGAATCATGACCTCCTGGTTTATTGGTCGATGCTCAACCCCTGAGCTACACAGGCTGGGCGGCAGGCAATATTTTTATTTTAACTTGAGAACTAAGATTCAGAGAGGTTCAGCAAATTGCCCCGGGTCGCATAGATATTATGTGAACTCATAGCAAGTTTATAAAGATGTCAAAAGTGGAAATTGTACTAACAAGGAAAAAGAATAAGATGAATGATGTAGTTCACTTTTTGGTATTACCACAAACAAATGTGTATACATGCCTGTGTACCTACGTGACATATGCACATTCATTTTTTAACCTTTTCTCGCCTCAGGTCTCTGTCAGTGGAATCGAATGGGACTACATTGCCACACAGGGCCCGCTGCAGAACACCTGCCAGGACTTCTGGCAGATGGTGTGGGAACAGGGAATTGCCATCATAGCGATGGTGACAGCGGAAGAGGTGAGTGCTCATTTCTCTCCATCGGTGTTCTCCGTCTCCGATGAGAAGTTATGGTCGGTCCTGTGGGGATCCTGACGCTCGGAGAGAGGGGCAGGTTGGGAGAGCGATCCCGCGCCTCGGCGTGCTGTCTCTTGTGTCGCTGGGCCTTGCGTTGTGTTCTGACTGTCCGTGTGTGCGTCTTTAACAGGAGGGCGGAAGGGAGAAGAGCTTCAGGTACTGGCCGCGCCTTGGTTCCCGGCACAACACCGTCACCTACGGGAGGTTCAAGATCACCACCCGGTTCCGCACGGACTCGGGCTGCTATGCCACCACCGGCCTGAAGATGAAGCACCTGCTCACGGGCCAGGAGAGGACCGTCTGGCACCTGCAGTACACGGACTGGCCGGAGCACGGCTGCCCCGAGGACCTCAAGGGGTTTCTGTGTAAGTGTCCCCGCTGCCAGCACGGCCCCTGCGGGGCTCTGACCTCAGCCATGGAGAGGAAGGCCTGTGCTCCTGGAATAGTTCCGTTATGTTGTCTCGTATTAACTCTGGGCTTGTGTTGTTGTTTTTTTGTTTTTTTAAAAAAATATATTTTTATTAATTTCAAAGAGGAAGGAAGAGGGAGAAAGAGATATGCCGTATTTTTCGGACCATAAGACGCACTTTTATCCCCCAGAAGTGGGGGGAAAAAGTCCCTGCGTCTTATGGTCCAAATATAGCCTACACATATACTTTAAAAAAAAAGTTTTTTTACTTGCCCGGCTCTGTGTGGTCTCTGTGTGCTTGCCCGGCTCTAAAATGGTTCTAAATGCTGCTGTTTACTTTACAGGGTTGATTACATGTGTTTATGACTGTGATGTTGGGTTTTAATGCACATAAAATATTTTAGGACACTATTTGTTTCAGAATCTTTTTTTCTTCATTTCCCTTCTCTAAAAACTGGTGCGTCTTATGGTCCGGAGCGTCTTATGGTCCGAAAAATACGGTAATAGAAACATTGTAATGAGAGAAAATCATGGAATGGCTCCCTCCTGCACTCCCCGTACTGGGGATGGAGCCTGCAACCTGGGCATGTGCCCCTGGCCAGAATCAAACCCGGGACCCTTCAGTCCGAAGGCGGACACTCTATCCACTGAGCCAGACTAGCCCGGGTGGGCTTGTTTTAAGAGAAAAGATTTTTAAGTGTTTAGGGGAAGCTTAGCAGGACTTTTTATTATTTATTTATTTTGTTTACTTTTATTGATTTCAGAGAGGAAGGGAGAAGAGGAGAGAGATGGAAATATCAATGATAAGAGAGAACCAGTGATTGGCTGCCTCCTGCATGTCCCACACTGGGGATCGAGCCCACAAGCTGGGCATGTGCCCTGACTGGGAATTGAACCATGACCTCAACCATTGAGCCACGCCGTCGGCTAAAAGAAGTTTTTTTTTTTTTTTACGTATAACGTGGTGGTGAGTGAAATTCGGTGAATGACTCTTGGGGAGTTTTTCCTCCCTTGGGTTTTGTAGGTGAGAAAACGGGAGGCCAGGCGGAGTCCGAGCTCATCGAGACCGGACTGTCCGTCAGTGGTGGGGCCCGCTGACTGGCGCCCTGTGCTCGTCCGGGGTCCTCCCCGCCAGTGGAGGTGATCTGCAGACTGTCAGTGTGATCTGCCTTATACCCCGAATGTTTCTCTATCTCATTGATACTTCACAGCATACCTGGAGGAGATCCAGTCTGTGCGACGCCACACCAACAGCACGAGTGAACCCCAAGGCCCCAACCCCCCGCTGCTGGTCCACTGCAGCGCGGGCGTGGGGAGGACCGGCGTCGTCATCTTGTCCGAGATCATGATCGCCTGCCTGGAGCACAACGAGGTGTCTTTTTCCTTCCTTTTCGGCGTGGGGAGAGGTGGGCGAGGCGCAAGTCCGGGGAGAGAGGCACCTCGTTATCTAACAGCTCTTTCTGAGCGAGGTTCCTTGGTGTGTGTTTTTCCCCACAAGTAGGAATTTTTTTTTTTTTTTTTTTGGTCTAAGATAAAAGTCTGAATTTTATTTTTATTGATTGATCTATTTAAAAAATATTTTTATTGCCGAAACTGGTTTGGCTCAGTAGATAGAGCATCAGCCTGCGGACTGAAGAGTCCCAGGTTCGATTCCTGTCAAGGGCATGTACCTTGGTTGCGGGCACATCCCCAGTAGGGGGTGTGCAAGAGGCAGCTGATCGATGACTCTCTCTCATCGATGTTTCTAGCTCTCTATCTCTCTCCCTTCCTCTCTCTAAAAAATCAATAAAATATATAAAATAAATAAATAAATAAATAAATAATATTTGTATTGATTTTAGAGAGAAAGGGAGAGGGAGAGAGAGAGATAGAAACATCAGTGATGAGAGAGCCCTAGCTGGTTTGACTCAGTGAGTAGAACATCAGTGGCCTGAAGACTGAAGGGTCCTGGGTTTGATTTCAATCAAGGACTCATGCCTGGGTTGCAGGCTTGATCCTCAGAAGGGGGCATGCAGGAGGCAGCCGATGGAGGATTCTCTCTCATCATTTTCTCTCTCCCCTTTCCCTTCCTCTTTAAAATCAATGAAACATAGTTTTAAAAAATGATGAGAAAGAATCATCCATCTGCTGCCTCCTGGGAATCAAACTGTGACCTCCTGGTTCATAGGTCGATGCTCAACCCCTGAATGACGCTGGGTGGGGCACAAGTGGGATCCTGGGCCTGGGGGCGCATGTGCATCAGCTGGTTCTCCTTGAGCACCTGTCTGAGCTCCAGTCACTCTTCCAGAGCTGCGACTTTCCCCGCACAGCTCCGTGAGTTCTCCCAGATCGAGCGAGGGCTTTTTGCACGTTGACTTTTCTAACACCGACTCGGGGGAGCAGATTAGTAGACTGGGGAGCAGATTAGTAGACTGGCCAGCTTTTCTGTGTCTTTATGGACCACTTCTTTCCTGTCATCTGTCTGCACCTCTCCGGTCATGATTTCCATCATTTGGTGGACCTGTTGCTGCTGAGAGTAAGAGGTCATACAAATCTGATGGTTGCATTTTTTTTTTTTTTTTTTTTTAGTAAAACCAACACAGAATGGATGAAGCAAATAATGGTTGTAGCCTTGACAAAATACAAGCTTCAGCCATGGTCTGCCATTGTTTGACCAGGGAGCACGTTTTATCTCCATGTGAGATCCATGCCATGGGAGTTAGACAGGGTTTGCCCTGCACATGCTCAGTAATCGGCTTGGATGTTCTAAGGGCAGCGCCATTGATTCTGCAGGTCTGCTGGCTCACTTCAACAACACAATCCTTGAGGCCATCAGATGTGATTTTGGTTCCTTGTGTTCTTGTGATTGGTTTTTACCAATATTTCCTTTATTGAACAAGGCTGGTTCTTTCATATCACACCCATCTTCCATAGGAAATGGATCAACCACTTTCTCCTTGGCCCCCTTGTTGCCGCCTTTCATAGGGTATTTATTCTTTTAAAAAATATATTTTATTGATTTTTTTTTTTACAGAGAGGAAGAGAGAGGGATAGTGAGTTAGAAACATCGATGAGAGAGAATCATCGATCAGCTGCCTCTTGCACACCCCCTACTGGGGATGTACCCGCAACCAAGGTACATGCCCTTGACCGGAATTGAACCTGGGACCTTTCAATCTGCAGGCTGACGCTCTATCCACTGAGCCAAACCGGCTTTGGCAGGATATTTATTCTTGCCGACCGCCATGGTGTGCTTCTTAGAGAACCAAATGGTCCTTGGGTTCTCTTGTTTATTTGTGTGTTGTTTTGGTAGAAGATGCCCAGGTAGACGAGTTAGAAGGTCGACCATCTCCTAACCCAGTGGGCGGCAAACTCATTAGTCAACAGAGCAGTGAGCTGCAGTTTGTCGACCACTGTCTTAACCAGGTTTGTGCTAGGACCTGAACTCTCCCTGGGGGAGTGCCTTCCGCTCACCGCTGCATCTCTCACTCTAGGTGCTCGACATCCCCCGGGTGCTGGACAAGCTGAGGCAGCAGAGAATGATGCTGGTGCAGACCCTGGTCCAGTACACGTTCGTGTACAGAGTGCTCATCCAGTTCCTGAAGAGCTCCAGGCTCATCTAAGCTCCCACAGCTGCGGAAGGGGACCCGCCTCCGTGAAGCGTTTACCGTCAGGACAGGGCCGGCCTGAGTCACATTGAATCCCCCGACACACGTCCCCGCAGCAGGCTCGCTGGGGAGCCAGGGCAGTGCGGATGCCGGCCCCGAGGGAGTGTGATGGCTGCGGGGATTCCCCTGGGACGACGCCAGAGATGGAGGGTTTGGTGTCCAGGGAGCGGCCCTGCCCCGGTCTGTCCGATTTGCAGCACTTGCACACGTTTTTTGGAGACTGTGTTTTCTAGACAATTCTATATTTTACTGAAGCTCTGCTGGGCAACTCTGGCAATCATTAACAGGCATAGATTTCTATCTTAAACAAGTCTTTGCTAATGGAATTTTATTTCATGACTAAAATATTTTGGGGTTTTCTTGTTGAGAAACCAAACTTTTCCATGGAGAAAAGCCACAAAGACGAGTGGTTCCTTTGTAACTTTGTATGTAAAACCGTGTTATTATCTTTTGATATTTTTAAAAAATAACCTTGGGTACTTAACAGTTTAGTTACCAAATCCAACGTACAAGAAGAATCTAAAAGTGTTATTTTGGAATATGTAGAAAGCATTATTATATTCAGAAACATTTTTTATCCTAAAAAAATTCATATATTTTTTACCTTCTATATTTTCCAAATCACAGTTTGACTCATTAAGGTACGGAAACGAATCAGCTAAGGGAAAGCTGTGAATGAAGGCACGTCGTTTTTAAATGGAAGAGAATGATCAGATTCACTGCTGTTTTTTTTTTTTTTCTTCTCAGTATTATTCATAAACCTAAATGAGTTTGCTTTTGTTGGTTGAAAATGAAGTGAAATTGCGCAGGTTGGGTTTAAGCTCTCTTTCTTGGTTTAAAACAATACACCTGGGTTAGAATACGTGTGCTGTTTTCCCGATGAAACGCTAACAGGAGCAGGGGCTTTGGAAGAGATCGGGAGGAAGAGGATGTAGGGTGCCTGGGACACGAGGACGTGTAGAGTCAGTGCAGGATGGCAAATGCAAGATGCCTTTGTTTTCACAAAAACGCAGTATTATCTCTCCTCAGACAGAGGCGCTGGGATGGGGAGGGGGAGCCCGGGGGCGTGGGGCTGACCCCCCAGGGATGGGTACCCCCAGGAAACCCCAGGCCTGTCAGTGTCAGAGACCACTTGGGCTCCCTTGGAGTTCTTCCACCGCAACCTCTATTCTTTTTTTTTTTTTTTTTTTTTAACAAATACAATCAAGTTAATATTATCATGGGAAGGAGCCTTAAAGAAGCTTCCTTTTCTTTGGGTTGAAAGAAGAGTTAGTCACAGTTTTACCTCATCTCCCAAGACCACAGGCCAAACGTGTGGGGCTAGCAGAGGTCACTCGGTGTTCAAGGGGTGCTTGAGATTTAGCTTCCCTGTCCCCTGGCTTCACCCCTGAGGTCAGTGTTAGCCTCTTGGCTACCCCTCCCCCACCGCAGTGGGCAGGACAAGGCTGACTGGGGGGAGAGGGTCACCTCTGGCCCAGGCCAGGGCAGCCGGTCGCAGTGGGAGTTTAGGTTCGGACTCATTGGTACGTTTGGCCGAGAAGCCACCCCTTTCTTCCTTCCGAGGCTGCTTCTCCAAAATAGTTTCCAAATGTCAATATCCTAGGGGCGTTTCCGGTCCCTGTGTTAACTCCTAAAGCAGTTGGTACTGTTGTGACCGCTGAGTATGTATGATCAGCTGTGGGACAGGTTTCCTTCATACAGCATGGACCTAACTCCGAGTTACCCAGAAAGCAACCATGTGAGAGGAGAATTCCGAGGATGTTAGTGAAAAGGAATATTGGAAGTGAGCACATTTGTCATGTAGGAACAAAGTAATTAATTTTAAACCTGACATTGTTTTTGAGAGTCCTGTTTAAGGAGCAGTAGACCGAAGTGTAAACATTCATAATGAGCTCTGCAGAAGAATGGAATGGATGAAACTTTTTTAAAAAAAATATATTTTATTGATTTTTCACAGAGAGGAGGGAGAGGGACTGAGAGTTAGAAACATCGATGAGAGAGAAGCATCGATCAGCTGCCTCCTGCACACATGGTACCGGGGATGTGCCCGCAACCGAGGTACATGCCCTTGACCGGAATCGAACCTGGGATCTTTCAGTCTGCAGGCCGACGCTTTATCCACTGAGCCAAACCAGTTTCGGCGAAACCTTTTTTTTTATGGTGATGTTTCCCATCTCCACACCATGTAAAAGACAGAAGGGTTTCTGATGATGTTTTTTTCTTCCATGGTAGGTTTTTAAAAAATTCTTTTCTGTCAGGTTGAAATATTTTAATGTGTCCCACTGGCAAGAACATAACGTAAGACAAAATCTGAAGAGTAATATATGGTATGTTTGTGTTCCTGTTGTCACAATTTGAATATGAGAAAGTATGAGGGCCGAATTGCAATTTGAATGTCACGCTCACGATGTTGCATGTTTGACGTAGTTTCTAAGACCATGTAACCTTTTGTCCCTTTTGAATTTTTAAATTTTTCATTATAGTTCGTGAATATGAAAGTATTTCTGAATAAAAATACATCTAAATTATAGACTCTGCTACTCTGTGATTTTCAAGAGCGAATTCTCAAACATTGAGGTGTCATAGCTTGCCTCGTCTGAATTGAGGGTGCTATTGTCTGCCAAAAGTAGGCAGTACTTCAGTATCTTCATGGCTTTTAGTTCCCTGATATTGTTAATTTTGAATCAAAATGACCAACGTGTACATTTCTACAAAAGTAGGTTACAAATGAGTGCCTCTCGGGGGTCCATTTTGGCATCTCTGACATCACTTCCCGGTTAGTTAGAATATCACTTGGGATGTTCATTGCAGTCATTATCATTACTTTTTCCTGGAACACCTACTCTGAGGCGTTCAGAAAGCCCTAGGAGTTAGCCTTTCACACCTTTTGGCAGGATTAAAACAGAAGCTGTACCGGTGCTTCCATAGAATCTTTGTGAAGGAGCAAGGTCTGGGCAGGAACTTGGAGGATGGTGTTGGGTTGTGGGACAGAGTGATGACAGCATGGCCAAGCTTTCATCATTGGGAGAAAGGTCATTTCAAACGGGTTCATGTGTTAATGTTCATAATTTTAAGAAAATATATGTTATATATAAAACTTTATACGTATTAAAATCTAAAGCTGGAGGTCAGCTGCAGTGTAAGTGCAGATTTAATGGAGATTTGCAAGAACATATGGAAATAAGATAGCATTCACTGTAAATCATTTTAAAAAATCAGACTAGAAGGTGTTTTTCAAAAGGAACTCTTTTGGCTATAAATTTAGGGGATTTGCTTCCATTAAGATTTCATGTGGAACAAGCTAAAACGATAGCTTCCCAGTTTAAAGTTTACTTTAAAAAATGCAAATTGGAGGGGGCTCTTTTTTTGAGCGGAGGAGTGCATTTCGAAAATAAAGGAAATGGTACATTAGGAATTCGCTTGGGAAAATGTTCCTCAAAAGAACACGAGTTTTTCAAATTCTTAGAAAGAATCTATTTACCCTCGTGTCTACAATGGGAGAAAAATGAGGCAAGATCAGAAGTCCGGTTGTTAAAAGTTGGTGTGTTTGGGGAGGGTGGACAGAGAATTTTAGAGAACTTGCGAAGAGGTCCTTGGATTGTTAAAGTGGCGTCATTTTCTTTACATCAGTGCAGGCAGTTCCCAAATAAAGATTATGCTCTCGAAGTTCAGATGTATGTTGAATTACTGACATGCAGTAATATTTCCCATTATGAACAATACTTGGAGTGTTAACTTTCTTGGTTTGTCTACCCTAAGCAATTTTAACTACAGGGGCTCTGAATGGGAAGCAGTGGTACAGAATCCAGTGACCACTATGGGTACTCCAAGGAAAATATACAGCAGTTTTCCCCTGCTGCTCCCTGGTGGTGAAACAGAGAAAGGGTTCTCTGAGTCTGCTTGGTAGTGGGACTGAGCCTCGAAGGCAGGCTGATCGGTGTCTCAGGAGGGACCTAAGATATTCATAAGTGAACATCCCATTGTTTGTTCAGAACCTTGAGTGTCGCATAAAGGGTAAGGAACAGAATGGGACCTAAGATGAGGCGAGCAGGGATGCCACCAGGTGACTGGCTGCGAGGTGGGGCAGGGGTGAAGGTTGATGAATTGGCAATACAGGCCCTGCCTTTCCTGTTTCCATTCACATATCCTTTGGATTGTCACTAGCATGAAACTGGAAGTAGAGATGGACCAAGAAGGAAGCTTACGGTACAGCACCCAGCTGAGGAAGCAGCAGTTCCAAGGCAGTATTCCCATGTAAAGGGCAAATCCAGGTCACGTGTATGTAAATTAGGGTCTGGCTGCACATCTTATTTCCAAAGATGTTTAAGTCACCTCAATGTATTTGAGAAATTAGAATACTTAGTTTTAAAAAACGAGTAAATCTGAATTGTCTCCAATATGTTGATAGATTAGAAAGAATAACCATATACATGGTTATACATACTGATTTTAAATTGTTTTCATATTATAAATAAGTACAAATAAATGATAAAAAAGAGGAATAATTGTGTTTGAACTGACAGTAGAATGATATTATGTATGGGTGACACATGGTTCCAAGTTTTTGAAAATTATTAGGTAAATTTTCTGATCATTATCCCTTAATTTCTGTTAAATAACCTTGTATGCAGATAAAAGAACCATTTGAAATCTCTAAGACCCATTGGCTCAGAATCTGATGTTGTTGTACCCACCCTAGCTATAGCCATGCATGAAATATGCAATAAATATGCAATTTTAACTGGACTGAGAGGTGGTTTTAAACTGTGTAGAAAGACCAGAACTTTATTTCAGTGGTCACTATTGACATTTTAAGCATCTATGTGTATTGTAAATTCACACTTTAAAAGCTTGGAGGAAAAACAATAACACTACAGTTCTCACCTTTATGAACAGGTCTATGCTACCAGAGAAATTCAGAGGGTTGGGTTACCTGGGTTAGTCCTAACATGAGTCTGTTAGTGTTCAATTTTTGTGGTAGGTTGTTGATGAAACCAATACAGAGTTAATGATATCTGGCATTCCATTTCTATTTGCTCATATATCAGCTGAGAAAAAGTGAACAAATAACAGGGGAATATAAATTCGGTCACTAATTTTTCCTAAGAGTGCAAACATTGCAAGTCAAACTGCT
The DNA here is from genome assembly GCF_014108245.1 of Pipistrellus kuhlii. Classification (NCBI taxonomy): domain Eukaryota; kingdom Metazoa; phylum Chordata; class Mammalia; order Chiroptera; family Vespertilionidae; genus Pipistrellus; species Pipistrellus kuhlii. Next base: position 1,794,844 of record NW_023425404.1, read on the forward strand.
GTCACAAATGCTAAGAGACTATCCAGATGTTTTATCCTAGAAGTTTATTAGAAATCACTTAAATGATTGGACCATTGAATGAGACAGATCTTGGGTTCCTTACTTTACAGTGATAGTTATTGAAATGTAGTAATATAATCATAGAGGTAAGTCTCCTGAAAGGATCTAATGGTTTTGTAGTTTTATTGGAGTAATAGCAGTTCAATAATGGTTCAGTCCAACAAATAGCCTGAAAAAAGTAAATGTTCTCCAGAGGAGAAAGACATACTTCCAGACCAGACTTAATAAATGCAAGATGAAAAATAATACAAAACTTTTAAACCCACATGAGTTAAAAAGGTGAAAGGAAAAAATATGATAATTTGTAATAATTGGTAGACCTCTAATAGGTGTGTTTGCATAGTTTGGTTTTATGGCACAATAGAGAAATTAAAGTAGTTATTGTATAGGTATGTTTCTTAATTTTTTTTTGAAAATGAGTTAGTGTCAGACCCTCTCCATATTAGAATTTTTTAGTTCTATATTCAAAGTAAGCAACTTAATTTTTTATATAATTGACCTATTATACAATTATCAGTATACTCAAATTCTAACACACTGAAAATGAGGGAAAATATTTGTTAATATATTAAGACTTTTAAAAAATATATTTTATTGTTTTTTTACAGAGAGGAAGGGAGAGATATGGAGAGTTAGAAACATTGATGAAAGAGAAACATCAATCAGCTGCCTCCTGCACATCACTTACTGGGGATGTACCCACAAGCAAGGTACATGCTCTGACTGGAATATATCCACTGAGCCAAACCGGGCAGGGCTATATTAAGACTTTTAAGAAACTTGGATACACAGTCAAACCTTACTCAAAAGATTGATTGTTATTGGGCCACTGAAATAGATTTTTCCTTTTTACTGAATTCTCAAGTAATTTTTTATATCAAAATATAAAACATTTAAATTTTTATCATGCAATAGAGGGAGATATTCTGATTATAATTGATGCTGTTTAGTTCAGATGAAGAATTACTCTGTAACAAACCAGAAATTTTTTGTATGTTTTTGAGTTGTTAGTAGCTAGAGCAATCCAACCCCAATCCACAGTAAATTTATCAAAGCATAATTTAAAAATAAACATTTAGATACTAGCAAGTCTATTTAAATAAATATTGAAACAGAGGTTAATATGACTTAATGGCCCTTTAAGAAACAAACCCAAAATTTGGAGAAAATTTGTATGAGTACATTTTCTTAGAAAGTCACCTGTAATTCAAGCAATGCACGGAAAATTCCACCTTTTTGAAATGGTACTATAAATTGTTGTATTATTTTATAGTTCAAAAAGCAATTTTATGTGGTGTACTGTCTGGTGATAATAATGTAAAAATGTATAATCCAAGCTTAATTCTTCTAAACTGTCATTGGCTTTTTACAGTGTGTACATTTAATGGGCATATGAGTTTAAACAACTGATATATGTGAAATATATATATATATAGCCATAAAATAAACATTGAAGCAAGATATGATTTGTGTGAATATAATAGTGCAATTAAAGCTAACTTGCCTATTATTTTCATTCTCGGTCTTACAGCAAAGAGGCATATACAGTAATTACTATTGCCCCATTGTTTTTTTAAAATAATATACTAGTAATAGATGTTTCTTTAAGTAGTTGCCAATCTGCCATCACACATCTCCACAGAAATTAATCACTTACGAGTAGAATGCATTTACCAAAATAGCCAGCTTCACGAAGGACTTTGTGGAACAATTAATATAGTTGAAGAGTAAATTATGCACTTATATGCATCAACTTCCCAACAGGTCGCCAGAGCTCCTCACTACCGTCCCTTAGGGGAACTTACTATTATCTGTGAAGTCCACTTTGTGTTTTGGTGAGGTTGTTTCTCACCCAGCAACAGCAGCTGGGAACTTGGTAAAAATGCAAATTTTTGAGGCCCATCCCCGATCTGGGAATTCTGAATCAGAAACTATGGGATGGGCCCCGCAATCTACCTGAACAAGTTTTCCAGGTGATTCTGGGACATTAAAGGGTGAGAACCACTCCTTTAGTAATAACAGATCTAGATCTTAAATTGGGGTTCAAAATAGATCTTAAGCTGGGGTTTATTACATAGCCACGCTATAACTTGGGGGCACTAAAGTTTATTTAGGGACTTTTTATTAGGTTACTGACATTTACAGTTGCGGTAGGCTAGATAATGGGCCTCCTCCAAAGATGCCCGGGCCCCTGAGGTGGAGGATGTTACCTTCCATGGCCAAGGGGACTTTGCAGGTGTGATTAAGGTTCTTCACTTGAGGTGGGGAGCTTGTCCTGCATTCTCCAGGTGGGCCCACTGTCATCACAAGGATCTCTCTGTAAGGACTAGTGAGATGAGATGTGATGATGGAAGCAGAGGTGAGAGAGAGCTGAAGATGCTACACAGCTGGCCTTGAAAATAGGGGGAGGGGCCACAAGTGAGGGATGCAGGCAGCCCCTAGAAGCTGGACAAGGCACAGAACAGATTCTCCCCTAGAGCCTCCAAGCAGCCCTGGCAACGTCTTGATTTGGGGATTTCCGACTTCCAGTACGGTAAGGTAACTAACTCCCCCCCCCCCCCCCCAAGCTACTATGTTGTCATAATGTCACAGCAGCAATAAAACAGTACATACTTCCTCTCAAGGAAAATCTTGATGGTAAACTCTGCTATTTTTAAGATCTTGGAAGAAGTAGGTGAATATGAAGTGTGAGTCAATGTAGCAGACTGCTTCCCAGGACAATGCTAGCACAAGAGGGGAAAGGTGGAGAGATGTTTCTGCTTCAAGAATTAACTAAACCTTGGCATCACCTAGTCTACACTCTTAAACCGAGGCCCAGGCAACCATACTTGTCAGGTTGTCATCTTGTCCCATCAAAGCTGGGTCTTTTTCTAATTGGCTTCACTGGGGGAAAAAGTGACTTTTAAAAAGAAGGCTTCTCAGGAAGATGCTAATTTATACTTTAAGTCATTTAAATGTGAGTGAATGAGGTGGTGTTGAAGGATTGGGTGAAAGAGGTGAGAAAATATAGATTGGTAGTTACAATATAGTCACGTGGTTGTAAAGTACAGCTTAGGGAATAAAGTCAATAATACTGTAATCAGCATAGATGGGGCCAGGTGGGTACTGGAAATATCAGGGGGAACGCTTTGTAAAGTATATGATTGTCTAACCATTATGCTGCACACCTGAAACTAATACACAATATTGAGTGCAAAGTGTAATTGAAAAATAAAACACCTATTTAAAAAGAGGGCAGCAGAGGGGAAATGATATTCTGAGCAGACAGGAAACACAAAGGCTCGGAGAGAGGCCCTCTGCATGTTTAAGGGCTAAACAATTCAGGATGCCTGGGAGAAGGTGGCAGGAGGTATGCTGGGTAGGAAAACACGACGTATAAAAAGCAAAGGCCCTGTACTTTATCTTTTTAGGGAGAGGAAACTCTAAAGGGTTTATTTTTAAAGACGGGTTTGGCATGGTCTGCTTTATAATAATAGCAGCAGCCTGTACTTAACTCTCATACAACTGATTTTTAATTGTTGCAGCCCTGTGATGAAGGCTCTGTAATTACCCCCTTCAACCAATTGGGAAGCACCCAGCTTATTAAGGTCACAGCTCATAAGAGTCAATCATACCCAGGTGAAGTGGCTTGCAAGGCTCACATCATCACTTGCAAGGCCTCTACCGATCAGAGTTGAGATGGGCTATGGGTGAAGGAGAGGAAAGAGATTAAGATGTTGCTTGAAGTCCAGCTGGCATGACTCAGTGGTTGAGTGTCGACCTACAAACCACAATTGATTCCTGGTCAGGGCACATGCCCAAGTTGCGGTCTGGATCCCCAGTATGGGGTGTGTAGGAGGCAGCTGATCAATGATTCTCTCACATCCTTAATGTTTCTATCTATCTCTCCTTCTCCCTTCCTTTCTGAAATAAAAATATATTTTTAAAAAGATGTTGCTTGAAGAGTTTAAGCCAGTGTTTCTCAAACTTATTACTTTCTACCTTTACACAGCTTTGCTATATCCAAGAACCACTTTAGGTATTTCTTTCAACCAACTCATCTTCTCTAAGCTTAATTAAAAAAAAAAAAAAAAAAAAAATATATATATATATATATATATATATATATATATATATATAATTGATTTTTTACAGAGAGGAAGAGGGATAGAGAGAAACATCAATGACAGAGAATCATTGATCAGCTGCCTCCTGCACACCCTCTACTGGGGATGTGCCTGCAACCAAGGTACATGCCCTTGACCGGAATCGAACCTGGACCTTTCAGTCCCCAGGCCGACGCTCTATCCACTGAGCCAAATCTGTTCCAGCTAAACTTAATTTTTTAAAGAGGAAACTTGGGAATAACAACAACAAAAAATACTCTAACAGCTACAAAAGTCAGGAAGGGCCACAGTCCCACAGATGAAAAGCTGTGCCCAGAGTTAGAGGCCAAAGAAGGTGGACGTGTCAAAGCAGGCAGCAGAGTAGGTCTGGGGCTGGGCCCAAAGGTGGGGGAGCAGGAAGATGGTTTCTGGGAATGTCTTACACAAGATTGCAGCTCCAGCCATGGGAGGAACTGTGAGCCAGGGCAATGAGTGTGAGTTAGTTGATGGCTAATGAGGTGAGGGGTTTGTCAAAGGTGAGGCTGGGACTGTAGAAGGAGCCTGTGGGCTGAGAGAAGGATGAAGTCCAAGAAGTTGGCCTAATTCCTTTCCTTCATCCTGAGAGGGATGAAAAATGACTGATAGGGACACTCAGGCTGGGAGCCAAGAAGAGGGCTGGGATATTTTAGGAGGTTTAAGAGGATTTCAAGATGGGGAAAGGTTCCATAGAGGGCTAAGGGGAAGAATTCCAGATATTAAGACCTGGGGGGACGGGGGGTGATGGGGACCGAGGAAGGGCTGTAGCAGGGTGACTGGGGCACAGACGTTGGAGTAGAGGGTTGGGTGCACAGCCCCATCATATTGTACTTTGCAGTTTGTCCCTAAGCCCAAGTCCTGAACGTAGTGGAGATGGTCAGCTTTCCGAGATGGACCTGTCATCCATGTATCACCAGAAATTGGCTCTAAAATGTCCATGGTATGCACACTACCTTTTGGGAAATGCTGGTGTGGGCAAAGGGTCATAAAAAGCCCGAGTTAAAGAATGGGATACTTGGAGGCCATTGCTAAGTTTCTAGAACATTTGGGCCATTATTCTGTTTCATCTTTTTATCTGCCAGTGCCTAAGGCACTCAGTCAATTACGTTACTGTAAGAGGTTGAAAGACCTAACTGGAGATGAGTCTCCTGAGACACAGTATTAAGGACCCCATTCATGAGCTACAATGGTAAGGGGAGGGTGTCTGACAGCAAACCTGCCCTCACAAGAAGGGATGCTTTTCCAGGCAGTGACAGACTGTTCTAGCTCACTGGCAACTAGAAAGGCCTTGGGTTTTAGATATTACAGTTGAGAAAAATAAAAAATAAAAAAAGGAAGACACTGTAGACCAGGCTTAATGTTTCAGGATCTATGCCAGATCATAAACCATTTCCCATCGCCTACAAAACCTCTTCTGTCTGGATAAATTACGTTCTGAAAAACAACTTTAGAAATTGTGGCCGACAGATCCTAAGTGACCCAATGATTCCTACGTCCGCATCCACATCCTTGTGTAAGAGTAGGTGGGGCCTGTGGCTTGCTTCTTATGTCAGAGATGCTGGAAAGCCACGCTGTGAATGCCTGTGGAGAGGGCCGGGCAGCAGGGAATGGTGGGCAGCCTCTGAGAGCTGAGGGCAGTCAATGGCCAACAGCCACAAGAAATCGAAGTTTTTCAGGTCTGTTGCTACAAGGAAAGGAATTAGGCCAACAACTTGAAAAAAGTCTGGAATCAGGTTCTTCCCGGACTCACAGCTGGGGTGCAGCCTTGTGATACCGAGTACAGGACCCAGCCAAGCCATGTTTAGACTCTTGATCCACAGAAACTCGGGTAAAGAATACATGTGTTTTGTTTTAAGCTGCTAAATTTATGGTAATTTATTATACATCATAGAAAATAAAAAAACAAAACAAAACAAAACAAAAAAACAAACAAAAAAAACCCCTTAATATATAAAAGGAAAAAAGAGGAAAAGGAATATTGAATTATTGGCCATTTGGGACATTTATTAAGGAAGATCAAACATCCCCAGGGCTGTCCTCAATGCGCAGTGCCATGATTTGCAGAGTTGCCTCCTCCAGGTCCCGATCGCTGCCACCCATGACCGTGCAGAGCTGGACGGACGGGGACAGGGCTAAGCGGGAACGGTCCAGCTCACTTGGAGTCTCTGTCTTTTCAGTGTCACTGTCACCTTCAATGACAGTCACAGAGGTCTCTTGGTCTCCTGAGCTGTCAAAAATATTTGGATTTTTTTCATCCCGACTTGAAGGTCTAAGATTTGTTTCCTCGTTCACCTGTTCAATTATAACCTCTTCTGAATTCTTGAATTTATAGATTGGTAGGAAAAAGTCATTTGGTGAGAATATCTCATTCTCATCCTTTGGTTCAGTCTGCAACATAATCAAAGCTTGTCGGCACTCCTGATGCTCCTGTTGAATTGTGGCCCCTTGTTCATTTTGTGTTGAATTCTCAGCCTTTTCAAAATCAAGTAAATTCAACAAATCAAAGTCATCTTGCTTCACCGAGCTTTCCTTGGGTACACAGCCTAAATTCACCTTTAGGATATGCAGCAGGTGGCGCATTTTCCTCTAAAATTAAGAAAAAGGCAAGAATAAGGACATTAACCTGTTAACCGAGTGGGACGTATAAATACATCAAATGTAAACAATATTGGGTACAGGTAGGACATAAGAATACGTCCTTGAAATATACGTTGCGCCTTGAAATGGGCGGGACGTATATTTCCAAACAACAAAGGTATTAGTCATCCATACATGTCTAAACATGAATTTAAGACACGGAGGGAATCAGTATAATTTCGCTAGTGAGAGTGATGGACGTGTTCAACAAGAATTGTTTTGGAGTTAACACATGGCTTACTGAATAAAGGGTATAGGATTTACTTAGATAATTTCTATAGGTCAATTCATTTGGCTGAACTCTTGTGTCAAAACAATACGGACATTGTTGGAACAATGAGGATAAACAGAGTCGGAATCCCCAGTGAAATAAAAACAAAAAAATTACAGAAAAATGGACATATAGTAAGATTCAAAGACAAATTTATGGTTTTAAAATGGAAGGATAAAAAAGACGTATTGCGGGGACCGGTTTGGCTCAATGGATAGAGCGTCGGCTTGGGGACTGAAGGGTCCCGGGTTCGATTCCGGTCAAGGGCATGTACCTTGGTTGCGGGCATATCCCCAGTAGGGGGTGTGCAAGAGGCAGCTGATTGATGACTCTCTCTCATCGATGTTTCTAACTCTCTTATCTCTCTCCCTTCCTCTCTGTACAAAATCAATAAAATATATTTAAAAAAAAAAGACATATTGATGCTCAGTTCTATTCATAATGACGAAAAGATAATGATTGAAAAGGGAGGAAGAAGGCAAGAAAAACCAAATGTTGTCCTGGATTATAACAAGAATATGGGCGGCGTAGATTTGGGAGATGGAGTTATGGTGGCCTACACGGCTGCCCGTAATAGGGTAAAAAAATTTTATAAAAATTTTTTTCTAAGATTAATTGATATGTGCTGCTTCAATGCATATATTATATACAAAAAAGATAAAGGTCATTTGGATCGATTACATTTTTTGATAGAGTGTGTAGAGAAATTGGTAAATAACAACATAGTGAAAACCCACCCAAATACATCAACAAGCAGCTCTACATCTAAACCATCACACTTAGTTGAAAGGCATTTTCCAGAACAAATGAAAAGCAATATAGGAAAAACTAAACCCAGGAAATGCCGAGATTGCTACAAAAAAGGTGTTAGGAAAGAAAGAATCTACATACTGGTGTCTGGATTGTAAGGTAGCACTATGCATCAACAATTGTTTTAAAATATATAACACGGAAGTTGAGTTCTGAATTTTTACATCTATATTTTAATTTTTTAAACTCAATATTTCTATTTTATTTGTGTGCTTTTGTTTATTGTTCTGTAATTGTTAACTTTTTAATATTTTTATTGTGTATCGAAATAAAAAAATATATTTTTGTAATCTTTATAGTTGTTTGTAAAATTTATAATTTTTTAATTCGATGTTTCCATTTTTTTGTTGGTATTCTTTTCTATTTGTTTGTAATTTTGTATTTTCCTTTCTGCTTTATATATAAATAAACAAAAATATATATTTCATAGTCTTTTCATTTATTTTAAGTATATATAAAAAAAAATAATATAAAATTACATCCTCTGGGCGTGACATACTGACATGTCCTAGTGAAAGAGTACACGCCCGTTATATGTTGCGTAATTAAAAAGGGAATTCCCTGCCAAAACCAGTTTGGCTCAATGGATAGAGCGTCGGCTTGGGGACTGAAGGGACCCGGGTTCGATTCCGGTCAAGGACATGTACCTTGGTTGCGGGCATATCCCCAGTAGGAGGTGTGCAAGAGGCAGCTGATCGATGACTCTCTCTCATCGATGTTTCTGACTCTCTATCTCTCTCCCTTCCTCTCTGTACAAAAATCAATAAAATATATATAAAAAAAAAAATAAATAAATAAAAAGGGAATTCCCCGGTTAACAGGTTAATGAAGATAGATAAATTGAATTACTTTTGTCTGCAGTGCTGCTAATTTGTGCAGGACTAATACTTCTCTTTCTACCCACCCCAAATATATACAAAGTACAAGGGAAAAAAGCATTTGCTTTTAAGGCATCTCTGAAGGTATAGAAACACTTTAAAATTCTTTCTATAATGCAGTTTTAAGGAAACAAACCTCCTCCAAATGGCGTTTATTTTGTCTGATATGTCGCTCAAACAGCCGTTCTAAAGAGCTACAAAAGAGAAATAAGAAATTAATATCTCCATCAGGAAATCAGCTGAATGTAAAGCAGCAAATAACTAAACTACTAACGACTGGACACATTTTTTAGATGGCTCTTTTTCTTTCTACAGTTAAAGACCAATCCTCCCCTGTTCCGTCAAGTTCTCCACCATGAAAGCTAGTTCAGTTCCCTCTATGCATTTAAGTCAAGGTAATGGACGCCAATGTTTCGGAGAAACTGCATGCTACTTACATTTCTGTGAATAAAATATATTAAATGAGGTCCAAAAATTCTTCCTCTCTCTTTCACCCCCCCCACTAAAAAGCTGTTTTTCTCTCACACAAATATGCAAACACCATAAGCCTCTCTTCTCTTCTCACATACATACTACCCCCATAAACTAAACTCTAAAGAAAATTCTTTTGTGAGGTATTTTAAAAGGCTGTCTACAGTATACTTGAAAAAAATTCCACTGATTGTAAATCCATATAATAACCTAAAAGTTTATCATTTACTAAGCACTACTAAGTGCTAGGAACATAGTAATAATTACACAACTCATTTCCTCTGCTACCATTTGTTATTACAATGAAGTTATGAGCCAACTTTATAGTCAGTAGTTATGAAATAATTTAATATTTTTTTAAAAGCCCAAGAAATCCTTACTCTACATTTTGCAATGGCTGTTTATGTTTTAAAATGTTATTTCCTTCTAGGCAATTTTCTGTGCATGTGGTATACATAATGGGCTCTTATGCTACATAACAAACTTTGTCTCAATGTCTCATGAATTTTACAAAAGTAATCACTGTTTAAGCTGATACAGGACCACACAGTTTCATTAAACATGCAAGAACTAATCTGCAAATTTGCCATTTAATTTATAGTATGCAAACCTTGCTTTTAATTATTCCTCACTTTATTAGTAGCAGATGTAACCAAAATACTTGCTTTTGATTCTCACCATAATTTTAAGTAGCAAAATTGAATTATGTATCTTTGCTAATATGTAGCAAAAACTTTATTTTATAGCCAAGAAACATAATGGTTTTTAAAGGAATAAAATCTCTAATTTTTTCTATAACTCCCCCAAACTGTATGTCCACCTAGAGCATGAATTAAACATTCTTTACAATTTGCTATCAGTTATAAGAATATAACTTTTCCCTAAGAAAGCAATATAATTTTTCATTTCCTAATAGGTGAAAATAACTTAAAAACCTAATAACAAATGAAGAGTATTTAAAGTACTTTTCAACCACTATGTATTACTAAAAAAAAAACAACTAAAAACACACACAAACTAACCTGTTTGAAAATAAACCAAGTTTCAAAATTTCATCTGTTATATCTTCAATGAAACTCAGATACAACAGTTCTTCTTCACTGCGAAGGCAAAGCAATATAAAGCATAAAGATTATTCATTACTCTAAAAACTATAGGAAATCTCACTACTAATTTATTAGAAATGTACTTCTGGCTCATATTCTTAAAGAGGAATATTATAAAACAAACATCAACTTCCTGAAATTATGCAAGGATAAATATTGGAGAAAATATTCCCTGAGAGAGTAAAATTTCACAGATGTCTGAGACATAATAATAAACAAGCAGGGAGCCCTAGCCCGTTTGGCTCAGTGGTTAAGAGTGTTGGCTCCAGGACTGAAGAGTTGTGGGTTCAATTACAGTCAAGGGCATGTATTGCAGGTCAGGGGCATGTGGGAGGCAATCAATCGATGTCTCTCTCTCACATCAAAGTTTCTCTCTCCATTCCACTCTCTAAAAATCAATGGAAAAAATATCCTCAAGGTGAGGATTAACAAGAAACAAAAGGGGGCGGGGGAAGAGAGAAAAAGCAGGGATTAAATAGAACAAGACAGAGGCCAACCAAGGATGAGGGCAACCAAATGTGACCCTTAGGGGCACATGTTCCTGATGTGTTTTCCATGTCCTCAGGCTCCAGACCCTGCCCAGCAGCAGAGGCTAAGCTCTGCACGCACTGGCAGGAAGAGAAAGAGCACAGTCGTCCCAAGACGCAGGGACTTATCTCCTGTTCCTCAGAGAACATCATGTTTTAAGATTGGGAAATTTTAAATTATGGAATCAGTAAATATAAGGGAGGAATTAATAAGCAAGTCAGATAATACAAGATCAAAATGTATAAAAAGTTATATTTTCAAACTGCTTAACAGTCTAATATTTAAACATCAAGTTTAAAAATAAATTAAACTATAAAAATATAGGTGTGGGCAAAGGTAGGTTTACAGTTGTTTGAATGGAAAATAATGGAATAATTAATAAATAATAATACAAGAATAAACTTTTGCATAACTCACAACTTTTGCCGACTCCTATAGATTATTTCCCCCTAAAAATGCAGCTTAATTAAACAGCATTAAGATCTAGAAGTAAAAAAAAAAAAAAAAGGAAAAACCCGTAAGTATAATATCTACAAAGAACTGGTGAGGCTGGAAACCTCCAGGAAGGTTGTCCTGAGCTTCTAAGTCTAAATTTTTCAAAAATGATTTTTACTTATAAAAATATACAAGAATTATGGTTACTAATTGTAAAAAATAGGTACTATTAACTTAGGGACAAATTTCCACTGGAAATAAAGATGAAGTGTTGATAGTTATTTCAGGAAATTTTGGTCATTTTCTTAAAGAGACAGGTTAGACAGTTGAACCCCAAAGCTTTCTGTGAGACAAATTAGTGTTCAATCCTAACTTACTGAATAATAGTTTGTATGGTTCTTAATTCTCACTAAGCAAAATGAAAAGATGAGAAAGATCTTACTCAGAGTAGATTTTTCTCCTTGAAGGAGGAGGCTGCTCGGAATACTGACATAATGCCCTGAAAAGAGAAAATTAAAATATTTGAACAATGGTTGGCGCCTTGGCCGGGTGGTTCACTTGACCAAAGTGCCATTCTGTACACCAAAAGGTTTCGGTTTGATTTTCCGTCAGGGCACATACCTTGGTTGTGGGTTGGGTCCCCAGTCAGGGCTCATATAGCAGGCAACCAACCAATGTTTTTTTTCTCTCTCTCTCTCTCTCTCTCTCTAAAAATCAATAAAAACATGTCCTTGGGTGAGGATTTAAAAAAACACTGGTGGGCATATAGTAAGTGTTCAATAAAATCATATATTAGTAATAATAGTTGCATATCTATGATCTAATCCAATCTTCAGAAAAACCCTGTCAGGTATATTCGGTAGGTATTATTTTCCTCACTAGTGAGTTCACCGGGGGCAGAAAGGCCAACTAAATAGCCAAGACAGATTTTTTTAAACCCATTCTTTTAATTACAGGGGAGACAGTTTGACAGATTTCCCCTGAAGCTGTTACCTGGCTGGGGAGCACTGCAGAGTGCCATCCTTAACCTCGTTCCACGGTAAGCCCTTCTCTTGGGAAGGTGAAGGAGTTAAGTTTTCTTTGGTTCCATAGGTCATACAACCAGGTGCCTAGGGATGCAAGAATATATCCTTATTTTGCTTATAAAATACAACGTAAAAGCAGAAATAAAGCAAATAGCACATTTCAAAAACAGTTGAGGTAAGAAAGGAGATATCCAGTAGAAGAGCGACATACGTTACAACAAAGGATGTTTTAGAATATATTTTCCACCCAATCAGGTCATTTTTCTTAAATTTATTTCAAGTAAGGTGAAACAACCCACTGGTGTGGCTCAGTGGTCGAGCATCGACCTATGAACCTGGACATGACAGTTTGATTCCTGGTTAGGTCACATCCTCAGGCTGACGGCTCGATCCCCAGTGTAGGGCATGCAGGAGGCAGGCGATCAATGATTCTTTCTCATCATTGATGTTTCTATCTCTCTCTCCCTCTCCCTTCCTCTCTGAAATCAATCACACACACACACACACACACACACACACACACACACATAAAATAAAGTAAGATAAAACAACTTATTTCTTATATTTGAATGAGGGACATTTTAAATGTTAAGAAATCACCACAAATAAACATATGGAGAAAATGATACAAATATGAAGTTTTGGGTAAACTTGAGAAAAAATACCTTACTTAGAATTCAAGCAACCAATGCCATCTTATCAAACACATAGAAGTAGTGGCCATGGCTGTATAAATAATAATATTAATAATCTACTGGCAGCTCACTTTTATAGAATCCTTGCTTTGGGCCACATACTCTGCCAGCCATTTACTTGCATTTTAAAATTTCATCTTTACAATGCAAATTTATGTACAGTACTTTCTATCTTTGAAAACCACATTTAAGGCATTTTATTTATCTACTCTTCTATCCAGCCAGCCAGCCAACCATCTAGAAGAGATGCTAATAACACATAATTTCCCAAATTGGCAGGTTCCATCTGGCCATTCCCAGAGAGTAAATAGGCAAACCTTCTGTACACTGGCTGGATCGTGTGCAAGAAGTACCACCAAGAGATCACTCTTCACAGTCCAAATAGCTACACACGGTTGTTAGGTTAGAGCAGCTGTAATTCCAATGTGAGGCACAAGGGTCTCATTTCTGTTACCTGCTTTATGGCCACTTCTGACTCCGTGAAGTCCTTAGTCTCAACTGTCTCAAAATCAGACTCAAAGCTGGAATATTTAAAAAAATACATGGTTAAGCTTTCAAAATACAAAGACTGTGTGATAATGAGCTTTACAATCTAGAAAAAAATAAACTCAAACATAGGAGATGAAATCCATCTGTTCTTATAAAATGTATTATTTCTAGTTATTGAATCAGGAAATAAATGTTGTTTGGATTACCTATACTTCTTTTCCTTTTTTTTGGATAGCAGCTACATTTCAGTTGGCCAGAGTGGGATTAGGGAAATGAGAACTTTTATGTTAAAAAACTGTCATAAATATAATCATACTTTCCTCATTTCTTCCTCACTTGACAAATTCTGTCATATATTCAATTCCTTAATTCTTTGATGAAATGTATGCAGACACATCTGATATTACTTCTTGTATTTACCCAGAGGAAAGAATATTAGTCATAAATTGCTTTTTACTTTCTAAAATAACTAAAACCTAGTACCTCATAAACATTTGTTCATATAACCTAGGATAAACAATTAAAAAATCAGCGTACACTTAATATTTTACAAGATCTGTTTGTTTCTCCGAGCACTTGGCAAACTTTCACATTATGTGCCAGGCACTGTTGTATATGAAGACATTATTGAGGCAAATTATACTCAACTTCTAGAAATGATCCCAATTGTCTAATGTACACCTGGGGCGTTGTTGCTATACAACACTGGGGCTGAATATTTGCAGGAAAGGGAGCACAGGGGTAGGTGTTTCTCCCCCTTCTTTGACCCACTGTTTTGTCATTTTTATCATAAAGCAACATACATATTTGCACAAATGCTCTTTGATGACATATTTTAAGAACTCTCTGAAAGTAATCTTTTAAAACACAAAAGTTCTGGTATCATGTCAAAAATAAAAAAAAAATTGAAATATGTAACATTCGTGTATATAAAGAGTTTGACAAATGTAACAGTTCCTGGTTTTTTAACAATTACTCTGAGAGCTCTAAGTGATAAATGTAAAGGGAAAAGTCACAGTAATGACATTCCATTCAGAAGGCACATAAACTACATGAGATAAAAGAAGGAATATTATTTAGTTTCCACAACATTCCAAAATTTTTACTTTTGGCTGCTAATGTGCCATACCTGCTTAATTCAGTCTGGGTTTCGGCTTCTACCCGCTGACCTGTAAAATCCTTTTTTCTTTTGGCAGGTGTATAATACCGATACTGTGACAGGAAAGATTTTGCTTCTGTTTTCAAAGTTCGTGGAGTGAATGGCAAATGTCCATTCGAAAAGAGTTCAGAATGTTTATCCAAAAGGTCCCCACTGAATGTTTTTTTAATGACTAAGTGAGACCTGAGGGAATTTGTGCTCTTGGGCCTTTGGCTGTAGGAGGTTGCAGAGTGTGTTTTCCTGGGCCTGGAGGGGGTGCAATTTATGCTGGACAGGAAGGAACCGAAGTTCTTCTCAGCACCATCCATGCGGCTGTCACTGGATTTAGGTAGACTGAGGTGCAGTCGCTCTGAAGAAGTCCCTGGTGACCTTGCAAAGGACGAATATTCATTCACTTCAGCTAACACGTTGTCTTCATTTCGTGGTTGTCCTGCGGGCTAAGAACATTGGGTTTTGTAGTTAGTAATCACACTCGAGGCCAGATGCACAAAGTTCACGCAAGGGGGTCAGCCCTCGCAGCTGCGGCAGCTTGCCTTGGCCCTTGCAGCCCCGGTTTCATCCGGAAGGTCATTTAGCTGTCCGATCTAATTAGCATATTATGCTTTTATTATTATAGATTTGCAAATTCATAAACATTATAAATGGCTGCCTCAGGGGCTTATAAAATTAACTAATATGTCCCGAAAGATGTTAGCATTGTATATAAAGTTCTATTCTTTTTTTTTAATCATTAACATGAAAATATAATTCCACAGATAAGTTAATGGCAAATCATTTTTCTTTCTAAAAAATGATTAATAACATACGCCTATATTTTTTATCTTGGCTTTGAAAGGGAAGGTATTTTTGACTGCTCCATTTTTTGTTTGTTTGTTTATCCTTGGAAGAACCATTTCTATGGGATATCTATAAAGTCTAAAAACACATAATATTTATTCTTTTATAGACTAGATGCCTCTAAAGCTCTATGACTCTAGATGTTATGGACACCTGTGTTTCCTGTACAGAACCTGAGTTAGAGAGGGGGCTGAGGTGAAAATGGTTAGGATTTAGTCAGCTATGTGAGTCCTATAAGCTCCCGGGGTGAAAAACAAAAGGAGTATGGGAAAAGCCAGTGCTTCCTTTGTATAAAGTACTATTCCTCCCAGTGAGTAGAATAAGAGAGGAATAATAAGAACTTCTATCACTGCTGCTAATAAGTACAGAGTGTTTACTATGTGCAAGGTACTGTTCTAACTGATTTACATGTACAACTCAACCGTCAAAACAACTTCTGAGTCGTGATACAGTTATTAGCTCTATTTTATACGTGAAGAAACTCAGGCAAGGGTCTCATAGATCTGAACCCAAGCTAGGCCTATGTGCTTCACCATTATATCATATCATCTATTTTAAAGATTCATTTAATCTGGTGTGGCTGCTCACTGAGCACTGGCCATGCACTGAAAAGTCTGTGGTCCAATTCCTGGTTGGGGCACGTGCCCGGACTCGCAGGCTCAGCCCCTAGCAGGGTATGCAGGAGGCAGCCAATTGATATTCTGCTCTCAGATTGATGTTTCTCTCTCCCTCTCTCTCTCTCTCTAAAAATCACTAAAAGTATTTTTAACAATACCCATATTAAAACATAACTGAAATATTTTATGGAGGCAAATGTATAGAGTTACAGTGGCTAATAGAAAAATGAATAGAAAATATCTTACATTTACAGATTAAATTATATATTTTATTTTCAACAAAACCCATTCTTATCTCAAAATATCATTTTTTAAAAAAAATCCTCACCCAAGAATTCTCCCTTCCATCCCCATTGACTTTTAGAGAGAGTAGAAAGGAGGAAGGAGGAGAAAGAGAGAAACATAGATGTGAGAGACACACATCAATTGGTTGCCTCCAACATGTGTCCCAAATAGGGCCAGAGATCAAGCCTGCAACCGAGGTACATGCTTTTGACTATAATTGAACTCATGACTCTTCAGTTTGTGGGCCGATGCCCTAACCACCGAGAAAAACTGGCCAGGGCTCAAAATACAATTATTAATTTACTAGAGGCCAGTACATGAAATTCATGCACAGGAAGGGGGGAGTCTCTCAGCCTGGCCTGCAGCCTCTCCAATCTAGGACCCCTCAGGGGATGTCCGACTGCCAGTTTAGGCCCGATCCCCAACCAGCAGTCAGACATCCTTCTCTCAATCTGGGAGTGCTGGCTCCTAACTACTCTGCCTGCCTGCCTGCCTGATCGCCCCTAACTGCCTCTGCCTGCCTGCCTAATTACCCCTAACTGCCTCTGCCTCGGCCCAAAGCCTAAGCTGCAGTTTGGACTCCCTCTGAGGGAGGTGACCTGGTGTATCAGGGGAAGGTGCTGCCCCCATTACCCGGCTGTTGCTGCCACTGCCAGCCTGAGCCTGGGCCCTTCACAGCCATGCCTCGGCCCTCACAGCCACTGCGGCTTTGTCGGTAAGGATGTTGGAAGGTCATTGGGAAGATGCCTGCCCTAATTAGCATATTACCCTCTGATTAGTGTAGTCAAAATGCTGGATAATGGAAAAATATTTTAAATTGTCAGTTAAAAAGTCCAATCACTAAAAATGAAAATGCACATGTGAATCAAATATTGATGAACAGATTCCGAGATGGCAAATTATAGCACAGCGTCTGGCAAATTTATTTTAAAGGAAGCTACTCTATTCCTGGTCCTTTTATCTATGCAACAGCCCTGGGGGCTATTAAGCATTATAGCTTCCCTGGTGACTCCCAAATTTATTTTCAGTCTGAGAGAAATGCTGATATCAACTCTCTACTGAAGTTCCAAAGGCACCTCAAATGAAGCACATCCAAACCAGCAAACTCAAACCCTACATTATCCCCTTCTCCAAAGAAAACATTGCACTGTAACTCTATACAAACATTGCACAAAACATTGTCCTGTTATCATTCCTTCACCATCTTCCCAGCTGCCCACACCAGAAGCCTGGAAATCTCCTTAATTTTGGCCTCTTGCTCTTCACATCATCGAATCAGGCACCAAGTCCTGGGGAATTCTCCTTTGTAAGTATTTCCTAAATATTTCCCTTGTGCTCCCTTCTGCTGTCTTAGATCAGGTCTTAATCATTTCTTTCCCAGATTATTGCCAACTGTTTTATAACCTGTCTCACCCTCCTGGCAGTGTAGTTTTTGTAAAGTATGATAACATAACCTCCCAACTAAAAACTGGTCTATGGTTCCCATACCCATCAAAGAAAATCAACTGGATTCACTATTGTGGTACAAATGTCTTTAGTTATTCCTGTTTACTGATATATGCAATGGGAAGTGCTGGAGTCAAATATGAAATGTGATAACTAGTAAGCAGAGCAGTGAAACTGGCTTTTTTAAATTTTATTTTTATTTTTATTTTTATCACATCAAGGGTGTTGGGGGACAAAACACAAAGCTCAGGAACTGATCTAGATGATCTAGGAGACCATGCTCATGACTCCGGGATCCTCTAGATGGCCACATCTCAACTAGGTGACTTGCAAAGAAATTTGCCCATCTTGAACACTGGAACAGAGTGAAAAGGGAACACTAGCCTTCAAGAATCTGTAATCATATGCTGCCTCCATACAAACTTGCAGCCTAAATGTGTATTACCAGATGGTCCACAAAAACCTTAAGTCAAGACAAATAACTTTTTTTTTTTTTTATTAATGCATAAATTGTAGGGTAATCTATATATAAAAGCTGAAGCTACTGTCTAACCAGTAGCTATGATGCACACTGACCACCAGGGGGCAGACGCTCAATGCAGGAGCTGCCAAGCTGTAGTGACTTGGCAGTTGTAGTTTCAGGTGACACACCCAGAACCAGACAGGAAGGAGCACAATTCCGGGATGCGTCACCTGAGAACCATTCTCTTGCAAACTGGGACCGCTCAGGGGATGTCAGAGAGCTGGTTTCAGCCCAATCCCTGCTGACCAGGCCGAGGGACCCCCACTAGTACACAAATCCATGCACCAGGCCTCTAGTATACCGTATTTTCCAGCGTATAAGACGACTTTTGAAACAAAAAAAAGTCAACTGAAAATCAGGGGCAAAAGACCAAAATTGCACAAAAATTACCTGCAGATCTTGACGGCAAAGTAAGTCTTTTCTTTGAAGTGGGGGATAGTCTTACACAGCAAATATAGGCCTAAACCTATGTTTTAACTGTAAAATTAGGGGGTCGTCTTATACGCCGGAAAATATGGTGTATATATATATATATGTCTGTATCTATATCTATATCTATATCTATATCTATGAAGTTGCTATCTACCTATCTATATGAAGCTTTCCTTGTCATCTAAATTTTCAAATTTTGGGCATAGACTTATTCATAATATTATCTTACTCTCTTTTGAATATGTGTTATTTCCCCATTTTATTTCTGCCTTCAATCTTAAGTATTTTCATCAGAGATTTGTCAGATTTATTAATCTTTTTACTTAATCATTTCTATTGTATTTTAGTAGGACTTTGTTAAAGTCCACAAGTAGATGTGACAGAGACTGTTTGGCCTGAAAAGCCTAAAATATTTATTATCTGGTTCTTTACAGGAAAAGTTTATTTCTGACCCACAGGAAACATGTTACCAAAAAGTAAGGTTGTACCACCGATGAAATAGCTTAGAAATATCTACTTGTAAAAGGTGAAAAAAATGCCATCTTACCTTTTGTAGAGTGTTAAATAATGCCTTGGAAATATTTTTAGAATTGGCCTGCATTGTAATTTTAGTTACTTTCAACTCCCTTTCACATTGTGCTAATTCCTTTTTGAGTTTCTCTCTTCGTTGTTGATCTGCATCTGATGGGGAAAACAAATCTTTTGACATACAGAAAATAGAAAACTTAATTTTTTGGTCTTGGAAAGCTAATAAAGCAAACATTTTTATTTTTATTTTATTTATTTAATTTTTTTATTGATTTTGTACAGAAAGGGAGAGAGATAGAGTTAGAAACATCAATGAGAGAGAGTCATCGATCAAATGCCTCTTGCACACACCCTACTGGGGATATGCCTGCAACCAAGGTACCCTGGTTACCTTTGATACCCTGTATCAAAGCTAGTCAAATTTTAGAGTTGAATAGAAGTAGAATGACTTGTATTTTCATATAACATTGAAAATTTAACATACTTCATAGGAATCTATCTCACTTTACTTTTCACAAGAAAATTTCAATTTTTAAATCACCCTAATTTGAATTAGAATTTATAAAAAGTTTTACATGCTGAAAAACAAAGGTAACTTACATGTATATTTAAAGTTTCCATTATAATTAAGAAAAATTTGTAAATGCTAACGTAAATGTATTTGCCCTGGTCAGGTGGGCCAGTTGGTTGGAACGTCATTCTGTGCATATTTGGGTTTGATTCCCAGTCAGGCTACATGTACAGTTTGTGGGGCTCAGTCCCCAGTGGGGGGCCTGCAACAGGCAACAGATTTGATGTTTTGCTCTCACATCCACATTTCTCTCTCCCTTCCTTTCTCTCTAAAAAAATCAATTTAAAAAATCTTAAAAAAAAACACACAAGAATTTTCATAGTTAAAAAAAAAAAGATGGCTCAAAATGTCTATAAAACCTGCTTCTAAGTTATACTGACTATAATGAACATCAACTCTATAACACAAGAAGTAATAATGACTACTAGTTATACTTTAATTTGGTGATTACAATCTTCACACTTCTACTCACTACAATGTTCTTTATTTACATGGCAACACAGAAAAACTCCTGCCTCAACTGAGGGCAGAAAATGCTGGGGGATAAATAAGCACTAGCTAAGTCTGAATTCTAAACACAAAAAAAAGAGGAGCAATTTTTATAATACAACCTCTATACTGTCAACTCCCGAAGCCTTACCTCCATCCTGAACCCCAGAAAAAAGAACAAGTGCTGGGAAGGATGTGCAGAAACTGCAACCCCTGCACACTGTTGGTGGGAATGTAAAATGAGGGCGCTGCTATAGGCAACGGTAGGGTGGTTTCTCAAAAACTTAAAAAGAGAATTACAACATGACCCTGCAATTCCACTTCTGGGCATACACCCAAATGAAAGCAGGGTCCCAAAGAGATATTTGTACATTCACATCCATAAAAGATTATTTATGACAGGCAAAAGGTGGAAACGATCCAAGTGTCTTGAATGTGTAAAGAAAATATGATATTATGCATACAATGGAATATTATTCAACCTTAAACATGAAGGAAATTCTGACATATTTAACAACATGGATGAACCTTGAGGGCATTTCACTAAGTGAAATAAGCCAGTCATAAAAGGAAAAACACTGGATGATTCCCCTTACACGAGATACTTAGAGTAGGCAAATTCATAAGACAGAAAACAGAGTGGTGGTTGTGGGGAGAATTATTGTTTAATAGGTATGGAGCTTCAGTTTTGCAGTTAAAAGGAGTACGAAAAATTGACAGCGGCGATGATTGTACCACAATATGACTGTAATTAATGCCATTGAACTATAGACTTAAAAATGGTAAAGATAGTAAATTATGTGTAATTTACCATACATTTTTTAAAGGCAATATATCAAAAATTACTTACATTTGATGCAGGCACTTATGCTGAGTGGAGCTGAGCAGTCTACCACAGCTGAAAGAAGAAAATCAGTTATTTAATAATATTCTTAATATTTACAAATGATAAAAAAATATCATGTCTGGAAATCACAAAAAGTTCCAGAACTTGGAGATTTTTATTTTCACTTTTATGATACTTTTAGAAATGAACAAATATAATATCCTTTAAAAAATATATATATATATATTTTATTGATTTTGTACAGAGAAGAAGGGAGAGAGATAGAGAGCTAGAAACATCGATGAGAGAGAGTCATCGATCAGCTGCCTCTTACACACCCCCTACTGGGGATATGCCAGCAACCAAGGTACATGTCCTTGACCAGAATTGAACCCGGACCCTTCAGTCCCCAAGACGACGCTCTATCCATTGAGCCAAACCGGTCTTGGCGAACAAATATAATATCCTTGATAAAAAAGTACACTGGCTGGGATTAACAGCTCACTAGATACTACAAAAGAAAACATGAGTGCACTTAAAAGCATAGCAATATATACTAAGCGAACAAAGCGAAGAAAGGCTGGATACAAACACACAGAGAGCATCACTGACCTAACCCACCCGCAGCATGCACTTACTGGTAACATACTTGTAATTGGAATCCTATAACAAGTTTGGAAAGAACAAAGAGCAAAACTGCAGGACCTACACTAACTGATTCCAAGACTCACTGTAATGTTATAGAAATGTGGCAGTGTGGTATTGTAATAAAGACACTCATATAGAACAACAGAACTGAAGAGTAAGTCCAGTTCTGTATGGTCAACTCTCAAATAGTGCTAAGGTAATTCAACAGAGAAAGAATGATCTCTTCAACAAACAGTCCTAGTTATATTTGGATACTCATAGGTAAAAAAAATTGCTCCTTATATCATACCTAAGAAAACCAACTCAAAATAGGTCACAAACTTAAATGTAGGAGCTAAAACTTATACTTCTAGAAGAAAACACATAAGAAAATCTTAATGACTTAGATTAGGCGAAGATTTCTTAAACAGGATATAAAAAACATAAGCGCCCAGTCAGTGTGGCTCAGTGGTTGAGTGTTGGCCTATACACCAAGAAGTCTCTAGTTTGATTCCCAGTCAGGGCACATGCCCAGGGTTGCAGGTTCGATCCTTAGAAATGGGGATGCAGGAGGCAGCCAATTGTTGCTTCTCTCTTTCCCTTTCCTTCTTCTCTCTGAAAAGCTGATGTCTTGACTTCATGTCACAAAATATTATTCTTTAGATTTTCAATCACTTAAAATATAAATGTCATAAGATATGAACTAAAATTTAAAAAATACATTTGGTGAAAAACTGGTGAAATTCAAATAAGGTTTGTAGTTAATAGTATTATATCAATATTAATTTCCTGGTTTTAATAATAATATGATTATATAAGATTTTAAAATGGGGAAAGCTGGATGAAGAGTTTCTGTGACTGTACTATTTTTTGCAATTTTTCTATAAGTCTAAAATTATTTCAAATAAATATTTTTAAAAACAAAACGAAAAGACAAGTTATAGACTAAGATAAAATATTTGCAAAACATGTATCTGATATAGGATCTGTGTTTAAGATATAAAGAACTCTTACAATTTAATACTAAGAAGACAAATAACCTATTTTTTAAAAATGGGCAAAAGATTTGAACAGATATTTCACCAAAGAAGATATACAGATGGAAAATAAGCACAAGAAAAGTTGTTCAACATCAGTAGGCACTGGAGAAATACAAACAAAAGCCCTACCTAATATCCACTAGACTAGTCAGTAATGAGCCGCCAATTGGAAATGCTGGTGAGGCTACGGGAGGGATCGAAATGCAAAATGGTCTAGTCCCTCTGGGAAAACAGTTTGGCAATTTCTTATAAAGTTAAAATGTATTTACCTTATTACCCCACAGTTACACTCCTAGTAAATAAATTTATCCAGTGAAACAGAAGTATATGTTCAAAGATTACATGTGAATGTTTATAGTAGCTTTATTCCTAACAGCCAAACCGAGTCAAAATAATCGAAATGTCCACCAACTGGTAAATGAATAAACTGTGGAACATTTCATTATATGGACTACTACCTTAGCAATAAAAAGGTATACTGTTACACACAAGAACATGGGTTAGTCTCACAAGTGTTAGCTAAATGAAAGAAGTCAGACTCGTAACAATACACACTGTATGATTCCATTAATATAAAATTCTGGAGAAGACAAAACTATAGTTAGAAAGCAGATGAGTGGTTGCCAGGAATGGCAGGGAGGACATTGCTTGCAAAAGATTGGGGGGAAGGGGGGGACTTTTTGGGGTGATGGGATGCTCTATATCAGGGATCAGCAAACTTTTTCTGTAAAGGGTCCGATAGAAAGTGTTCAGGCTTTGCGGGGAGATATGGTCTGTGCCACGACTAGTCAATGCTGCCTGTCAGCGAGTGTAAAAGCCACAATAGACAAAACGTGAAAGAATGGATGTGATTTATTTATTTATGGACAATGTGATTTGAATTTCATATAACTTCATGTTATAAATATTATTTTTACCTTTTCCCAACCATTTAAAAATACAACTGCCATTCTTAGTTCACAAGCTGCAGAAAAAAACAGGTGGCAGGAGGATTTGGCCTATGAGTTGCAGTTAGCCAATTTCTGTTTTAACAGCGTGACTGTGATGTATTATATAATACAATGTATGTATTATTCAACACATTTAACTGTACACTTAAAATTAGTGTATTTTCTGGATGTACGTTATATCTCAAAAAGCTGTCTAAAAAAAAAGAGATTAGTTAGCATCTTCTTTGTGAAACTTTAGTATATTTGAAAATAAAAAAGTAGATTATAAACTCTTACTATATTAAAAACAATATCTAACCATAAAATAATATTAGGAATAACACAGGTAAAAGGAAATTACATAGGCGCTATATAGATTTCAAATTCAGTTCTATACCAAACACAAATTCTGATATATATATGTATATGAAGTATATTCATTTTTGCTACGAATTTACTCTAATTAGAAGTGAAGTCAAGGGTTTAAACTAGGTACAGTTTACACATTTGCACATTTTTACCTTTGGCTGAAAGGATTTTATTATAGTGCACAGCCATGTGATTCTTGACCATGTGGAGAGTACTTAGTCTGAGAGAGGAGGAGTCAGTGCAAAAAGCTAAAAATTAAAACATATTTAATTATATATTTAAAGTTAGTATAAAATCATCACAAGATAAACAAATTACTGATTATTAAGTTCTTTTTTATAAAATACTCTGAAATTCAATCACGAAGATACATAACTTTGTGATGCTGAATATGTGCAAGCCTTAACTTGGCACTGATAACTGATGAGCTATCAAACTTTCTAAGAATGATTTTTACAAGCCAGAGAGTTTTGAGAAGAGATTCTAGCATATAACTAAAAATGTATAGCCATTTGCCTGATTATTAAGTAATGAGTACAATGGAGTATTACTAGGTCATAAAAAAGGATGAAATCTCACCATTTGCGACAACATGGATGGATCTAAAGGTATTATGTTAAGTGAAGTAAGTAAGGCAGAGAAAGACAAATGCCATTTAATTTCACTTACCAGTGGAACATAAGAACAAAATAAATGAACAAACAAAACAGAAACAGATTCACAGATACAGGGAACAATCAGAATTGCCAGATAGGAGGGAGTGGGTGAAAAGGTGAAGGGTTAAGAAGTACAAATTGGTAGCTGCAAAATAGCACAGAAATGTAAAGTACAGCCCAGGGAACATCGTCAATAACATCATAATAACTATGTAGTGCCAAGTGGGTACTAGAATATTCTGAGGGCTCACTTCCTAATTATCTAATTGTCTAACCACTATGCTGTACACATGAAACTAATATAAAATAATAGTGAATGTCAACTGTAATTAACAATCAACTTTTTTTGGACTTGATTACATGGAGTCTGGGAAATTAAGCAATGCCCAAACTCCAAAAGTCTACACAAAGATTCTATTCTAAGAGGCAAACTTCTAACTTTAACAAGATCTACAAATCAACTTATGCATTTTTTGAAGTATTAGAACTAAGACAAGTACATCATATAGAAATTCTGTGATATTAAACTTCTTGGTGTCATCTATTTAAAAAATCCTAAAAATAATTATCATTTATATACAAATATCAAATGTATATGTAAGCATAACTTTCTTAAACATTAGAAACAGTTTTTGTGGTTAAAAAACTGTATGTGGTTAAAAAAATATAATCAATAGCTAAAACGGTAGCAGAGATTGAAAAGTAAGTGGCTTTCCTGACCTCTGCTTCCCCTCCTAGAAGAAAACGCTTACATTTTTTTGCATCCCTGCAAGGAAATTCTACACGTGGTATAAGAACATACGAGCCCTGGCTAGTGTGGCTCAGTTGGCTGAACGTCATCTCATGCACCGAGAGGTCACCGGTTTGAATCTTGGTCAGGAAGAATGCCTGGGTTGTGAGCTGGATCCCCAGTAGGGGGGCATGCAGAAGGCAGCCAATCAATGTTTCTCTCCCTCTCCCTCTTTCCTTTTCCCTTCCTCTCTCTGTAAAATTCAATAAAAACCTATTAAAAAAAAAAAAAGAATATACAATAATGATGAGCTTGATACTACCACTACTATAAACATTTACTGAACAGGTACATGTATGCATTGTTCTTTACATGTACAAACTCATTTAATTATTATTATCACTATTTAATAGACATGGTAACTGAGGCACAGAAGTATAAGGTCTTTAAGATCACACAGCTTGATAAAAGACGCAGTTTAGATGTTAACTAAGGCAGCCTCATACTTACAGCTACTATATAACTGCATATATAGTCCTTAAAAAAACTTAACAGCCTCGCTAGTGTGGCTCAAGGATTGAGCACTGACCCATGAACCAAGAGATTACTGGTTTGATTCCTTATCAGGACACATGCCCAGGTCTCAGGCTTGATCTCCAGTAGGGGGCATGCAGGAGGCAGCTGATCAATGTTCTCTCACTGATGTTTCTATCTCTTTATTCCTCTCCCTTCCTCTTTCTCTAAAAAATTAATAAAAAAAGTTAGCAAACTATTGATATATATTACTAGAGACTCAGTGCACAAAATTCGTGAACTCAGGGGGGGTCTCTCAGCCCAGATTGTGAGAGGGTGTAGGCCAGGCCAAGGGACCCCATCAGTGCACATTCAAGGCTGTAGAGCACATGTGTCAAACCCAAGGCCCGCGGGCCAAATCCGTCCCACCAGGCCTTGCAATGTGGCCCGCACCGCGCTGTCATCACTGCACTCCGCTGCGTTTCCATCACAATGACAGTTTATGACTGTTCAGTAAACCATTCGGCCCACGATTTAGGCTGGATTTTAGATTTTGGCCCCTTCTCTGATTGAGTTCGACACCCCTACTGTAGAGGGACTCAAGAGGTTGGCCAGCCAGGGTGGGACTGCAGGAGGGATCTAAGGTGTGTCTGGTCCATCTTACTCAGTCCCGATTAGACAGACCCCAGCAGCAAGCTAACCTACCAGTCAGAGCGTCTGCCCCCTGGTGGTCAGTGCATATCATAGCGAGCAGTTGAGCAGCCTTAGCATATTATTAGCATATTACGTTTTGATTTGTGAACGGATGACCAGACGATCAGACACTTAGCATATTAAGCTTTTATTATATAGGATTTTTCATCCTGGTCTTCCATGTAAGTTCAAAGTTTTATTCTGGCTCTATGTGTATATATAGTTTGTTACAAAGAAATAAGTGAAAATGTGATATTCCTTTCACATTTGGAGAAACAAGTATCAAGGAATTTTCATGTAAATAAAGAAAAAAAAAAGCCCCTTTAAATTATTTTGCATAATAACCCAGTCTTAAAACTTGTAAACTGTAATTATTAAAATGTATTTTAAGTTTACATTAAAAATTTAAAGGCTTTAAAATACTGTCCTTTCACAGGACCTAGAAATCCACTTGAATGAGGAAGCCCGTGCTTGTTCCTGATGCAAAGCGCCCTTCTCTGCACAGCTTTTCCTTTTCAGTGCTTCTGTCTATAACAACCTGCAAAGCATCTTTCCACCAAGACAGGCAGAACTCAGAGCAGGGAGCCTGCCAGCAAGGAGCAGAGCTGGGCTGGAGCTGCAGCAGGGAGAAGGGGAGACCAAAGCCCACTTCCAGCGCTCAGTACTAGTCTAAAATGAGGGACTCCTAAGTTAACCTCAAGAGTTCCTAAAATATATAATTAATAATATAAGGTTCAAATATTGATTAAATAATGTTTCATCATGTCATAATTTACAATTAAACAGTCAATCTTTACCAAACAACCTTTCACCATTTCAAGTACCTCACTTACCGTTACTTTTGGTGCTCAAGTGTCCTTTAAATAGGCATGGTGGAACAGATCTGGGAAGGACAGAGCTTGCTCTGACTTTTAACCAAAAAAACACGAATTAGGATAAACAAAACACAGCTTTCACAAAGAAAACAATATTGAACATTTAAAAAATAATAAACTTTTATTGGTAATACTGGAGTTGTTTAAAATTGTATTCTAGCCGAAACCAGTTTAGCTCAATGGATAGAGCGGCGGCTTGGGGACTGGAAGATCCTGGGTTCGATTCTGGTCAAGGGCATGTACCCGGGCATATCCCCAGTAGGGGGTGTGCAAGAGGCAGCTGATCGATGACTCTCTCTCATCAATGATTCTAACTCTCTATCTCTCTCCCTTCCTCTCTGTACAAAGTCAATAAAATATATTTAAAATAAATAAATAAATAAATAAAATAAAATAAAATTGTATTCTATCATGTTACTAACCAGAAAGGATATATCAGACAAAAATTCTGCAGCCATTGATAAAAAGTTTTCTCTCTTAAGTACATAAGTTATTTTCAAAACAGCTGTATCTTGAGACTTTAGTTTCACTGAGTAAAATGATAAACACATCAATTATTATGTTATTTGATATATACTGATTTCATCCTATACACTGCTGGCTGAGGCATAATAAAACTATTTCAGTTAATCATAGTCTGTTCTACAATTAATTTTAAGAAAATAATCCTCTTACAAAGCAATTGAGTAAATTAGAAATTACATGTTACTATGTGTAAATACATATGTAAAAAAGAATCAGAACTTGATGTTTAAAAGATGTCTTAAAGTTCATCTAGTCTAACTCACCCTCCTCCTCTTGCTTGGATGCTCTCTCTCTCTCTCTTTCTCTCTCTCTCTCTCTCTCTCTCTCTTTTTAATATATTTTATTGATTTTTTACAGAGAGGAAGAGAGAGGGATAGAGAGTTAGAAACATCGATGAGAGAGAATCATCAATCAGCTGCCTCCTGCACACTCCCCACTGGGGATGTGCCTGCAACCAAGGTACATGCCCTTGACCGGAATCGAACCTGGGACCCCCTCAGTCCACAGGCCGATGCTCTGTCCACTGAGCCAAACCGGTTTCAGCTGGATGCTCTCTTAAACAGTCTTTATTTGGAAGTCCCCCTTCCAAATTTGTCCTTCCTTGAGCACTCTCCCTTGGCTCTTGGATAACATACAGAGATTTCTTATGTCTTATAGTTACTCTTTTATGATAGTTCAACAATTCTTTTTAATTTTTAAATATTGATTTTTAGAGAGAGTGGAAGGACAGGGAGAAAGAAAGGCAGTGATTTGTTGCCTTCCAGATGAACCACAATTGAACCTGACAACCCTTCAGTACACAAGACGATGCTCAACCAACTGAGTCACACGGGCTAGGGCTAGTTTAACAATGCTTTAAATATCCCTTGTTTAAATCATTTTATGGTTCCCATCTTCTGATTAGACCCAGATTGATACAAAGGGGCATGAAAAAGTAGTCTCAAACCAAATGCTAGGGAAAAAAACCATCATCCTCTAAGTAGATTGGGACTCAAATCGTGTCCATGAGATCAAAGGTCTTGCTAGAGTAATGAAATTCATCAGTATGTGCAAGCAGCTCAGTCCCCCACGTGTCACCACCAAGCCGGCCAGAAGGAACTCCAGTGAGGAAAGGGGAGGGTGTTTCTTGTGGCAGAATTTCCCAGGAATGCCAGGAGCTTGGCGATCTGATGCCACTACCAAGTGTCTCTTCTGGACCAACAGATTAAAAAATAATTTTTACTTATCAAGCTGCTTTCAGTTATCTATCCTTAAAGGTTGTTTTTCTTCGCTCCTTCCCAAGTCATTGATAACAGAGTGAATGGCAGTTTGTAACCCTCAATCATTTCTCCCCAATCTCCATGGGGGAAGCTGGAAAGAAGACTTGATAGATGATCTGGTCCAACATTTACAAATAATTAAGGCCCAGGGAGTGAACGTGATTTGCTGAAGATTACCTAGTAAATAGCGCACAAAGATTACCAACAAGATATTCTGTTTTGTAGGTGGTACTCTTTCTACTACGTCACTATACAGAAAGTTTGCCCTACCAAAGAATGTAAAAAAAATGTGATACCAAAAAGAAAATGACAAAACAACAATGATTTTTTTTTTCTTTAGGTTGTGTTTTAATATTTTGCACTCCGAAATCACCAAAAGTAATCTTAATGATACCTAAGAAATTTAGAAAGTGCCATCTTTTCAAGTAAAATTAAATATTTTGTCTTTGGCTAAAATTATTTATGGTTTCTTATCAGTAATAATAATTATGATCTAAGACAGTGGTCGGCAAACTGCAGCTCACAAGCCACATGCAGCTCTTTGGCCCCTTGAGTGTGGCTCTCACGTGCGGACGCCCACGAACAGTGTGATTAAAAATTCGTGGCTCATGCGCAGAAGTCAGTTTTCAGCTCTCAAAAGGAAGTTCAATTGTTGTACTGTTGATATTTGGCTCTACTGACTAATGAGTTTGCCGACCACTGATCTAAGAGAACGGACTACCCCAGATATTTGTTGAATATCATATTTGTTTTAAAAATTCAAAATCAATAACAATGTTTGCTATATATATTATAAAATATCCTAAAAATGAAGCTAATTAAATTGGGTAAGGTATAAAAATAGAAGCTTTTTACATTTTGACAGGAACACATTTAAAAAAATAATTAAATAAATACTGAGAACTTACTAAGTCCATTATATTCTAAATTTTACATATATCCTTTCCCATGCCCCCACCTCTGGTGATGAGGAAAATAAGACATTTGGAGGGGGGCAACGGGTGCTAGCAGCCTGAGTCTGTATCCCTGATGCACATTCCTGTTTGCTAGTCACTGCCCCTTCCTTAATTATCTGGGCTTGCAAGACCTGTTTACCTAAATACCCCCATTTTACAGAGACCATAAACCATGTTCACTACACAACCACTAGAGGGGTTATCCGTGCTGGCGCCAGGCCAGGCTTTTAGGTGTGGTCTCATGGCCCCCTTGCAAAGCCCGTGAGAGGTCCGGAAGTCTGAGCCTTATTTGGGGGCCAAAAAAAAGCCAAAGGGTATAAAGAAAAAGCTTCCTCCATATTGGCTTACTCAGAATTTGGACAACTGACCAGAGTCACTGTACTAGTACATGTGAAACATCTGAAAATAAATGACTTTTTCCCAAATCTCCGGGTATTCCTGCATCTTTTTCGGTCGCCTGGTACATTCTGTAACACTAGCATGAGATGGTTAGTAAGAACAGTGGCTCTAGGGCTTCAATTCCCCACCTGGATTCCAAGCCTGGTCTGACACTTAACTGTGTCCTTGTTGAACTCTTAGTTTATTAGTCTCCAGTGCTTATTCACTGTGAAATGAGGATAATACCTACAGAATGTTTCTGTGGATCAAATAATGAGATAACTTGGAAACAGAGCTTAATGTTAGAAAATTTCTGAAAACCACAAAAACTGTGTGGCAACTGCAGGGGTGTTGGGGGTATGGGGGGAGGGGCGGTGGTGGAAAAGGTCATAAAGGGGATAAATGGTGATGGGAAAAAATAAAATAAAATTTAAGAAAAATAAAAGAGGGGGGAAAAAGCATGCTGGTTTGTGATTTCTGGGGCTTAGGCTAAGGGAGAATTATCCCCGACATTCAGAACAGCACTATGACTATGTAATAAAGGCACAATCATATTCCAAGTGAGACATTACATGGACCATCTAGCAGCCTGGCTTAAAGGTACTCTCTTAAATAGATAAGAACACTGAATCGGGAGGCAAGGGTCTAGAGATTGCCTTATTCGGCTTGAAAAGAAGAATGCCACTTTGTTAGAGAGACAGCGAAGAGGCAAATTTTTTCCATTGGGCCGACGATTTGCGGAGCTTTTGCTATGGGGCCCCAACTGATCCACGGTGAGGTCCACTTGACCCTGAGTGCGTTCAGTCAAGGACAAGATGCGCAGGAATTATGGATGAGTTCTTTGCCACTAAAACTGCAGCCAGTAACACAGCATCACTTGAAAACTTATCAGAAAATCAACATATCAGCCCCCCTACTCCCCCAACAGATGTGCTGAATCATCATCTGCATTTTTAACCCGATTCCTATCCGCTTTAAAGTTAGAGAATCCTGGGTTACTGGACTCCGGGGCGCTAGTGACGGAATGAATGGAAGAGGTGCTACTGACTGAGTCCTTACAATGTGCCAGGAGCTTTGTGTGCATTATCTGCATGTATTCCTCAGGAACTCCAGGGCATGGGTGTTCTACAGGCTCTGGCGCAAGAGACGAGGAGACCGAGGGTCCCCGCTGTGGGGTACAGCGAGGGGGGGGGGGCGAGGGAGGTCCGATCCCCAAAGACAGGGGCCATCGAGGCGCTCAAGGCGGAGGCCCGAGTTCAGGGGAGCGAGCGGGCCTCCCGGACCGAGGGCGACCGGTTCCGAGCCAGAAGCGGACCTGCGAACCCCAAGGGCAGGGTCTACTCCAGTGTCCCTGGCAACTCTTAGGTCCTCAAGGAAGACCAGCAGGGAACGGACGGAGAGCGAGCGCCGGGGGCGCGGCCTCTACTCCGGCGCGGCCCCGACCCGGGCCCCGGCCCCCGGCCCCCGGGCTTCGAACCCCGGGCCCCGCCCTTTACCTCTTCGGCTGCCATTCATGCTGAGAGCCGCCTCGCCGCCGCGGAGACGCGGGGTCCCCCTGGGTCGGTCCCCGGCTGAGCCAGCCCCGGCGGCGGAGGACTGTCGAGGAGGAGCCGGTGGCAGGCGGCGGAAGCGGGGGACCGTCGCCGGGCCGGTTGCTAAGAGCCGGCTCCTCAGCGTCAGGATTGTGACGTCACGACGCAGGACGCGCGCTCCCGCAGCCCCGCCCCCCGGGGACAGGAGGAGAGCAGCGGAGGATGGAGAAGGTTTAGCGGGGCTGGCAGCCAGCCTGCTGTTGCGGAGACCCTGGCGGTCATCCATCCGTCCAGCGGCCTCCCGGCCGGAGCCGAGCCCCCAGCACCGGGCTCAGGCCTTGTCCCTGCGTCGGAGCGGGGAGAGAAGGTTCCAACCAGCATCCGGGGCCCAGGGAAAAAGTTAAATGCAAACGTTGGTTTAGGTGAGGGTTCCATTTAACTACTTCCAAGTAACTACCGTTTCAAGCAGCCCGGAACGTTTGGATTAGCGAAAATCCTGGGGATGAAAACAAACAAACAAACAAACAAACAAACAAACAAACAAAAAACTACATCTGCATGTGTATATTTTAAGTCGTAGCCACAATAATCCGGCTGCATTTCCTTCCTTCTCACTGTGCTCTTCCCCCTACCACTTCTCCTTCCCAGCTTCGCCCTATTCTTGTCTTGAGGCTTCCATCTGTTTTCCTTTATGATGGAAGAGAGTTGCTACATCAACAAGGAGTTGATTTATCCGTGGCTTCGTACAATTTAATTTTGAAGCAGTAACCCTTGAATTCTCCTTGGAAATAAGTCAGACCAGGGCAGGGAGCATTCTGTAACGGAGCGTCACAGGACAGCTGCTCTACTGACATTTGGGGTTGGATGCATTTTTTTGTTGGGGGTGGGGGGTGTCGGGTGGGTGGTGGGTAGTGGTTGTCATGCGCACTGTTAGAACCTTCAACAGCATCCCTGGCTTCTCCAGTAGCAACCCGGCCACTTCACTCTGGTGGTGACAAAAATGTCCCCAGCACTGGTGCAAAATGTCTCGAGTGTAGGAGGGGGACAGAATTTGCACACATATCCACCTTGGTTGAGAACTATTGCTGTGGTGGGAAATGTACTGTCTTTGGAGCCAGGAATGTCGAGTTTGTGAGTGTTCTGCCACTTGCCAGCAACATCTTGAATTAGTTTCTAAACCCTTCTGAGCCTCAGGTGCCTCTAAAATGTAAAAGATACAACTTTGTAGTTGCAAGCATTAATATATGCAGTGCCTGGCAAATAAAGAAAGCTACTCGACAAATAATGGTTTTTCTCTCTTCTAAGACTTATGTCTCAGAAGAAGTGGAGTATCAGGGGATTCAGGCATAAGCTAGTAAGTCAGGACCCTATGACAAGGGAATAAGCCAGAAAACCTGTTATGGTGACACCTGAAGTTCTGGTTCTCGAAGACTCCAGGAAAAGGAGAAAATTAGGTTCAAAACCAAGGAGAGTGGAAGTCTGTGTGTGTGTCCCAAACAAGGGCCTAAATGGTATCGGGGCAGAAAAGTTCTTAGAGAACAAAAACTCTCACAGCCCTGGCTGTGTAGCTCAGTTAAGAGTGTCATCCTGATACGCCAAGGTTTCGGGTTCCATTCTGGTCAGGACACATACAAGAATCAGCCAGTGAGTGCACGGATAGGGGGAACAACAAATTGATCTTTCTCTCTCATCAATTAAACAAACTCTTTTGCCTACCTACTCACTAATGCTTGATATCCCTACTTAAGAATATAAAGCCTTGCCTCGCCAGTATGGCTCAGTGGTTGAGCATGGGCCCATGAACCAGGAGGTCAGGGCACATGCCCAGGTTTTAGGCTCAATCCCCAGTAAGGGGTGGGGGGGAGGGAGTGTGCAGGAGGCAGGCAATCAATGATTCTCATCATTGATGTTTCTCTCTCCCTCCATCTCTCTCCCTTTCTCTGAAATCAATTTAAAACAACATCTTTAAAAAGAACACAAAGCCTTTCATTGTACTACTAGCATCCGGAAAGTTCCTTGCATATAATAATAGGCATTCAGTAAACGTTTATTAAGTTAGAGCTAAAGCTTAAAAGGCAAACACCTCTGGGAGAAGCAACACAGTGACTTGATTCACACAAAGGTGATGCCAGTTCCTCTTATGGAAAGCAGATTTTGGGATGAAAAGTAGGTTTTTCTTTGAAATAGGAAATGATTGGGAGAGAACAGCACAATGGGAAAGGATCCTGATGACAATATTGCTTGGTATCCAACTTCAACCGAAGCCATCACTTCATTATTTGTATTTTGTTTCAATTGTTTCAAGAAGTGCACACTGGGATTTTCTCTCTCCAATGTTAGCAGTGAACAGGTCCTAAATGCAATTTAATTTGTCCTTGGCCTCTACTCTGTGTGTATAAACAAGACGGAGAACTTCCTTCTGGGTTGTTATTCCCAAGAGATAATCCATGGGCAGATGTATGGCACCAGATATGCTTATGGTAGGTAGCTCTCAGGAACACCCTTCCATTGGGAGAATCGCCACCGTGTAGTGGTCTCAGAGAGGAAGTGTTCCTGAAGTCCTCCTGTTGACTATTTAATATGAACTTCCCTTTATTTAGAAATTATCCCAATGGTGTATTTTTGTGACTGATGTCTAGAAATTTGGATATCTGTATTTTAGAAGGAAAACCTCTTACTCTCCTTATAAGTTGGAATGAGTCCTTTTATGGTTGGGTTTCTCTTTTTGTTTTAGTGACAGGAAGACCAAAACTAATATTTGTGCTCAGTTGCAATAGCTATTCATAGCTGATTTTTCTATTTATCTCTTTAATGCTCTCTACTAGCAAGTGGCTTTATTCTGTTACATTTATGTTACTTTTATTTTAATGGCCCAGTTGCACCTATACTTTATAAGCCCTTTGGAAATGGAGATATAAATTACACATATTACACATACCATAATAGTGATACATAGTTTATTTTAATACATACTATTTAAAAATGTATTGTAATATTATATATACATTTGATCTATACTATTATAGATGACCCTTAGTTTCATAACCCAGAACATTCCTGCAAGTTATATTGACTTGGACATGCTTAGCACCATCAATGAAAATTATCCAATAAATGCAGTAAGAACAATGAGATAAAGGCCAAGATAATCTTCTTTCACTCAGTGGGTTATTAGGAGCATACTTTAATCTTTAAAGTCCCCAAAGGACAAAACCGAAGAGCATTCAGGAAACATTTTTTAAGGACCACATACTAGGGCAAAATAAGAGAAACAAATAGTGTGTGTGCCCTTTGTAGTGCCTCAGCGTCAAAACAGAATCCCTGAGGTTTTATGACTGCCTGAGGAATGTTTAAGAAGTCAAGCTAGTGATTATCTTATTCTCCAATCAAAAAGACTATCACTATTGATTCATCTAATCATGGAAGACGTGGAGCATTAGAGCTTGGAGATATTAGTATGCTGTGAAGTAATGGATTAATTTGCTGTTTGTCACTAGAGGGGGCTTTAGGAAAGTTTTAAGCTGTTTCCCTGTGAGAGAGACTGCCAAGCCAAGGCAATATAAACGTACACTTCTTACTCCAGGTGTGTAAAGAATGAGAAACATGCTGAAGCCGGTTTGGCTCAATGGATAGAGCCTCGGCCTGAAGACCAAAAGGTCCCGGGTTCGATTCCAGTTAAGGGCATGTATCTTGGTTGCGGGGCACATCCCCAGTGGGGGATGTGCAAGAGGCAGCTGGTCGATATTTCTCTCTCATTGATGTTTCTAACTCTCTATCCCTCTCAATCCCTCTCTGTGTAAAATCAATAAAATATATATTAAAAAAAAAAGAATGAGAAACACTTTGAAAAGTCACGCCAAGGTAAAGCTTCTCCAATTATAGTTGGTGACATACACTTTTTTTTTTTTTTTTTTTTTTTTTTTTTTAGCTCAGGAAGAAATTACTGTATTATCTAAAGGCCCTTCATGGACAAAATAAATAAATAAATAAATAAATAAATAAATAAATAAATAATTGTCAACCTATAAGTTGATTTTTCTTAATTTTGTTAATAAAGCAGGAGAGAAGAGGAATGTCCATAATTCCCTATAAATAAGTATGTCCCTAACGGATAGACAAAAAGTACAGGCAGACAAAAGAGAGTGGTAATAGGATACACTGACCCCCAAATGACCATTTTGAGTTCTCTTAAGGAATAGAACTCTGATATCTGAACACAAATACAATCCATGGAAAATGATCATTCTCGGAACTCTTAACACCACACTGAGTTTGCACTGCACTTTTTAACATGCTCCATTTTACATTTTAGTTTCATTTTCCCCACCGTTGAAAAGAGCACAAAATTGTGATGCTCTAGGTAGCTTAGCTGGCTTCTCTCTCTCTCTCTCTCTCTCTCTCTCTCTCTCTCTCTCTCTCTCTCTCAAAAATATATTTTATTGATTTATTTTACAGAGAGGAAGGGAGCCGGATAGAGAGTTAAAAATATCAATGAGAGAGAAACATTGATCAGTTGCTCCTTGCACACTCCCCACTGAATATATGCCTGCAACCAAGGTACATACATGCCCCTGACCAGAATCGAACCTGGGACCCCTCAGTCCATAGGCTGACGCTCCATTCACTCTGCCAAACCGGTCAGGGCTTAGCTGGCTTCTTGTTACAAAAGATTTCCTCATGTTATGACCCTTTGGTGGAGGCTGCTGGAATCGCAGGTAGCGGGCCCAGTAAGAACTGTCACAGTCCTCCATCACTCCCGTTTCTCCCAGCTGTGTCCTGTCAATCTTTTTGTCCAATTAAGAAAACAAGTCCCTGCGAACAGGATTTAATCATTCAGTGGTTACTAGGTAACCTGTCCCTGCAGCTGAAGAAAGGCATTTTCGTGGTCTTTCACTGCCAATCAGCTGCCACAGGACATGAGGGATGATGCTCAGTCTGAAGGTTTGATCATCTCCACCTAATGTGTCCATTTACAAGTGTCTTCACTGTTAAAAATACAGCAAAACAGCAAGCATTTTTACTAAGTCGTTAGTCTGCTCTGGTAATGTTCTTCTCACTTCAAAAGTAGAGTTGGGAATTTTAACAATTAATGGATTTCTGGGAAGTTGTAATAAAGCCCTTGTGAGTGCATCCATGATTCATAGACTGCCACATTCAAATCAATTTTAAAAAACCCAACAGCTTTTTTTTTAAGCCGCCAATGTAGACCATCCTGTATCGATGCCCTTCCAAGCTTTTCTAAGGGATTCCATTCCTCCTCCAGTCACATTTTCTTCTTTGTCCTCTAGGATGTCTGCCTGCAAACGTGTCCATGAGGCTGAATGACACCAAATTGCTATTTTAAAGATCAAAGTGGTCAAATACCACCGACAATATTGTTCGGTTTGACCTAATAATATAGTGTTTTGGAGAGCACCGTTGGAAACTTAGCTTTAAATTTAGGCTGTGTTAGCAGTTTCTTTTTCTTTCTTTAAAATAGGGGTGTCGAACTCAATCAGAGAAGGGGCCAAAATCTAAAATCCAGCCTAAATCGCGGGCTGAATGGTTTACTGAACAGTCATAAACTGTCATTGTGATGGAAACGCAGCGGAGTGCAGTGATGACAGCGCAGTGCGGGCCACATTGCAAGGCCTGGCGGGACGGATTTGGCCCGCGGGCCTTGTGTTTGACACATGTGCTTTAAAAAAACATTGATTTGCCAGCTGGAGCCCAGGGAGGGTAACTAGTCCACACAAGTCAGTTTTCTGACTCCAGTGCAGGGCTCATTCCTCTAAATGGGGACTCGTGCGGCGAGACGGGATCCCAGTGACGTCTCACTATGCGTATTTGCTCTTCTATGCGTGTGCGGCCTACAATAAAGGAACCGCCGTTTTCGTGTGCCCTCACACACAACTAAATGGGACTGCTCACGTTCTTTGCCTTCAGAAAACCTGAGTATGCTGTCCGAGATAAAGGCGAGTATGTGTATTTTAAAGTCATATGGTTTTTCTAAAAGACCAGCATATATTACTCTTCCAAAATGAAAGAGACCAGCTGAGCTCAATTTTTCTCCTAACGCTGGAGATGGTTACTGTACCATATTCTAAGGAGACTATCATTTCCATCGAGTTTAGATATTTTATTTTAATATATTGATTTTTTTTTTTACAGAGAAGGAGAGGGATAGAGAGTTAGAAACATCGATGAGAGAGAAACATCGATCAGCTGCCTCTTGCACACACCCCCCCCCCCCCACTGGGGATGTGCCCACAACCAAGGTACATGCCTTGACCAGACTTGAATCTGGGATCCTTTAGTCCACAGGCCGACGCTCTATCCACTGAACCAAAACGGTCAGGGCGAGTTTAGGAACATTTTACACTGGAGAGCTATCCCTCACGTGGGGCAGCCTTTCTTTTTCCAAGAATGAGAAGAACAATATTCGAAACTCCCTGTTAACTAAACACTGTCATCTTGTTACCCCCAGCATTAGTAAGCATGGACTGTGTAAGGTCTGTGACTATTCAGCTCTCGTTTCCTCTTCCAGTTCCGCAGGACACCACCATACCTCCCCTGGTTTCTCTACAAACCCTTCAATGATCCTCTAGCTTTTACCTGCTTAAAACACAATCACTGGCAGCCAGTCCTCCACAGCAGCGTTTTTTAACCGCTGTTCCACGGCACACTAGTGTGCCGCGAGATGTTGCCTGGTGTGCCGTAGGTGCAGACAAGACAAGAATTTTATAATTTTTCACTATTTTGTTTACTTAATATTTCATAATAAAGTAATTATAAAATACTTTCTTTGTGTTTATTTGATTCCTATTCAAGAGAATTACTTTATATATAGTCAATATAGGCACAGAGTTAAATTTTTTAACATTTTCTAATGGTGGTGTGCCTCGTGATTTTTTTCATGAAACAAGTGTGCCTTTGCCCAAAAAAGGTTGAAAAACACTGCTCTACAGGGATATGATAAATTGTCAGGTAACAAAGAAGTCAATAGTGTTGGCATCCATTTACTTTTGAATCATGGTGCTACAGTTTCCTAGCTGTGTGACCTTGACCAAGGATCACATTTCTTCATCTGTAAAATAGCATATTGTTGTGAGAATGGTAGGAGGTTAAGACAAATAAATGGCTTATCTCAGTGCCTGGCTGCCAACATTGGGATTCCCCGAGAAGCAGACCCTGGGGCAAGGGTTAAAATCCAAGTAGTTCAGGAAGAGCATTAAGGTATTACCCAGTTGTTGTGAACAATGCATCCATTCTTTTTTTTTTTTTTTTTTAATATATTTTATTAATTTTTTACAGAGAGGAAGAGAGAGGGACAGAGAGTTAGAAACATCGATGAGAGAGAAACATTGATCAGCTGCCTCCTGCACACCCCCCACTGGGGATGTGCCTGCAACCAAGGTACATGCCCCTGACAGGAATCGAACCCAGGACCTTTCAGTCCGCAGGCTGACGCTCTATCCACTGAGCCAAACCGGTTTCGGCTGCATTCCATTCTTAATGTTGCATTAGGGCCAACAGACTTGGTGCAGTTTTTATCACCTCGTATCAAAAGCATAAAAATCCTTGATGGGAAAGTACTTGAGACAAGGGTCAGCCAAATCACAGAGTGCTATGAGGTCGGTATCAGTGTTGATAATGCCTGTGAACATCTCTTCACAATGTTAATATGTTATTACTAGAGGCCTGGTGCATGAATTCGTGTATGGGTGGGATCTGGCAGGTGGGTTGGGAGGGTGGAGGGTGGAGAGGTGGAGGGGATGCCAGAGGTTGGTTGGCTGGTCCTGCCCTCAAAAGGATGTGGGGGGCTGATCAGGAGTGGGGTCAGCCAAGGGGCCAGGCCTCCTGGTTGAACTCCCATTGAACTCCCAGTGGAGGGGACAATTTGCATATTATACAGGATTAGGACAAGATATCTCAGGGACACAAAGGTAGACACACTCCCAATTGCACACTGGCTAAAACTACCTACCTGGTCTCTGCGCCTATTAGACAACCAGGGTTTGTGGTGGCTGCCTGTCTTTCTGGACTGATGATGTCTCTATTTTCAGGATTCGTCTGATGCTTGGATTATGCAGAAATCCTGCAGACTCTGTAAGCCATGGGTCTACCTACCTCTACCAAATTTCTACTCCAGTATTGGGTTCTCATGGGTAATCTTCCCAATCGTGTCATGCATCTCATTGTACACGATTCGACACATAATTACATTTTTTCATGATCAGTTCCGATGGGATTTGAGTAGATCATTATCAGTAGTTTAGTATTTTTATATTTTTCTTTTTTCCTTTTTATTTGTATTCACAAATTTATTTTTAATAAAGATGCTTTTAATGCTGTGATTCATATTGTCATCTTTACAAACATGTGAAGAACATTAAGAAAAATAAAAATAAATACAAGAAGTTTATTTAGATCAACCCAGTCTACACCAGTAGGGGGGTCCATAAGTGAGAAAGAGAAGGAAAGAAAGCCATCCAAGGGTGCTCTCATGCAAATGGTCAACAGGATCTCAATCCCTCCAGGGAACTCTGGGGAACGGTGCAGGATACCCCATGGTGATCCTACCCAAGGTTAAGGATCTGGGGGATTTACCCCCCATCTACCATCAGTCCTTGTCTAAGGGCTGCTGGGGAGAGTGTTTACTTCCCCATGGGCAGGTAAAGGGGGCTTCTGTGTTCAGAGGAAGCTCTAGGCAATAAGGAGCAGATATTGACAGTGAATTTGGGATTGCAATGCAAGGTAGTGGCAAGGCTAAGCACTGATGGGATCTGCTTCTCTGGACATAGTAGTTGTCCAACACACATTTGTTATTTGTAGTTTTAAATGTCGTTAGTGACCTTTTAGGTTATTTTCAAATTGAAGATGCCTGGCACAGAGAGGGCACCTGTTGTGAACACTTATTTTGTTGGCCCAGCATCCTTTCCCTTCTCTTCCTGTAAGGCATACACTGCATCTTTTTTTAAAAAATATATTTTATTAATTTTTTTACAGAGAGGAAGGGAGAGGGATAGAGAATTAGAAACATCGATGAGAGAGAAACATCAATCAGCTGCCTCCTGCATACTCCTACTTGGTATATGCCTGCAACCAAGATACATGCACTTGACTGGAATCGAACCTGGGACCTTTCAGTCCGCAGGCCGATACTCTATCCACTGAGCCAAACCGGTTTTGGCAAGGCACTGCATCCTTTGTCCTTTGGGTGGTATTCTCTCAATCT
This sequence comes from Pipistrellus kuhlii, assembly GCF_014108245.1. Taxonomy (NCBI): domain Eukaryota; kingdom Metazoa; phylum Chordata; class Mammalia; order Chiroptera; family Vespertilionidae; genus Pipistrellus; species Pipistrellus kuhlii. The sequence continues at coordinate 1,836,382 of NW_023425404.1, forward strand.
TCCCTCCTTCCCACTCCCACTCATCTCACTTCTCCTGCCCCTCCATTTACCACAGGAGTGGGGAATGTGACTCTCTCTGGCCAGAACATGTCCAGTCAGCTGGTTATAGGGACTGATTCAAAAGTGGGTGTGGGGGACCATTGCCAGCATCATATCCTATCAGTGTCTTAGCTGCTAGGGTTTGCTAAGCTGGGAGATAGAAATTCTGGGCTGCTGACAGCTACCTTGCTTTCTGTGGAAAGCACATGCACAAAGAGAGGGAGAAGGAGAGGGAGAAAGGGAGAGAAAGAGGGAGAGGGACAAGGAGAGAGAGAGGGGAGGGAGGGAGGGAGGGAGTGAGGAAGGGAGGGAGGGAGGGAGGGAGAGGGAGGGAGAGAGAGAGAGAGAGAGAGAGAGAGAGAGAGAGAGAGAGAGAGAGAGGGAGAGAGAGAGGGCATCTGGAAGATGTTATTTGAGTCTCCAAATATAGTTCTGGTTTTTGAACTGGATCTTCCAGTTATATGAGCCAATAAATAATTTGCTTTTACTTGCAAGAACCCTGATGCATTTGTAGCATGAAAGACTTATCTTTGAACACTTCACCTTCCAATATAAATTTCCAGTAGTTGTAAAATCTGCTAGTCCGATGTTGGAGGCAAGTGTGTACTGGCAGTATCTTTATATTCCAGAATATTCTTCCTCTCATTTGAAGTTTTGGCATTTCATGTTATTGCTCAGTCAGAGCATTAAATAGCTTGATATTATCTCATGAGAAAGTTCTCCCTTTTGCAATTCTTTCGGTCCCAATTACATCAGAAAGTAAGCCTCCAGTTTGATAATGGTTTGGCTTTAGTGCCTCTCCCTTTTGCTAATCTTTCTAACAAATACTGAAGCCCAGGCCATAGTATTTGAGGGCATTATTTTATCTTTGTTGTGCTTATTTAAGGCAATTACTACCGTTTTTCCCCACAATTGTAATTGAAAATGCTTAAATTTAAAAGTGACTAAATTGAAAGGAAAATCGAATAGTGTGGGTGGTGTAGCAATATGGCAAATGTCATCTAGGTGGCATCGAAAAGACTCCAGTTTGGGAACCACTTGCTTATGATAATGTATTCCTGCTTCCATAGTGGGGAAAAAGGTAGACACGGGTCCACTCAGGTCTGGCTTAGGATAGAATGGCAACATTACAGAATGAAGTCTTATTAAATTGGATCCTTGGGCTGCAGGGCCTTGAATAAGACACCTCTCTGAGCCTCAGTTTCTAACCCATTTTAAAAAAAGTTAAAATGCAATAAATGTTGCTTTCAGTCCTTATTCTGTGAGAACTGGGTATTTTTAAAGGTAACTTTTTCCTAGTTTTCTGACAAAGGCCAAGTTTCTAATAACTTTGGAGTTATTTTAAAACCCAGGTATCAAGCTGTGTATGGAAGATGGCACATTTAGTGTGAGTTCACTAAGGTTTTGTTCTTAAAAAAAAAAATTACTCATCGTCTTAAGTCACATTCAAACACCTGGATTGTTGATGTAAAAATTGAGTGTCAGAGTGAGGAATTCCATTTTCTAGGTGGTACCTCCTAGACCAGTGGGAATAAAATGGGTCTTACTCTCAATACTCTTGCCTTGGAAAGCAATCTGCTCTGTTCGCCTCAGGTGAATGCTTGTCTACCCTTACATAGCCAGAGCAGAAATAGACACTTTGTGTCTGAAACTGATGCTGTTATGGTAATCTGGTTATTATTATTATTATTATTATTATTATTTTATTATTATTATTTTTTTTATTGTTCATATTATTACAAAGGTTCCTCATTTCTTCCCCCTTCCACCAAGTTCCCACCCCACCCTCCGCCCCCTCCCCACCCCCCCATTGTCCTCATCCATAGGTGCACAGTTTATGTTCAGTCTCTTCCTCCCTCCCTTCTCCTCCCCCCCATCCCCAGAACAGTCAGTCCACTCCCCTCCCATATCGCCGACTCTACTACAATGAACCGCTATTATTGTTCGTCAGGTTTTTCAATCTCCTTTTGTTGTTGTTGTTGTTTTTTTTAATTAGTAAACTTTTACACTTCTAAGAATAAATTTTAAAATTATTAGATTTTAAACCTTTTTTTTTTTTTTTCTGCCCTGGGAATTGAGAGCAAACTTGTTTACATGTAAACTTGCCCTTAGGCTATCAAAAGGTGTAGCCATTCAAGTGTAAATGGACACATTGTTTAAATGTAGCTGCTGGTTGGAATTGGATTACCTGTTCTGGGTGGGAAGGGCTTGTCATTCCCTTTCTCCATTAAAATTAAGGTGTTAGCTTTAAAACCTCTTTTTGGCAAGAGACCTTAAACTTTCAGAACTTTAAATTTTTCAGATAGTAAATCAGTTACTTAGCATTTTCTCAAATCAATAATACCTCCACATGCCCAAGGATACACTTCACACAAAAGACATTTCCAAATAGGTCAACCAACCTCATCCAGGCCCCACACCAGGCTCTCACAGATCAACACCCCAGCACTATCCTTGATCTAACTCAACACATCCAGATCTAAGCCTTCCTCATTTGATTCAGCAGACCCTTAAGTTCCCCCAAAAGTTTCCAGCCATGTCTGAGAGGCAGCCTTGGGGCAGAGACAGGTGAGGAGTGAGCTGTTCCGGGCCTGGCCACTGCCGCTCCCAACCTGGCTGCTCCGGGCGTGGCTGCTGCTGCTCCGGGCCTGGCCGCTCCCAGCCTGGCAGCTGCCGTTCCGGGCCTGGCCGCTCCCGACCTGGCTGCTCCAAGCATGGTTGCTGCTGCTCTGTGCCTGGCTGTGCCTGGCTGCTCCCATCCCGGCTGTTCTGGGCCCGCCTGCCCCAGCCCCGGCAGCTCCGAGCCTGGAAGCTCCCGGTCTGGATGCTCTGGGCTTGGCTGCTGATGTTCTCGGTCTGGCTGCTCCCGACCCGGCTGCTCTGGGCCCGGCTTCTCCGGGCCTGGCCACTCTGGGCCTGGGTGTTCCTGGACTGGCCACCCTGGGCTTGGCTGCCTCCGCCTCAGGCCTGGCTGCCACTGCCCCAGGTTTGGCTGCTCCAGGCCTGGCTGTTGCTAATCTGGTTCTGACTGCTGCTGCTCTGGGGCCTGGCTGTTGCTGCTCCAGGTCCGGCTGAAACTGCCTTGTGCCTGGCCACTCTAGGCCTGGCCGCTGCCGTTTCAACATTCTGTCCTTTTTTTTTTTTTAAAACGCATTTATGTTGCAATGTTGGCTGCGGAGTTGAATTCTGACTTAGTCATCGATTTTTCAAGATCTTCTTTGTATTCTTTCTTAAGTAATTTTACTATCTTTTGCTCTCACTTGATTTCTTCACATTGAAAACTTCTTCTGTTTCTTCCTCCTTGTCCTGGAAGCTCAGCAGTTTGGCCTGTGGCACCCCTTTGTTCTCCTTGGGCTCCTGTGCTGCTTCAGCCTGTTGCAGGGGTTGGTGCCGCCCAGGAAGCAGCTCCCGGCCTCGGCTCCATGGCCCACGCTCAGTGGTTGAAGGCCCAGGGGCACCCCCCCCCCCCCCCCCCCCCCCCCCGGGAGCCCCATCGCCTGGCTCCTTGCTGGCGCCCGGCTGGCCGGTGTCCAGCAGGGGCTCCTGCTCCTCGTCGCATTCCTCCAATCTGGAGCTTTTTTTCTCCTTCCCGCTAGGGGCGTCTAGCATCAGAGTCAACAGACTGTCCTCTGTGCTCAATGTGTGCCACTCAGGGGCTTGCTTTTCGCCGGTCCCCCAGGACTCCACCTCACAGCCCCGTCTCCCTCTGCTTGAGCCTGGGTCCCCAGGGATTGGCCTAGAACTGGTGTTCAGAGCAGTCGGGAGTGGGGCTCAGCACCGCCGGAGGTTTTGTTTCTTCCTGTCAGGGCAATACAGCATCAGAGTCAACATTCTGTCCTCTGCGCGCAATGTGCGACTCCGGGGGCTCCGCTTTTCGCCGCTCCCTGGGATCCCGCCTCACAGCCCCGTCTCCCCCTGCCTGAGCCTGGGTCACCAGGGTCTGGCCTAGAACTGGGGTTCAGAGCAGTCGAAACTGGTGCCCAGCATGGCCGGAACTCCTGTTTCCTTCCCTCCAGGGCAATACAGCATCAGAGTCAACATTCTGTCCTCTGCGCACAATGTGCGCGACTCCCGGGGCTCCGCTTTTCGCAGCTCCCTTGGGATTCGCCTCACAGCCCCCTCCCCCCCTGCCCGAGCCTGGGTCCCCAGGGTCTGGCCCATAACTGGGGCTCAGCGCTGCTGGTTCTGGTTCTGGGGTTCAGCCCAGGCAGGGGTTTTTATTTCCTTCCTGCTAGGGAATGCCAGGCATGCACCCAGCCTTCTCCTCCTCTCCTGCTGCGTCCTCTCCGTGTGTGCGTGCGTGTGCACAGCATGTCTCTGTACCTTAGGATTTTTCAGCTCCTCTGATTTTCCTTCTGGTTTTCTCTTTCCTTCTTGTTGTAGAATTTTCAGTCAGTCGACTACCTGTAGCTCTGGGCAATGTCCACTCTACATTTTAGTTGTATTCCATTGAAATTGTTGTGTGTTGCTGCTGTTAGGTGTCTACCTAAGCAGCCATCTTGGATCCTCTCTCTCTGGTTATTATTTAACTGGAAAGGAGTACAGAGAAGACCAGATAATATAGATATGCCATTTATTCAGCTTGCTAATTTAACACTCTTCGAGTCTGCTCCCTGCTAATAGGGACTTGACAAAGGCAATAAGGACTGAGTGACATGGGAAAGTGCTTTCCTGCCTGTCCATCACACCTGGGAACAGGTAATTGGCCAGAATAGGCATGACCAACTGCAAGGGTCCAAACATCTAAACTTCTCAAAAGAGGAAGTTGGAGCTCTCTTGGCTCCTGGCCCTCTTGGGGCACCTGTTGGGACACCCAGGGCCATGTGGGCGCCACCCAATGGACTAATATACTTTAATTAATTGGATGCTGCTGGACTGGATCCGACTGCAACATAGAACAGAAGCTCTGGACATTGGCTTGCTCTGGCTTTACTGGAATCCCAGCTGCACCTTTTCCAGGACTTAAGGTTTAAGGTTGCATGGAACTTGACAACCTGAGGAATGTAACTCCAAGCAAATAAAGTCTTCGACCACATCTCATGCTCCCATAGGGGCTTCTGAAAGTGCTCATTTCAGTGGTGCCCCAAGAAGCCCACCAGCAACGAGGAATCCCACTTGTGCTCTCCTCTGATGGTGATACTACCACTGTCACTCCATGCTGTCTCAAAAGGTAAGAGATCCTCCTTTTTTTTTTTTTTTTTTTTTACAGCTGCATAATATTCCATTGTGTAAATGTATCACAGCTTTTTAAATCCACTCATCTACTGATAGGCACTTGGACTGTTATTAGATCTTAGCTATTGTGAAGAATGCTGCTATGAACATAGGGGTGCATATATTTTTCCTGGATGGTGTTTCAGGATTCTTAGGATATATTCCTAGAAGTGGGAGCACTGGGTCAAATGGCAGTTCCATTTTAATATTTTGAGGAAAGTCCACATTGTTTTCCATAGCGGCTGCACAGGAAAAGAACCTAGCATCAAACTGAAAAGGGAACCCACTGTATGGGAGAACATATTTGCCAAAGTTACATCTAATAAGGGTTAATTTCCAAAGTATATAAAGTACTCATACAACTCAACAAAAGGAAAATAAACAACCCAATAAAAAAAAATGGGCAGAGGAACTGACTAGACACTTCTCTAAAGAAGACATGCAAATGGCCAAGAGACATATGAAAAAAAAAAAAATGCTCTACACCATTAATCATCAGAGAGATGCAAATTAAAACCACAATGAGGTACCACCTCACACCTGCCAGAATGGCTATCTTCAGTAAATCGACAAGTGTCGACAAAGATGTGGAGGAATAAAACCCCTAGTACACTGCTGGTGGGAGAAATTATTTTATTGGGTCTTCTTAATTTAACTAATAAATCACAGCACAACCTCTCCTCCTCCGTTATTTTCCCTGAGAAGGAGACCCATAGCTACCTTGACTCACACAAATTCCCTTCAAAATAATTCACCCAATAAACCCCAATTTTCCAATATATAAGGCAAAACTTAGATAATGAGTACAGGTGTTTCAAGGACAAACCCGGTTCTTCTTTGGCAAGTTCTGAATGAATGGGGAGTTATTTGAATCCATTCTTTTCAAATGCAAAACTTCACCTAAAAGTCCAGGGTAGAGAAAAAAGTCTTTTCTCATAGGCCATCACACAAATTCCACCTCTTTGGGAACGAGGCCTATCTCTGCCAGGATAAAAAAAAGTCATGGGAGGAGGTGACTGAGTGAATAAAATCTGCTTCAGTTTTTATTTCCCCATCTCTACTGGACTTCCCTTGACTAATGCCAAGAAATCCTTAACACTGTCCCTCCCTCCGCTCAGTCACGTGTCTGGCCCCAGCCTTATGTGCTTTGGCCCCAGCTTTATATGCTTTGATCCTTCCACATGTGGATAGGTATCCTACCACCAAAGAAATGCCAGCCAATTTTCAAGAGTGTTTCAGATACTTGGATGAGTCTTCTGAAAGATACTTGGATAAGGCACTGAAACATCACATAGATATATACGAGATATAGAAAATCCTCAACCAGTAACATATGTTAGCTCATTGGAATGAAATGTTTCTTCTAGCCTCAAACTTCTACCATCAGAAGTAATGAATCTAAGGCAACCATGCAGACAAGAAAGCCATGGAACTTTATGAATAATGTCCACTCTCGGTTGTCCTCTTGCAATTGAGAGAAAAGTGTTCATCTTCTCCAGGCTCAGGTTGTGCCTGCCTCACCTGCCCTTTGTGTTGGAATGACATCAAGGAATAAAATCTAGCTTAGTATCACTCCCCAAAAGAGAACTAGACAGCTAATATGCTCAAGAAAAAAGCCACATTCTTCCTCTTAAGCAAAATACAGATTGTTTCCAGAAACAATGAAATTGTTATGTTAAATTGCCTATTGGTAGCATAGTGAATCTGGAAGGGAAAAAAACAAAAGCATTGCACATGCTTGAATTTTCTTACACATCAAAGCTTTTGGCAGTTAGAGTGATGATGATATGCCATAACCATGGTATAAGGCAACTCTGGCCTTTTCTCAACGGGGGTCCATTCTGAACACTCAGAAAAGTAATGGGAGACAGTGAGAAGGATGTGGTTGGGTAGGAGGAGGGGGAAGACCTGAGCCTCACTCAGGGCACCCCCCCCAGGAGACTTTCCAGTCTGGGCCAGCTCCCTGCTATTAATGCACGAAAAGAGGAAGCTAAGGGTGGCCAGCTCCACATGTCAGCTGACTGGAGATCAAGAAGGGATAACTATCTGTGGGGGCCCTGGCCAGAGTACCCTGGATATGAAAGGCCCATTTGCCATACACATGCCCCACGGCAACAACACCATAGTGTTACTATGTTTAAAGGCTCATTTGCCACATACATGCGTGAGGGCAATGACTCAGCAGTAGCACTATACTTACTGCGCAGGCATAACCTCATATAACTGTGTGAATGTAGCACCGACGTCACTAATTGGCATGAGGCCTCTTTTGTTTGAGCGAGCATATAAGGTGCCACTGACCAGCGGTTGTGGGCTGCTTTGTTTGCAATAAAGCATGACCTACCCCTCCTCACTGCCCTCGTGTGTGGTCCTCCAATTCCTGGTGTCCAAAGGGGTCAAGTCTCTGGCAGAGGAACTTAGACCCAACACCATCCATATTCCAACCCTGTTCATCCTGTTCATTCCGACACCCTTCTGGCCTCACTGTTCCAATGGAGCTTTGGAACCACCTTCCAGCCAACTCTTGTTTCCTGGGTTTCGTGTGTCAATCTGTTTCAGACCATTTAAGAATGGCTTTTAAAGGCTCAAATTTTGACAGGATTCCCTATTTCCCCTCTTCCCCCAAACTTTGGGTGGTCTGGTCAATTCCTCCCTCACCATCCTATCCTCCTCCCATTGAGTGCTGTCAGAACTGGGATTGTTCCCATCTGAGAGAGTCACCTCCACATCCATTAAAATGCTATTCCTTTCCCAACTCTCTTGTTAAGCTAGGTGCAGCTGATGTTCAAAATATTTAACAATAGGTATATGATGCGGGTACCAATCAATCAGAATGAACACCAACAGTGAACAGTCTTCACTGAAAGGCCAGCACCCCCCCACTGAACATGAGCCCCAAAGTAAGGATGAGGAAACACAGGTCTGTGTTGAGCAGCGGCTTTTCTTCCATCGTTAGCCTGGTGTTCTTCAAAAGCCCCAAGCTGTCTTCGGTAAGAGCTCGCTTGACTGAATGCATCCTTGAAAGAGAGGACAGCCTTCCCTATGTGGGAGCAGGACATGCCCTGCTTATATTTTTTATTTATTTTTATTTTTTGGGGGGGAGGTTTCGGTGTTGACTCTTTTTGACATTTAGGTAATATCTTTTCATAAATAAACATCTCCACACCTAGAAATTTCATCAATTGTTTGTGTTCTGAAACAACTTTCCTTCCAAAGGACAAACCTTTCCATGTTGCTATCACACCACGAACTACTCACAAGTTCCACGGAAACCCATCACTCTGAACTGCAGCTTCTCCTGCATTCAGGGGTCAGGGAGAACTACACTGGTCCTCACAGACTGGCCTTCTACCGCCCCAATGGAATTGTGCCACCGGGTTTACCCCTCTCCAAGTAAGCTAGACAGATTGGCATCAGAGAGAGGAACCACGTCAAAGGTTCCCAAATATCAATTATATTTTGGCAGGCAAACTAAGAAGTCATATTAAGACACTAGCCATTTCCTGGGAACAAAAGCCCATTCCCAGAGGTGTATGAGAGCCCAAAGTATCACCAACACCAGCTAGTAATTAATCTCAGGGAAAGCTCTTCAAGTGTGGCTCTATTACAGGCTAAATATACCCTACATATACTTTGGATACAGATGTTCTATCTATTCCTCATGTTCCTTAGGGCTGCCAGCATAAGACCAGGATCCGTTCAGCAGCACTAGTCATTGAGAAAACATGCTGGACACAATGGAGCTCAGCTTAGAGATCGGCAGCCGTGATGACAAGACAGTTTATCTACCTCCTAAAGAGCATGCTCACGGAGTGGCGGTTGCAGCCCTAAGTATGGGTGCCGTTTGGCAATTTACCATGGGAGGAAACACCTCGATTCTAACGGGGTTTGTTTTGGCATCCTTCCCTATGCTTTCCAGCATTCCAGGCTGGCCCTTTGATCCATATGTACATGACGACCTTGGAAAAAGAAATACTCAAGGCCAACTCCTTCCATGGGGCCCTTATGGTTATGATCTAACGTCTGATTTAACTGACAAGATCATCAAGGGTGCGTTAGCACTTCTCTTGCATGTAATCAGAAAGCCTCAACAAAACCTAATGTCACCGATAACAAGAAGATTTATCACTCTCTACGCTGCTACTGTGTGCCCAAGTTTGCAGCCACCAATTGTTGACTTTGACCCATCTCTTGATTACAAAGCAGCAGCATCTTGGCTTGCATATAAAGGGCTTGATGTTGTGATGCTCAAGTTTCTCCTTTTTGGTGAAGATCATCCCAGCATGGGTCCAATGGGAAAAGCTTCCATTGCCCAATTGAGATTGACTGCCACCTTTGCGGAAATGGCATCTTCTCTCACCATAAAGGCATTCTTCAATGACGGATACACAAAGGCAAATGACACTTCCAGGAGTTGGTGAGGAGATGAGCGCCTTTGCAAATGCAGAGAAATTAGGACATGGTGAGGCTATGTTTCCATAATGCAAAGTCCTTCGTCTACCAGGCCACGAAGCTCTTGCTCTTGTCAACTTCTCAAACCTACGCAAAGTTGCAAACACAAGGAAAAGGAAGATCGATGGAACTTTCCGCGATTACATTCACCAATGGGGAGGTTGAATTCGCGGTCATGCAACCATCCATGAAGAAGACTATGAGCAGTAGAGATATTTCAGGGATCAAGAAGGTGTTACCCCTCTCGGATGAAGAGATCACCACAGGGTGCTCCACCCTGATAAAGTGCAAGCAACCTTGCAGTCCTCGGTAGAAGCCATGATTAAATCTGTTAATAATTTGTTGGCGCGTTTCCCACCACCAAATTGACAGGCAGGATCATTGACGTGGCTATATACTCTGCAAGTTGTTCTGAAGAACATATACAAACTACCTCATATTTCTTTACAAAACTATAGTTAAGCCTTATAACTTGCCGATGTGTTGTTAGGAGCCTAACTAATAAAAAACATGACACCATGTCTCTACAGGTCCTTATCTGGGCTCTGGAGATAATAGTCGACAGATTTGGGGAAGGTATCATCGACGATGTCAGGCCAAGCTCTGAGGATGAGAGCCAGCATAGAGAAGAGGACAAAAAGAACAACTCAAAAAGAAAAGGAGGAAGAGATACTGGAAGCCAGAGAAGATTTGAGGACTGGTACAAAATGGAAGCTGGCAATATCAACATCAGGATCTCTGGAAGTAGCCCAGATGGCAGCCAACGCAGTATCATGCAATCTGGACCAGACTGCGCTGGAAGAGATAGCCAGTCAAGTCTTTATGGAGGTTGTGCAAGTTCAGGCAGTGGAGGAAGGATGCTCTATCAGGAGTGTATTGTTGCAGCTAGTGAACACTCTGAAGGGTGTGCAGGAGAGAGAAGATGGGTCGAAAGCTCTTAGTGGTAAACTAGATGCAATCTTAGCTGAATTAAGAGTCATTCATGATGATGTAGATGAGATCAAAGCACACATGAAACAAACATCTTCCTTTATGTCCAATATTCCACCACAGGGCCAGATGGACATTACCTCTTGCCTTCGTCTTCAGCCTGTCATCAGTCCCACTAAAGAGACACCAAAGGCTGACAGCAAGAAGACTCCTTCTTATGTGGATCGTTCTGGATCTAGTTTCTACAGCCTCTTCTCTTAAAGGCTTGCTCTGTGACACTTGGTCTACACCTAGCTCCATTCAGTTCAATCTCCCTTCTCCACCTGACCAGAAATAAGCATGTGTCTCATGTGTCACAAGGATCATGTCGCTATGAACAGATTCAATCAATGGACATCTCACTAGATGTCAAACTCAATACCTACACCTCATGGGGTGTATTCCAGGACTGTGATTTTTTTCTACAGGCCAGAAATGAAGCATGCTAATTGCCTAGAAGTGGCTGAGTACCCCAAAGATCCTTGTGAGGATCAGTGGTATAATAGCAATCATCCTTATATATGATGGCTTCACAACGATATCATGGTATGCTTTGTGTCTTCCTGAAGCTGCAGTCCAAGTGGCATTGATGTATCACCCTCTTGGGCTATATTGTTCCTTTGATGATTGCTCTGTCTGCTTAAAGGAAGATATAATAAAGGGAAGTTGTGTCTTGTCTTCCTTCTCTATGTTGTCATTTGACCCGGTTACTAATGTAGAATACTCAACTATAACCCTTGGAGGAATACTAATAGACTATCCTTTACATGTGATGATTCCAGTGTTGCACACCTCCTTTCCTCTTGACGAGACTGTTTCCTTTGTGGATGATAAGGTCAAGATTACTTGTATGGAAGACAAGAAGTGAGAAAGGAGAGATACCATCCAACAGTAGATGATCAAATCCAGCCTGCCTAACTGTTAGGACAACCTAACTGTATTTTCAACCCTGATGAACCTACTCTATAAGATGTTACTCTCGAAACCTCTGACAGACATGTCACGATTTGTTCAAGAGATTATGGGAAGGAATGATGTTGTTGGTCTTGTCAATAGGGACACCATTCTGTACTGGCCAGGTACCAGGCAAGAATTTGAGTTTTTGTTGTGAAAGAATGCTACACAATACCTCCCAATTCAAGTAGGAAATGACAAATATTGCCCATTTACTGAGATCTTTTATGCTGTTTCACCTCTTGTGCCTAAGGGGTTATATGTTCTTATTCGTATTCAGGGTGAAATGGCCTTATTAGAGACAGAGGGCCTTTCTTGTTTAAGACAGCATTTTGTGGGCATCTTTGGGGTAAAATGAGGCCAATCTGATTGGATCAGTTCAAAGAGTGGTCCAAGCCTAACTGGGCAAACCCTAACAAGTCTTTCTTCTGCTCCTGCTTAACTCTGTTATCAATCACCACAATCACATTAAGCATTCATTTGTATGTAGCTATTTTCTAACAGCCAAACTCTCAGCCAGAAAAGCTCCCAGCCTCACAAAATACTAGTGTAAATAATCTCTGGGTGCATCCAGACTCTCAGCCCAGCTCTCCATTTTCCCTGCTGTAGCTGGGCCTATCTAAGGCCAGCACCTCACCTAGTGTAGTTCCACACCAAGCCTGACTGAGCAAGTAAATGGTTGAGCGGCTTCAGTTCTCCCCTCTTATTCCTTCCAACCTCATGGGCCATCTGATAGGGCTTAGCTTTCAGTGTGCTTTGTAGACTGACAGGGGAGTGTGGGTGCCCAGCTATGGTGGCTAGGACACCTTCCTGTGACTGTAACCACCTTGGCTGCCATCCCTATCTGTGAGCCCCAGGACTGATCCCTGAGCTTCCACACATTCCTTGAGGCAAGTTCACTATCTTTTGTGTATCCATTCTAGTAATGGGGCAATCAGAGCTCCTGCGCCCTTGTGTACCCAAATCCAGACAATCGTTATGTAACCCAAAATCATAGAACTGGGTTTCTGCTTTGTACCCTGTTTCCAACGCCTGTTCTGATTCCTCAATCTGGTTCTCCAGATCAGCTGCTCTAATATTCTAAGCTCCCAGAAGCCCCGGTCCTAACCAACCACAACCAAGTCAGGGCTGTTCAACCCAGCAGTGGGAGCCCTCTGCTGGAAAATAGATCTCCACTCCTCCTTCCTCCCAGCACTCTCTTGGGCCAGATCCAGATCTAGAGCATACACCTCCTCCTTTGGATGCCTTTTTTGACTTTTCTCATCATAGAAAAGTGAGAAGATCTCATCCTTAGGATGCAAAGCCCCCACATCGTTCACCTTCTCTTGTAATTTTGTTTCAACTTGACTGCCATGTCTAGCAGGCTGTGACCTCCTTGAAGGCTGGGGTAAAGTTTTGACCATTTCTATACAACCTTATTGCAATACATTGCCTAGCACAGAGAAAGAACAAAATGTCAACTGCGAGAAGTTTGGATGGATGAATGAGAATGTGAATGAGCTTTCTTAATAATAGCCAGCTCATCTGTCCTTCTAAGCATTTCCTGAATTTCCAAGACCTAGATCCAGCCTAGTGATGAGAGCTTTCCAAGAAAGCTAGCAGCTCTAGCCACCTAGCTGAACCTCAGTTGTGGGGAATCTGTTGTCAGTCTTTTAGTGCCCTGGAGTCTACCCCATCCTAGTGGTAGTGTTGGTGGTAGGATGTCTAGTGCCATCCCACCCTTCCTGACCACTCATTTCTTTGACCATGTCTCACAGAAAACTAATCGTCTGGTCACACCAACAAATTCCAGCATGTGATACAGAACCCCCTTTTAAGTGATGGCATAAATTGGTACCATTTTCAGAATGGCAGTAACATTATGTCTACTTAAATAATATTCCAATAGCGACTGATTCATATTTCAGAAACGACAAAGTTCACAGGCTATGGAAGAGAGGAAGAGCAAGGAGGGTGGCATTTTATAATGTATCCAAATAAAGGCCAAACCCTTTAAAAATTTTTAACCACTGAACACCAGCAACTTATAGAGAGTGTGCATCTAACCCTGACTGTAGACAGGTTTTGCAGCATTCTGCATAGGTTGTCTCAGTGCCTCATGAGAGGGCACAGAAAAACAATCCAGGGACTTAGTTCAGGAGAGCCCATTCTATGGGGTGGGAGGAGATTTGAAAAAGTATCAGGGCTGAGACTCTCAGTATGAGACTCCACCAGTCTGTACTTTTCAGAACAATCCTGATTTCCAATATTCAGTTCTCAAAAAATATTTTGGCACTTACTCATCCAAATGGCATCTCCTGGGTTATCTATCACACATAAGAGTTTATGTGTCTTTTTTGAAGGTTGGTAAAGAGTGGTACACATTGGTACATTCCAGAAGAGATGTCCTCTGACATGAGCCTTTTATAGCTAGCGCTGCACACTCTGTGCAGAGCCCTTCGCCAAATAAATCAGAAGGGAGCTTCTCAAGCTCAGAGCCTGTAGACAACACTCTCTCTCTGGCAGGATTGGGGCCAATACTAAAGCAGAAGGTTCTAAAGACCACCCACATCAGCAGAAGATGGCTAGAGGTCATATGGCCTGGGACAAGTCTTATCAGACAGGGTGAGAAGCTTGAAGAGACTTTGGGCATTGGAAAACTGCCACCACTGACAACTCAAGTGGGGCTGCCTGCTGGGGTCACTGAAAGCCTCATCAGGGACACATCATTTCAAGTGAAAAGTACTAAACTACCCAATGAGATGTGTCCACAGAGTTTCCAAATTGGGTCCTCCAGGGACCCAGAACTCTCTATGAGAACCGTGGAGGAGGATGAGACCTCTTTGGCTTTTCCTTTATTGATTGCTCATAATCCTTGCTCTTTGGCATTATCTGTGTTAACACAGTCTATCTTTTGTAGTCATGAAGTTGACACATTTATCCTTCTGGGTCTGAGTGTTCTAACCTTTATTTTCTCAGGTGCCCTTTCAGCTTTGCAGTCTCCCCTAATTCACTCTGCTGCCTCGGGGCCAGATGAGAAGTGTTTACCCTGCTGGTAGGGTTGCACCAGCCGCTACAGTCTGGAAACCGTGTCTAACCACATAGCTAGCAAATCCTCACCTTAGCATTCAGTAGTTGTCATTGTCCTCCTGCCACAGTGCAATAGACAGCTGGCATGGATTCTTGGGAAAATATAGAATCTTTCTATATGTTCCCCAAATAGCAAACCCAAATCTTCCAATGAATGGGAAACTCACACAGCTCAACTGCATCCCTTTGCCCCGACCATCCCTTCTGACGTAAGCTCAGTCGCATCCCAATGTTCCCATCATCTCTTTGGTACCTGGCCAATATCTTACAGAATTCCTAAACACCTTCTGGTGCCAAAATCAGGATCCATGGGTTGGTATCAAGGGGCCCACAAAAACACGGAAATAGTAGCTTTCATCAACTCTCATAGGAATTCATGATCCAATTGATGTAGGTATATTCCAGGCAAGTAGGAGAGCCCTCTGGCTCTCCATGAAAATGAAAAAGAAACAATTTTGTGCCCAAACTGGAAAACCACTAGCAGGAACTTTTGGAGGTAACCAACGCCATAACTCCATAGCCTTTCAGTTCTATCAACCTCCATTCACAGGCCTGTACCCCATCTCTCCCAGGGTACTGCTGTATCTGACTCGAGTCCCGGCTTACTTCCCATACATTTTGGTGATTCAGCTTGGAGTCTCTGAGTTCATCGCTGGGGAAGTTTCTATCCCCATGAACACCATGGCCAGCTTTGGTACCTACTTCTTCTAGGAAGAGCAAGACCAGAAGGGCAGTTTCTGGGTGTCCCCCATTCCCAACTCCAGCACACCTTTCCACTGGGGATCCAGAAATCATCTGTTGTGATGTGCCAGTAAGAGGCCACCCAAAGATGCGGGAGGGGCTGTCCACCTTGTCCCTGAACACTTAAGTGCAACTATGCATTTCTCTGCAGTGTGTGTATAAAGACCATTGCAAGCAAGAGCACCACTAGTGGTTCACCCAGATCCACTCTTCTCCTTGTCCAATATCTGGCTCTGCATTTCCCTCCCTTCCTCTGGCTCTTGATTTCAGCAGGGGCCCAGATGAACCATCTTCTCCGGCTCAATGAATTCTTCAGCTTTTGCTTTACATGCGACTTTACCCAGTTCTGGCCCTTGTAAAGAATACTCTAACACTTTGGCCATAGAGAGCTTCCTCTGCACGGTCCAGCTAAACTCCCTCACCTCCCACCTCCCATCTCCTCAGATTTGCCTAGGTTGCAGGAAGAGTTATCTTATAAGTTTTTCAGATGCTTGGACTATTCTTGGGGAAAGAAGGGCATTTCGAATCATCACTCAAGGATGTGAACTCGCCCACATTTTGCTATTTAAAAATTTTGAAAGCAAAGAAACTGGGTATTGTATTGAAGCATTATTTTCTTCCCTTTTCCCAGATAGAAAGTGGAGCCCTGGCCTCATGGGGCACATGTTTGGATGCTTCCTGGCTACCCTGAATGAAGCAATAACCAGGGAAGGCCTTCCTCTTCCCTGCAGGCTGGACTTCATTCTGACAGTTCCTTCTTTCCCACGTGGCCTTGGCGGCTCAGGGTGGCTGGTGGGGCACTCACTGTGAGTCATTTTCTGGCCCTGTCTCTCTCCCCCAGACCCCCACTGCCCACTTCCTCCCCTAGAGCAAACGGTATGCTGTCCCTGGTCCTAACCTGCCCATCCCTTCAGGCACCTTACAGTCTAAGTCTTTTCCTTCTTGGGAGCCATCCAAGACCAGATCCACTAAAATATGAGTTCCCAGATGAACAATGAATTAGACAGGAAAATGACTCACCCATGGAGTGATGAAGTTGGGCCCCCGTTACCCTGTTTCCCCGGGGAGGCAGATATCTGAAGGGGAGGGCACTCCATTCAGAGATCTGCCTTTCAGCACCCCATCTCTGTCGCTCATCTTTCAGAGCACACCCTGTCACCCGCCTTCCCCTCCCCTCTTTCTAACCCCTCTGGCTCAACTCTTTTTTATTCCTTCCCTTCTTCTCCTCTTCAGCCCAGTCCAAAAGTAGTTCTGGATCATGGGCAGGAAAATAGGGTGATGCTGAGTAAAGGAAAGGGGGGATATAGGAGATTACACATTCTCTTTATTCTGCTGCTGGAAACAGCAGGGATCTGGGGTTTTATCCCATCCTCCCCTTCATACCATGGTTTGTTCCCCTTCCACTCGCCGGGAGAGTTCTGTGCACTCTGCTTTGTCGTTTTGTCAGGGAAGCACCAAACGAGAGAGAGAGAGATGAAGGTATAGAGTCACAGGACGTGAGGTCTATGTGAGAAGACATTTCAACCCCTAGCAACGGAGTGTGGGTGTGGCCCCAGTCACAGGCTGTGCAAATCCGAGTCCCTGAACTGTGCACAAGGATCACCACAACAGCGTCACCCCCCCCCCCCCCCCCGCCTTCCCCAGACCTCTCACAACCCTGGTGGGCTCCCAAGGTGTTGGGACATGAATCCTAAAAAATTCATCTGATTCCAGATGTATACAAACTGAACTGATGCAGCCCTTTCCAAAGATCTGGCCTGGGCCTCAATGCTTCAACATCGGATGGGGTGGGGTGGGGTGGGAGGTGTAGGGGGGTAAAGCTTGGCCCCCAAAGCCAAGAGTCAACCTCAAAGACAGAGCCCTTCATCAGCCAGACGCCATTCGAAACCTGAGCAGCCCTCTGCCAGGCTCCGGCCCTGGTTGATTTCTTTACTCTTCGTATATCTAAGTGGCTGTGTTTGTTTTATCATAACTCAGCAGACAATTCCCAAACGCATCCTGAATAAGAACACTGTGGGGTAGTCTGTGCAGGGAGGAGGCTGCAAAGGGGGCTGCATTTAACAGGAACTGGGACTTTCAAAGGATCCCGGGAAAGAATAAAGAAGCAGTATGCCAACATCCTTAAAACAGTCTGATTTGTGAGCAGCTCAATCCATCTACTTGTTTCTCAGGAAAGGGAATATGCATAGCGTCCAATGGACTGATATGGAAAACAAATGGCCCATGTGATATTTGCTACAAAGACAGAGGGAGGAGGAGCCCCCACTTAACTCTGGATTTGACTTTTAGCCATTTGTTCTGCAGGTGGAAGGAAGTCGCCAAAAATTCTGTCCTCACGCCGAGGCTCTGTTCATTTACTCTGTGGCATAAAAGGACAACGGTGGCCCCTTCTTGACTTTGGCCCTCCCTGGGCAACCATAGTGATTTTCCATGAGCAATCATCCTTTCTGAGAACTGGACAACTTGCTAAACTTCACCATGGCATGCGTCATTCTGTGTGGGTGGCAAATCTAGCCACCCATGTACCCTAGGGGGCGGGGAGTGGGAAGAAGGACCTGACTGTGAGTGGTAACTTGGGAACTAGTCGGGAAAGCAAGGCTTTCTTCTCGAGAAGAAACATGATGCCTGCGCACCTAGAGGCAGAAGAGGCAGCAAAGAAAAGCTAAGGCAAAACCCCGAGGCGACCTTCCTTCTCTCCTCTCCTCACAAGTTATTGGCACCGACGTCCTGCCCAGACAGAGCACACACTCTATGTGAGAAGACATTTCAACCCCTAGCAACGGAGTGTGGGTGTGGCCCCAGAGGCGAAGGAGGCAGCGTCCGAGTTAATTAATTGGCAGCTGGAACAATGGAAAAAGAGTTCTAACTCTAAAGGGAAGGCTGCTCTATTTGAAAGTCTGTCTTTTTCTCTCTTTCTATTTGTCAAGGACTCACCCAAGGTCATGTTGAACTGAAGTCTTAAGTCATCAATCCATGAGATTTCCCAGGTTGCAAACCCACCACCAAGCCTCTGGCCTCTCCCAGGGCAAAGGTAGTGAATCCAGGAGCCAAACTGCCAGGGGGAATTCCCAGGCTCCTCCGGGATTGGCAGCGCTGGGAGCCGGGTGCCCAACCCCCAGCCCCCATAACCTTTTCACTCTCTCGCGCCCACTGTCAACATTGGAAGGGGGAACACATTTCTATTTCAAACTATAAGGGACAGCAATTGCTTCTGCCTTCTGGGGGGATGCGGTGTGATCCGCCTGTCTCCATGGTTTTCCTGCTGAGGTACCAGTTTGAGGAGGCTCTTGAGATGAGGGCCACTGAGCTAGCTCTACTCGTTGGCTTAATCTGCATCCAGATTAACCGTTTTACTTAAGAAAGCAACCAGGATTTTGGTGCTGCCTGCAGATGCCACCGGTGAGGAGAGAATGATCGTAGAGGAAATGAGGAGATAGTGGTGAGGGGGCCTGGTGAGAGACGTGGCCCGAGAAGAAACCCCAGAGCCAGGGAGGGCCCGTGGGTTTTGTTTCCTAGTCTATGTGGTGCCAAAATCTCGTCTACTAACCCCAAACCTTCAGCTCCACAAAGAGAAGTAGCTAAGTTTCATTCTGAAGTAACAAGGGGGGGAAAAAAAAAAAAAAAAAAAAAAAAGAAGAGTGAGAAGCAGTCCAGGAGGGAATTCAGTAGGATCTGAAATATGTAGAAAGGGAAGAACTAGAGAAATTTCAAGGCTCACGGACAATCCTCGGATATATTTGAGGGTGCTAGGGCTCTTGGGGTTCTGGAGTGGGGATTCCAGCTAGTGACGTGGTTACAAACAAAGAGAGCCCCTGACCTGGAAAGACAGCAGGACAGCAGGACTTGAATTGCAGCAGAAATAACGTTGACTTACGTAACTTCCTCCCAGTTCATCTCATCACACCTGGGATCCTTTTCAGTCATCTTCCTGTCGCCTCGTGTGCATCCACAGAGTCAGTTACCCCCGAGGCCTGCTCTGTGCACTCCCTTATTCTACCACTCACTTAGTCTCTCTTGCTGTCCTTAGCAATTATCTTGGTACATTTTTTTTTTTTTTTTTGTTCAGACATTCTCATTCTCATCTCTCTCCCGCACCCCCATCAAGATCCTGCTCATGACTCTCTGGCTTAAGTGGAGAGAATGCCTTCTCTTTCCCTTTGTTCTCTTATACCACGTGCAGCGGCCAATCAGAACCAGAGCAGGAACATTGCTGTGCCCTCTGCACAGCTTTCCTGTCATCTGATTATGAAGCTGTTCATGGACATGAACTTGACATGAACATTATTACATCTTCCCCCAAACTTAGCAAGTGGTGAAAACACGCAAGGAAAGATCCTTCTGTGATCAAATGTCTAATGCCAACTTCCTTTCCTAGTGAGTAGGGGGACGTTGCTGAGACCCTCACCCAGCTTAGTCATTCTAAAGCTCTGTCCCCCAGGAGGTCGCCTCAGGACCAGGCAGACCGGCAAGGCTAAAAGTCATCCATTCAAAGCAGCTTGTATTATGCCTTCACAGAATACACAGACTGCTTCCGGTTCTGACGTCTGGGTACAGTTTCTGTTTTTAAACCAGCGAACTCATTCAGAATAAGTTCCCTAAGGCTGTCGCTTCGAAATAGTGTGTTCCATCTAAGCAGGAGAGACCCCACAGGGCTCAGGGCAGAAACTAACTAAAAGAGAAGTGTCAGGAAAAACTGAAAGGCCCACATTGTTCTACGTAAAATCCGATTGCACACCCCCCCCCCCCCCCCCAGCTTGGCCTGCAATTTCTGTTTCCCTAGTCAGAACACCGAAGCTGCGCACGAGGGTTCAAAGTAAACACACTTTCTGGTGTCAGGTCCACTTGGACTGCTTCACTTACTAGCCTTGTTTACTCAGGCGAGCTCCTCTCTTTTCTCCGAGCGTCAGTTTCTGCATCTGTAAAATGGGAATAATTGGTTCTACCTGGAAAAGTTCTTATAAGAATTGACTTCTATCATGTATGTCAAGGACCCAAAGGAGCGACAAGCAAAGAGTGGACCCTTAGAGAGGGTGACTGCCTTCCCCTCCCCCTCCTCCCATTTCTCCTTTCATCCAACCACATTGCTTCCCATTACCCTCTGACATGAAAATTGTTTCCTAGTGTCGGGGAGAGGGTGGTTGTGAACAGCTTGGACCTTTTCTTTCCATCTCCAAAATGTCACATTCAACTCCATCCTTGGACACCAATGTATGGAGATGCATTTAGGCCACCAAATGCCTGACAAGTAGGAGATGGGGAACCACAGAGAAAAGAGGCAGTTAGAGCTACCTCTTGCTTCTTCTAGCAAGTGGAAGGCATGCCAACCCTTCATCCGCACCACTTGCTGGAGCCCTGGGGTTTTCAATGAGCTCGAATGTCACCCGAGCTCCCTGGCTTCATACCACCATGACGTTTTGTCTGTCTCGGCAGAGCTGGATAGTGTTACCTCCTCCAGGAAGGAGAGTTAAGTCAACCAAAACAACAAATCCTTCTATCATTGGACAGGAGGCCGCTGGTATAAAATTTTAGACCCTGGGAAATAGAAGAGGTCATGACATTTGGGAGAGTGGTATTATCAGACTCAACCCATCAGATCATGAAGAAGACTGGACCGGGTTTTTGTTAGGCAAACCTTTCACAGCTTAGCATCAACTCAGCTGAACGCAACTGCTCTGTACCAAAAACTCATGCATGAGCCAGTTCAACACACACATTTATTGAACACCTGCTTTTCCTGGGGCCCAGAGGATATAGAAACAAATCCAACAAGCCTCTCCCCCCCCCCCCCCCCCCCCCCACCACTCCATCCTCATGAAGTCCCTAGGCTCTTAGGGGAAACAACCACGTAAGCAGATAATGTGAATAAGAAATGGAGTTAGGAAGAAACTTCTGAGTTCACCCATCAAAGGAGTGAAAGCTGGGCAGGTCATTTTAGGCAAAAGGAACATAGGTACAAAAGCCGGATGGGAGGAAACAGCAATACACATTTGCAAGGCACAAGAACTTTCTTTTACAGAGCTGATACCCGACAGCCACAGGGGAGGCTGGGAAACCAGGAGGGTCAAGGCCCCAAGGCAGGCCCGCTTCTGTGCCCAGGACAATGCCTGAATTCTGTAGGAGATGGGGAACCACAGAGAAAAGAGGCAGTTAGAGCTAGCGCTACCTCTTGCCTCTTCAGTAGTAGTGTGAAGAGTGAGCCAAGAGTGGGGACCACTTTGCTAGCTGTGAGGTTGGGGTTTAGAAAGGAGGAGCATGAGAACAAGGCCCAGAGCTGTCTTGCTCTGTAACACAGTCCTATAATCTACAGAAAGTAAAGCAGCGGGGTGGGGTGAGGTGGTGGGGGTGGTGGTGGTGGTGGTGGTGTTGGTGGTGGTAGGCGCATGTCTATTTTGTTGGACAAGTTGCTAGAGGAGGTGGGATGGTGGGTACATGATGTGTCCTCAAGCTAAATCTTTGACTGGGCATGACTCCAAATAATTTTGTTAAACTAACATCTGAAAAATTCAGATGATGCCCCTATGGTCAAGGTCAGCATGGGAGTTCAGTCCAATGTGAGTCCAAAGAAATCCACTGAGACAGCCCTTGTCTCAATATGTTCACAGGAAGGCTGTAGGGGGAGATGCCTGGCCTCGCCTCCCAGACGTGCCTACTAAAGTCACCTGGAGAATGGACCAGAGAAATAGGAAGCTCTCTGTTTCCAGAGATTGCTATCCGACAGCATTTGTATGAGGGAAAAGCTCAGCCAGAGAGTGATTTCCAATTCACAGAGTTATTTCTTACTGGGAAGTGCTATGGGCTAAGAAGTGGGGTGTAGGGGGAAGCTGGAAAGACAGAGGAATCCAAGTGCTCTGCCCCCTGGCGGAGAGTCACAATATCAGCTGTGCTCCTGGAAGGCTATCTGGTGTATCTTGAGAGCCAAATGGCCCCAATCTGTGTAAATCACCTGCAAATTGCCACCTTAAGTAAATGAAGACAAGAGAGGACAATGGATTTTTTTTTTTTTAAACGAACTGAGATCGTTCTTTTTCCTCTGGCTAGTGTCTCTCCTGCTACTCCCTATGAACTTCTCTAAGAAAGGCTTTGCACCTGAGTCTGCTTGGTGCTTCCAGAGGCAGACATTTGAGTATCTCAGGAATCAGGAAAGGTCTGGAGCCTCAAATCCTTTTCAAAAAGGACCGATGGAGTCCAGGGTGTGCAACTTTACACGTGCTGTCACGAGATACAAAAACAAGAAACCAACTTGGCATTCATCATGTGATTTCCCGATGGAAGTAAAATTTACTTAGTGAGCGCATGAATGGGGCTTTT
This sequence comes from Pipistrellus kuhlii, assembly GCF_014108245.1. Lineage (NCBI taxonomy): Eukaryota > Metazoa > Chordata > Mammalia > Chiroptera > Vespertilionidae > Pipistrellus > Pipistrellus kuhlii. The sequence continues at coordinate 1,859,128 of NW_023425404.1, forward strand.
TTTGTTCTTGTTCCCTGTTTTAATTAGACTCGTAACTATAGTTACCCTCATTTCTTAGAGGAAATAAGCTCCATAGGGGGCAGCCAATAAACATTGTGTAGAAAAGTTTACTTATTACTATGAGAAAATGTAATGCATAGTGAAATGTAAGAGCAAGCACAAGGTCAACATGGGAACATTTTTGTATGCATTTATCTATATTTATAGGTAGATTTGAGAAGGAGAGAAGCTAAATATAAATCAAAATGTCAAGTTATGTTTGCACAGAAGTCACTGCAGGTGATTTTTGTTGTTATTGCTTTTCTTCCTCTGGATATTACTAAAGTCTACTATTGAGCTTGCACTTTTAAACCATGAACGAACTTATTTTTTAATCTGCACAGGAACTTGGGAAAAGACCCAAGGACTGTCGTTTTTATTAGAAGAGACCCCTGAATCCATTGTCTTTCTCTTTTTGAGCAATTTGGCCTTATAAGGGGTAAAAAAACAACAACCCCCTAAAACAACATAACATTCAAAATTTCCTATTAACCTTATACATGCCATGTCTTCCACTACTATCCATGAGGGCATTTTTTTAAGGGTGTCTGAGAGATTCCTGCAAGTGATTAAACTCATCTAGCTAGAACGAGAGGGGAAGAAATGGACCCCATGAAATGGACATGGATACTTTAAAAATGAAGAAAAAATCAGAAATCAAAACATCTAAGCCGAGGTTTTTGTATATTCTCACATGCTCCCCCTCCACAAAAACTTAGTTGCCTGCAAGGACCTTCTAAGTTTGTGGCTGTCAGAGTGATGTGGGTTTCGTCACCTGCTTCCTCACTTTCCAGGTCAAAAGCAGTGACACTGAATGCGTCTCACCACACCGCTACGCTAGCCCAGCACAGGAGAGAAGGGCTTCGTGGTGACAAGTCATCACGCACCTAGGCCCTCAGTCGGGGGCCACAGGCAATGTCCTGCCTGCAGCCAGCACACGCGCCCCCCCCTCCCCCACCTAATATCATTTCTTCTCATGGCCTTCAGACCTTGCTGTCCAAACGGATCTGCTAATCTGAAATAGTGTGACCAGGGAACTTAGGGGGTCCAATTTCCCAGACACCTGTGGGAGTGGGGCGGTTCTTGCTTTATCTTCGGGAAAAGAATTTTTTCTAAGACCTGTCAGGGAGAATGAGATGGGGCAAAGGGTTACTTTAGGCGCGTGGAGTTTCATTTCTCCATTTCCAGAATCCTGTGCCCCTGAACCCAGTTCTGAAAAAAAAAAAAAAAAAAAAGGTGTAGCTGGGGGTCCCGGTAAAGCCAAAGGGAGGGCCAGTGTCCAGAGTGTCCGTTCCCTGTTGCAGCCGCATCTGGCAGAGCATCAGGTCAACTAAAGTCCATTAGTCCATCGTGTGGGTCCCACAAGGCTGTGGGGGCGCGGGGGAGCACATCCCCTGCGAGGGGAGAGCCGGGATCCTGGCACGTAAGACACAGCCAAGAGAGCTAGAGGGCAAAAACCAAGAGCCAGAAGAGCAAACTTCCTTTGCGCAGGAGTTTACATATTCAGTTTCCTTTGCCCTTGCAGTGGCCACCCCTCTTCTGGCCAGTGACCTGTTCCCAGGTGTGACTGACAGACAAGCATCTGCCCCCGTTGCTCAGACCTTACTGGGCATGATTCCAAGCTGCTTTTGCCCAGTCCCTTCCCCCAACAATCATCAAGGAACAAACTTGGGGGTGGGGGGTGGGGTGAGTGGGTGTGTTGTCCTGTCGCTTTTAGGCAAAGCCTTATGCATGGCATGCCTATAGGAGCTAGTCTTCCCTGTACCCACTTCCTGTTAATTCACACCGTGGCAATATCTGGGTATTATTAGGGATTATCCAAAGATTTTTGTTTCTCCTTCATTACTTATCCTGGAAACCCATTGCTCATTACCATTATGGCCTGCATGTTGCATTCCTTAAGTCTTGGGATGCAAATTAGAGCTATCATACACGTCTTCTATCTACATGCTACTCTCTCCTCGGAAAGGAGTACTGGGCTAAATTCCCAAAACATTGCCAAAGAAAGGCAGACGGCCACCAGGCCCACAGGGCAAATTCCCACGATGCTGGTCCCTCCCAGGGGGTTTCCCTTTGTTCCTCTTCAACAGGATCTCAAAGGCCTCGATTCCTCTGGTCTGGATTTGAACACAGAACGGCCTCTGGGGTTGCCCACCCCTGGCCGTTGGAGATCAGACAGGGCAAAGGATAAAAACAGCACTTGAGCCAGTGGGCTTCTCTTAGCATGCCAACTTGACCAGTGCTTTTCAAACTTTAATGTGTGCACGAATCACCGGGGAATCTTGGTAAAACGCAGATCCTTAGGCCGGGGCTGGGACCTGGGGTTCTGTATTTCTAACAAGCTCCCACGTGATGCTTAGGCCATGGCCGGTCCCCCAGCCTACACTTGGGTGCTCCAGAACCTCGACCTTCCCAGCCGTGGCATCTTCTGGATCCCATTGGTGGAGATGATTCATGATAACCAGCCTTGCCTGGTGGCAATCCAAGATAGGCAAAAGGTAATCAGGTGGCAAAGGCTATCACCTTAGCGCCCCAACACTTGACAGAATGTGGGAGGAACAGCGACAAGGAAAGCACCAGGGACAGCAATTGTCACAGAGGAGGAGGACTCATCCAAGGTGGCTCCAGAAGCTAAAGGGGCTTCACAATGGAGAGGGCAGCAGAGGACTTCCTCTACACCCCCCCACCCCTTCAAAAAAAACAAAAAACAAACAAACACCCCAAAACCAGACACAAAAACAATTTCAGAAACAGAACAAAACTGAAATAGAGCTTTCATTTTATTTTGACTGTTTTCTCTTGGAATCCAAAATGTTGGGGGGAAAGTACAGGTGAGAGGTGAGAATGAGATCACACTGTCCGTGTCTCTGGGTGTGGTTTATGCCTGAGGGAGGCTTTGGGGAATCTGCGGCTGAGACGCCAGAAAGGCAGCTGCGCATACAAGCAAATGAACCCGCTACGGGGGGCAGATTGGTGCGCCAGGCTACGGCCTTGAGGCGCCCTCATTCCGAGTGTCCAATGTTTTATGATCACAGGGCCTCCATGAATTAAGGACGCCTAGGGAGGATACGTTAGCTCCTTCCTAATGAAGCAGTCGCCCCTGGCTTTTCTGGAGTCTGTCAAAGGTTCCCATCCATCTACGGTCGCCATTCACACAGAAGGGGTAAGTGGGAACAGGCGTCCACACCAGGGCACGTCAGGCTTAGGAGGGATCCCACACCCAGGTTCCCAGGCCCGCAAAGGACTCTGAGGCCCACAGTGACTTGTCCAGTTTGAGTCCCAGCGGAAGCATGCTCTACTGTGCCGGGAACGAGGTGTCGTCTGCGGAAGAATCACAGCAGCTCCATACCATTTGGATGTCTGGATGCCGCTTGGCCTAAATCCAGCTCTGATCTGCAACTTGTGTACTTCAGAGAAGAAGTAAAAAAAAAACTACAGGGGGAACTTTTAGCCAAATGTATACTTCTTCTGCTGCTTATAGAAAACCACAGCTCCCCCAAGAGGGGTGCAGAACCTGAGAATCCAGCTACGATTCACAGTCCTGGGGACCAGGATATTGGGGGGAGGAAGGCAAGCCAGGGACCAAACAGCAGGTCTGTGTGGCTGGCGAGGGGCCGACCTCTGGCGCATGTGAAAGAGCGAGCCATCCCTGGAAGAAGGACATTCTCTTAATCGTACCTGGTTATCAGAGGTAGAAGCAAACACTTGGGCCTTCCCAGCTGGGCAAGAATCTAAGAATTAAGGGAGACGAATGGATTATCATATATGCAAGGTCTGTACCATCCCATAATTGTCAGGGTGACCTTTTTTTAAAAAAATTAAAAAAAGTCCCCCCCCCCCCCCCCTCAATGTCATAAAAGGAAGAGAATGAAAGAAAGACTAAGGGACTCAGATCCATAAATGCCAGAAAAAGAGTGTTTTGGATGCCCTAACCTCCAACACCAACAGAAATTTCCTGGGGAAGCTATTTCTCCATCACAATGCAGAGAAATGTGGTTAGGAATGTAGTACCTACCAGCTTGAGTAAAAACCTAGATCAGTAAGATCGGCGGGAAAAGTCAGAACACTATCCAACAGCCAGACCTTCTGTGTGGACTTGGCTAACCCCTGAAGCAGCACCATCTTCTTTTGTGTGTGCTAGTCCTCACCTGAGGATATATATTTTTTTCATTGCTTTTTCAGAGAGAGTGGAAAGAAGAGACGGGGGAGGGGGGGAAGGAGGGGGAGAGAAACATCGATGTGTGAGAGACACACATTGACTGGTTGCCTCCTGCTTGTGCCCCGAAAGGGTGTGGAGAGCAAACCCGCAGAACCCGCCACCCAGATAACATGCCCTTGACCCGGGAATCAAATCCACGATTCTTCGGTGCGAGGGCTGATGCCCCAACTGTTGAGCTGCACTGGCAAGGGTGGTGCCATCTTTGAAATGTTAATTCCAAGTCCTGGTCACCATTGTCCATTATCCTTCCAATGCTTCCCTGGCCCTATACGAGCTCTGAGGGCTCACTGATTCCGTACTCCTCCCCAGCCAATCCCCTTTTCATGACTTGCCTTCCTGTTCTGGAAGGACTCACAGGGAATTCCTTTGCGACCCCCTCCTGACATTGTTGATTTCCTAGCTTCTTCTCTTTCAGCCCACCAACACCCATTGCCAGCCTTGGATGGGTCCAAACATGCTCTCCCAACTGTGTTCTACCTGTGCACTGGGGTGTACTGCTTGAGAAAGACACCGCACATGGTCTTCAGACTCTCCTGGAATCTCAGTGCCCTATAATATAGCAACCCTCTCCCACCCATAATCTCCCCACCTTACTAGATCTTCTGAGACTTCACCACTCTTACTAGACCCATCCCATTCCCAACTTCCTGCCCTTCGCAGACAGTCTTGCCTCCTACTTCAACGAGGAAGATAAAGCCCTCAAAAAAGGTCAGGCAAAGGTCCCCTCTGCCAATTAATGTTTCCAAATTTGCATCCATCGTCACTCCAGCTTCTTCAGAGAACAGGATCTATTATTAAGTTCAAGGCAATCTCATCATCACCAGTGCTCTGCCTGTATCTCGTCTCCTCTCTTTCTGACCCAGGACCCTGTCCCTCTTTGATGCTTTCTCTCTCCCCTGAATTCTCAACCTCGCTCATTAGGTTCCCCCTGCATAGCTGTGAAGTGCACCCCAGTGTGTGCCACCCTTGTGGAGAAAGTGAAGGTCTCCACAGCTCTTCCTTCCACCTTCTCGTGCACCTGCCCCGTCTACTCCGCAAGCTGGTCTAGGAAACTGACCATGTTTGCTTCCTTCACTGCTTCCTTTAGCTCCCTGCACCAAATGTCTCTTCCATTGCTAAAAAAAAAAAAAAAAAAAAAAAAAAAAAAAAAAAAAAAAGCCCTGGTAAAGTTTATAGGTCACCTGAGTGACAAACCCAGGCTCAATAGACATCTCTCAGACTTTGCGTGCCTGCTTTCCCACTCCTTTCTCAAAAATCCCCTTCTTGTAGCCATGGCCCTGGCTTCTGTGATCCTATTATTGGAGAAAAACGTGCCCAGTGTTTCCCTGTTGCTACATAGTGGGGTTCTTGGGGTACTGCTGGAATAATCATTTCCGGAGGCCTCCCCTGGAGAGTGAGAAAGCTTTATTTCTGTGGAATTACACCCCTGGCTTTGCAAAGTCCCATTTCCCTTAGTCCGGTCATAGAAGAAGTGTAGCTGGGGTTTCAGCAGAACTAGAAGCAAAGCTAGTGTCCAGTGTTTCCTTTCCATGCTGGGGACAGGCCCAGTACAGCATCAGGCTAGCTGCAGACCATTAGTTCATTGTCTGTGGGGGTCTGCATGGCTGTGGACCACACTGGAAAATGCCAGGAAGCCAAACCTGAGCCAGGAGCCAAATGTGCCAAGAGAAACCAGGAGCAAAAGAGAGAAAACTTCCTCAGCTACGGAAGCTAAGTATCCCAAATCTCCACCTGCTTGCAGTGGTCACACCCATTCTGGCCAACGACCTCGATTCTCAGGTAACAAGTAGAATCATTTCTGTTACCCCAACTTGACTGGCCATGCAGATTCCCTTTCTCCAGTCCCCTTTCTCCAGTGTTTGGCAGGGAACATGCCTATAGTGTCTGGCCTTCCCTTTGCCCCTTTCCTATTATTAAAAATTAGCTAATTACAATGGTATCACCCCAACTCTTGTTTCTCTCTCTCACCCATGCTCCACTAACTTTTGTTGGTTTTGCTTTTTCCTTTCACATGCCCCAAAGTTCTAGTCTTTTCACTCCACATGCTCAGCTAAGAGGCTCTTACTCAGGTTCATGGCCTCATTTAATCAATGGAGGACCCACTGTAACCAAGTCCTTTTCTAACTATCTCCTGGTCCAAGTTTTATAAAGAACCCACAGGTACCTCATTTTCTGGTTCACTCCTTCTTTCCCACAACTTTCAAGTCACAAAGAGGGAAAGGGGCCCATTAAGTCTGGGTGCCTTCATATAAGAAAGAATCTCAGTAAGTTAGAAAAGTTGAAGACTAAGCAAAAGGAGAAAGGTCTCCACAAAATTGCAGAAGAATGGGATTATTGAGGGCAAAGTCGAGGGCTTAGCTTTGGAAATAACAAAGCTAACTTGTCTGAGAAAGACACCTTGGTATTTATTGAGTGTCTACAGGTTCCAACAGCACTTGGTGTATAATAGCTCACTTTATGCTTCCAATAATATTATAAGAGTTATATCATTCCTGTTTGACAGAAGAGGAAATACATTCCAGACAAGGTTGATTAATTTGCCCAAGGTTACAAAGCTGATAAGTATCAGTTAAGACTCAAACCCAAACCGACCTTCTCCAAAGTCATTGTTCCTAAGGCATGAGAGAAAATAAAACAAGGATCCTGGAGAGAAAAGAAATGGCCATGTGGAGAGGAGGGAAATTGAGAAGTGTGACAAGCTTCTGAATGTGAATATGAATAGAAAAAGGAATATCACAAAAGCTAATAAACTCAAAAGCTTTGTAGAATATTTTCCTGTGTTTTCCCATCATCTAATTTCTTTCTAAATAAAATTCAATAATCATAAGACTCAATAGTGTTTCCCTTCCAACTGATGTTCTAGAAAAATGTAAATGTTAAATCTCTTTTGTGTTATTTTCCCTTATTTTATTGAATTTTTAAGTGGAAAATTAAGAAGGGACTTGAGATTCTTTGTGCTTCCATCTTATTTTTACTCTCTTTCCTCTTCCCCCCTCACCCTTTGCTTCCCCATTACTTGTTGGTGATGAAGGAATTTTGTACATTTCATATTGCTTTAAGTCTTGGCAGCCTGGGCACTCAGTGCTCACAATAGATACTCTCTAGGGAGCTTGTATCTATTTTTCCTGAGGCTTAATCTTGTTCACTATCTTTCACTCTCATTGCTGACATTTCAAATGAAAAATGTTCACCAGAGCTGTAATTTGATTGGCCTCATAGGGAAGGGTGGTGGGGAAGGATGGAGTAAGAAATCCATATATTTATTTCCTTGGCTTTTTATCTAAACTGACTTGAATTTTCTATCAGTTAAGAGAGTGATCCTTCCCTCCTCTGCTTAGCTTTGGAAATAGATTGTGAGAACCAGCAAGAACTATATTGGATGGCTTGGGGCTGGTAGGTGTGTATTATGTGATTAGCCATAGTGTGTATGGATTGGGGGCTGAGGGCACTGTCTCTGAGGGAATGGCCATTGGAAACCTTCCCCCCAGGTTCCTCCCCTCTAAGGCAATTAAAATCCAAGAAACCAGGTAGTCTCTTGAAATATTATAGTGAGAAAGGGAAAATGATTCTGACTGATAAAAAAATCATAGTGCTAGTCCAATGACTTCAAATTGACTTCTAAATTTGGCTTCTGTCAGCTGTTCAAACAACACCTCTGCAGTGCAATGGTAGTTCAAAACATGTTCATCTAAATATATTGATAGTCTACTGTTTTTCTCTTTGTCTAATAGATGTCTCCATTAGACCTCAAGATTTTGGTGACATGCAGGGCAAGCACAGTGGTCCTTGTTTCCCTCCAGGCCCTGTTCAGCCACAAGTTGCCCTAAAAAAAAAAAAAAATCCACCTTTGTGCCAACTCCTCAAAGTAGCTTTCCCTTCAAGCTTGCATTAGAGAACAGGCCACTCATTCCCCTGGAAAACCTTTAATCCCAAGTTATCAGGAAATTCATACTGAAGAATGGACCAAAGCCCATAAAAACAAGACTAGAGGGGGAAAAATGATTAAAGTTAGAGATAGCAGATCTTATCTTTGAGAGTCAAGTGGTCATGAGACACACAGAGAAGCTACTGTGTGTCTGATGGGGATGCTGGTGTCCAGAGGAACAGCCAAAGGACAGTTTAACTGAATGGAACCTTGATGAAGGCCAAGTGCCGCTGCAACCACCCAATCTGGGGGGAGGGGCTTTGGAGGGGCTGCAGGCTTTGGTTGCTCTCACCTTCACCTAGTGAACATGTCACTCTTGTCCCAAAGTCATTAGTCATTTTTTGGTTCTTCTCCCACTTGAGAATAAGCCACTTCATAGATCTCAGTGCCCCAGCAGAGCCTGGCAAGAAATATGAAGCCAATGAACATGGAAGGAAGAAAAGAAAAAACCAAGGAAGGAGGGATGGAAGGAAGGGAAGGAGTGAGGAGGAAGGAACGAAGCAGGGAGAGAGAATAGGACAACTGGAAAACCTACATACAGACACAGAAGAAACAAAAACTTGAAAGAAGCAGCAGGACTTACCTCAAGCAGACAGTTGAAAGACCCAGAGGCTTGGGTGGAATTTCTGAAAAGTTCAGTTGGCTCAGCTCAGTGGAGAAGAGATCCAAAATGCCCCAGCGGCCAAGACAGAAAGGGAAAGGTTGAGGACTGGACCAGAGAACAGTGTCCCCTATTCTTTGTTCCCCTGAGGGCCAGGGCCAGAAGGTAACGCAGAGCCTGGCGACAGGGGTTCCCTAGAAGCACGTTGAATGAATGTGAAGTTCATCTCTAAGGCCCTCTCCAGCTCTGACATTATGGGAATCTGCCTTTCAGGCTTTCATGTCATGGGCGAATCCCTCTCAGTCTTCGTGCTTGGGTCTGGCAACAGAGATAGGACTGAGAGGACAGAGTCAGAAGCAAGAGCTTGGCCTTGAGAAGCAGCCTCACTGGTCTAGCACAGAAGGCTCCCTGTACTGCTAACCAAACCAGTGTTTTCTGCAAGAGATCTTTCTGCCGATGGAGGACAGCAGACACTGTCCTGGGAGAAGAGCAAAGATTCAGACTCTGTGCCCTGATTATCCTCTCCGTGGGTGGTTTATACCACAGATCCTGGTTCCTCATTTCCCCCACATGGGAGCCCTCCATAACCTGACTGTATAAAGATTAGGGCTAGCTTCCCACCGAAGGCAGATTTCCATTCTTCTTTCATTGTCTTCTGTTCTTACTAATGAAGGAGCTCAGCCTGGCTGACTTCACCTAATAATTTAGGGACTGTCCCATACCTTCAGTAGAAGGAGTGCAGGTCATGGTGGGAGGAACTACTGATGAGCTTTTTTCTGCATTTATGCAAGGGCAGTCAAAGTGGAAGGAAGGATGGGTGAGAGTGCAGATTAAGGGTGGGGAGGGAGGGAAGGAAAGGAGGGAAATTTGGAGGGACGTGGAGAGGGGAAGAAAAAGGGGAAGGGGGTGGGAAGGAGGTTGACCATATATACAGACACAGTTGAGGACTGACTAGGCTCAGCTGCCTCTTTCTCAAGTCCAGAGCTAAAAACCGCCAGACGTTTTGTTGAATTCATTTCTGAGAGAGCCAAGTTCTAAATGCCTAAGCTCAGATCTCAGGGCTGCTGTTTTGTAGCTGGGTGAGGAAGCCCCTTTCTCGGGATGGCCAGATGGCCTATTCCTTCAGCTGGTTCTGGCTTCCCAGACAAAGTTTTAATTGGACCCTCCTCTAAGGCCTGGCCCTTGCCCACCAACCTCCAGAGCACTCCCCTCTCCCCCCTGCCGCCCCAGCCTGGAGGATAAGTCCAAATTCCTCAACATGGTATTTGAGGCTACCGTGGTGGGCCTGGCTCCTTCATGTCCCCATCTGGGTCTTTTCATTCTAACAGCCCCTTGTGGCTCATAGCTCCTTGCACGCCCCCTGACCTGAGCCTCTGTGCTTTTGTTTGTTTCTTCTCTGCCGAGAACCCTTACCGAACCCCCACTCCCTGGCCAACTGCTACTCAGGCCTCTTCCTGAAGCCTGCTATGCATGACCTCTGCCACTCACCCCTCGCTGCTAGGTGGCAGAGGTGACGCCCTACCCTGGGCATGCCTCTTTCATGGCACTGGCCACATTCTAAGACATTGATCATTTTCATGGGTTTCACAGCCACCCCCTGACCCCCACCCCCACTGGAGAATAAGATCCTTTTGGGCAGAAACGGACCTCCACCTTTGAGCACCATGCCCAGCACACAGTAGGCATTCGATAAATATTTGTTGAATGAACAATCACCTTCTCCCTGCACTTGAAGCCCAGGTGCCCTTTAGAAGATGGAAAACCAAGTTTGAAGCCACTCCATTTGTTGCTCCCTCCCTGCAATCTCTTCCTGGATCCGTCTTATTCCCCTTTGTCACTTTAATGGCATGCCAGCTCAAGTTCTGGCGGGCAGCAGCCCTCCCCCAGCCCAGCAGCTGAAGTGAAACATGAGGAGTACTGGAGAGGGAGTCACTCACAGGGGACTCTCAGGCTGATCTGAAAGAAACTTGAGGGGCAGGATCCCCTCGGGGCAGCTGTGGGCTGGGCCGGGCCAGAGAATTATGGCTGTGTGGTTGTGTGTCTCCCCCCCCCCCTCCCCCTGCACAGGACAAAAAAAAAAAAAAAAAAATGACTCCCAGTTGAATGTTTGGGAGCAAACCATTCTGGACTCAGGAAAGTATCCAGGCTGTTGGTTGCGGCAGCAATGGTGGTGATGTGGGGCGATTTGGTGCTCGCGCTGCCAGGGGAGCTCGCAGCTTGACAGTGGTGAAGGGAGAGATGACGAGTATGGGGACCGAAGAAGGAAAATCACTTTTCACTGAAATTGGCTAGTTGTGATAGGCAGGGCCTAGGTTTTCCTGTCCCTCATGGACCCAGGAAAGGGGGCCTTTCAGTACCTTGCCCAGCCCAGGGGCACAGGGGCAGGGCCTATGCCTGGCAGCACATGGGAAGCAATCCTGCCCTGTGCCGCAGCCCTGTCCAGAGAAGGTCCTGGGCCCAGCCTGGGGCACCCAGATCCTTTTCCCTTAATCTCAGCTAAAGCCCTGAGTCCCAGAATCTTACCTTGCACCAACCTGAGCTGCTGTGAATGACCTCTTCAAGATGCAAATGGCACAGAGCCCACATGGCAGCAGAGATAGAGACGCTGGTTCAGCGTCACCCACCCTTGGAACCCGTCGACTCCCCCAATGACCATTTCCTTCCACCAGCCAATCTACGATAGGTGGCTGATGGCCTGAGAGTGTCCCCCTGGATAGGGAAATGTCTGCAACCGAGGGCAAATGCCTGCCATGGGGTCAGCCTGCTGTAAGCAACGGAGGTTCCCAACCAGCTGTTGCTTTCTCCCGGGGGAGTGTGAGGTGGACCTCCAGGCTGGCCTGACAAGTCTGCTACCCAGGTTCGGCTGCCTGCAGCTCAAAAGCCAATAATCGAGAGACACGGAGGCTGGCAACAGGAAAAAGCGGTTTATTCAAGAGCCGGCAGCTTGAGAGGATGGCGGTCTCCGGTCCTAAAGACCATCTTCACACCTGGACTCGGGCAGGGGGTTTATCTGTAGAGCAAAGGAAGGAAAGGAAACAGAACAGTGGGGTTTGAAGGGAGCGGGGCTCCCCGATAGGCGCCACCCAGTCTATTCAGATGACTGGCTGAAGGTCGGCAAAAGGTTGGCGTCTGCTTCTTTGGAAGTTGCTTCCCAGAATTCTTAAGCTGGAGGGCTGCTCCTCTGCGGTCACGGGTCAGGGTCACTGGCCGCCATTTACAGAAACAATGTTAAAAGCGTGGTAGTTGCTCGCAGGTGCAGCCGCTGCCAAGAAGAAGCCGCTCTATTTGCTGCTGCCTCCCTGCAGCCCGTCCGGGGATGCATGTGTTGTGCCCCTTTCCCCTTGAACGCTCTCATTTCTGTCTCTGTGTGTAACGGACCACACAGCGGGTCTAAGACACAGCTAATCCTCCCTCTGGAGGGAGAGAGCTCTGGGTAGGAACCCCCTGCCTCCCCGCTGTCGCCTCTCACCGGCTGCAGGAACACAAGACTAGCTTTTGGCGGCCACGTCTTGTTCTCAAACACACTGTCCCAAGCGGGGGAACCCCTTGGGGTTGGTGACAATCTTGGGCCAGAAAGCAGAGCCAGTGCACAGGGTCAGGGCTGTCTGTGATATCACCAGAGAAGATCAGAAACTTCTCTACTTGATCCAAGCACGTGTTAGGCCATCCAGGAGACGTACACGTGCGTTATGGGAAAGACAAGGTGGGGTCTTCGCCACCCTCTTTACTCCTCTCTTTAGTAACACCATCCCCACACCCCACCATATCTCTCTATGTGTGTCTGCCTATTCCATAACCGCACACACAAAAATGTCCACCTCTCCCTCACCAGATGGGACCTGCCATGTCGCTGGGGCGTGGCATGAAATTCAGTGCTGATGGACCCCTTCTGTCCTCACACTGCTTTGTGATGTATCACGTTGAAGCCAGGCAATTTCCAGTGTCTGGCCTTGAATTTCCCCTCAAGGTCAGAGTAGAGTGCCATTGGCACCCAATGGCAGATACTGATGGATGATACGTTTCATTTTGAGCGTTTTAGACAGGCCCTTGAAGGAGCCAGACCCATGAAACCTCCTCCTCTTCCTCCTCCTCCTTCTCCTCCTCCTCTGCCCCAGCCACATCTTCACCCCCAGGTGGGAGCTGTTGCTGAAATCCCAGGGTGAGGGGTGGGGTGGGGGGAGGAGAGCCTCCCAGATCCACCCATGATACCTCACACTCAGCCCCTGAGCCCCTCAGCTCAGTTCCCTTTGGGTCCTTTTCATGGTCTCAGGCCACTTCCTCTTGACTGTTTCAGAGATCATTCCTTGGAGATTTCTTACCTGTGGGGGGTGGGTATGGGTGTGTGTGTGTGTGTGTGGGGGGTTTGGAGGGGGGCTGGCCAACCTTCCTCAAGCTCCTGGCTGCCTTTAGCTTCCTGACACGCCTCTGTGCCTAGGACAGGGTGTGGTCATGTTGGACCCCTCCTCCTCCTCCTCACTGCCCAGCACATTTGCTACACACACACAAACACGCACAGACACACCCCCCTCAACCCCACGCCGTCACACACACAGTGTAGCCTGCCCCCTGCAGAATTCAAGCTGCCCGGGAAGCAGAGCCGCCCAGGTGCACCTTGCAGGCACCACCGCTTCCGGTCTGGCCACTTCCCTTTCTGGCTTCTTCTTCCCTTTCCCAGGATGCATAGCTTCTTATGTCTCTTTGCTTCTGGATGACGACATTTCTGCCTGCATCCCGTGTCTTTTCTCCCTACTGGTTCTCATTATTCTCTGGGCGTCGCCCAAGGATTCAGACTTTGGAGAAAAGAAAACGTTGGGCTATTTCTGCTTTCCACACAGTCCCGTCCTCCTCTTGGCTGAGCTGGGGAGGGGGCTGTGTGCACAGGGAACGGACTGGGGGAAGGAAAAATGGGGGGAAATTAAAGGAAAGGGAAGCAACATTTTATACAGCACAGGAACCCTGCAGCCTCTTTTGTCATAGGCAGTCAACTTTTTGTTGACGGTTCTGTCTTCTAGAAGTTGCCCTGAGGCCTGGGGAGGAGGAGGAGAGAAGGGAGGAGTGGGCAGCGGGATGCTTCCCCATTCCTCTCCCTGATGCTCGGGGGCCAGTGATAAGTCAGTCCTTTCTCCTGTTGGCCAGAAACCAGTCCTGGGTCCCACATAGTACTGAGCTAGTGACTGAGTGTGGCAAAGAGTAGGTGTGTGCGCGCGCATAGAATAGGAGGGTAGGCAGGCCAGGGCGGGCATGGAGTCTGGTTCTGTGACCTGGGTTGCCATGAGGCTGGCTGGACCCCTCTCTCCCTACAGGGAGCCCCCAGGTCTTCCCTCATCTCCCCTCCTCTTGTCCTGAGGGAAGAGGTGAACTCTGCTTAGCTCTACCTTCCCACCTGTCAGCCAAGGTCGTTCCTTGCCCCTAGTGACAGGAATCCCCCTACCCCATGCCTCCTCGGAAAGAGATTATCCAATCTAAGGCAATGCATGGATACAAAGTGTTTCTAGAGTCTTCCAGAAATCAGGAAGAATACTGATCTTCCGTTCCTGCCTAAGACATGCGACAATACAGGTTCGAGCCAAGAAGCATTTAGGACAGGGGGAAAAAGAGTACAGGGGTTCAAGAAATGGTGCAACTCTTTAGTTTCTTTAAATCAACATGATTGTCATTTCAAGCCCCCTCCTACAAGGAATGTGGGAGATTGGGCTGCAGTTGATGGTTTGGGCTGGGGTCCTGGGGACATGTTCCAGCCCACAGCGCCCCCTCTGGCAGGGCTGCCCCACCTTGCAATTTCTTCACTTCAGGAGCTATACAACAGCTTCTTTCATGCCCCCTCCCTCACCCCCTGCTCCATGTGGGGGCCCCAGACTTCTCTGTGCTCTGTCCTCAACCTGAGGAAATCTCTTTTGACTCAGGGAAGCCTCTTTCCCGTCTGTGTACTCCAAGTGACTCCACTTGCTGACAAGTAAAACCCTCTGGTGGGCCTGGCTTTTGGGAAACAAAGGCAGGGAGGGGTACCCTGGCCATTATCTTCCTTCCTGGAGAAAATGAGGTCAAAACCCGGGATCTACTTGATGTGAAACTAGAAGGAGGGGAAAGGGAGAGAGAAGCTAATATCCTAATACTGTCTTCACCACTCTTGCTTTCAGAAGGAGTTACAATTTCTGTTGTAGTTGGTGACTGCTAGGGTTTCTCTTTTAAGCTTGGCTTGGAGTTGTGGCTTACTGTAGTCATTTGAAAGCATTCCTCCCTTATTGGAAAGTATCTTAAAACGTAGTGAGGTTTTGTTTGTGGTATCTTCAGAGCAAACAGAACAGTCCTAGACAGTGTTATGCTGAGTTATGCTTTGGAGCCATTCATGTTCTTCTGCTCCCTACATTCTTTTAATATGTTGCCTCTTACAGGAAGTCTGCTTTGACTACCAAGTTGTACTCCAGTCCTCATGCTCTCTGAATGTGTAGTATTCATGCAATAATTCCTTGTGCTTTTGTACTGAATCTCATAAAGTCCTGTTATTGTTCTTCCTCCAACCAGATTGCATGATCTTACCTGAGATTCTTGAGGGCAGGGACCATGGCTTTGTCAACCCAGTGCCGCTTCTCAGGGCCTAACACAGAGCAGAGCTCCACTCGTGTTTGTAAAATGGGTGGTTGTATGGATTGATCAATCTTAACCAATAACCATCACCATGAACTACTTCTGCCACACGCCCCTTCCCCCAATAATTCAGTGGTGAAACTGTTTCAGAAGATTCATATTTACTTATGGATATAATAGAGTGGTTCATTATATGCACCCCCCCATCCTGCCATGGAGTCAGACAAGAGAACAGAACGTTCTTTAACACATAGGTGAACACCCTATGTAAAATATTGAAATGCACAGCTACAAATTATGCTAGCTTATGTGCATTTCTATTTCTCACATCTGCAACTAATGTTGATTCCAGAATGTTAGGGTTCTCAAAGGTTTCTTTTTCAAAGTACATTTTTATCTCACTGAACTCTTACACTTTCTCTTTGTCTCTGGTGTTTGCAAATAATTCAAAAGAGCCATTGAACTAGGCAGTTTGTAGAGAACAACAGGGATGACTATATTGGAAAATAATTTAATGGTATCTTATTCCAAGTGTGCAAAACTCTTATTCACCCCGCATGATTTCAAGTAATGAATGATGACCTTTAAATCTCTTTCAAATAGTGAGATTTTGACTACTTTTCAAACTGTGGGATATCAATATATATATATTATTAATTTTTTACAGAGAGCAAGGGAGAGGGAGAGAGAATTAGAAACATCAATGGGAGAGAAACATTGATCAGCTGCCTTCTGCACACCTCCTACTGGGGATGTGCCCACAACCAAGGGACATGCCCTTGACCAGAATCGAACCTGGAACCTTTCAGTCCACAGGCCAACGCTCTATCCACTGAGCCAGACCGGTTAGGCTCAAACTGGGGAACATTTTAAGTACTCTTCTTTTAGTCTTAGATTCTTACAATGCATTTTTAAGTTTATTTCTAAGAACATGGAAATTTGAAATATATTTCCCACAAAGACAGTGGAAGGATGTTGACTTATCTGCTATGTCCTACAGCCATGCACATACGGGCATTTCAAAACGGGGAGAGCTCTGTGGTAAGGGTGTGTGCGCCACGTGGTGTCTGCAGTTGATGTAAGTTCACGAGAAGGGCCGGGTGCCAGTTGCCATTGGGGTTAGTACCTTGTCCCTGGAAACCTTCCAAGGTACTCTCTATTTGCCTGGGTCCCTGACAACCCTCTGCCCTGGGATCCCCTCACACAGGGCCACCTTTTACCCTCCCCTCCAGCTCACCCAGATTTGGCCTCTCTTCCTCTGCTCCTACTCTCCCCCAAGGCCCTCTACTCAACACATGGGCTCAGATTTGCTATTTATCCAACACATAACTTTTGAGCTCCTATCACGTTCCATGCACCGGGCTAGGTCCATGAGAACAAGGAAGGAAAGAGAGCTCCCTCAAGGAGTTCTCATTATGGATAAGATGAACAGTTACCAAAATGGTGTGACTGTTGTTACAAAAAAAAAAAAAAAAAATCATTGGGAGGCCATCAAATCTATTTCTGGATGGGCAGGGGGACTCCTGGAAAGCTTATGGTGCGGTGGCCAGGAGCCAGAGCCCCCGTGAGGCCCCTCAGGGCTACCTGGTGAAGAATCTAAGGAGCTGGACCACCCCAGAGCAGCTGGGCAGGACTAGAGAAATACTGTTTTATGGCTATTGTTAGATCCATTCCTACAAGGCCAATCAGAGAGCTCTTTCCAAGAAAAAGATCTAGATATTCTGGGGTTCTCTAAGAAATGCAGGTTCATGTACTATCATCTTGGAAAATTCTTTCCAGGAAAAGGTGTCATATGGTCTTGCCTCTGTTCTCTGAGCAACTAAAGCTACTCAACTCTAAATACTGTACACATGAGAGAATGAGAGAGGAAATGGCAAGTAATGTCTTAACGTTATTCTCAAAAACGGTTCTGACCTCATGGATCCCATGAAAGCATCTCAAGGACTTACCAGGGTCACTGGATCATATGTGGAGAATTACTCACCTCAACTATAGTCTTAAAATGCATTCTGAGCATGCTCCTGAGTTAATGGGGAAGAAATTCTGTGATTGATAAAGATATCCGCCTTGGGCATGGGAGTAAGGAGTGGTGACACATTTGTCATACATTTGACATCCCCTTGAAGCATAATCTCACATTTCGTTGAGTTCATGGACATTCAACCTGCCTATGATAATAATAATGGTTTTAAAAGAAATCTTGCATTATCTGTACATCAAAATGAGAGCTATTCTGCAGAGCAGTGATCTTTAGGGACTAGCTATTTCAACAACTATCACTGGGATTAAAATCTTGCAGTTAGTTGTATACTCAAAATGCAAATCAAACTGATCATTTTGTAGACAAACTTGGTTTTGACCAAGATGACACTTCAGAGCTGGATACATTACTTACTTCACCAGTCGTGGCTCGAAATGACTTCCAATTCGTGAACAAATAAAATTGGCCTGGAAGGATGCACACACACTATCAATAAGGGAATTCAAATTATTTCACCAATAACTTGTGTGTCTATATTGTATTAGTTTCTGTGTTCAGAGCAGGAATGGAAAGAAAAGGCATAATTCCTGCCATGAGGAGCTTATAATCTGCATCTGACAGACAAGGACAGCAGCAGTTAAAATCCCACATAGCACATGTGATAGCTGAGGGGAAGACAGCTAACTCTCTCTGAGGGGATGGAGAGGAGTGAGCTCAACCGAAGGACTTGAATGCATCAGGTGGCGGTGGAATGGGGGAAGGGGGCACCTCAGGGAGGGGGGGTTTCAAAAGGGAAGTCCTGGAGGTGGAAGACGATAGCATGGGCCATCTGCACAGCTTGCTGGTAATTCAGAAGCGCTGGCGACATAGGCTGGCGTACAACGAGGCAGAGACGCACAAAGGCCTGATAGACCAGCGCTGCTGGGTTTTATCTTGAAGGCTAAGAAATTTCATGACCAGTTTGCACTTTAGCAAGATCACTCTAAGTTCCTGCCATGTGCCATGTACTGTGCCAGATCCATAAAAACAAATAAACAAACAAACGAAGAAAATGAGCCAGATCCGTCCCTGCCCAGCCCATGACCAGTGGTCATGCTGGGTCAGCCCGGGTGAGGCTCTTGGCTTTGACCCATGTTAGGCCATTTGACCTGGCTCAGTCCCACAGCCAGGCATTCACTTCTGACATCAGGGCTCGCCTCTCGGACAGATAGGAAGGGAGAGACAGGGAGGACAAGTCAGAAGGCACCTCGCCTGTCACCTTGACTAGAAGAGCGGGCAAAGCACGCACCCCACACAGCTGGTGACAGACACTCAGCTTCAAAGCCGATTCAATGCGGCTGGACGCTTCCGATTCCCTCTCAGCCTCAGAGTCTTCATCCACAAAGCGGAGAAGTGCAACTTGCCTCACTTGGGAGACTAACGTTACCGACTAGTTCTGTAAACTGCCTCGAACGGTGCCTCATACCTAGCAGATGGTCAAAAATAGTAGGCACTTCTCTGTAAGACGCATTACTCCAAGCCCAGGGCTGGTGGACACATGGCTGAGGGCAACACCAAATACAGCTTGGAAGTGTGGGCACCTGAGGAGCTGTTCATTTTACATTGGCAGGCTTGCCATAATGTCCAAATTGAGGGTTTCGCTTAGATCAGTGGTTGGCAAACTCATCAGTCAACGAAGCCCCAAATATCAACAGTATAACGATTGAAATTTCTTTTGAGAGCCACATTTTTTTAAACCTAAACTTCTTCTAATGCCATTTCTTCAAAATAGACTCGTCCAGGCCGTGGTATTTAGTGGAAGAGCCACACTCAAGGGGCCAAAGAGCTGCATTTGGCTCGCAAGATGCTGTGTGCCGACCATGGGCCTAGATGATGTGTCACCATGCTGTCCAACCTCCAGGGACATCCTATCAGGATCAAATAAAATCCAGTGCACAAATCCCAAGGAGCAGGAGGAGGTGCAAGTAACGACAATACGGGGTTGTTTTAATATGCTCTTTCAGGGTTGTGGCGGGCTCCTGTGCCTGCAAGACCGAGAATTTCTGCCCGATGACCACGTGTGAGTGCCCAGCCAGGCAAGAAGCCTGTCCCCAGGGTCGGGGGTGAGGGTGGGGGGCGTGGTCATTCCGTGTGCAGATTCCAACCCACCCGCTATCACCCGCACTTGTCCCCCACAAAAGAAAGGAAAACAGGAGAGACATTGGATTGGGTCTTCCAGAAGGTCTTTGTTGCAATTTTCTTCATCATTGAAAAAAAAAAAAATTACATCCAATAAAGACAGTAGCAGCACGGCGTATTGAAATGTCACAAGCAAATTTGCTTTTGTACTTTTCCTAAGAACATTACGAAATTCCCTCCTCCCCACCCCCCACATTATTTTCTGTAAAATGCCTTTTATTTTTTTTTTTTTTAAAGCACCATGAAATCCTAGAGAGAAAAGTAGGTGAAACACCTCCACTCATGGGTTTATCATTGTCGTCTTTGTCGTCACTGGGTCCCTTGCCTGTGACTCTGGGACAGGAAAGAGGCCTGAGGCTCGCATGTGGGTGGGTTTGCATATCTCTTCTCCCTTCAAGCTCCCTGACACCGAAGAGGTTTGTCAATTACCCGCTACAGCACAGGTCTGCGATGGAGTGGGAGTCCTTGCAAGGATTTATTTTATTTTATTTTTTTTAAACGCACAGGGAACTAATTGAGATTTTTCTCTTAAGAACCGAGAACAGAAAGCAGATTCCAAATCTCTTAGGCACCTGTGAAAATGGTGATGATCAGTAAAATCAGAGACCCATCTCATTTCTCCTCCATACCGCCATGTTGATGTCAGATGACTTGGGGCCCACCCTTGGGGGGACTGTGGAGGGGTACAAGGCAGCTGGTTTATGGTGCCAGGACAGAGGGCAGGGCTTTGTGGACGGCCACACCATTGGCCCGCTGCTGCCGAGTTTCCTTCTGGAGAATGAACCGAGCCTACAATGCCTAAGTCAAGTCCCCTTTGCTTCTGAGAGTTACCGTTTGTGTTTTTCTAAGGCCATGACCAACTCGCTCCTATACCCCCAGACGCTCCCTCTGTTCACGCAGCCGCTGCTTTGCACACAATTGCATCATCACTGGGAGCGAGATGCGGAAGGCAGGGACATGAAGTGCAGGACTGGCTTTTTCTTGGCTCTTTCTTCAGAGAGCCTCTGCAGGCTTGTTTGCTTTCCTAAGCCTTCCCTTCCGTGGCACCCACTAGATGGTCTACATTCTCACCCCTTCCAGGGAGCAAAAACTCGCCCTGCCCACGTGCCGGCCACACTGTCACTTATCCCCGAAGCCAAGGTCAACAACAGCATGGCCTCGGCCAGGAAGTGATAGCATCTCAGAGAGACAAGGGGGCGGTTTGTTAATGCCTAGCATAACTGGGGCGTTCAATGTGAAATGGTCACCATTTCCTGTATGTGTGTGCACATGTGTGCATGTGTGTGTATGTGTGTGTGTGTGTGTGTGTGTGTGTATATGAGCAAAATACACACACACACAATAGATGGCTATATAATAAATGAATTCATGAAGCAACCAAAGGGAACCTTGACTACAACTGACTGCAAATACAATAGCAACAGCTTAAAATTCTTCATTAGTCTTAACACCATGCAAAAAATGCCCACACAGCATGAGCCCCCGGGTGACAGTGTGCTTATAAGCCTACAGCAGGGCGCACTCCTAATCCGGACAGCATGCTCTCAGATGCATCTGGTCTCCACCAATCATCCAGCGCACAAATCCCAAGGAGCAGGAGATGAAGCTCTCAGGTTAGCCTGACATGAGAGGGCGCCCCCACCAGTCAGTGCTCACAGATCCAGCTAATCAGCATGCCTAAGACATTTAATTTGGAGACCAGGGACTGTTGGTTAGAGAACTGCAGAACTAAAAGGGACCTTGAACTATATAAAAGGGATCTTTGTTCAGGTTCTCAGATGTGCTGATGAGGTAACAGAGATGTAGGCAAGGGGACAGGGGTCCCCACAAACCCAGGCTGGGACCGGTAGAGCACAACCAGATAGTCCCACTCACCTTAACTGTAGGCCAGGGACACATTGAGGCCTGACCCCCAAAGTGATACATTTCTGGAGTCCCAGTTGGGTTAGGACTGTGTACTGAGCTTTAGTCTCTTCAAATAACCCCTTGGCTCTCACCAGTAAACCTCCAGATTTGTTTTGGAACAAAAATTCAGGACCAGGTGAAGCAAAAGACACTGCCGGCTAAAAACCCGGAACAGGTGCCCTTTCTGTGTGCAGAGTCAACACGCCTATTCCAGGTTTTCAGTGGGGTGTGGGGTGTTGTGGGGAGGTTGGAAGGGCAGGGCTGTGCTGCTGGGCGTTAAGACTTTGAGCAGCTTTGCCTTACCCACATGTTTTCTACATGCTATTTGACTCCACCTTTGAAAAGTAACATTCAAGCAACTTCAAAATAACTGCCCCCCCCCCCCCCCAAAGTGGAGCCCAACCTCCTATTTCCTCTCAGTGTCTCCTTTGGAGATCACATTACAGTTTGTCAAACACTTTGTCCATACGTGTTTAGTTCAAACTCCTGAGGGGAGGGCTCTTCTTTGATTTTGTTCATCAGGGTTTAGGCCTCATCTGTCCTCAGGGAGAGGGTTACATACATGGGGGATGTTCCCACTCTCAGTCAAGGGCCGTTGCAATCCCTTTGTCCTACTGTGATTTAATGCAAATAGAGAGGCGTCCCAAGTGTGCACTTTAGTGCTGTGACTTGTTTATTCCTGCTGTGTGCAGAGCTTCTGCTAGGTAAGTGAGTAAAGTGCAAAAGAGTGCTTTCAAAGGGCATTTCTAACAACACAGAAAGGGTGCCACACACAGGATTCCTACAATCGAAGCCAAAAGAACGAATGCACAATCACTCTGCAAGGCCAACATTTGTGGCCATTTTTACACAAAGACCATGAATTCTCTTGGTGGTAAAGGTCTCCCCACCTCTGTGTGCTGTGTCCATGAAACTAGAAAGACATACACGCATAGAACGCACACACGCGCACACATATGCACACATACACACACGGGTGCATTGTAGCAAAGTCGAAAGCAGACTTTGGTCAGACAGGCTTTGAATAGCAGCTCTTCTTGCTGTGTGCCATTGGGTAAGTTACTTAGCCTTTCTGAGCCTCCGTGTCTTCATCTCTACAAGGGGTGTGCAAACACTTCCCACAGAGTGTGGCTGCTATATTCCTATGGTTTAGTGTTCGCAAACTGCCTAATCTCATGCCCGGCCCATGGAAGCCACTGGATAAGTGGCAGGGAAGCCTCTCTGCCAGACTGGCTGTCGGGACTAGAATTTCATCACACCGCTCTAAAGAAAGTACCAAGTCACGGAGGGTGGATACCCAAATGAAAGACACCCACGAACGGTTGGATCAGGAAGCTTTTAACCTGACAGAATGAGAGTCCCAGTTGTCTACCAGTTTCTTAAAGCACCTCACTTCAGGCTGAAGCGACCCCAGGGTAAGGACCCTTGCCCACACCTGGACAAACATCGCCTCCTGAGCGCCTGTTTATTACCGTGGGGGCACAGGACGTCGCCCGTGAGCCGAAGCTCCAGCCGCACGGAACCATTGCACCACGCCTGCCTCGGACAGGGAGGGCCTCATCAAAGTTGATCTTGCTTGGCAGCTGCCCCGGAGCAATGCCCAGCTTGACAGCCTCCAAGTTTGGGTGCGGGGAGAGCTACCTCCCACGGTACCAGTGGTCAAGGACGGGGTGGGTATCCTTTTTTCCCTGGAAGTCCGGCTAGTCGTCCTGGGGTCTCTTGATAAATGCACCCGGGTGACAGTCACGCGGATGCCCCCAAAAGGGGGCACTGAGCAGCGGAGGCCCAGGCCCATCCAGTCCTGTGCTTGCCAGACCCCAGTGCCCAAGTGTGAGGCCCCAATAGCGAAGCCGGAACCAGCCCAAGAACCAGCCGATTAGGGAAAAGGCTGAGGCGCCCACGGCACGGTGCCCCTTTCAGATACAAATGCATTTAAAGCCTTCCCCTCCAAACATACGCTAGCCATCCCCCCAGTTTCCTTCACTGAGGTTCTCACCTCACCAAGCAATTACGTATCGCATGTTGGTTATTGTTTGCCTTGAAACAACCGCCTCTGTGCTCCGATGGGTGTCGCAGTAGCAGGTACTGGATAAAGAGAGGAGCAAGGAAAAGGAAAGCTTTTCAAAACAAAGGCAAAATATTGGAAATGCTTCTTTTAAGTATTATTATTTTTTTAAAACGGCATTAATGGCACTTAAACTGCAAACCAAAACGACTCCGTTTTCTTGTACAAGGGTTGGCTGAGGGGTTCGTTTTTCCTCCTGTTTGGAGACAGCAAGATTGGCTCTTGCCACTATGTCTACCCTAAGACACCCAAAGGGACAGAAAGCCCTGAGATGGAATGATGCCATGGTCCCCCTGGGTATGTCTCAGACATGCAGGATGCCTATTTTTTTTTTTTTAAATAAAAAATTTAGGATCAGCTAGTCAGAACAGCAAGCTGCTGGCATCATGCAAGGCAATAGTTTTGGTACTTTCTCCCTCCTCTTAACAAAACGAGTAACAACCGAAGTCCTGCTAGAAAAGCGAACGCGAACATTTCAGAACCGGTTTATTTCAGCATTGCACCCACTGAGGGAAAATGCATGATTCTTTGCCCGTAACCACACAGCGGTTGAGGTTGAAGTTTCGCCAAGGCTGCAAGTCCGTCTGGACTACCTACCCCTGTGAGAAAGACCAAGTTCGGGAGGCTTCTGGCCTTGGCTAAGGTGATAGCCACAGTGTGATGTGTGCGATTATTTTTTCTTCTTTTGTGATGAGGAAAGCAACTGCACCTTTGAATACGTGTGCTCTGATCCGCTTCCAACAAACTGCGGGAGCCCTCGGGCCCCGCGCACACTCGTTGGAGCTGAGAAGGGCTTAGGGATGCGCTGCTGCGTGGCTTGGATCGGAATTCAAGCTCAGAGCAACATGCCCACATGTCCACTCAAACGCTCCTTACCGGTCCCAGGTCACCCCCAATCCGGTCCCCTTCTGGCTGTGCATGTATCACAGACGGGAGGCTCAGGAAGTGAGACTCCGTGTAAAAGACACCCCTGCTTCTTTCTCAGAAGGCTGGTCAGGGATTAGCTGCCCTTGTCTATGTGCCCTCCAGGGCGGCGCTGCCCAGGGGCACAGCACCGCCGGCCACTCGGCCTTGACCCTCGTTGGTTGGGACCTCCAACGCTCGCAAACACCTCCCCGGGGGGGTGTTCTGCGGTTGGTTGCTCATCAGAAGCGAAAGTCCTGGTTCTTTGATCCCTTTTGGCAGAGCAAACTCTCTCAGTCCTGTATGGCACAGTGAAATATATTCTCCAATGCTATGTAATTTCGGACTAAGGAGAGGTCTGTTTTAAGGCACGTGTCTCGGGGTGAATATAAAAAACACACACAAAAGCTTCCTCCAGCCCGGCTCCCGGGCCTCTAGCTCCTGTCCTCGAGCAGCGCGTTGTTCTCGTGGTCCCTGTCTTTGATGTCGGCGGCGGGGACCATGCCGTTCTCCGCCCCGGCGGGCGGCTGCGCGCAGCGGGTCAGCATGGCCGTGCTGGAGTGGTCCGAGTTGCACATCTTCTTCGTCTCCTCCTCCCTCTTCTCCTCGTCCAGCGAGTAGTTGCGGAAGGTCTTGTAGATCTTCTGCACGTCCTCGGGCAGGGCCTTCCTGGCCTCCTTGTTTTTCCTCTTGGTGAGCCTGGCGCTGGAGCCGAACTTGTTGACGATGTTGTCCTCGGAGGCGCCCTGCGCGTGCTTGTGCAGCGGCTCGGGGCCCCGCAGGCGCAGGTTGTTGGGCCGGTTGTTGATGCTCTCCTGGGAGGAGGCCTTGGCGCGGCCGGCGTCCAGCGCGGCGAACACGGAGCGCTTCTCCGGGGACAGCATGTCCAGCGAGTGCGCACGCTGGTCCAGGCCCAGGCGCCGGCGCTCCATGCTGCGCAGCGTGGCGGCGCGCTGCAGCTTGTCATGGATCTCCACGCTCAGCCGCCGCCGCGTCTCCCGGAACTCGGCCGTCACGTTGGCCTTCCACTCGGCCGCGTGGGCCTTGATCTCCCCCACCTGGCGGGACACAGAAGGGCAACAGCACGCTGAGGGATGGCGCTCTGCCCTGCGGGCTCCCCCCACCCCCATGTCCAGCTCTTGGGTGTCCCCACGGGAAAACCCAGAGGGGACGCAGCAAGCAAACCCCTTCATCTCCCCCACCTGGAGGGACACAGAAGGGCAATAGCATGCTGAGGGATCGTGCTCCTGTCCTGCAGGAGTCCTCCCTGCTTCTGCCCCCCGCCCCTCTGCAGCGCCCACTGCCCCTGGGTGTCCCCACCAGAAGGCCCAGAGGGGGCGCAGCAAACGCCCAGGGCCAGGGGTGGGTGCTGCCTCTGCTCTGGTCTCTCTGTAGCCTAAGTATGTCTCTAAGGGGCTCCTGGCTGCTGTGGCTCAGGGAGGGGCCTGTGCTGGGAGCCAGGGAGGCCTGGGGTTTGGAGATGGGCCTGGGGAGAGGCAGGGCAGCATTGCGGGGGAGCGCGCAGTGCGCTGAGTTGGACAGGCATGCAGGGTTCCAGTGAGGTGCCCACGGCCTTTTCACAGGATGGTCTCATTGCTCGGACATTGCTGGGGGAGGCAGCTCTAGCTGATGGCTTTTAGTATTCCGTCAGAGAAAGATAAGCGCCTAGCTCAGACCTGGGCACAGAGCAGATGGATGTTCAGATCTTTTCCCTTCTTTCCCGGTCCCTCCACTGCCTCTATGGGGAGGGTTGACTAGCCTGGCCCCAGTCAGCTGGGACTGTCCTGGTTTTAAAAGGGAGAGTCTTGTATCCCGGCAAACCGAGACTGTGGTCGCCCTGCATCTGGGCCACGGCCATGTGCCCTCAGACACATCCTGGGTTAAGAAGCGTCTCCAGGGCATCAGGTAACCAAATTTCCCCTGCGAGGGAGCAGGAAAGGGGCAGGTGAGCTCAGAGTCAAGTTCCGCATGGAGCTCATTATCAGATTTCCCTGCTCTTAGTCAACAAGACTTAAGAGCACAAGTCCCATGTTTTCCTAGACAGACGAGGAGCTCAGATTTCAGCTGTGAGGAAAGTCAGTATTGATGTGGTACTTGCTCTTTCGTTACAGCTGATTTTCAGCAGGTCGGCTAGTTTTACCAGAGGGGCGGGGGGAGAAGGGGTCAGACTGGCGGGAGACTGCACTGCTAGGGTTTTTGTAGGCCAGGAGAACTACAAGGTGCCCAGACTGAGAGGGCATGCTTCTCCACTGGGCAAGCTTCTCCTGGGCCCTTGCATGCAGAATGGCTGTACCTGGGAAGTACACAGCTTCCTTCAAGAGGCTGCTGCTCATCCATCTATCTATCTATCTATCTATCTATCTATCTATCTCTATCATCTATCTAAATCTCCTTTCCTTTCTTTACTTCCCTTGTTTCCTCTTATTTCTTTTCCTCTCTTCCTAGAAGAACTGTAAGGGCTTTTGTTTTTTAAACTCACAAAGAATCTACCTTTCCTTCCTAGACTTTCCCTTGCTGGCCTCTGCGTAGGCTTTCACGCACGTTTAGCCGCGGAAGTAGAGGCTGCATGCTCTGGGATATACCTCTTTCTACAGATGGGACCCGGAGGGGGTACAGGTGAAAGGGGCCCCTTGGGTTCGCTTCCCCGTGTTGGCCACTGCTCAGTGATTTCCGTCTCACTCGGAACCAAGGAAGATTCATGATGTTCAAGTGCATTTCCGTTCAGGCCCTGTGGCCTGAAGGATAGGAGGGCTTTCTGAAGCTTTGGATGATTTTTCTCAGCCTCCCCATACATTTGCTGATGGGGCAATTGTACACCTCCCTCGACTGCAGTCTACCTCTGCTGACTATTTTTATATGTTCCTTTTCATTCCGTTTTTTTTTTTTTTAAAACGAAGTTGCTGTTTACTATTCTTTGCAGGATCTGTGGGCTGGTGACTGAGTCACCAGATTCTCTCACCTGCCACAAAAGGATCCGCAAATAATCGCTATTCCATTTCACTTGGCTTTTAGGCAATGATTCCAAACAGGGAAGCCTTGTGAGCCCTCCATTTAGTAAGAGACACTCCAGCCCATAGAATAGAGAGAGGGAATCCTTGACACGAGCTCATCTGGTCTCAGGACCATTCATAGACTCTGGAAGGGGTCCTACCTCTTCTTTGGTCTTTTTGGACAGAACCCGTAGCCAGTCTCCGATCATGCTGAGGACCGCTGCGAAGTAGGCAAGGCCAACAAGGATCCAAAACCACACGAGGGGCTTATACCACTCCCGGTAGTTGATGCCAGCATTTCCCCCTGAAAACAAGGAGACGTTACTGTAAGCAGAATCTAGCAGGTGGTCTGTGCGGAGCAAACGTATTCTGGTCCACGTAGCGGAGATGCCAGCCCATCACCGTCTGATGTTAAGACGTCAGGCCTGCTGTGTAGGAGATGTGATGGCGGTTGGGAGACAAGGAAAAGATGTTCCCGTTCCTACAGGAACCTGACTTGTGGCTGAACTCCCTGTGATTCCTGATCGCTCACGGCAGTACCCACAGCCAACTCTTTTTGAACTTGACAGTGTATGTATGACCAGAGCTAGAGGACCACAGATCAGGCCCAGTTGTCAAGTGTTTTCCTTAAACTTCTTTAAATGTAATACAAATAATAAAAAAAACACACCATGAAATCATCCCTCATGGTTCAGAAGTCATGAACCTGTTTCCTTCTTAAGCGCACATGCATTTACCAAGAGCGAAGTGCAAGTTTAGACTTTCTGGCAGTCCTGACACTTTGATCCAAGCCGCCGTGATTTAATGCTGAGGGCTCGTGTTTACATGATGCTAATCCAAAGGGTCCATTAAACCGAGTAATTAGAACCACCTCGGCCACGCTCGAACTAAATGGGACCTCCAAGGCCAGCTCGTCAAATCCCTTTGTTATAAATAGAGATTACAGGAAAAATCCATCAACCCAAATTGGCCAGTTGCCTGATTGCATTGAACTGACCGGTCATTTGTTCCAAATAATAAGCCTATTTATTCTAGCCCTCCTGCGGGCACTGCCGAAGGTAACCGAGCAAAACAGGTTCCAAGCCCAACCCCCCCCCCCCCCCCCCCCCCCCCCCATTCCCCCGCCTCCTGCCTCTCTGAAAGATGTGGGGATGTTCTCTGAAATAATGGATGTCAGTCTCATTCTCACTCTGTGAGATGTGTTATCCAATGAACCAAGCAGGTGGTGATTCCTAAGACAACTGACATTAGCAACGTGTCAGTAATTATGCTATTACATGATGAATAATAGTCTTTCCCACTGGGTCATGGTTGTAACCTCATCGAGACTGCTGAATCCATATGGGAACTCTTACGGTATTAGTTGTACTCCCCAAAGACAGCAGGCCAGGTGCTGTGGCCTGTGGTTCTTCTCAATGCAACTGAACCCACTTAAAAAAATTTTCATCCAGCCAGTGTAGCTCAATGGTTTGGTGTCAACCCAGGAGATCATGGTTCGTTTCCCGGTCAGGGCACATGTCCGGGTTGTGGGCTCGTTCTCCAGTAGGGGCATGCAGGAGGCAGCCGATTGATGATTCTCATCATTGATGTTTCTATCTCCCTCTCCCTCTCCCTTCCTCTCTCTGAAATCAATAAAAATATATTAAAAAAATTTTTTTTTTCCCAATGGTGGCTTATTTTCAATATTATTTTGTATTGGTTTCAGGTGTATAGCTTAGTGGTCAGACAATCATATACTTTACTCTGTTCCCTTCAATATTTCTAATACCCAACTGATACCCATACAGAGTTAGTGTAATATTATTAACTGTATTCCTATGCTGTACTTTACATCTCGGTGACTGTTTTGTAACCACCAATTTGTTCTTAACAACTTCACCTCTTTCTCCCAGTCCCCTAACCCTTATCCCCTCTGGCAACCCACTTTTCAATGCAACCCATGAGATCTCAACAGCTATTGCCATTTATTAAAATTAGAATTCCAAACATTGCTAAAGGGCTCCATGGCCAGACCCCCTCTGTTTGGTGGTTTGGTTTAGCTGCCTTTATTTTTACCCTTTATGTAACCCCTCCCCCCCTCCCCTCCTCTCACACCTGCAGCTTTCTCTAGGATGCTACTAGAGTTCATGCAACATTAAGTGGTTTTTAAGCTTTCTCCTTGGGGCTATTATCTGAGAGCAAATATTTACCTTAGCCAGTCACCATCATCCAACAGGATTGCCACTAGGGTGCGCTATGGAGCAACACATTAATCATCCTTCTCCCTCTTGATCAGCGGCTTGTCCAGAGTTTGGAGCTTTCCCTGTGCTCTCAGTCAGAGCTGTGAAATGCTATAATGTTCCCTGCCCTAAAGCGAGCCAGCTACTCAGTAAACCAGCACGAAACCTGTGTGGTGATCGGTGCTCTGGTGATATTTTTAATAGAGTTGATATCTGGTTAAATCACAGCAACCATCAACTCTTGTTAGTATACCTTTTCCTTCCCTGTCACTCTGAGAGCATTGTCAAAAAGACTATGATAAGCTTCCAGTCTTTGAAGGCGGGCATTCTTCGGACCAGTCTGGGTAAGCCTGGGAACTGGAGAAGGGCCTGGCCTAATTGCAGCCGGCTCTGTGATTAGAAGAGATCCCTATCTGTGAAGACCTCAGGACATAGGAAATACTGCTCAGTGGTAAGGGAATTGAACAGGACCATGCCTGTGACTATGGAGGTCACGCCCTTCCTAGGTAAGTGAAGATAAGGTCAAGTGTTAGTCTGTGCTAAGTGCTCACAGTCCATGGTGCCTAACACAAATGAATACAAGTCGTGAAGTTTTAAAATCTCATTTCCCAGGGCTCTGCTATTTGTGCCCACAGACGAGCAGATGGACAGATGGAACTGAACAACATTAGAGTAGGGGTCCTCTAGCAGGCAGCCTGGGGTTAGCACAACTAACTAACTAACTAACTAACTAACTAACTCTGAGGCAAACTATGCTTGGGGTGGGAGAGTGGGGGGGAAGGGGGATGTAAAGATGTTTGTGAAATGGTTCTAAACGCCAGCTGCCATGACAGCCTTCATTGGAACCTCAGGTGAGTTTTCCCATAGACCAGCTCAGAAGGATGCGAAGGAATTAACTGGACAACCGTTCCTCTTCCTTTTCTCTGCTTCTCTGTGGTTCCTCTCCGGAGCGACAAGCCCCTCCCTAGTCAGGTGGCCCCAGGGGACTTGTCCCCCACGGTGAGGAACTGCAGGAGTGGCTGAGCGCTGTGTGTTGGGAGCTAGCAGAGTTGAGGCAAGCAACTCAGTGTTAAGGAAATAGAATTAAGTTCCTTCTAGCAGAGGTTGTGTGGTGCCCTGAGGGCTTGGCCAGAAGATAAGATTAACCTGGGGTTTAGCATCTCCTGTCTTCCTGCCTCTTCCCCTTTCTGATCCTCCCCCCTAGATAGCCCAGCCTTTGAATATTGCACCTTGGAATGTCACACCGCCTCTGGCAATTAGTCAATCCTGTGTTGCCATACCAAAGACCCCCCTGCATGGGCGGCCCTGCCCCCCTTTGTCTCTGCTGTATAAATACAGCCATTTCAGAGAATAAAACTGAGGCTTGATCAGAACCTTGTCTTGCCTCCATTCTTTCGCGTTCCTTGTTTGATTCTTTCTCTTAGGTGGTTCCTGCGTGCCCCCCGTTGTTGTCCCGCGGGTCGGGACAAAATGGCGCCCAACTCGGGGTACTTCTGAGAATCTCTAGCGAGAACGTCTACCGGAGAAGCCCTGGCCAGGCACCCCCAGAGTCGCCGCGAGGACCCGCGAGTGAAGACTCAGCACTGGATCGCCACGGTCCACCCGCCGTGAGACAGATCGGAGTAAAGGTAGGTAGATGATTTTTCAAACAAGATTTCAGAACATTTCACCCCTTTTTTTGCTCGATTGTTATTATTGGTTCTCTTGGTTGGTTTCTTCCTGCCCACTAATAAGCACTCACTTGCCGATCTGGGGAAGAGTGAAAGGTACCCATTTCCGGCTGTGAGAACTCCGATTCACTTGAACTAGTACCGTCTCCTGGTTTTCTTGGCGAGAATCCTCTCCAATTAGATCTACTCTTAAAACCTTGAGCTTGCTTTGAACAACAGGTCGTTCACCTTTCAGACTCAACCACGGGAGACCTGCGCGCCTGAGGAGGGCAAACGGGGTCTCCCTGTCTGTAAGGATCCGTGTAGGCGGATTATACCTACCGACTGTTTCACGCAAGCAAGGGAGTAAAGGGTAGAGTCGAAAAGAGAGTAATTCCGCCTGAATTCCTGGGTTGACGAGAAAATTCAAGCTGACCTGGCACGGGGTTTATACGTCCCGGAGGCTTACGTGGAGAAGGAACCTCTTAGAGAGCCATCCAATCGACCAATAATGGGGAATTTGAGTTGTCATGAAATGTTCCTTGACGGTGTCAAGATTTCCCTCAGAACGCGAGGAGTAAGGGTTAAGAAAAAAGAATCTTAGAAAAAGGGCTCAGGGAGTCCAGTCCCCTCAGACACGAGGAATTAAGGCTAGAGAAAAAAAAGAATCTTAGAAATGAAAGTGCTCTTTAGAGTGAATGTTGAAGTCTATATGTTTATGTGATCACAAAATGTTTTTTGTTGAAATTAGAATCTTAGTATATGTATGGAATTTAAAATCTGTAATAAGTGGAACTCCACTGCTGAAACTACCGCCTTGTTTAAAAATTATAAGAAAACTCACAGGGAAATGCAAATCTTGACCAAATTGGGTATTAATTATTATTTCAGAAAGCCAAAAAGGAAGAAAGAAATTGAGATCTGTCTATCTTTTAAGCATGAAAAGAAATTCAGCCAGATCTGTTGCTGATGCTTCCCCTGAAGTAAGCAGAATATGGGGGAAGGAAGAGACATGGGGCGATCCAATATAGAAGCCCGCTCTCCTAGCATATTAAATTAAAAATTTCCTTTCTCGCCATAAAAAAGCTTTAAAAATTTAGAAATGTGTCTGGGATATCTGTGCACGTGTAAGGAGTAAGCTAGTATAAGACTAATGCGTGCACGTCCGATTTCAGATATTAGGTAAGTCTTAAACTAGCCTTAACTTTTTACAAGAGCTACAGAAATGAAAAACCCAGAACTGATTCTTTTTCCTGAGAAAAACAGCGAAAAAATCTTCTTGAAAGAAATTCAAGCTAATTCCAGCAACAAGATGTACATTTCCATAATAAGGAATAGTTTTCAAAATGCTAGTGAACCTTTTAAAAAAAAGTTAACTTTTAAGGCCTTCAAGAAAATAAGTAAATTTGTCTCTGTCATAGAATTTATCCAAAGTAAATACTTTAAAGATCTAAGTAGTCCAGATAACTGGCTACATCCTTTGTTGAGGGAGGAAAGGGTAAAGGCCCTTCCCCCAGCAGACAGTTAAGATAGTGTCCTGCCAGTAGCCATCTTAAAGAATGTGTCCCAGAGCCACTGGCAAATAAAAATTAAAGTTCAAATTTGCCTCATAAAAAACCTAGAGGACAGAATTTAATCTATTAATTGATTATGTCTTGTATTTCTCTTAAAAACATAGTGTTATTAATCTAAGAACTACTAAATATATTTGACTTGCCAGTTTTAAAAATTCAAAGTTCAAATTAAATTAG
Source organism: Pipistrellus kuhlii (assembly GCF_014108245.1). NCBI lineage: Eukaryota > Metazoa > Chordata > Mammalia > Chiroptera > Vespertilionidae > Pipistrellus > Pipistrellus kuhlii. The sequence continues at coordinate 1,892,138 of NW_023425404.1, forward strand.
GAAAAATTGTAGAGTTGTAGTGATTAAATACTTAAAGCATAAAAACTTATTTTTAAGAAAATAAAATATTATATTTCCTCTAATAATTAGGAATTCAAAATAAGTTGCTTATTGATCTAATTAGAAAGAGAATTAATTCTGTGATCTCCACCAAAAATTTTTCTATACAAAAACTAGTCTAAATCTAATTGATATCTTAAGATAATAGTAGATAATAATATATTAAATGTTATGAAGGTTTTCGCCTGTGGGAAAGGCAAAAACAATATATTTCTTAAATATAGCCAAATTTTTTAACAGCAATAAAATTTCAAGAAAAATAAAAGCCATGCTTTTGAATCAGACCAATAAAATCTTTTTAAACTAAAAATACCTACTTAAGTTACTTCATAAATTAGCTTTTACAATATAATCAATGTCATATAAATTAAGTTACATGAGAAGCCAATGTTTTATAAATTGAATCCTAACTGTATATGGCCGCCTACATTTTAATTAAGCTAAAGGCAAGGCAATATTTGTGGCTTATGAATTCAAAAGTAAATTTGCTTTATTTTTAAAGTAAAGATACCTTGTCATGATAGCAGTCAGCACCTGTGCATTGCTACAGGTTGCCCAGGACCAAAGGCAAGGAAGATCGGTGTACACACCCTTTTACATAAAAGTCAAAATACTTAATATTTTTTTTTTATTCTACTGGGAACCTTAGCTTAGGGGCTTAATTTATATCTAACAGAGAGAATAGTATTAACTACCACAGTAAAAGAAATTTTTTATCTCAGGTATTAACCATTTTTACAGATAGATCCAGTTCTAGAAAGGCTAGATATACTACAGCAGAGGAGCAAAGGTCCTTCAAACCTCTTATATTTCAATAGAAATACAAGCTCTTATTTATGCCTTTACAGATTTTACTACGGAGCACATCAGTCTATAGTAATAGTACTTATATGATAAATATAGCAAAAATTATTAAAACAGCTACTATAAGGCACATTAATTTAGAGGAACTTTTCATTTAACTTTCAGTCTATAAAATGTTATTTGAGAATGGCAATTTCCATATTTTATTAGAAACAATGTCTTCAGTATATTATCCAACTTCCTATACCAACTTTAGGGATAAATCCCCGAGGACTTAAACCTAATCAAATCTGGCAAAATAAATGTCACTCAGTGGTAGAAAGAGCCATTAGTATGCTTAAGATCATTTTAAAAACAAAAAAGGAGGAGATAGATATTATGTGTCACCTCAAGAGAAGCTCAGTCATACTTTTTATACTTTAAAAAATTTTTAAATTGTGATGCAGAAGATCGTACAGCAGGCGAAAGGCATCAGGCCTCCTGTACAATAGCCTCCACCGAGTCAGCTAGGTGGAAGGAAGCATAAACCAGAAAAGAGTTTTATCAGATTCAGTAATAATGCGGGGCTAGGAGTGGCTGTACATTCTTATACTAAGTTATCTAATCAAGTAATCAATGATGTCCAAGCTCTCTCTAGTATCATTAATGATTTCCAAGACCAAATTTACTCCTTAGCTGAAGTTGTTCTACAAAATAGGAGAAGGTTAGACTTACTCAGAGCAGAGCAGGGAGGAATATGCTTAGCCCTACAGGAACGCTGCTGTTTCTACGCCAACAAGTCTGGAATCGTCCGAGACAAAATCAAGAAACTACAGGAAGACCTGATAAAGCGGCGGAAAGAACTGTTCGAGAACCCTCTCTGGAGCGGACTAAATGGACTTCTCCCCTACCTTCTCCCCATCCTGGGCCCCCTCATAGGTTTCTTATTAATCCTATCCTTTGGCCCCTGGGCTTTTCGGAGGTTAACAGATTTTGTAAAACAACACATTGACAGCATCTTGGCCAAACCCATCCAGGTACATTACCACCGTTTAGCCGTAGCTGATCAGCAAGATTATGAACTTTACCATCGCTCCCTCCCTGCGGGGACAGCATGATGACCAGAGGAATGCTTACCTACTCCCCACTAAGGAGAAAGGTATGGGTACCGATATGGGTGCAGAGCAAAGCATTGCAAGGGAAGGTCCAAAAAATTTTCCGACCCCCTCTTCCCAAGGGAAGGTCACGGGAAAATTTCGACCCCCTCTGGATTTCCCTGTGAGCATACCTGGTTTGCATAGAGGTTGGTATCAATACAAATCCAATCGGCTCTGCCTCTCCTCCCCAAAAGATACCAAGAGCCACTAACACTGGTGGGCCTGGGAAGCCCACGGGAGGAACCAGGTCACTACTCCCCCAATCGGTTAAGGCCCACCTTCAATTAAGACAAAGGGAGGAGATGTTGGGAGCTAGCAGAGTTGAGGCAAGCAACTCAGTGTTAAGGAAATAGAATTAAGTTCCTTCTAGCAGAGGTTGTGTGGTGCCCTGAGGGCTTGGCCAGAAGATAAGATTAACCTGGGGTTTAGCATCTCCTGTCTTCCTGCCTCTTCCCCTTTCTGATCCTCCCCCCTAGATAGCCCAGCCTTTGAATATTGCACCTTGGAATGTCACACCGCCTCTGGCAATTAGTCAATCCTGTGTTGCCATACCAAAGACCCCCCTGCATGGGCGGCCCTGCCCCCCTTTGTCTCTGCTGTATAAATACAGCCATTTCAGAGAATAAAACTGAGGCTTGATCAGAACCTTGTCTTGCCTCCATTCTTTCGCGTTCCTTGTTTGATTCTTTCTCTTAGGTGGTTCCTGCGTGCCCCCCGTTGTTGTCCCGCGGGTCGGGACAGCTGTGTATAAGGAAAGACTGATGGGCTCCCAGGCTTTTATACACAATGTTCAATCACTTCAGCTCCCCCATTCTTAGTGGTAAGTAAGGGAATTGAAACAGGACCATGCCTGTGACTTCTAATCAATAGAAGACACATTGAAATTGCTATTTCTACAGTGGGGACATCAAGCTTAGCCTGGCCAGTTGCAATAGCTACAAGGTCACTGTTATCTGTATCACAGAACTGACCCGTAGAGGAGCCTTCACAACCTCCTCCCAGACTCCCCTGTTTCCCAGATTCCCAGGTCCCTGTAATCATGGGCACCGTATGCCATGGAGAGGCCAAGTCACAGCCAGGATCAAATGCCAAGTGAAGGACAGTTGGCCTGGAGTGCTGCTCCCCTGAGGCTGCTGCTACCCAGGGACTGGTCAAGGCCACCTAGACTACCCACCATTTTGAACTTATGATGGAGGTGTTCACTCAAAGCACTCACGGCTTGGAGTAAAAAAGGACCAGTCAATGGTCTAGCTCCCTGGAACTATCCCGTTAGGAGGGAGTAGGGGGCCTTCTCCTCCTGTTCCTGCCTTCCTCCCACACTCTGGGAAAGTGGTAGGTACTTGTAAGAGGCTGGATCCCACCTCACTTTCAGCTCTCTCTGTCCCTAGAGGAAAGTGATGGTGGTTTTCTTTTGCTTCCATAAACCCAGCCCATGGGCATTGATGTTCACACTGAAGGCTATTGCTTCTGTACACATTCATGCAGAATCTGTTACTATGTTCCCTCAGGGGGCAGCTCTCAGCTCTCAGTTCACTGAATCCTAAGCCATGTGGGCACACCCCGACAACTTTTGCAGGGACAACGGCCCTCACCTCTGGTGCCGTAGGAAGCTTAAGCTGCAAGTCATGCAGGCTAGGCTCTGTGCTAATCTCTTCAGGGTCTCACATCTGCCGCTTGCTAATCGATTGATCCAAGGAGCCTTAGTACAATTCAGAAGCCCAACATTCAATGAGAAATTCATTTCACTCATGCATAATTCATATGAGGATAGGGGCACTATGCATCCTGGGAGGAAGAGGCTGCCTTCCCTCTCACATTGGAACCCTGATGCTGCTTAGATCACAGAGAATCACAGCCTTGAAAGAGCCTATGCACAGTAGCGGGGACCCTGGGCCTTTGCTGTTCGGTTCTCTCACAAGTCCTTTCCTCATGGAGTTGAAAAGCACTGCCAACAATATCTCCACCACCCCGAGGGGGCCCCCGGTGACTGGGTTGCCTGGGGCGCTCACCTGCCACGTAGTCGCCAAAGCCCACCGTGGTGAGAGTGACCACCACAAAGTAAATGGACTCCAGGGCCGTCCACCCCTCGATGTATTTGAAGATGACGGCAGGGATGGTCACAAACACGATGCAGCCGGCCAGGATGAACAGGATGGTGGAGATGACCCGGATCTTGGTCTGACTCACTTGCTTTTTCTGGGAAGCAAAGGAGAGAGACAAGTCAGTTTCATTGCCCTGGAACCGGGAGACAGAAAAACAGAAGAAAATGGTATTCTGCCAGAGGCTTTTTATTTATTTAAAAAAAATATTTTATTGATTTTTTACAGAGAGGAAGGGAGAGAGATAGAGAGCTGAAAACGTCGATGAGAGAGAAACATTGACCAGATGCCTCTTGCACACCCCCTACCGGGGATGTGCCCACAACCAACATACATGCCCCTGACTGGAATCGAACTTGGGACCCTTCAGTCCGTAGACTGACGCTCTACCACTGAGCCAAACCGGTTTCAGCTGCCAGAGGCTTTTTAAAAATTTAATTTATTGGGGGTGACATTGGTTAATAAAATTATTAGAGGTTTCAGGTGTTCAATTGTAAAACACATCATCTGTATATTGTATTGTGTGTTCACCATCCCAAGTCAAGTCTCCTTCCATCACCCATTACTGCCCCTCCCCCTTTACCCTCTCCTCCTATTTCCCCCTCCCTCTGCCCTTCCCCTGTAATAATCACCATACTGTTGTATGTGCCTATGAGTTTGTTTTAAAAAAAATATTTTATTGATTTTTTTACAGAGAGAAAGAGAGAGGGATAGAGAGTTAGAAATATTGATGAAAGAATCATCGATCAGCTGCCTCCTGCACAACCCCCACCGGGGATGTGCCCTCAACCAATGTACATGCCCTTGACGGGAATCAAACCTGGGACCTTTCAGTCATCAGACCGACGCTCTATCCACTGAGCCAAATCATTTCGGCTGTTTTTTTTCTTAATTCTTTCACCTTTTCACCCTGACTCACAATCCCCCTCCCCTTTGACAGTTGTCAGTCTGTTCTCTATGCGTCTGTTTCTGTTTTGTTTGTTAGTCAATCTCACCCTTTGGGACAGCATGGATGGCCCTGGAGAGCATTATGCTAAGTGAAATAAGCCAGTCAGAGAAGGACAAGTACCATATGATTTCACTCATGTGTGGATTCTAATGAGCAAAATAGTCAGTGGCTTTTAACCTCTCTTTGTCCAGGGGCGGCTGTGAGAGAATCTGATAAAATCCGTGGACCTTCCCCTACAAAAATGCACCTGCAGGTGTTTTCAGGTGTTTTGTGTGCTTCCCAGGCACCACGGAGCTGGTTCATGGACTGGACCAAGCAACCCCGTTTGGCTCAGACCTCAGCTGCCCTCAGCGTGGCTCATGAGTGCAGCCAGCCTGTGATCTCCCCTCCTCATGGGTGGGAAATGTAAGGAACTCCCAAGTGGGGCTTGCTGCCAGTTTTCATGGTGGCCGGGTTTGGGACTCTCCACAGGGCTGGTTTCCTTTGCATCAAAGGGATGCTGCTGCTAACCCCCCCCCCCCCCCCCTTAATAAAAACCAAACAAAACACAACACCAAAATAATTGACCTGACACAGGCCAGAATGTTTGGCTAAAGAGAAAAAAACACAGCCATCCCCATCCACATTTGTGATAGACCCTAGGCAAGTTTCTGTGTGTGCCCTCACCATTTCCTGCTGAGGTTGGACAGTGTAACGTGTATTTCTTTTAAAGACACGTGTCTGAGCTGGTGCTGTGGTCATCGTGTTTGCTGCTGTATCACCCACGAAGGTCTGGACAGGAGTTGAAGTCAGGATGGCAGGGTCACTGTCTAAAACGGGTAGTAGGCAAGCCAACTCACATCAGCTTTTGAAGGCGTCAATAATGAAGATGTCAAAGTGCATTTGGAAGGGCAAGGACGCTGATGGAGGTCAGAGGTGGGTTAGAGGCATCGGTGGTGTTCCCCTTGAATGCACCCAGACAACCTTGTCATGGCCTCCAAGCTGAATGATCCTGAGGGTCTCAGAGCTGCCGGAATTGGCACCCGAGACTGTCTTTGGGAGACCCTAGAATAACAGCCTCACCAAAACAGTATGCCATCATCAATATACAGTGGACATCAGAATGCACGGGCCTTGCCCCACTGCTTGGATTGATTTTCTGCAAAAGCCTACCACGTGGAGGGCAGTCGATGCAGGAAATCCTCACCAGGTGATTCTTTTTTCCAGCCATTGCCTCCCGGTGAATTAGGAGGCAGATGGCCCAGAGTGCAGGAACCTGTGCACTCAGAAACCTCACGTCCAGATGCCAAAACAGAAGCTAAGAGGGGTGAAGGGGCTTGCATAGATGCTGCCGCTAATTAAGGGCAGAGCTGAGAATAGGGTTCTGAGGTGATTCACTTGGCCCAGGGAGTCATGAAAAGAGTCCAGAAACAGCTTTTCGAGTCTTTCAACAACTCACCAGCTCAGACAAAGTTGTCAGAGTGGTCCCCTAACAACAGAAACCAGACTAGCCCCCATGAGGAAGAGGCCACCGGGTTCCCTCCTGGGAAGGAAGACAGAGAATACAAAGCTGAGGCTGGACCTCCTGCTCAGGAACCCCGAAGCTTCAGTCCTGGCAGTGACACCTGGGCCAGGTTCCCAGGTCAGACATGGTCAAGAGATTCTCCTACCACCAGCCACGTGGCTCCACCCCGGAAATGACAGCCAAGGAAATGACTAGGTCTTGGAGACAGGAAGGTTGATTACGGTTCTGTGTCCCTTTCTCCCACCCTCCCTCTTCCTTCCAGATTTTTTTTGGGAAACATCGGTGCTGGAAAGCTCCAATGAACAAGAGCTGAAGTGGTGGTGGGGTGTGGGGGATGGGGGAAGCTGCTCTCACCTGTGATCACACCCAAAAGACGCAGCCCCACTTGGCTGGAGTCCTAAGTCCAAGTAGAGTCAACATAGCAGAATGGTGAAGGCAGTGAAATGGGTAAGAACAGTTACAGTGGAGAATGTTATCTGCACCAATCAGCACTATTTATAATAGCACTATCGGGCCTACTAATAATTAATGTCGTTTTTAAACATTCGTTTAAAATCTTGCTTGGCGTTGACTTGTATTGACATAACCTTCAAACACGTGGTATCTACAGAACATGTGAAGTGCAACTAACAAGTTTTGCTTGAAAAAGTTTGTGTTTGGTTTGGTTTTTGTTGCAAAACTAGGGCTAAGAAGATGGCGGATGAAGAGCATATTCGGCACTGCATGCTTTACGAGTTCCAATTAGGAAGAAAAGCAAGTGAGGCTGCAAAAAACATCTGTAGTGCTCTTGGTCAAGATGCAGTTAGCGCCAGAAAATGCCAGCGTTGGTTTGAGAAATTTCGCGAGGGAAATTTTTCGTTAGATGACAAGAGTGGTAGAGGCCGTGTGTCCAATTTTGATTAAGAAGCTCTTCAAGCTCTTTTGGTGCAAAATCCTCAAATTACCCAACAAGAGCTTGCGACAACTTTAAATTGTTCACAAAAAACAATTTCCAATCAATTGCGTGCACTTGGCAAAGTCCAAAAGTTTGGAAAATGGGTTCCTCATGAGTTGACCGACAACAACCGTAATCAAAGAGTCACAATTTGCAGTTCGCTCCACTCTCGTCAAAACCGTTTGCCGTTTTTAGAGCAAATTGTTACCGGAGATGAAGAATGGATGCTGTATGTTAATCTGAAAAGGCGGCCTCAATGGTTGGACAAAAATGAGGCTCCGCAGCCCACGCCAAAACCTGACTTGCATGCAAAAAAGTGATGTTGTGTGTTTGGTGGAATTTTAAAAGAATTCTTTATTATGAACTTTTACCATCTACCCAAACCATTACAAGTTCAGTGTATAGTGCCCAATTGGAAAGGTTAGCCCAAGCTTTAAGAGAAAAAGAACCCGCACTGATTAATCGGAAGGGCGTAATTCTTCACCACGATAACGCACGACCGCATACTGCAAGAATCACTGCTGAAAAACTGTGCCAGTTGGAATGGGAAGTTCTCCCTCAACCTGCATATTCTCCTGATATTGCCCCTTCTGATTACCATTTGTTTCGTTCTTTGCAAAACTTTCTTCTTGGAAAAAAATTTAATAATGAAGAATGCCTCAAAAATGCATTGACCGAATTTTTTGCATCAAAATCACAAGAATTTTACAACAGAGGGATTAAAATGCTTCCTGAGTGTTGGGCACAAGTAGTAGAAAACAACAGCAACTATATTGTTGATTAAATTTTGTTGTATTGTTTAAATAAATTCGATTTAAAAAAAAGTATTAGAAAACGACATTAATTATTACTAGACCTAATATTTATGCTCCAGTTCCCAGATCAATATATTGTATATTCCCTAAACATGCATAAGAAAAGCTAAAAAACTACAATCTTTCTTTATTAAAAAAAAGGCGTGTGCTCTAACTCCCCAGAGGACACTCAGTATGTAGAACAGGGAACAATAATTGGGTTTGTGCTCTTATATAGGCCCTGCCCACCCCTCAGAAAAGCCATCTGGGGGAAAAAGATATTTTAGAAACTGTATATGAAATACAATTTCCCCCCACAAATAAAAGTATCATGTCAGGATAAATTCCCTGAGAACCCCAGGGAATGTTTCACCGTGGTATGAATTTCCACATTGGCTATTACAGGAGGCCTCTCAGAGCCTTTCTGAGAATCCAGGAAGGTAGCTATGATTAGCCTAGTTTTGTCTGCAGACATGAGCAAGACTCCAGAGCCCAAAAGCGGATCTTACCGGAAGTTAACTAATTGCCGGCGATGGGAACACCCTTCCCCGCCCCACTCGTAAGTCGTCCTCCTCAAACGCATAATGAAATTAAAGCAAATTAAATGTTGTGAGACACCTGTTAAGTCACAAATCAGGACGTGAATTGCAACTGCAGATGGAATGAGGCGGAGGTCATGGAAGGAGATCTGCCAGTCTGGAGGAAGCTGGAGAGACTCTCAGGCTGCAGAGGGTGGGCAGAGGGAAGGTGGCATGGGATGGCACTGGTCTGGTGGCAGACAGGGAGAGGTGTGACAAAGCCTAGACTGCCTGGTGGAGAGTGTCTGAGCCAGGTACACCAGTTGGCACTGCTCACGGCCCAAGCCAGCCAGTGCGTCTGTCCCTGGGCGGTTTCCTCCAGACCCCTTGGAATGATGCTCAGAGGCTTGGAGAATTTAATCTTTGGGATATTTTAGGGATTTAAGAAATCAAGTGTCTTACGTGCTCGCACTTGTGTGTGTGTGAGTGAGTGTGTATGTGAAAATGTGAATACCCATATTTCAGTATAAAAGAAAGAGGTGTGGGTGTGGGGTTTTTAGCAATATATGTTATTCTAGAATCTATTGATAGAATCTAGAATCTAGATACTTGTGTTTTTGCTGCCCTCTAGATATATATATATTTTAAAAGTTGCTTTATTTGAACATTTGAAACTGTGGCTTTCAGGCTAGAACCACAAACTATCTTCTATTTCATTCGGCGATCTTGGGCTTCTTAGTCTGGTTGGCCCTGCAACTGTTAGATATGCTGTAAGGCAGTGCTTGAGGGCCTGGAGCCCAGGGGCAGACTGCCTGCTGGACACCTCCTGTCCCCGCTGCTAAACAGCTGAGTGACCTCCGGCAAGTGTCTCATCTCTGTGCGTCTTATCTCTGTGGAGAAAGAGAATCCATCTCATAGGACGGTTTGGAAATTACACAAGTAATTTCTAAGTGCTGATTGTTAATGACTGTATTTATTTTTTGTTAAACCTCACCTGAGGTCATTTTCCCCATTGGTTTTTAGGTAGAATTAGAGAGAAAGAGAGAGAAAGAGAAAAGAGAGACAAAGGGAGAGAGAGAGAGAGAGAGAGAGAGAGAGAGAGAGAGAGAGAGAGAGAGAGAGAGAGAGAATCGACATGTGAGAGACATGCACTCACCCCAACTGAATCCAGGTATCAAATCTACAACCCAGGTACGTGCCCTTGAATGGGAATCAAAACTATGGGTTAGTGTTCTAACCACTGAGCACACCAGCCAGGACAACTTTTATTATGTAAAAGTTCAAATATTTCCTTCGATGTGGCAACTCCCAGACTGGATGCTGCCCTTTGCTACTGAGGCATGTTCCCTTGGGCTGGCTTAAGATCATTACTTTTTTCAGTAATTACTTCATTTTCATTAAGAGAACAGTCTTCATTGGTTCTTCTATGCTGACTCCAGAATGAGCTGCAGACAATCTTGAAAGCATTTCTTATTTGCCTTTCAATTAATTTCCCCTAGTTCTTGATCATCCTTCTGAAACAGCCAAGAATTGCAGATAATGTTGGTGACATCAGGAACCAGTGGCAGAGGGACCTGAGAGGTGGGCGTGGCTTTCCTTACCCGGCCCCCACCTCACCCACCACTTAGGGAGTCAAGCTTCGGTTTCCAAGGTGGGGTTGCTAGGCAAAACCTCATTACTTATTTACCAGTAAGCAGAGCCGCTGCAAAAACCTTGGGAGAGTCCAGATCTGACTGAGCTAATGTGTTCTTGGACTGACAAAATTGTTATCCCAGAAAAGATGGTTTGATACAATATTTGGGCAGAAGTGATAGGATTGTTGTGGGCATCTGTCCAAATCTTGTTTTCCCACTTTGTTTATTAGGCAATGTTTTCTTTCCGTCTCCTTGTGCAAACAGTAGTAGGCAAAACTATTTCCTGTGTTCCATCGATGCTAACCGCAGGAATTTTTGAAGAACTCAAAACCTACCTTCTGTGGAGTTCATTTAATTCTCAAAATCACACATGCAATTATGTCCGAGAGCGAAATAAGCTTCATTAATCAGGAGGCAGGGGGGCCAGCTCTAGGAGCACCCCTTGGAGAAAGGAATGTATGCGTGGACCATTCTGGAAGTGTTGGTGTGTCTCAGACCTCAGAGGGCTGAGCCGCATGTCCAGGTCTCAGGAAGCATAGCGCCCTGCCTGTGTTTGTTTACTTCCATAAGCTTGTGTTAGAGGGGAAGACTCTTTCCCTTCACCTGTAGGCTATTGCTTTACTTGATTTTTATCCCCTTTCCAGTAGCCATGCCTTTTTCTTCACTTTTATGTGATTTCTTAGAATTCTGAGAATAGCCACCCCAGTTGTTGCATCTAGGTGAGAAAAGGTGCACTTGTGGTTTTTAGCCGGATACTTGGGATTTTTATATGAAAATGAAGATGCCAGGATAAAGGTCCAAGGACAGGAGCCAGATATGACCAGCTGTCCTTGATGTTTGGGTTTGTTTTAGTGAAATGCAGACATGTTGCCAGCATAATACCATTGAACTGAGAATAAGTTTTCCAAATGGAAAGATAGTAGGAACTGCCTCACAAAAGAATTGATTTTATTTTCCAAAATTGTGATGTTTTCCTCAAATATTTCTTCTTAATAGGCCAGTTCTAATACTACTTTCAACATCACAACAAATATCCGTGCAGCACCACATAGATTATGAGACTTTTTATTTATTACTTATTATTATTATTTTTAATAAATTTATTATTTATTAAAATTTTATTTATTTATTTATTTATTTATTTAATTTACATTCTCTATTGTTTAATGTATTACATCAGTCTCCTTTTCCCCCATTGATCTCTTCCCGGCAGCCCCCAACTCCCAATATATGCCTTCCCCCCAATCTGTTTCCAATGGTTATGCTCACAGGTATGCATACAAATACTTTGGTTAATCTCTTACCCACTCACCTCCTTACTTCCCTCATAGGTTGGACAGTCTGTCTGATGCTCATATAACTCTAGTTCTATTTTTGTTCATTAGTTTATGTTGTTAATTGTATTCCACTAAATGAGTGAGATCATGTGATATTTATCTTTTTCTGACTGGCTTATTTTGCTTAGCATAATGCTCTCCAGGTCCATCCAAGCTGTTGCAGATGGTAAGAATTCCTTCCTTTTTTACAGCAGTATAGCATTCCATTGTATAAATGTACCACGGTTTTCTAATCCATTCAGCTGTAGATGGGCAGTTAGGCTACTTTCAAATTTTAGCTATGGTAAATCGTGTTGCTATGAATATAGAGGTACATAAGTCCTTTCAGACTGGTGTTTCTGGTTTCTTGGGATATATTCCTAGAAGTGAGATTATTGGGTCAAATGGGAGTTCCATTTTTAGTTTTTTGAGGAAACTCCATACTGTTCTCCACAGTGGCTGCACTAGTCTGCATCCCACTAGCAGTACAAGAGGGTCCCTTTTTCCCACATCCTCTCCAGCCCTTGTCATTTGTTGATTTGTTGATGATAGCCATCTGACAGGTGTGAGATGGTACCTCACTGTTGTTTTGATTTGCATCTCTCGGATGATTAGTGACTTTGAGCATGTTTTCATATGTCTCTTTTGGCCTTCTGTATGTTGAGGAGACTTTTTAAAATAATTCTTACTTGAAGATATGTTTCTATTTATTTTGAGAGAGAGAGAGAGAGAGAGAGAGAGAGAGAGAGAGAGAGAGAGAGAGAGGAAGGGGATAGAGGATAGAAGGAGAGAGAGAGAAAAAGAAATATTGATGGGTTGTCTCCTACTTGTGTCCCAACTGGGGATTGAACCAGCAATTCCCCTGGTGAATGGGATGATGCTCCAACCAACTGAGGGACCTGGGCAGGGCAAGGAGACTTTTAAAATACCATTTGCATATAATCTCCATGGTAGAGATACTGTAACCACACATTAGTGAAAATCATGCAGCAAAATCTCCATGGAGACTATGGGAAATGTCCTACTCAAAACCTGAATACACAAATAAATAGTAGCTATACAAAAACAAACAAACAAATAAATAAATAAATAAAGTTATAGCTAGCATCTGATTCTCTAACATTGGCCAACTTTTGAAAACACTTCATAGGTTCTATTAAATTGCTTTTATCACTGAAATGCCAATATAGGTGTATCTGGGATTGATAAAACCTTAAATTGACAAACAATAAAAATTCTCAGCTGTTTCGTTCCATGAACACCTCAATTAAAATCTTTGAAAGTTTTCTGTTCTCAAAGTAAGTGGCTTTTATATATAGAAAGCTAAGTGACCGATCATATATCCGTCTAACCTAACATACATCCATCTAACTGTTTTTGGTGGGACAGTCCTGATTTCTAACAACTTTTCCCACTTCCTGCAGCGTTTTTAAAAAGTCCTGACGCTGCAGGATGCAGGAAAAATTGTTAGAAATCAGGACTGTCCCGCCAAAAGTGGGATGATCTGGTCACCTTAGTCTAACCATCTGACTGACTGACCAACTGACTGGCCAGTACATATGGCATGCATTGGCAAGCCTATCTAATAAAGAGGGGATATGCTAATTGACCCTCACACCATCGCAAAGATGGCGGTGCCTACAGCCAATAAAAAGGAAATATGCTAATTAACTTCCCCTCCCTCAAAGATGGTGGCACCCACAGCCAATAAGGAGGGAATATGCTAATTGAATGCCCCACCCTCAAAGATGGCAGTGCCTACAGCCAATAAGGAGGGAATATGCTAATTGACTACCCCTCCCTCAAAGATGGTGGCGCCCAGTCCCCTCAGCCTCGCTGCATGCCTGCCTTTGGAGTTCTCCAGTCCCCTTAGACCCTAACCACCCAGGGCCTGGCCAAGGCACAGGCAAGCCTTAGATGGCAGCTGCCCAGCTGGTGCCTTAGGCTTAGGCAAGCCTCAGATGTCAGCTGTCCAGCTGCCCAGAGCTGGCCCAAGGCACAGACAAGCCTCAGATGGTGGCTACCCAGCCACTCAGGGCCGCCAGAAGCTCAGGTAACCATGGCCGGCCAAGGCTTGCACTGCTGGCAGTGGCAGGAGCAAAGGTGTGATGGGGTGTTGCCTTCCCCTGATTGCCAGGTCACCTCTTACCCTTGAGGGCTCCCGTACTGTGAGAGGAGGCAGGCCTGGCTGAGGGACCCCCTCTCCAGTGCATGAATTTTCATGCACTGGGCCTCTAGTTTAAAAATAAACATTGACTTGTGTATGCACGATACATATGAAGTTCTCACTGGTGCCAATCACACACATGAGTTGCTTTCTCTCAAGTTCAAAGAGCATGTGATATTAAAGTTAAAGTTGTTAAATACATCACACAAAGGAAATTAGTCAAGCACTCTGAAAGTGTTTTTACTCTTAATGTAGTATACAGGGAGATAATAGAATAAGATTAACCAATTTATCATTCATTGATTTTAATCAACGTTCTTTTTATATTTTTTATATCATTTCTTTGTTGTTATATCATGTTGTCATTATTTATTTAATAATCAATTTATATATTATTTTCACATACATTTTACTAAATTTCTTTTATCTATGACACTTCTATTATAGAGAAAGGGTAAATAGCAATATTGAAATATTTCTTCTAATTAATTTCCTTTCAATGTGCCCAAATCTGTGCACCAGGCCACGAGTTTGAAAATAATACCCTATCAACACACAAGATTTTGCATTCAAAATTCAACCAATTAATACAGCACATAGTTGCAAGGGACACACCAGTTTTTTTTAAAAAAGAAAAAGTTCCTTCATCCTGCACACAAAGTCTGTACACAAAGAGGGTGGGTAGGTGGGGGGCAGGGACATCTGAGTCTATTGCTAAAAACATGCTTTGTGGCACCATCTTTGGTCTCAAGGTCATTTTCTATATCAAAATGTCCGAGGTCGTATCTACTGATGCTCATCCATTCACCAGGTCTGGGAGTCACGCCCTGAGCTAGACACTGCTGACCAGTCAGACAGGACCCCTTTCCACAGAGCGCTCGGGCTGATGAGCACAGCGGGCATCGGACACATGCCTCCAATCAGAGAGATGAATGCTATTCCGGGGTGTGCACGGTGAGATGAAAGGGAAAACGTGCTGGCCACACTGAGGCGTGAGTGAAACCTCCCTAAAGAACTGACACCCACCCCGAGAGCAGGAGGAGGATGAGGATGGTTGGAAGCTCCATGAACATGGGAAAGTCTGAAAGTGACAGGCTATGATGTGTTTAGAGCACACGCACAGGCCTTTCAATTTCCCCTGTGGAAACAGATTTCTCCTCACATATGACTCGTAGGACCTTACTCTGGAAAAGAGTGCTAACTGTAAAACTTTTAAATGTTTGGTCCATAGGAGCATTCCGCAATACCTGATCAGTGGGCTCATTTCTGTTGTTTTCCTAATCATAAGAAAGAATTCCAATTCAAGCCATTTTAAAGAAAGATTATGAAAACTAAAGGCCTGGCCCTAGCTGGTTTAGCTCAATGGATAGACCATCAGCCTGTGGACTGAAGGGTCCCAGGTTTGATTCCAGCCAAGGGCACGTGCCTGGCTTGTGGGCTCAGTCCCCAGGAGGGGGCGTGCAGGAGTAAGCCAATCAATGATTCTCTCTCATCATTGATGTTTCCATCTCTCTCTCTCTCCCTTCTTCTCTAAAATCAATAAAATGTATTTAAAAAACAAAAAACTAAAAAACTAAAGGCCTGTGCTAATTTTAAAAAATAGGAGCCCAGCTGGCATGGCTCAGTGGTTGAGCATCAACCTGTGAACCAGGACGTCATGGTTTCACTCCCGGTGGGGGCACATGCCCAGGTTGTGGCAGGCTCCATTCTGGTGTGCTGGAGGCAGCCGATCAGTGATTCTTGTCATTTATGTTTCTATCTCTCTTCCTCCCTCCCCCTTCCTCACTGAAGGAAAAAAAAGTAGAAAAGATGGAACGCATTTCCTGGGCAGAGGGCGATCGCAGTAGCCCTCCGCTCCCCGGGAGAGGCTCCCAGGAGCAGGTGGCACCTGTCTGCATGGCCATCTGGACAGGCCCCCTCCTTCTCTCCCATGAAGAAGAGGTGGAAGCACCTCCAAAGGGTGGATGGGAGAGAAATAAACCTAACAGAAAGGCAGAATCAAAGGACTGAGGACAATTAAGAATTTTTAAAAGCGGAGCTAAGCAAGAAGCAAAGCGAAAAAAGAAAGCCAAAGAGAAAGTGGTAATAGCCCTGTGAGAAGACTACATGGCATTTATATGCCATGCATCTCATTCTAAATGTCGCTATTTGCTTTCTTGTTAGCTTTGCTGCCAACTTTGTTACAGTACTCAGTAAAATTCAGTTAAAAAAAATCACACAGAAGCCTTCTCTACTCTGTCCTTAAAATCAAACATAGATTCCTTTCCTTTTTTTAATGGCATGATAATATATCTATCTATATCTATATCTATATCTATATCTATAGATCTAGATCTAGATCTAGATATATTATTTTCACATACATTTTACTAAATTATATATTATTTTAATAAATTATATATTATTTTCACATACATTTTACTAAATTCCTTATATCTATGACACTTCTATTATAGAAAAAGGGTAAATAGCAATATTGAAATATTTCTTCTAATTAAATTCCTAATTAAATTACTAAATTCGTCCTGCACACAAAGTCTGTACACAAAGAGGGTGGGTAGGTGGGGGGCAGGGACATCTGAGTCTATTGCTTTATACCAGTGTTGCCATTGCAGAAGGCGCTATATCTATATCTATCTACATCTATCTATATCATATTTATATATGATAGATATAGAGAGGGAAAAATATGATAAGTTTATATTGTCTCTTGTTTAGTGCTATATACCAGTGTTGCCATTGCAGAAGGCGTTATATCTATATCTATCTACATCTACATTTACATACTATCTATATCTATATCTATATCTATATCTATATCTATCTATATCATATTTATATCTATTTATAATTGACTTTTTAAACTAAACTGCAATGCAGTGTTAAATTAAAAAAGAAAGTACCGATAATGATAGGGGATGCCCAATGCATTGGTTTGTGCCAACTTGGCAGTAAAAGGGAACCTGGGGGGTGGGGGCGGATAGGTAGACAGACAATATCAATAATAATAATTTAAGCCAAAACTGATTTGGCTCAGTGGATAGAGCGTCAGCCTGCAGACTGAAAAGTCCCAGGTTCGATTCCAGTCAAGGGCATGTACCTTGGTTGCGGGCACATCCCCAGTAGGGGGTACAGAAGGCAGCTGATCAATGTTTCTCTCATCGATGTTTCTAAGTCTCTATCCTTCTCCCTTCCTCTCTGTAAAAAATCAATAAAATATATTAAAAAAATAATAATTTAACACGAGCCCTTTCAACCATTCCCAGGCTCTGGTAGAAAGTTAGTTGATGTTTACGGCAAAATTCACTTCTGACAAGGACTGGAAAAACTAACTTAGGGGACATCGCTCCGTCTGGCTGGCAGCAACGTGGCAAGAATGCAGCATCTGAACACAAGTGCAGCAAATCCTCTACTGAGGGTCCCCCTTGATATCTGAGGGCCAGTTTTCTTTTGGGAAGAATGTCTAGGAGCACGTTAAGGCTTGATAAAAATATGAACTGGCCCATGTGTTCAAGATCTAGTAAGAGCACCCACAGGTTGAGAGGCAACTCCCATGCAGCTAAAATAAATTCTTCCTCATTCTTTTATCTCCCTTTTAGTAGAATAGTAGAATATCATGGACACATCTGTGTAAACAGTTGTAGCCCTTTAAGTGCAGCTGAGAAAGCGAGTACCACTTCCTCTCTTGCACAGAGGACTGGTCGGGGTACACTCAGACCTGCATTCTTCTTGGCTGAGTCATGACCAGTGCAACTTTTCCTCCCAAGGCAATGACTGCTGATGGGAGTTGAGTCCCCGCCCCAAGCCCTTCCACCCCGCAGGTAGGACTCAGAGCAGCATCAGCAAACACCTTCTTTACTGGGGATTGTCAGGGGTGCTGCATGGTCTGCACAGCCTGCGTGTGTTAGAGGAATCTACTCCATCTCTCTCTCATCCCCAATGAATTTGAAATCAATGAAGTATTTACTGAACACCTCCAAAGTGCTTAGAGTTGAGCAGGGGTACAGGGAAAGAAAGACATACCCCATTTCCCTAAAAATAAGACAGTGTCTTAATATATTAATTTTTGCTCCCAAAGATGCGTTAGGTCTTATTTTCAGGGGATGTCTTATTTTTCCATGAAGAAGAATACGGTACACATTTATTGTTAAATGAAAATAAAGGAAATTTATTACCTGTATACGATACGGTAGTACGGTAGTTGTCAACACAAACCAGACAAACTGTGAATCCTACAGTAGCAAGAATTTACTCATTTATTCAATGACAATCATGCCATCATCTTTTGGAACATCATCATAACAATCCAATTCCTGAATTTCCTGGTGAATTTCTTGTGACTTCATTTCTTTCAGAATCAATGGACCAAATCTCTCATGTTTAGCCTAGGGGGGCCTTATTTTCGGGGGGGATGCCTTATATTTCACTCAGAAGGAAACCTGTAAGTAGGTCTTATTTTCAGAGGATGTCTTATTTTTGGGGAAACACGGTAGTAGGCCTTAGTTTCAAGACCCTCATGCTTTACTTAAAGAGAACAATCCATTAGCAGCATAAGACAGGTGCATCACCGAAGATGTGGGCCCTGTCAAACACGCAAGCTAGAATGCACAGTCCCTCCTCTGAGCTTCCATGGCTGACAAGTGCCTGTCATAGCCATGTTCACCACTTACTGAGTGCTGATGGCAATAAACATCAGCTAAGTACCGAAAGAGGTAGCTACGGAATTTATCTCCATTTTTCAAACGAGGAAACTGAGGCACAGCCTAGCAGGGGTCCTCAAACTTTTTAAAGTGGGGGCCAGATCACGGTCCCTCAGAGAGCTGGAGGGCTGGACTATATGAACTACTAATTCCTACTGTAACACCTCGGCTGCGCTCACTGCCCAAAAAACCTGGCGGGCCGGATCAGACTCCTCTGCGGGCCACATGTGGCCCGCGGGCCATAGTTTGAAGACGCCTGGCCTAAGGTCACATGGCTTAGGCACTGAGGCAGTGTGACCTCAGAAGCTGTCTGCCCCAGCTACAGTCTCACCAGGTACATTGGTTTTTCTTTTTTCTTTTTTTTTTTTTATCCTCACCTGAGGATATTTCCTAGAGAGAGTAGAAGAGAGAGGGAAAGACTGGGAGAAACACATTAATTGTTTGCTTCCTGCACGAGCAGAGCCCTGACCAGGGAGGAGCCTGCAACCAAGGTACGTGCCCTTTCCTGGAATCAAACCTGGGAATCTGGTCCACAGGCTGATGCTCTATCTACTGAGTCATGGCTAGGGCAATATTGCTCTCTGCATGCCGGTTTCCTTCTTGGATGAGAAGACTGTCTCTTGTTTAGTGCTATATACCAGTGTTGCCCTTGCAGAAGGCGCTATTTGATAATTGCTCATTAAACTGAGCTGGGAAGGGTCTGAAGGAAAAGCTCGGAGGGGGAGTTGGAGAGGGAACCATGAGGTGAATAAAGGGATTTCAGAGCAGCGGCAAGGCAAGGGGGAACCCAGAAGTCACCAGCGTGCAGAGGCCCAAGGTGGCCTGGCGTTGGGCTGCCCTCCCTCCCAGCAGCTCTGCTGCAGTACCAGAGCTGGAGCAGGACGGGAACAAGCATGGGGCATGGCTGGAGGTGAGGACAGGAGGGGGCAGGTACCAGAGGGAGGCACAGCATGGGGCCCCGCCTCTCGCCTTAGCCCCCAATGTAACAGAATGGCAGCTATCGGAGCAGCTAAAACAGAAGGGACCATCAAATAGCAAGTTAGCCAATGCTGTTTTTGTGGCCTGTGGAAGCTGAGGAAGAAAAAAGAAACAGAGAAGGCCAAGTGCTGGCGAGGCTGTGGCGAAATTGGCACCATTGAGCATTGCTGGCAGGAATGTAACATAGCGCGGTGCTGTGGAAAATGGTATAGGAGTGCCTCAAAAAGTTAAGCACAGACGCACCATACGATCCAGGAATTCTACTTCTAGGTACACCCCAAAGAACTGAAAGCAAGGACCTGCACAGATTTTTCACACCTGTGTTCCTAGCAGCATTATTCGCAGTAGCCAATAGGTGAAGCAACTCTGTCCATCAACAGATAAATGGATAAACGAAATGCAGCTCATACATACAATGGAATATCATTCAGCCTTACAAAGGAAGGAAGTTCTGACATGCTGCAACATGCATGAATCCTTAAAGACATTATGCCAAGTGAAGTAAGGCGGACACAGAAGGAAAAGCACTGTGTGAGGTATCTGGGGCCGTCACATCAGTAGGACAGCGGTGCCTGGGGCTGAGGGCATTGCGAGAATAAGTTCTCATTTCCTGGGTACAGACTTTCTGTTTTGGAAGATAAAAAACATTCTGGAGATGGTGGTGAGGATGTTTGCACGACAAGGCGAATAAGCTGAATGCCACTGAATCGTATATTTTTAAGCAGCTAACATGGTAAATTTTATGTAATGCATATTTCACCACAACAAAAAGTTAGGGATAAAGTTAAAAGCTGAAGCAGGCTTTATAGCACCCCAGTAATTCCTGGGGTTACCTCAATTGAGAGCCTCTTTGAAACTATGTGACTATGGCCAGGACAAAAATGTTAATTCCTTGGGGAAAAGGGCTCCCAAACACCATAGAAACAGCGCTGATGGGAAAAGCCAGCATTGCTCTATCCCTTTGTACTCCACTTTTCCTGAGGATGGGAATCCTTTTTGAACATTAAAAAATATTCCTCAATCCCCACAGAACAATAGAACCTTTGGTACCCACTCATTGTGGAAACATATCAAGAGAAAAATATGCTATCACCTTTTAAAATGAACTTAAGTGATGACAACCCCCTTCTATACATTAGGGAAAGGGCAGTACATGTGTGAAGGAGACAGTCTTTGTTCTCTCTGCCAGCTATGCTAGATGCACGAAAGGATTCTCGGGTCCTTTAAAACAGCATCTCAGGCTCCTGGGGACCCACCGCCCCCCAGAGGGAGAAACACACCTCTCTACTAATGAGAGGCTAAAATTCTGCAGTAAACTGTAAGACACAGTTCAAAACAGTTAGGTCAAAAATGATGTGATACACAAATGCAGCTCTTCTCAGAAAATAGAAAGCAAAGCATTTCCCCCCAGAATTACAGAGTGCATTTCTTCTACCTAGGCTGGATCCATGCCAGCAGACAGCTCTCCTTTACACAAAGTCACCAGAGCCCGCTCAGCTGTGTGACCAGGCAGTGCCTGGCAGGCTGGCACCTCCCAAGGGAGCTGCCTCTTTGGGGTAGAGGTTCCAAACACTGGCACGCCTCCCAGTAATGATGTATTCTAATCATTTTCCTTTTCCTAAAGCGAAAGTTCTAAAGCTACTTTCTATGGACTCCTGACACACCAGTCATTTAGAAATATCACCCTAGTGCAGTGGTTGGCAAACTCATTAGTCAACAGAGCCAAATATCAACAGTACAATGATTGAAATTTCTTTTGAGAGCCAAAATTTTTAAACTTCAACTTCTAATGCCACTTCTTCAAAATAGACTCGCCCAGGCTGTGGTATTTTGTGATAGAGCCACACTCAAGGGGCCAAAGAGCCGCATGTGGCTCGAGAGCCGCAGTTTGCTGACCATGGCCCTAGTGTAAGCCTGGGGATCGTATACCAGCTCAGTGATGGGCAGATGCGACTAAAAGGCATCTCTCAATTTTTAGGAACCTCAGTTTCTAGAAGCTACACTAGAATGGTTTATTACTTGCTTGGCTGACACATGTAGCATGGGGCTAGATGTAAGAGAAAAACTCGTTGTTGTTGTTGTTTTACATTGATAAATGTAATTTTTTAAAAGTAGAGTTCTACAAGAGGGCAAAGGATTATTATTCGATGACGTCAGCGGTGCCTTGCTGAGGACCCACAGGTGGGTGGTGAGGGGTGACTATGGGAAATTGTCCACCTGGTAAGCAGACTCTAGGATACTAATAGAAATGAGTGCTCGTATTATTCTTGCATCAAAGTTGTAACCCAAAAGTACCTGGAAGTTTTAGAAACAGGCTACCATGTGGTGGATTGAAAACATGTGGTGGCCCCCAAATGCAAAGATATAAACCGCTTTAATTACTCAAACCCATGGGATCGTGTCTTCAGTGGGCACAACCTTGGAGAGAACGAACCCAGAAATATTTCAGAGACTTTCCTCTAGTGGTTTTTCAACCTTTCTTTCTTTTTAAAAAATATATATTTTATTGATTTTTTACAGAGAGGAAGGGAGAGAGAGATAGAGCGCTAGAAAGGTCGATGAGAAACATCGACCAGCTGCCTCTTGCACACCCCCTACTGGGGATGTGCCTGCAACCAACCTAAATGCCCCTGACCGGAATCGAACCCGGGACCCCTCAGTCCGCAGACCAACGCTCTACCACTGAGCCAAACCGGTTTCGGCGGTTTTCAACCTTTCTAATACAGTTCCTCTTGTTGTAGTGACCCCCAACCATAAAATTATTTTTGTTTCTATTTCATAACTGTAATTTTGCTATATTACGAAAATGATTTTATGGTTGGGGTCTCCACAAGAGGAGGAACTGTATTAAAGGGCCGTGGCATTAGACAGGTTGGGAACCACTGTTCTATTTGGGTGACAGCTTTGGAGGGGTTTCTCCACCACATTCCTTGAGTTTAGGACTGAGCTAAACGCCCGGTGGGAATTAAAACCTTGGTGCTGACTCCCTCAAACTCCAGGTTCTCCACCCCCTGAAGGAAAGCGCTGAGGCACTTCTGGGGCCCAGAAAAAGAAGTGTGGGCTTGAGGGCACCACCAGCTGCCTGGGCTGCCCAAGGGCTTGGCTGTGAGCTGGGTTTCCTCTTATTGTCAACAATGAGTGGGTTGTAGGAAGTGGACAGAGAGCAGGGTATTCATCAACTTCTCTCTTCGAGGTGGGTCAAAACAAGTCAGCTCTCGGGTAGCACAAGCCCCCTTTAGAAGCCCACCTTCACATTAGTCACATCGTGGACATAAGCAAGGAGGCATCTAAAATCCTAGATTGAGCCTGGCCGCAGTGGCTGAGTGTCGACCTATGAACCCGGAGGTCACAGTTCGATTCCCAGCCAGGGCATATTCCCGGGTTGCAGGTGGCAGCCGATCAATGATTCTCTCTCATCATTGATGTTTTTATTTCTTTCTCCCTCTCCTTCCTTTTTGAAACTAATACAGATATATATAAAAAAAAACCTAAAAAATTAAATCAAATAAATCCTAGATGGATCTCCAGGAGTAGAAACATCGAGAAAGAGATGTTTGCCAAGAACAACCCAGTACTGGGAGACAGAACAGGTGTGTAGGAAAGAATCGGAGGCTATGGTCAACTCAATGTATGGCCTGATGACACAGGGCCAATATGAACTGTGTTCTCATCTTTATCTGTCCCAGATCATACCAACCTTTCACAAAGACTCTCCTGAGTCACCAGATGCTAACCCTGCCTCACAAGAGAAAGATGGAAGGAAAGAGAGCGGAAAGACTCAGTCTGGCTTGAAAACCCTCGCTCTGTTCCTTATGGCCTGGGTGACCTTGGTCAATGTGCACCTCCTGGTCTCATATAACGAAGAGGGTGACATGGCCTTTCGGAGAGGATTGCTGCACAGCTTACTCTCAGCAAAGCCCACAGTCAGAGTCTGGCATGGACTAAAACCTCGAAGCAGATCTGCATCTTATCTCTAGACTCTGAGACAAAGGTGCCATAGTATTCAGTCTGACCTCAGTCAAATCCTCTTGGACAAGTGACAAATCCGAGTCTCCCTACAAAACTGCCGACGCACAGAGGTGTAGGAGTGACTTCCCAGAAGTTCCACACACTTTCTGGGGCACTCGCAGCCCCCCCACCTGGCTTCCCCCCACACTTGTTTAGGCACAGCCCTGATAAGTTTAACTAATTCCTCAGGGAGCATGTCCTCTGCTATTAGGACTGGACCTTTGTATCCATAGAGCTGAAAACAAGGGTTTTGATCTTCCTAAAATAATAATCTCTTAAAGTGAACCCCAAGCTAGCTCAAGACTCCTTGTGAGGAACAGAAGCCTCCTGCAAATGTGTCCTTCAAATCTCTCCTCCACTCACGGCACGCCCGTGGCAGAGGCCTCCAGGAGTCCTTGGCTCCCTCTGCCAGCCCCTTCCTGCAATCCACAGTGATTGACTAGCCCACTAATTGAGCATCATTAGCAGATTGAGATCGTAGTCACCCGGTCTTAAGCACTTGGCAGGCTCTGAAGTCCGCAGGGAATTGTGGCACCAATAAACCTAGCCTAATGTGTGATTATGTGTCAGCTACACCCCGGCTCCTTTGGATTCAGAGGCAAATGAACATTTCTGTGGCGTCCTTGGGGGAAAAGGCCAAAGAAGAAAAAGGAGTCCCTTAGTTACAGAGGTAAAATCAGAAAGCCCGCTGACCCGCCAGGGAAAAAGTGGCAGCTGCTTCCCACCAGAGGCCAAAGTGCAGCTCAGAGCAAGGAAATGGGATCCAGTCCAAAAGCAGACCAGTTTCCCTGCAGCATCCTCTCCAGTGACAGTTGGCCTGGCCCCACAAAGGAGCCAGCCCGCAGCAGGAGACACAGAGGCTGCCCACTCCCCAAATCTGCTTTGGGACCCAAGATCAACCCTGCGGAATCCCAAATCATTATCCTTCACCCGCCAACTGCCCAGATTGCACTTGGAAACCTGTGCAATTATTTTTACTGTGTATGACATAAATACTCAAAAATCATCTCCAGGAATTCGAATGGTATATTCACATACACCTAAACTCCACGTTGGACTCGTGGCGTGGGCTCATACCTCTGGCGGTAAGTATCAGTGGCCCACCTGGATGAGGAGGCAGGATTACTGGACGGGGTCCAGACTGTGTCCCCAACTCACTGTGTTGCTCAGGCAAGTCACTGAACAACCCGAAGGCTCCAATCTTTGGGTGTGGGATGAGTCACGTTCCCCTCAGAGCCCTCTACAGGTCCTCTGTTCTAAATGCTAGGGAGCCCAGGAATAGTCCCAGGGGACAGGCACAGGAGATGACTAGTGCTCACCAATTTCCCACCCCGCCCCCTTCCTGGAGAGCAAACCAAACCTTTCAGCACCCCCTTTGCAGTTGGGTGGGTCCATATGCCTAGTTCTGGAGGCCAAAGCCCTTAAGAGCCAGTGTGCAATGCCTAGCTGCTCCCCTCCCCAACCCCTCCTCTCCCCCAAACCCATTAAAGCCTTGAGAGCTGCCTGGGCCGCAGCAGACCCTGGCAGAGGGTTATTTGTTACCATAGCACAATCCAGTCTCCCCCAAGTGATTCAAGGACCCCAAAGGTCACCTGGTTTACGACAAATGGAGGGAGGACAGCTTCCCAGTAAGTGGCCTGTGTGGCTAGTGGCTGTGACTCCTGTGGCCCATGCTGCCATTTGTTTCCCCCCAACTTCTTTGCCGACAGAATTCAAATTTAGCTCATCACAGGGACGCAGTCTGCCCCAGAACTGTGACATAACAAATCAAGTGGGTGCTGCTTTTTTAAGCCTCTGATTGCCGATCGTTTGCTGTTCAGCAGTAAAAATCCAGTGACGGGTGAGATAGCGAAAAGTCCCTCCATCACCAAAGCTAAAGCTACAACCACTGATGAGCTTATCAGCAATAAAGTGGACACTTTAATCTCCCTATGCTTATTTCCATGTTTATTTCTCAATTATTAGTTCTGAGCTTCAGAGGACAAAAAGGTGTTTTCTTTTATTCACCCCGTGCTAACCCCAAGCATTTTGTTGCTCTGTAGCCAGAAGCATTCCTACATAATACAGACACCCTCAGCAACGCCGCAACATGAGGCTCAGATGTGGGAGAAGGCCCCGAATCTTGTCACTTCAGAATACAGGCAGCTGGAAGGCTGACTTTATATTTTATCTTTACTTCAGGAAAAATCCTCTCTATCAATCCCCCAAAAACCACAACAGATGAAGGGAAAGTCTTAACAGTCACTGAGCAGGTGAGAGAACAAGAACAATGATCTTTCTCCATGGGAACCAGAAATCCCCACCCGGAGTTTTGTTGTTTTCAATCCTCAAATAATCACCTAAGAGTAACTGGTCTTTTAGATGTAGTTTAAATGAATGGCAGGAGCCGGGAGGTTTTCTAGCAAGGCCGCATGCAGCAAGCCAAACTGCTGTCTGTATCTCCAGGAAGTGCGCTTTTATGGCTCCTGGAACGCATCATTCCTGCCAACAGCGCCCTCCGCTGGGCTGCAAATGCCTACCTTGTATGCTGCCAATTCCATGATACGCCACCCTCAGCTTCCTGGAACGGAGTGGCATCAGCATAAAAATGAAATGTGAGATTTTTGAGGCTGTCCCAGCGCCTGTTGAACTAAGCATGGAGAGGCAGCTTTCAGGGGAAGGAGAGCAGTCCTCTGCTTGAAGTTCAAAATGCATTAGGGGGAAACGCAGTCCCCGGATTTGGTAGCTGATGTCATCAAATGAATGCAACCTCTTTCCTCGATTAGAATGCAGTCCCTCATTTTTTTTTTTCTTATAAAAAAGAATTTCAAAAGCTCGTAGTCTAATCAGTTGTTTTACAAATAAAGACACCATGATCTAGAAAAATTACTTAAATATAAAAATGCTGACTCTCCATTTGAATCCTGTTCGTCTGAGTGTCTGCTCCGCCAGGTTTACTATTCTGTAGCCGTGAGGGCTAGAAGGGCTCCTCTGAGACCTGTTCCTGGAGCCAGGGTTGCCCTGTCTGGTTCAGGCAGACCTGAACCTCTGAGAAGCAGAGAAACTGAGCTCTGGCGGTTTCCATGGTGACCACTGAGCCGGGTGCATGCTCTAACGAGGCTGGCTGACTAGCCCGCACTTAGGGAGCAAAGGTTGTGGGGCATTCCGGGAAAAACCCACATGCCGCTGAGCTGCTTGGATGGCATGTGAATGGGCGGCTGATAGACACACAGCTCTGAACTCTACGTGTCTGGCCTCCTGCCAGGCTCTTTCCCATACATTAATTCATTTAATCATCACCAAACATTATAACACAGATTAGAATTCTACCCCCTTTTGCTAAGCAGTAACCCGAGGCAGCTCACTCAGGATCACTGAGCTTATATAAAGGTGATCCTGATATATAAACCTTATTCATCCACTCTGACAAACCGGAACCGTTCTCACAAAACTAAAGTAGGGGACTCCCGGTATGCTTCTAAAGAAAAGCTGGTCATGATTACTTGTCTCAGAGGGAAAAACAAGTTCAGACTTAGAGCTAACCACTGACATACCCTTCCCATCATTACTAGATTCTGAAAAAGATCTCAAAATGTCATTGTAAAATATTAAGTGGTGAAGAAAATTCCCCAGTGGAGGTTTGGAACACTTGAACATTAGGTCAATAACGAGAAAAAGAGCAGAAATGACCCTACACCAAAGCAAAGCAAGTACTCTGTGAAAGCATACGAATAGGTGTGCGTTAAAGGGCCTTGGGAACCTCAGTCCAATCACATCTATGTCACATGACTGTCTTTGATGCCAGGAATGCCATATTTAGTAAATAAATTTTGCTTGAGTTGAGACTTTTGTTCCTTGTTTAAAGGTAAGTATTCTTAAAAGGAAAAAACAAACAAACCACCAACACCATAGCAGTCATCAGCGCCTTAGTGTCCTATTGCTGAGGGAACGCAGCAGTGGAAGGAGAAAGAGGGAGGGGCCATAGGGAGACAGATACAAAGGTGCCCAGAAAAGACAGGCTCTGGAAGAGATCCCAGAAGCCAGGATCATCCTGAAGACACCGAGCTGGCCAATAAAACGGAAGAAAGAAATTCCAAAAACAAAATGGATGAATTTACAGTTTTCTACTTCATTGCAAATACACTAAGGACTCATCTTCGTCTTTAAGAAGAAACGGAGTGTGCTTCACGTCTTCACAAAGTCTGTGCTGGCAAATCCATACTTAACTCTCTGTGTTGTGGTTCCAGAGATACCGCTCTACGGAAAGTAACCACCGAGGAGAAGAGTTTCGGCACAGTGCCCCTGACTGCCATCAGCCACACAGGAAATGTGACCATAACATCAGACTGTTCTCTTAAAAGTGGTAATGGTATGACAAGACCCTGATGATCCCTCCCGGATCCCGCCGGGCTAAAGCCAATGGGATCTCCGAGGTCAGGGTGGACATAGAGGCGGTACTCACTCGAAAGACCTTCTCCACTCTTGCAATGCTTTTCCCAAAGATGGTTCCAAGTTGGTCTCCAATTCCAGCCAATAAGAAACCAAAGAGTGGAATTCCAAAGATGGCATATAAAATACAAAAGATTTTGCCTCCTTCAGTGCTCGGAGCAATATTCCCATACCCTGGTGAGAGATATTAAAAAGAGAGAGGGAGAGTGGTGAGGTAGCAGAGAAATTAGAGTACAGAACCAAAGACCCTACAGACCCTTTCAAACCTTCCTGCATCCCCTCCCCTTTCCCAATGTGATGAACTTTAGGAAGTAGCACCTCATTTTCAAGGCCCGTACACTTCAGAACACTGTCCCGTCGCTTCCTTTCCTTCTTTGTTATCAACAGTTTTAAGGAGATCCAGGTTTCTGGGATCTAATGTGTATGGTTAGATTACTTTTTAGGAAATGTGTGGTCACCCAAAATTGCATTTCTAATGGAAAGCGGAAGTATCCATTTCAGAAACACCAAACCTCCTGGACCTATCTGGTCTAGGAACATTTGCACACCTAAGAAGGGTTCGCCATTGTCATTTTTAGATTGGAAATGAGCCCCTCCAGACTGGCTGCCTTCAACATTTGCCTTCCCAGGGTCATGGGTGCTCCCACTAAGAAGGCCATGAGGTCTAGCACAAATTCAGAAAAGGACCCAGGGACCACATAGCCCTACCTGAGGAAGCCTGAAAACAGTCAAGAGTTGGGAAAGGACAGTGGCTCTTCTTCTCTCTACTGGGAACCCTGCATCACCTCTGAATCCGGCCTATCCTCCCACCCACTTCCTGCATCAGGGGATGTCAAGTGCTAAATAAATGTGTGCTGGTGGAATGGATGTTTACAGATAAAAGAAACCTTTCATAGCCAGGTCTGCTAGTATGTTTGTCAAATAATGCTTTGAAAACAACAACATCTTAAGACTGCAGCAATTACATACCAGTAAGTACCTGAGGTATAGTGAATAATGTCCTTATTCCATATGGATGGGACTAAAGATAGTGGTGTTGGAAGAAAATGGCTTATGGCAGTAGCACAGTTTGTATGGAAATGAGTCTAGATCATTTGTTATTTGTTTTCATGTCAAGGATTATCTAGGTAGTCACCTAACTATCCTCTGATATCGGGGTGACTCATGTGAGGTCTGTTTCTAAAGCCATTAGTGGGTGAGTTATTTGGTTCATGGTTATCAGCATGTTGTGGGTGCAGCGCAGAAAAGAACAGCGTTGATGATTGGTCCATCAATCCTCCCCCTATGCATGTGGTGAGCTCACTAGTGCTTTCTGCCCTTGAGCAATGAGTCACCTTGCTATTTTCCTTTTCAACTTTCCACTCAGATTCATTTAAACCTCTTATCACAAGCATCTAAATCACAGTTGCTGTTTCATCAGGGAGTGTTCAGCCAAGCCTCCTAAATCTCCATTTCTTTGACTCACCACCATTTTGATTTAATGGCAAAAAAATCAACAACAACCAACCCTTGGAACTTTTTTCTGGTGCTTGGACACAATCCTTTTTCTCAGCATCCCCCTCTATAATGATCTAATTTACATAACATATCCCTCTTGGAGAGGGAACAAATGTGCCTATACAGTTTCACATTATGCAGGTTTAAGGTTCCCTCTCGGAAACATTCTAGTACCTTCTGGAAACATTCATACTCTTGCTTGGCTGTCTCATAATTGCCTGATTACTATCAGGGGATCTAGATTTTCTTTTAGTCTAATAACTTGGAAAAATATACTGCACACACCAGCAAACAAACCTAGGCTTAGAACCTGCTGACTATGCATCTTTGCAGCCCTGACCAGTGCTGTGCACCCTTCTTCTTCCTATCAGAGAGGACCTGCCCCCACTCCTGGGTCAGGGGTCATCCAGGGTCATCAAGAGCAATGGAGAGAAGTAAGAAGACAGAGGCTCCAGATCCAATTCACCTCACTTTACCCAGTTGACCTGAGACTCACTTAGTCACAGCAAACCCTGGTTTTGGAGGGATTCAAGGACAACCTGGGGGGAAATATCAATGAAGTGTCAAGTACCATAACAATGCAAAGTAGTATTATCATCATTGGCTCCTTATTTACTCAATCTTTCACAGACAGGAACACTAAAATAAAAGTAAAGCAAAGTTCTTAGGTTAGGGCACTAGTGAAGTGATATTTAAATATATCTCTAAGCATATTTAAGGGCATAGAGCCATATCAGACACACAGTAATCGCCATTCCTGAGTGACGCTGTACTTTGTGCACGGGTGTGCGCATGCGCATTTCGGTCCCCTGTCTCCAATGAACTCTCTGGGAGCAACTGCTGCAGCTTGACCGTCAACACTGTGACTCTAAGCAAATCCTAGACCTAGAACTTCCATTTTGGAACTTTGAGGCGATAGAAGGCCCACATTCCTGGATTCTTGGCTCCAGTTCTACCCGGCCTGTTGGACTGTCCTGCCCAGCCTTCCAGAATGCTTGGGAGAACTTTGAAGGGAGGCTTGAGGGCTGTACGCAGGCTCTTGAATTAGAGATAACGTGCATTCTTGTCTGGTTCTCCCGCTTATTAGCTCTCGGAGGTTGGCAACCTCCCTAACCTTTCTGCCTCCTGCTCCTCATTTGAGAAGTGTGGCTACTCGATAGCACTCACCTCACAGCGACTGAAGGTGAAATGAGTTGCCTGTGAAGATTAAATATGTGTATGTGAAGCCCGAAGCACAGGAGGCTCTCAGTAAGCATTAGCGATTATCAGCTCGTGGTTTCCAGTAGGAAGAAATCACTTCTCAGCCATATGTCTCCAGGAAAACGAAGCCCCGGGAGAAAACAGATGGTTGGCTCCTACTTCCCCTCCGGAAGCTCTGCTGTTCTCCCACAGCGCCCAGGGCATGGGACAACATGTACCTCGGGGGCTGGCTCACTGACCTGGGCGGGCCCATGGCTGGATTTGGGGTGCGGGCACCTCTTGGTGCAGCCAGGGGCTGTGGAAGCTGGAAAATGAGAGGGGATACACAGCCACCAGAGGAGCAATCAATGAGGCAGACCGAGCCCAGAAGACTGGAACTGGATTTAAGTAAAACAAAAGACATCAACGGGCTTCTGGTGACTTTCAAAGGAGAGGAGCCCAGTGAGGACAGTTTGCGATGTGTGAGAAAAACCAAGGTGGGGACTAGCTCTATGGACCCCCAGATAGGAAACAGTCCCATGAAGAGAAGGCTGATGTTTAGGGAGCATGTGTGCCTGAGGAGCACACAGATGATGCTCCCATTTGCTATTTACGTGCCAAAGTCACACCTTTGCCAACCCACATGCTATGCAGGCCTATGTGGTGCCAATGTGCGTTCTAAAACCAGAAAGCCCTTGCACACAGGGCTGGCTTGATGGGTGTGCAACCTGTGCAATCAGAAGCCCCATTTCAAAGGGCCCTGAGCTGTGGTAGTGCTCTGCTGCTACCATTTTGACATTCTTTCTCATTTCTTAGCAAGGGGACCACATTTCCTTTCTTTCTTTTTAAAAAATACATTTTACTGATTTTTTTTTTTTTTTTTTTTTTTTTTTTTTTTTTTTTTTTTTTTTTACAGAGAAGAAGGGAGAGGAATAGAGAGTTAGAAACATCGATGACAGAGAAACATCAATCAGCTGCCTCTTGCACACCCCCCACTGAGGATGTGCCCACAACCAAGGAACATGCCCTTGACTGAAATTGAACCTGGGACCTTTCAGTCCACAGGCCAATGCTCTATCCACTGAGCAAAACCGGCCAAGGCAAGGGGACCACATTTTCATTTTGCACGGGGCCCCGCACATTCTGTAGCTGGTCCTGCTGAATGAAGCTACTAAACTCCATTGCTTCTTCACCGTGAGTTATTGGGCACGTTACTTAATGTCTCTGGGCCTCAGTCTTTTCCATCAGTAAAATGAGGCTAATAAACAGCACCTGCCTCATGTGGTTAATGAGAGGTTATGAGAAGGCATGTGGAGCACAGAGCCTGGAACCTAGCAAGTGCTCAGTGAGCTCAAGCCACAATGTCTATTTCCAAAATCATGGGTTAAACTCTCATTCGAGGGCTGGTTAATTAGAAATAGCTGCGCAGGTTCCTTGGCAGGCACAGCTCTTAAATGAGGCCGCCAGGCAAGTACGTAACACAGTTCCTGGCTGCCATCTGGAACCTGACTGCGGGCTCTCACTGATGTGGGCGGAGTCCAGTGACTCAATCCCAAAATGCCTCAAATACTAAACTCCAGTTGCCCTTGGGAGCTGCTGGTCAGAATGCCATCACCTGCGGCCCTTCTGTTTGTGATTGTTTATGGGGAAGTCTGCACACAAGAATGAGTGTCATGGTTAGAAAAGCTAGTTACTGGGTTATCTTGGTAGATAACCAAACCAGGAGTCCACATTCAGGGGCAGGTGGGGCTTTTTCACATCAGCATTCATTACTGAGAAAGGAGACAGGCACAGGGCAACCTCCACAAAGACGGAGCTGAGTCCATTCTTCCTCGCGGCGGGGCTCCTGGCTTGGAAAATGCCTAAATGTGTTCCCTTTGGCCCCTTATAAATCTTTCTGTATGTCTGAGTATAAGAAAAGCTTTCTAAAAAAAAAAAAAAAAAAAAAAAAAAAAAGACACCCTTGATCCATTCAGATAAAAGAGGCTTCTGATACTGAGTAACATCAGTAGTATCGCTGCGTCTCAGAAAAGAATCTATTATTCCTCCTATCTCTGCCTACATTCTAAGCAATGAACACGTTTTTGTGGGTCTGAAAAGTACATAACCTCATGCAGCCCATGAAAGTCTTTCTGGGGAGCAATTTGGGGAGCCTTTAAAAGGTCCGTGACCTTTGATGGCAATCCCTTGGGGATCTTTCCAAAGAAAACAACCAACGATGAAGACCACACCTCAAGTACAGAAATTTTCATGGTGATGCTAAAGGAAGAAACAGCTTCAGCTTCCAACAATATGGGGTCATAGTGTGGATGGTAGAAGCCATGGAACCCACCAAAGATTATTTTTAGAGAAGCTTAGTAATAGGGGGACATGTTTCCAGTAATATGTTGTAGATGAACTCAAGCAAGCAGGCAAATGTTTGTGCTTCACAAACAATGAAAAGACAGCTCCTCAGCTCCAGCTTCCCCCTGCCTGCTTCCTAAATTGTGAAAAATTTCCCAGGAAAAACTAAAAGGATCAGCGAGTTCTGATTTTCCTTAGAAGCTTTGCTACCCCACATGTGATGAATGATGAAAAAACCCATTATTTCCTCACCTATTTATTCTACTAACATTGTACTATAGTTCTCTTTAGAATTCTCGAACTGTGTGACTTTATAAATATTCTCCCATTTGGAGTTAAAATGTAGCCATTTTTTAGCCAGCTAAATGGTGACCATCTTACAATACATTACTTTTGTAATATATTGAGAAAGAGGGACAAAATAGCCTTTTTTCATTGAATGGAACAAGGACCCAATCTCTAGCACTAACACTGAGCCATGAGAATGAGGTAGGCTTATGGTGTGGGTTGGTTTTATAGTCGTTTCTTGTTCAACGTCCACCTTCCTTCAGATTTTGGGGAAAGGTCCCAAGCCTATGCCTCGGTATGACACGGTGTCCTGCCTTCCTCTGTAGAGGCAGTACCTTTCCACGCAGCCAGGACACAAGCACAGAAACCCAGAAGCTCATCCCATGGGATGCTCTGTCTATGACTTTAAATCTAGAGCAAGTGGCTCACAGGAGGTAGGCGATGGCAACTGCAGTGTCCAGCAAGATCAGACATACTGTCTGGCCCTTTGTGATCTCTGACCCATGAATGTGTGTTAGTATTTTTCAGTCCTGGATAATAGAAAACCCGATGCAGACTGGCTTAGGCAGAAAAGGAAATGCACGGAGCCTGGTAAACAGGAGTTTTAACATTTATTTTGTAACACTTCATAGATAGCTCAAAAGATGTGAAAAGAAGCTTGTTTTTCACATCCCCCCTTTCTTACTCTGCTTCTTTAGCTGAATTCCAGGCATAGCAATTCATCAAAGGAAGAAATGACTGTCAGGGTCTTGGGCCCATCTCTTTCCAGATTTACCTCCAGTAAGACAGGAAGTAATTTCCTCCAAAGGTCAAGTAACAGTCCAGCAACTGAGGTTCTTATTGGGCTAATCCCAATGAGTGAAGAGATCTCATGTCCATCTCTTAAATAAGGACGGTGGTCACTCACATGCAATGTAATAGATTTCTTAGTCTAGACAAGGTGATTCTTCCCCTGAGACCTGGAGGCCAAGAGAGGGGAAGAGGACCATTGGGGAAATGGTTGTCAGAATAAGTAAATGGATGCCAGGCATCAGAAACCAAGGACTACGTGTCATTTGCACAAACTCAAAGATTCTAGAATTAGCATATTAAAAAGGCAGGAAATGTAACATATCAAATGTTTCTCAGAAAGACCATTTCTTTATCACATAAGGTCTCGTGGGCCAATGAACACAGTTGTTCAAGAAACCAAGACCCTGATTCCTAAGGAGTGGACATGGTAAGTACTATCAGGACTCATACCAGTGCAGCTGTTGTGTTTTTCAATGCATCATACAGACCCTGATTTAGCCATTTTTACAAAATGAGAAAATTTGAATTTTTCCTGCTGGGGCTATGAGGTTGTGGACTAATCTTGTCTGGAGTATCTGAAAAGGCTTCTACAATAGAACCCAGACCCTAGAGTAACACACACCTCTAATATCTGTAATAGCTGATCTTAATAGATAAGCAGATTTGCAAGTGTGAATCTGACATATAATTAGATCAGGATTCTTTTTAAAAAGAACAGTTCTCTTTCATTCCCAATTTTCTTATGGCACATAACTTTCTTGATTGCACCAATGTAGAGACAACACAGGCCCTAAAGGCTAGGTCTAAACACAAAAACAAAATGCTGTGCCTCTAAAACAACCCTTAGCCTCCTAAATGTACACCAAGAAGATGTGGATCATCAAAGCTGTGCATTCCGCCAAGGGAGGCATACCCGTAGGCACTTACTTAACATGTGGTCATGAAGAACAAGGGAGAGAAGAGCCTCCTGATGGCGTAGCTGGTCTCAGAGAGCAGCAGATGGGAGAGCTCCTTGCAGGTGCTAACGAAGGAAGCCTCCCCTTGCAAGGGCAGCGGGGCCTCCCAATGCCTGCCCTTCGTTTCTATAAATGGGCGCTGCTGTGCATTTCCCATTCTTTGGAATGAGAATTTTTATTGACTTCACTATTGTGTTGGGGAAGATACCTGTCCAACTCATTTTCAGCAGAGCTGGGAGAGGGATATCATTTAGCAATTCCACCATTTAGGAAAAGAAAATAAGGAGAAGAAATACAGAGAATGGCAAAAGAACCCGCCAGTTGCAAATCTTAGAAAGTGCCAGCAAACATTCAATTATGACGGCGAGGGTGTCACCTTAAACTTCGAGAGAGATGCCTTTGTTTGTAGCAGGTGTGGATATAGGTTGAAGAGGGATAGCAGCTTAAGCTTCCCCACCCCCCACCCTGCAACCCTCCCTGCTTAATCTGGTCCAAAAAAACAGATGAGGCAGAACTATTCATAGAAGAACACAGATGGGCCTGCCGTCGCTTTGGCAGCAGGAAGGAGAGTCTTGGGACGTGCCACCTGAACATCTAGCTACCTGCCTCTCCCTGCTTGCCTCTCTCCAGCCCCATTTAAGATTCAGCAGATAGCTGATACAGGAAGATCCAGTTTGTTTGGTGTCAAGTATTTTTTAAAAAAACAACCATACACAAAAAAACCTGGCCCAGGATAAATATTAAAATTCCCTTTTTAAAAAGAATGTGAAAAGAGCAGCAAAACTTACCAAAGAATGGAAGACATTCAGTAGAAAAATGTCGCCCCAACCCGACAAAATTGTAACAAACTGTGAAGCCTCTGAGCATTTCCACAGAGAAACCACAAAGCAGCAATGCAAGAAATGAGGAAAATAGTAGCGGGGTACCTAGTGAAGATGAAATGGGAGCTAATGGAATTCAGGAAGGGAATAGGAAGGAAAAAAAATCCACTAATGATCATGAAATGATAATAAAATTGGGAGGAACAGATGGCAGAATAGGCACTGTGAAGAACACACAGAAAAGGGATAGAGAAGACAAAATTACCAAAATGAAAACCAAATCTGAAGCATTGAAAAGGCACAGAGGAAAATTACAGACATAAAATACAGTCAGAAAAGTGATAATATATGTGCAGTTGGAATCCCCAAAGGACAGAGCTAAAACCATACAACAGAGAAAACGTTTAGCGATGACAATCAAGAAAACTTCCCTAAAATCAAAGGAATAAAACCTAGCGGTGTTATCAGATGCAAGATAAAGACATAATCTTTTGCGTAACTGGGCAAAACATCAAGTTACTTACAAAAGGGGAAAATATTGGGCTGACATGAGATTTCTCCACAACAGCATAAACATCATTTGAGAGTGAAACCACCCACAACACCTTTGAAAAACATGTGAACCAAGGATATCATTTCCAGCCAAACTGCCATTCAAGGGGCAAGTTATTTTGAATAGCACAACACCCTAGGGAATATTACTCCCATGAGCCATTCTTAAGGCAACTATTTGAAGATGAATTATAGCCAATCAGGTGAGGATGAGGGAAACCATGGCAAAAAGACTCAAGATGAATATTGATGACATTTAACTGAGAACTACAACTAAAATAAATGTATCAGGAGAACAGACCAGAATGTAAATGATATACCCTGATGTTATAGAATGACACAGAGAGTAATAATAGCTAGCGGAAGAGGGAAAGGAGCAGGATGCTAAGTTCACCTTATATTATAGCTGAGAACCAAGGGGCATCATCTAAGGAGGAAAAATTAGCTGAAGCATATTTAATCATTTAAAAGTAAACAGTAAAAGGATGGTATCCAGAGGGCGATGTCATTGTCCATAATAGGGAGGTATTAGATATTGCTTAAAGATTAGAACACTAAGTTGTTACATATTATTATAATTATAAATTATAAATTAATCCCTAAGATAAAAATACAAAACTCCCCAAGTATCAGAAAAGAGACACACAAATATTATACAACAAAAATTGCTGCAGGAAAGAAGTAATTATAGATCACCATATGATCAGTTGTGAAGAGCACTTATCTAGTCCAAGAAATGCAAATGTTCACTTTTGATCTAATTAAACGACAGTGGGAGGACAGGAGGATGGGAAGAGAGCCGTCTCCAGCAGAGTGGATGAAAGAGAACTAACTCCTCACCTTCCACCACAGGAAGTCAAGACATAATCCCTAAACCTGAACATTCAGGAAGTGGCTACACGAGTCAGAGTCATGGAGATAAATATCGAAACAACCGAGCAAAAGAGAATAAAGTGGTTGCCCTGGGGAGGCGAAAAACTGCTGTTTTTCATAAACAAACTTTCTAGAACATTTATATGGTTCTTTCATATATACCATTAATAAAAAGTACAATTTTTAAAAAGAAATTTGAGCATAACTGAGTAGTCTGAGTTCAACTGCTTGATTCATGATTCATGTTTGGATTTTTTCACTCGAACCTTGTCATGAGGTCCTTTCAAACTAAAGGCTCCCGAGTCTCCCACTGTATGTTTTTTTTTTTAAAATATATTTTTATTGATTTCAGAGAGGAAGGGAGAGGGAGACAGAGATAGAAACATGAATGATGAGAGAATCATTAATCAGCTGCCTCCTGTACACCCCACACTGGAGATTGAGCCCACAGCCTGGGCATGTGCCCTGCTCTGGAATCAAACCCATGACTTCCTGGTGCATAGGTCGACACTCAACTACTGAGTCATGCTGGCCAGGCTGGTTTATTTTTTAAAAATGATTTTGAGAGAGAGAGAGAGAGAGAGAGATTGATTCTCTCCCCCCCCCCCCCTCCCCACTCATGCATTCATTGGTTGATTCTTACATGGGCCCTGACTGGCCACTGAACTGAAAACTTGACTATCACCAGGACACTAACCGCCTAAGCTACCCGGCCAGATGCCTTTTATTGAAAGCCACGACGACCACTGCATGAATATGACAGTGTTTCATAAGCCTCCTTGCAGCCTTAAGCTGCCACATATTCTGCGAGGACAGAAGTTTGACAAGCGCCATTCCTCAGAATGGCCTGCAGAGGAAGCGAGGTTGGCAAGCAAACGGGTTACCTATGGTGGTGATGACAGTTCCAGCGAAGAAAAAGGCACTTCCGAGGTCCCAATGACTGCTGTTGTTGGAGGAGTTTCCTATGGGACTCACCCCAGCGTTGTCAGCGTCAAGGGCATGCTGAAAAGAGAGAGAGAAAGGGTGAGGCTCGGGTAAAAAAGTTAAAGGAAAATATTCATTAATTTTCCAGCTCAAGAACCTGCAGGAAGTAATATTCCCTGAGGGCACAGTCACTAAGAGAAACACTGTACACGCACCAATTAAAATGAGAAGATGCCTTTAAGAGGGGAAAAGTTAGGGTATAGAGTAACAGTGCCATTTGGGTAAAAATTGTAGGCACAGGTTTATGCAATCTAGCCCTGGGTCATGCAAATTGCATGCATATTGCTTTGCAAAGGCATAGAAGGGTTGACTAAAGATTGTCACCCAAAGTGGTCATTCCTGAAAGACAGGCTTTCTGCAGCTTTTGACTCTTTTCTGTTTGTTAGAACGTCTTACCTCGAGCTTGTTTCAGGAGCACAGCAGGAGAAAGTTTGGGCTGCTAGCTAGCCCACCCCGGCCCTGCCTCTTACTAACTTCAGAACCTTGTGGAAGCTACTGGAACCTCTCTAAGCCTAACTCTCCTTTGAAAACTGGGGATGATAATACCTTCCCCACAACTGGTGGGATTAAATGAAATGGTCCCATGTAATGTACTTAGTTAGCTCCATGCCCTCCACCAAGTCAGGGTTTAACTACAGCCAATGTCATTTCACTGCCCCCCCCCCCAACCCAACACACAGACACCTATTGCTTCTTTTAAAAATAAGCAGCAGTGACTCCTAACTGACTCACTGGATTTGGAATCCCACACCTCTTAAAATTCCCCCCAAATTGGCCACATTGATGATACTACTAAATCCTCCAGCCCGGGCAGGACACTGCATGAGATAGGCCCTCACGCACCTGGGCCTTTGCCCACGCCCTCCTCGAGCGTGCTCATACTTCAGGGTCTAATCCGGGTCTGCCTTTTCCGGGAGGTATGTGCAGAATAAAGTGAAGATCTCTCAGCAGCCCTTCTAAGCTGGACCTGGCTAACCCTTTCAGGCCAGAGGAGAGGGGAGAGCAGGGAGGAAGAGCAAGCAGGTGAGCTGGGGCGAGGAAGGGACAGGTGGCATTTGCAGAGGGAGGTGACATAGAGCAACTTCTAGACCAACTAGAGATCCTCTTCCTGGTGTAACCCAGGTGGAGTCTACAAGATGCGATTAAATATATATATATATATATATATATATATATATATATATATATATATATTTAATATATTTATATGTTACAATGTACAGATGCCTCCCATTTTCTCCCTTTTTGCCCCCCTTCCACCCAACTCCCGCCCCACCCTAGGCCTTCCCCAAGAACCAATATTGACATGTGATTATATATATAGGGTGTCCTAAAAATGTATACACACACTTTGAATAATTATAACGGCAGTGTTTATTAAAATACATTTCATTTTCAAAATTGAGCTAACAGCTATTAAAATGGGTATACATTTTTGGGGGACACCCTGTATTTATTCTTAAATAATGCCCTTTAAGCTTTGTTAGCACAGACATGGTTGCCACAGAATCAGATCACAAGTGAAAAAGTGAATCACCCTTATATGTTGCCTTTATGAACCTGGGATATTTCAAACTCTTTAGGCAGGGGATCAGCAACTGTTTTTCATAGAGCACTAGATAATAAATATTTTAGGCTTTTGGGGCATATTTATCCTTTCCTTTTACAAACCCTAAAGTAGGCAAAGACCATTCTTAGTTCACATGTTGCACAAAAACAGGCCATGGGCTGGATCTGGCTCGCCCCTGGACGACCGACTGGACAATAGAAAAAAAATCTCCTTTTGTTAAATCTTTAGTTGATTCTTCCTTTTCTTTAAGAACATGAAGTGCTATGCTGGACATTGCTTCTAACATTAACCCTGGCACCTCAGAATTTAAAATCCAGCTGCTTGGAGTGCATACAGGCTATCTTTGCCGATGGTTTAAATTGGTCTAATTGACAACAATCATCAGGGGCTCTGCTCTGTTCTGCTGTAGAGAAAAGACAGATGGCAATCCTTTCTGCTAATAAGATATCCATTTCCCCTACGCTGTGAGTGCCACCGGGCCCAGCAATAGGCCCCAACTAGTGTTTATCTCCTCATTATCTATTCAGCGCTGATGGGCCCACCTGGGCACAATACCTCAGGAGCAGCTCTGGGCCTCAGGCACTTAGGTGACCTCACATCACGCCATCAATAACTAACATTTCCAACTTCTATGAAGCTGCAAAGAGAGCTTGGTTTCAACCAAGTCTCCCTGTGATGAGTATTGCATACAAACATCATAAGCAGACCCTGTGCTGCATATAAAAATACAGATTTGCAGCAAAGATAAGCAGAGAGGATTATTTGCTTCATAAAAAAAAAAAAATCTGGATTCCTTTTCAGTCTCATTTTTTTTTACCCCCGAATTATGCAATTTATAAACAAGTAATGTAAAGTATTTATAAATGCAATCTCTCTATATAAAACCCTAATATGCAAATAGATTGAATGGCAGAACAACTGAACAACTGGTTGCTATGACATGTGCTGACCACCAGGGGGCACACTCAAAACATGGCAGGCATTGGCTGTGTTGGGATGGTGGAGCAGGTGCATCAGACCAAGGTGAGGCACCAGTTGCTGACATTGGGGTGAGCCTCTGGTGGTTCCTGCAAAGTCTTTGTTCCCATGCACTATGGTCCTGCCTGGCACTCGCACCCACTGCCAGCACCAGCCCGTTTGTACCCACTGCTGGCGCCAGCCCCAGTCCCGATTGCTAGGTGCCATCAGCAGGTGCGAGCAGCGACTGCTGGCCCCAATCGCCCTGAGGGCATCTCCATCTCCCCCTGCTCCTGATGAGTGATCAGGCAGCAGCTGCCACTTGCACCCACTGACAGCGCTGGCCCTGCTTGCATCCACTACTGGTGCCAGCCCCAACAGCTCTACCCTGTCAGCAAATGCGAGTGGGGCAGGCACTGCCGTCAGCATGTGGGAGCAGTGGTGGTGGGAGCCAGGCTGCCAGAAGACCGGACAGGGCCGCAAAGGGAGGGGCAAGGCGAAGGCATGGAGGATGGGCCAAGACCCGCCCCTGTGTCCACTGCAGCCTCGTGGGGATCATCTGTTTCCTCATGTGGCACTAAAAAGGAAGCCGTGCCTTACCACCAGTTCCTTTCAAGGTGCACCAATTTGTGCACTGGGCCCCTAGTTTATAAATACTTTAAGGAAGATATCAATTGAAAGGAAAAGAAACTAACATTTGTTGAGTGTTTACATGGAGCCAGGGACTATAGGAGTATGATTTCATTTTATCCTTTGCACTTTTTTTAAAAAAATATATTGTATTGATTTTTTACAGAGAGGAGGAGAGAGGGATAGAGAGCCAGAAACGTTGATGAGAGAGAAACATCGACCAACTGCCTCTTGCACACCCCCCACCGGGGATGTGCCCGCAACCAATGTACATGCCCTTGACCAGAATCGAACCTGGGACCCCTCAGTCCGCAGACCAATGCTCCACCACTGAGCCAAACTGGTTTCGGCCCTTTGCACTATTTTTGTGTTATTCTATGTTATCCTTTCTACAACTTGCAAAAAAGTAAAATTATCTCCCACTTCGGTGGTAAGAAAACATACTCAGTAAAGTTAAGTAACTCACCCTAGGTGACACAGCCAGGAAGTGGAGAAGTCAGGATTCAAAACCTGATTGGACTCAAGCCATGGTTTTCCCTTTTCCTTTGCATGTGGTACCCAGAACACACTCCTCTCCCACAGCATGCTGGCCTCCAGACAGAGATGACGGGGAAGGACTGCCATTGTCTAAGAGTTTAGGCAGAAGGGACCTCCCAAGGGATCAGTTCTAATTAGATGAATTCCTTGAAGTGGAAACACCAAGCCTTATTTGGCTCTTGGAGCTCGTAACAGCTTAACTGTGCTGCATTAAAAATTAAGTTTAAAAATAAATAAAAAAACAACAACACTGGGGCAGGTTGATTTTATACTCTGAGAGGGAGGGAACAGAGTAAAGAGAGAATAATCCCTGAAAGGGACAAAGGAAAAAGAGAGAAGAGGTGTCAATGGACACGTGGGAAGTTCCAGGTCAGTTCCAGCATTGCCCAGGACTTAATTTTTTATTTTATTTTTTTTTAATTTGAGAGAGAAAGAAAGGGAGAGGGAGAGAGAAACACAGATATGAGAAACATGGATTGACTGCCCCTTGGACACACGTTGACTGGGGATTGAACCCCAAACCTGGGGATGTGCCCAGGGAACTAAAGACTCGACCCCTCTATGCATGGGACGACACTCAGCCAACTGAGCCACACCAGCCAGGGCTGCCCAGGATTTTTGCCAGTATCCAGCTTTAACTATGTTGTAAATTCCTCTCTTGTGCCCTCAAGTCCTCAGTAAAGTGGGTCTACAGCCGAATGCCTTTGGGAAGCGGTTCTGTGGAGATTAAATATAAGCACTGTTATAGGCACAGTGGGGCCAGAGTGTGATTTAAAACCAGAAGGAAGAAGGAGACAGATAAGCCCCTCAGTGAGTCACTGAGCTCTTGCTAAAGGCTTATACAATCCCTGGTCCCGGGAATGAGGTTTGACTCTGTCTAGATCTGATGAGTCAGAAAGACTCCAACAAACCACCAGCACGAAAACGAATCAGCACACTTGGGTTATGTACATACAGGGAACACCCAGCACAAACAACTGTTATCACTTGAATTAATAGCGTCATTTTTAGTTCAATAAGAATATTTCTGATTGAGTTCACAGTTCTAACTTTAATCATCTTCTAAAAGATTTTCAAATGAGCTTCATCATTGGAACTCAAGAAAACATTTTAAAATTAAATGCATTTGCTTTTAATTTCCTTCTCCCCTGCCCCAGCCCCCTCCCTGCATTCAGGCTGCAAAAGAGAAGTTAAGCCAGCCCATTAGAAATGTCTGAGCACACAGATAGTGAAATGAGGTAACTGAGCTGTGTACTGTTTGGCTTAAAGATCAACCAAAACTCTCCCTCTCCATTCTCCTCCGCCCCAACTACCCTTATGCTTTAGGACCACCTGGAAGCTATAACAGAAACTGCCACCTCTCCCAAGTGAGGCGGGCCTGAGGTTGATGTGAAGGAAGAGTGACAGGGGTAACAACCACTTGGACCCCCCCTCTCCCTCCCAGCTGTCCCCAGTGCTGTAATCCCATAACCCAAAGCCTGGCTGCGTAAATCACTCTCCGGATGGCATGAGGCACCGTCACAAGTGCTAGCTCGACTCGGAGATGAACAATGACCCACAGGGGACCACTAACTGTCTGTGGCTTTTCTCCTATGATCTGTGTACTCGTTGAGATCATCTGTTTCCTCATGTGGCACCAACAAGAAAGCCGTGCTGTCATCACTCAGCTT
This sequence comes from Pipistrellus kuhlii, assembly GCF_014108245.1. Classification (NCBI taxonomy): domain Eukaryota; kingdom Metazoa; phylum Chordata; class Mammalia; order Chiroptera; family Vespertilionidae; genus Pipistrellus; species Pipistrellus kuhlii. The sequence continues at coordinate 1,935,816 of NW_023425404.1, forward strand.
GTCTGAGGCTGGCTAAAGAATGCCGCCGATGAGTGCACACTGGTGATGAGGGTGGTCATTTGATTTAAGGCCCAGTGGAGGATGCTTGCAGAGTACAAGGCGGCTCTGTTCCTAATCATGTTGGGATCACGGGGCAGGCGCAACCCAGCATAGATGGCCACTTTCTTCATGGCTCACACCACTGGGATGAAACAAAAAGACCCCTCGTCGGAGGGCACAGAGGTGGCTCTGTGTGTACAGTATTCTTAGTCCCAGTCGGCAAAGGGGTTTATGGAGTAGACAGCTAGCCAGGGGTTGAGGCAGGATGATAGGGTGGCTGTGAAAGTGGCTTCATAAATGTATTAGAGGTGAGCATTCTTTCAGCCACTAATGGATAGAAGGAGAGCCACAGACCTGGGAGGCGGACAAAGGCACATGCATTCAACTCAAAAAATGCCCCTAATAATGCAAAACCCTGGCAGTGTCCTTCTACCTCCTCACACACTAGGTAGGTAATGGAAGGATGGTATTAATTAGATGGCCACAGTTGCTTTTTATTTCTCCTGCTTCAGAAGTGTTTCTCATATAAATATTTCACTGAACCAAAAGTGAATATCCTGGTGTTGGGGGAGGGGCAATTTCACATCCACCAGCATGGTCCTGAGGAGAGGAGAGGATGTATGCCCTGCTGTCTCTGCACTTTAAAAGCCACATCATACTATTTCAAACAGGTTTGGTGGTGATGAACTCCTGTATTTTTTTTCTTGTCAGGGAAGTTCTTTATCTGTCCTTTGATTCTAAATGATAGCTTTTGTTCATAACACCAAGCCAATATTATATAAAATATTTAAAAGGTTTTTTTTAAGAAGAAGAAAAAATATATAAACAATAAAATGGCAATGAATACTAAAAACAAAATAAGTGAACAAGCAGAACAGAAACAGACTCATAGCTACAGAGAAACATTTTGATAATTGCCAGATGGGAAGGGGGTAAAGGAAATGGGTGAAAAGGGTGAAGGGATTAAGAAGTACAAATTGGTTGCTACCGAATAGTCATGGGGTTGTAAAGTACAGCACAGGGAATATAGCCAATAATATTGTAATAATGAATGGTGTCAGATGGGTGGGAGATTTACCTGGATGTTCACTTAGTAAGTTATGTAATGTCTAATCACTGGGATGTACACCTGAAACCAATATAATAACATATGTCAGTTGTAATTAAAAACAAAAAAATTATTAAAAATAATATTTCAAACAGCAGTGGGAAGGTGTCAGAGAGAAAGTCTGGACTCCCCCCAGCAAGGCACTTCTGGGATTAATTCCAAGAAGTCTTTGCTTCAGTGCGAAGAGGTAGAGCATGGAAGCAACACATGTTGAGCCCATGCAAGTTACTCAACTTCTCTGAGCCTCAGTTTCCTCATCTGGAAAATGAAGGACCTTCCAGCAGGGATTTTTAAAAAAATGTGTATTTGATTTTGGATAGTATGCCTTGTCATTTCATATCCTATATAATAAAAGGCCAGGGACCATAAGTGTAATGACGGGAATGACCACTTGACCAGTCGCCACTCCCCTCCCCTCTCGCCGCCCCCAACGAGCAGCAGCTCATGGTAGTGAGAAGGGTGGCTCTCAGCTTGTGGCGGCAAGCAGCAGCAAGCTATTGCATTCACGATTTCATACGCTGGGCCTCTAGTATAATAATATTAACAGTATTACAAAAATACTTTCTGAGCCTTTACTAGTACACAGATTTACTCAGTTAACCCTCATGATGACTCCTCAAGATGGAGATGGCTAGCATCCCCATGAGATACATGAACTTGAACTAGCCTAGTACCTTACCCGTGGTCACACAGCTTGTGGACACTATTAGAATTGTCAACAGGAAGATGGCCATCCTAAATGCTGGGAAGACAGCTTCTTCCCCACCCTCTGTGTTCTTCTTTCTTCCCATCTCAGACCCTCTGGGGAGAGCAGGCTGGTTCCCACCCAAGCTGGGCAGCTCCAGTATTTATGAGAAGTGAAGGGAGAAAGGAAAGGGCATTGATGCCCATGTGTCTTTGCCTCCCACCCAGGCAGATGACCTATGTGGTAGTCATACCGGGGCTGGCCGGAGTGGACTGGGCATTCTATGGCCATACCACCTCAGAGGCTCCAACAAATAAATGTTCAAAAAAAATCAACTCAGGCTGTAGACAAGCAAAGAGAAAAGCGACTTCAGGGCCACAGCGAGTATTATGATGGTGTTTATTTTTCTGCTGTCCTAAGTATCAGTTATGTGCAAATATTAGCCTTTCATCAGGCCCCTGGGGGAACCAGGAAGCAGGCTTTCATCAGAACTTCACAGCCTGGTTATGAGTCTACAGTAGAGCCCAGCTGCAGAGTGGACAGGATGAGCAGGAAATCTGTTTGGAGAATGTGAGAGGAAAAAACCCAAGGTTTCTGGACCACATATTCAGAGCCGATGGTCTTCCTTGTTACCACCAGTTAACTCTTCGGGGGTGAAATGTTCTAAAAATCAACTCAGCAGCACCTACACTCATGACTAAGCTATCAAACACTATCCAGCCATATTTGGGGGAGCTACTTCATCGTCCAAACCGTGCCTAACAAGGTAAAATTAAGTTTCTCTTTCTGACTACGTGGAAGAATGAAAGAAGAAATTTTTAAGCCACGAGGAAATTATCAAGTCTATTATAAGGAAGTGAGAATATATGTTGTGCTAGGTCAATAAACTTTCCCACTGTCACCACTCATCCCAGTTTGGACTCAACCTCTACAGACTCTTTAACAAATTTGCAGAGTGATGCTGAAAAATCAGCCTGGTTCTGAGGAGTGTGTATATGTATGCCCTGCTGTCTCTGCACTTGAGATGATTCCTATCAAAGATGAGTCTAGCCAATTTCTGGGCTACAAAAGCAGCTATAGGAATTCCTGTTCATTGCAGCATGGGCTAACTCGAAGATCACCATTCTTGCCATTGCTGCTGCATTGAAGAGAGTCTGAACTTTTAACTGATTGCTGAAATCTTGATTAAAAAAAAAGAAGATGTTTTTGCAACCTTGTTTTATTGTAGCTATTTACTGACACTCTTTCTTGCTCTTGAGTGTTCAATATTAATCTCAAATTAATATTTCATTTCCTCTGCACCCTTGGAGAATGTCAGCGCCTACTGTCACCATCTCTCTGATGATCAATAATTGAAATGGTGGCAGACACAGAAGTGAAGACCCAGAAGCTTTAAAGAAAGTTCTAGAATTCTCTTCAAAATAATCATAATTGCCAGCATTTGCTATGTGCCTTCTTATCTTAGTCAGTCCTCACAAAAACTCCTGTGATAATAAATCCTATTTTTGTTCCCATTTTCTAAAGGAGACTACAGAAACAGAAGTCACTTGACCACTCCTGCAGTAGTTAGTGAGCGCCAGAGTGGGGACGGGATGTAAATCTTGGCTCTAGCCTTCCTCTCTCTCCCACAGATATCTGTCTGCCCAGCTTGCAAACATTTTTCTAAAGCTCATCTGTTATGTCACCTTCTCCCACCTGAGAAAATGACAGTAAGAAAAGTAGAAATTTGTACTTCTGGTCCTCATTTTTCAAAGAACAAAAGACAACATGCTCATTTACTCAGTGGAGTTAACCTGCACGAGCAAGCTTTTCATTCCTTCTGCCCATTTTCACTGAGAAGAAAAGCTTTTCATATAGACTGATGCAGACCTGAGTGATCACTCATGTAGTTTAGTTTTAAAGAGACTGTATTGACTCAGCCTCAACACCTGGAGTGAAGATAAAAAACTACACCCCTCTAGAGCACAGCCAAAAGGTAATCATTATGCTCTGGTCTGGTCACAGGTGAATGGAGTTCCTTTTGGAGGTCCCATAGGTTGAATCAGAGATTCCTGTTCTGTGCACAGCCCCAGTCACACTGGGCTCAAACTAACCACTCAAGCCAAGTTGGTCTTCCCAAATAAGACTAGAGCCTTGTGGTTAAAAATATGGATTCTGGAGCCTGAGTCCAGATCCCACTTTCACTTCTCACTTATGCTTGGGCAGGTTATTTAGTTTGTTCCTTGACTGCTTACCCCCACCTCAAAGGATCAATGTAAAGATTAAATGACTTAAAATGCAGATAGCATGTAGAGCAGAGCCTGGCCACAGTAAATACCATGCAAATGTAGTTAGGGACACTACTGACACTAGACAAAAGTTCTGGGGGACAGGAAGTAGGCATCTTGCACCTATTGCTATGTTTTTCTGATCACTAGAGCTTAACGCAGCCCCTGCTTCTGGACAGGCATTCAGTAAATATTAGCTATCTAAATGAATACATTTGATTCAAAGGAATGGAAGTAATTGTACCAGCCACACACCATCAACATCTTGCTAAAAGAGATTCTCGCTTCATTCTAAAAAAAGGAGCAAACACGTGCACGTTTATGTATAGTTGTAAACACAGTAGCATTCATTTCTGGGATTTGTTTTATTTTTATGGGCTTGTTTTTTTTGAACACTGAATTCTCATTTGCAAACTAATTTTTCCAGTGACATGCCATTTTCCATTAGCTCTTTAATTTCTGGCTTAAAAGCTTTAGCTCTTCTTCACTACACAATGGGGATCAACAACTCCAGGGATAAATACAACAACAACAACAACAACAACAACAATAATAATAATAATAATGAAGTGGAGGCCTGTAGAGACCGGCAAGAAGCCACAGGCCCAATCTTGTCCACATTGAACAATCTTCTGCATGTCAGCTTGGCTGGAGGAAGGGCAGGCCTCTGACTTCAGGGCAATAGCTGGGAGGAGATGCTTCAACTCATCACAGCTGCCTCCCGAGGCAGAAAGAACCCATACCTCCACTCACCAGAGGTCACCTGCCACCTGAGATATGACCTAAACTTCCTGCACAAAGGCTGCTGGGAAGAGGGGACGACCCAGAATAGGAAGGAGAAAGCTTATCTGACAAAGATTTCCACAGGCTGATGAATGGGTGTCTCAAGTGTCACACTTTCCTTAAAACCCTTACATTTCTAACCATGTAAGCATTGGGGGCTGGATACACCAAGAGAATCTTCTCCTGCCTAAAGGAGAGAGGAAGATGGTTCAAAAAGAGTACTCCTGACAAGCAGAGTGGAAAGAGAGGTCTTATGTTGCACAGAAACAAAATCACGTTCTGCTTGGTTTCTTGAAGGTTTGAAAGGCATCTTGAAGGGTGTCTGGTCTCCAAAACAGATCTGGAAAGCCCCCTTCATTCATTTATTCCTCAAACCTTACACATCGTCCTTGAGCCAGCCAGTGTGCTGGGGTGAGGGATTTACCTATGAAAGGCACAGACTCAACACAGATTTACCTATGAAAGGCTCAGAATCATAGGAAGGAGACAGATGAGATCAATGATGATTATTCAACAGATTCTAAAATGTAGAGGCTAATGTAACCCATGTCCTCCCTGGTGGGCACCTCACCTTACATTGAACCCACCCCCAGGAAACTCCCCTCCTGTCCATGTGGTGATTACCTGGAGAAACCACCACCATGTGAACACATGCAAAGTCTTTGAACATTTAAGAATTCACAGTGTGAGAAAGGAGATCACAGATCCCTATCCACACAGACACAAGCATTCGTGCTGTCCCTTCTGCCAGTGAAGACGCCTCGTGATTTTGTCTTTGAGCATTACAAAAGATGAACGTCTACTGCTTTCTTCGAGACTAGTCATGGCAGAGTTTCTAAGACAACTGCATTGGGGACAGGGGAATAATCAATTATGGCATGGGAAAGCATTGGACAAAGAAGTTCTTGGGATGGCATGACTATCATATCAAGTTCCCTGCAAAGGCGACTTCAAAAACAACCAGTTTACTTTATTCCACTGCCAAAGAAATGCAAGTACTCCAGGTCTGCTTATCATTGTCTATTCCTTTCTGTTCCCTGGACTTCATCTTGAAGAAGAAAGATGGAACAGGGCGAATGTTTCCTAATTGTTTCCTAAATGCTAGGCACTTTATATGGTTTCTCTCATTCACTCCTTCTAGTATTTCGAATGAGAGGGACTATCTAGTCCCTTGATAGGAGGAGCCTGACATTCAGTGGGATAAGGGATCAGGCCTACTTGATTCCCTACTTCTCCCCCTCCTGAACACCCTCTTCTTTGAAAGTGCAAGAGTCGACATTTGGAGTGCAATAGTACCATGTCAGACAGCCCAGGTTTCCCTAATATCCCTCCTTCTCCATCCAGTCTTTTCCTTGGAATAAAAGCTTTGGGAGAAGGCCCAGGCGGAGTGTAGTGAACACTCTTTAGGCACACAAGTTAGTGGTATAACACAATGGTTAGAAATGTGGGCTCTGGAGTTCTGAGGCTGAAATCCCAGTTTACCCACTTAACTTGGGAAAACTGCTTAATGTCTTAGAACTTATTTGCTCATCCATAACATGGAATGATGAAGACAGAACTACCCATCAGCTTGTTGCAAGGGTTAAATGGGTTCAAGGACAGAAGCATTTAGAATGGCCCTGGAGGAAAGTAAAACCACCATGAGACATAGCTATTTTTTAATATCACAACAGCTCTGTGGAATTTCCCTGTTACAGTCATCTAGACTCCTTCACTTGTCTCAGGGGTGAGATTCTAGAGATGAATGGGTCTTACATGTCCTCTATGGGCTGACCAGCTGAGACCCTGCTTTAGTTAAGTAGCTTGCTCCAGGGCACAGACTAGAAAACCCACGTGCCTCACTGGGATATGGGGAAGCCAGGCTCAGAGGATACAAGTCCCTTGCCCTCAGTCACATCTTGAAATCAATGGCCACCACATTGTTCAGGTGATCTGCTCCTTGGGGGCTGCCTGAGCCTTCTGGGCCCCTGAGGTTCCCTGAAACTGTGTCTCAACCATGCAGAGAACCATCAGGAGGAACAGAGATCAGCAGAGCCAGCCCAGGGTCTACCAGATAGATATGAGGCTAAGGGTCCCCATCAAAGTTCAGCGTAAAAAAGATTATCTAGGTGGCCAGAGTAAGTCCTCTAAATGAAATAGAGAACTGCTAAGTGGCTTCCCTGGGCTTGAGCCATAAGACACAGCAGCTCGGAGGAAGCAGTCCAACCCAGTACTCAGGGGAGCAATTTCTGTGAAGAGGACTTTATAGAAGCAAAATAAGGAAATTGGTCAATTAGAATATTTAGGATTTGAAGTCCCAAAGGGCATTTCAGTCACTTTCTTCTCTTTCCTCTTAGCAGAACCCCAGGATGCCACTCCTCAGGGACTTTCTGGTTGCTTTTTCTGCCTTCCCTAACAAATACCTGGTAGCAATCACATAGCTAAAAGCAACTGAGCTCTTTAGTTTAATCCTCAGAGCACCCTAACAAGTGAACACTGCTATTAGGGAAGGGGAACTGAGGCCTAGGGTGACTCCCCAAGTCACAATGCCCATGAACAGTGCAGAGATCACTGGGAAGGTTAGCTTCCATCTGGGTGCTGACTGCTAGGCTATGCTGCCTACGTGGCCTCTGCTTAGACAGGGACATGGAGAATGGAACAGGCATCCAGAGATCTTTGCTGTACAGGGAATGAGTTGTTTTCAAGTTTACTTTGCCAGGTTATCTTAAATGTGGCTCCGTCTCTATCTCTTAGCATCTCTCATCAATGATGTTGCAATATCCTTCTAACTGATCTTCCTCTGATTTCTCCTTCCTTCAGCCGAACTTTCCCATTGCTAAAAGAGTTATCTTTTCAACAGAAAACTTCCATCATGTCACTACTTTGCTTAAATCTTTCAGTGACTTCCCACTTCCCACAGCAGAGAGCCTAAACTCCTCAGCAAGGATTTCTAGGCACCTCCCAAATTTAGTCCCCACCCAGTCTCCAACCTCCAGACCATCACTTCCCACACCTCTCAGCTCAAGCCACAAGGATCACTTGCAGACCCTTCATTGGCCCACACATGTCCTTGGGATGCTCTTGACCATGGTCTACTGAATAAACCCCTCCCATATTCCACATTTCTGTTCAACTGTTTGGTGGTTAAGAGTCTCAAGATACAAGATCTTCCACTTACTAACCATGTAATTTTGAGCATGTAACTTTACTTCCTGCTGCCTCAGTTTCTTCATCTATAAATAGGTACAAAAGACTATCATCACAGGCATAAAATCTTCCCCATGTGCCTCACTGGGGCACCATTTTTTTCACATACTTCAAAAAGCCCCATGCCAATTAATTCTAATGATTGGTTTATATGACTCTTCCTTCAGAATTTCTCTCTGTTGAAATGTTAGTCTGGGTAGTTCTTGGTGATGAGGGTCTATGCTGTGCATTGTAGAGTGTTGGACAGCATCACTGGCCTCTGCCTCCTAGATGATATAGTACTTCCCCAGCTAGGACAACCAAAAACATCTCCAGACATAATTGTTAGATGTCTCCTGGAGGCAACCCCCTCCCCATTAAGAACCACTGCCTAGAACTCTGAGCAACTTGAATAGTAATACAAATAGCAGCTGCGATAGCTATCATTTTTTTTTTTTTTTTTTTTTTTTTTTTTTTTTTTTTTTTAGTAATCACCAGGTGTCAAGCACAATTCAAAGCTCTATGCAGGAATTATAGAATTTAATCCTCAATACCCAAAGGGTGGAGAATTTTAGGTACATTTTATTGATAAACTGGATCACACAGAGGTAAATAACTTCCTCAAGGTGTGTCTTATTCTCATCTTTTCCAACTCCAATAACTACCGTGTTTCCCCGAAAATAAGACATCCTCTGAAAATAAGACCTAATGCATGGAAAAATAAGACATCCCCTGAAAATAAGATCTAGTGCATATTTGGGAAAAAAATTAATATAAGACACTGTCTTATTTTCGGGGAAACAGGGTAGCATGTCACTTAATACCACAGAAGCTCAATAGCAATTTAAGGAGTACACGAATGAATGATTGAAAGAACAAACAAACAAACAAACAAATGAGATGGTCTCTTCCACTACAACAATCCATCTTTCTTCACCTTTCAGAGACAATGACCTGTCAGTCTCTTCCAGAGTCCCATGGTACCCCATAAAGTAGTTCAATTCATTGGAAAATTGCTCCCCAGCAATGACTCTTCTAAGCTATCTAGCAATTTCTTGGGTTTATGCTATTCTGGATACTCTGTATTCATTATTAATAGCCTTAATAACACCTTCCAGCTTAGCTTTATGCAGAGATCAATCAATCCAGACAAGAATATTGGTATTATCAGATAAATACCATCAATTTAATTTTTGACATATCAGTCACTTCTTTCAGAACTTTAAGAGATACAATAATATTTTCCAGCTTAGGAAACACCTCACTGAAAAACCTCCCAGATACTGTTTCTTATGAACATCATGTCAGTACTGCTCAGAGGAATAACATGAGAGAATGCTACCTGCCTGGTCTGTAAGAGTGGACAATTTCATCCAATGAAGAAGCGAAAGGCAAACCATAATGTTTGCTTCTTGATTTATACAGGCTCAGCATTTAAACCTACTTAGCCTACAAAAACTAGAGAGAAACATGAGTATAAATCCTTCAGTCACAGCAAATGGAGATCTTAAAATTCCCCTACCCAGGACTGACACTCAAAGGCTATAGTATAGAGTAAAGAAACAGAGAAACATTTCTGTTATAGAGCAAGGAACTCCAATGTTTCTTGACTCTGATAAAATTCTATAAAATATTTCACCTAAAACAAATGTTTAAGAAAGAGTGGAACTTACGTTTAACCAAGACCTACTTAAGGGCTCATAGACTCGCCAGGAGAGGCAAGGTAGAATCAGACAGACCTCACTTTAATATTGGCTCTGCCCCATTGACCATTGAAAAGTTATCCAACCTCTTTTAGCACCAGTTTCCTCATCTGTAAAATGGGCATTGTAATACCAACTTAGAGGGTTGTTGGAAAGATTAAATAACATAATGGGTATAAGGGGCCTAACTCATGACAGGTACTTAATAAAAGGTAGCTTTTATACTTGTCATAAAAATGATCTTAAAGACACACACACACACACACACACACACACACACACACACACACACACCTTGTTTCACAGAGAAACCCCTCAGCTCAAAACCTGGGATGAGTCTTAATTGGCAGCACCAGAATTAGAATCTCTACACTCCCCTGTCCTGTCCTTCATTCTGGCCTCTGAGCCTTTTCTTAAAGGATAGAGCCAAAGAATTAATCCTGAAATAATAAACAAATGCATGAATAAGCTCATTTATCTAGCAGCATCACCATTGTTATAGATTTAGTGTGATATCTCATTCCAAAAGCATTTCTCTATTGGTTGATACTTAGATGCAAAGCAAGGAATAGGCTATACATGGATTCAAAGATAGACATCATCCTTTTCCTCAATATCTCACTAAGAATGAAATATTCAAGCATGAATATTCAATTCATAACCACCATTTAGGTTATTATATGTATTGTAACTAAGTAAAAAGGATCTCACCACATATTACAACAACATGGAGTTGCCTTGTTAGTTGAAACTATTTCATGATTATTTCCTCCATTCCTATTGCACCCCAGGCCTTAAATCGGGAACATGCTGTCACCACTACATTTGGTAACATTTTCTCATGAAAAAAAAAAAAAAAAAAAAAAAAAAAAAAAAAAAAAAGACAGAGAACACCATCTAAGAATGAGTGATACTAAACATTACCTTTGAATGTTAGCATTTAAAAGTTTTATTTATTTATTTATTTATTTATTTATTTACTTACTTATTTTACATAAAAATTATAGGGCAGAGCCGAAACCAGTTTGGCTCAGTGGATAGAGCGTTGGCCTGTGGACTGAAAGGTCTCAAGTTCGATTCTGGTCAAGGGCATGTACCTTAGTTGCGGGCGCATCCGGTGGGGGTGTGTAAGAGGCAGCTGATCGATGATTCTCTCTCATTGATGTTGCTAACTCTATCCCTCTCTCTTCCTCTCTGTAAAATCAATAAAATATATTTTAAAAAATAATAAAAAAATTATAGGGCATATGTATAATATCATATTACTCCCAGGTGGAAAATATGTATTTTTATTTATTTAAGAGTCAGGTCAGATCATGAAAACTAATTTAAAAGAATACCATTACTATGAAGATGTCAGGTTATAGTGACCTCAGAATTCCACTCCTATCAATGCAATTTGAAATGGATAAATAATAAGCCAGCCCAGATTTTCAAATCCTGCAGAATCTTGAATTGTAGTAGCCATTAGAATTTAATGCAGATAATCCAGAGGGAAATGCAGAGCCAGAAGGAATCATGGAAGCTGTCCTTTAAGTCCCTGTGCTTTCCAAACTTTAGACACTCCAGAAAAATGAGACTCTGCCTGGCCAGACTCTGACTGGAAGGTCACCACCTTCCACCATGACCAACTCCTCATGGTTCAGGAAGGTGTGTAGGAGAGGAAACCAATTTTCAGCCTCAGAAGTAGCCAACCTCCCTCACCTCCAAGCTGGGCTCCCAACCATTTTCATTTCCTCCTGCTGGGACTCAGTTCTCTCTTTGCCAACTTTTTTCCCATTAATATCCAGTGTATGCAAGGACCTTAGCATACAGAAAGTGTCCACAAACAGAAACCTTGATTATTACTGATATTCTTAACTTTTCATCCCCATAAATCCACCAAAACGGTTGCTCCACATCTGGTGGTTTTATTCTTTGCTCCATCTTCATTGATCTTGACAGGTTAAAGCATACCAGCTTGTTCAAAACTCCTTCTTTATTAGAATACTAGAGGTCCAGTGCATGAGGTTTTTGCACTCAGGAAGCGGGGGAGCCCTTAGCCCGGCCTGCACCCTCTCATAGTCCAGGAACCCTCAGGGGATGTCTGACTGTCAGCTTAGGTTCGTTCCCCTGTGGGAGCGCACTGCCCATCAGGGGGCAGCTCCTGCACTGAGTGTATGCCCCCCTGGTGGTCAGTGCACATCATAGCGACCAGTTGTTCTGCTGTTTGGTCAATTTGCATATTAACCTTTTATTATATAGGATATACACCTGTATGTTCATTGCAGTGTTATTTACAATAGCCAAGATTTGGAAGCAGCCCAAGTGCCCATCAGTAGATAAATGGATAAAAAGCTGTGGTATATTTACACACAGAATGCTACTCAGCTATAAAAAAGAAGAAAATCTTACCCTTTCAGATAGCATGGAGGGACCAGGAAAGAGTATTGTGCTAAGTGTAACAAGCTCGTCAGAGAAAGACAAATACCACATGATTTCATGCACATGTGGAATCTGATGAACAAAATAAACTAACAAACAAAACAGAAACAGACTCATAGAGAACAGTCTGGCCGCTATCAGGGGGGAAGGGGAGTGTGGGGTGAAAAAGGTGAAGGGATTAAGCCAAAAAACAAACAACTCAAAGACACAGGCAATAGTATGGGGATTACCAGAGGGAAAAGGGTGGGGGAGGTAGAAGAGGGTATGGGGGGATAAACAGTGATGGAAGGAGACTTGACTTGGAGTGGTGAACAAACAATATGATATACAGATGAATTATTATAGAACTGTATACCTGAAACCTATATAATTTTATTAACTAATATCACCCCAATAAATTCAATTAATTTTTTTGTTTTCAAAAAATAAAATAAAATAAAATAAAATAAAATAAAATAAAATAAAATAAAATAAAATGCCTTCTTTCTTTGGCTCTTAGGGCACACTCTTACCCCAGCATCTCACGTGGACTTCAGAACCAGGAAGTTAATCAGCGCACATGGGTGGACTTGAATTTGGAAACCCACAGCCTTTTTTGCCTGCTGTTGCTTCTGATCACCACATCCAAAAGCAGGTGGTGCAGGTCACAGCCTGCTCCTACATCAGGACCACTGTGTATAGCTCCTCTGCCCCCACATTGTCACATGTCTTATTCTCTGGTTTCTTTGAGGTCTCGGCTCAAATGTCACCTCCCCAGAGAGGTCCTCTCCGACCATGAGGAGCATCATAACCAAAGGCAGGTCATCCCAGAACCAGAAAGACAAGATCGGTGCTGTCCTCTGTCCCCACAGGTGGCTCTGGTTGATTCCCGCCCTGCTCACCTGGATCAATGTCTCCAGCTCCTGTGGGCTCACGCAGACGTGGTCCCGCAGGAACTCTGCTTTTTCCAAGGCGATGGTATTCTTCTGGCTGCTCTCAAAGGGCTGCTCCAGAGCCCGGAAGACGAGACCACCCGTGACAAGGTAGACCACCACCACCACGAAGATGGCAACCACGGTTTTCCACTTCATGACGGTCTGCAGGCCCCCCTGGGGGGCGCCTTCCATCCTGGCTACCACTGTGGCTCGGGAGGAGATGGACAGGCGTGGGGCCGGGTAGTGCCCGTTAGTGGCACCCTTGGGCTGGCACACTGGGGGCGCTGCTGCGGGAACGGCCACTGGGAAACAGGGGGAGGAGAGGAAAAGAGAGTTTGTTTATAAACACAGAACACAAAACTGCTCAGAGATTAAGCACAGATGTCTTCCTCATGCCAGCTTTCAAGCATGAGACGTATGGCTCACCAAGACGCATTTAGGGAATGTGATCAGTATTAGTTTTTTTTGTTGTTTTGCTTTTTAAAGTTATTAATTGCATTTGAAATGCTTCTATTTTTCTACAAGAGTCCAAATTTGGAGCCAGGTCCCCATTATTATTCATCTCCTCTCTCCTTGTTCAAACAATATGTAAGATACACAGCAAATCACCATATTGGAAAAACAGACATTGTTCCACGTGGATAGGAAATAAATGAGAGATGGATACCCAGCTACTCTGACCATGAACTAAGGGCTTGCTGATACTAAAAAGCAGAGAGAAGGTGAATGACTAGCAAGTTTAACAGTCATTGTTAGCCAGGGCTGTGGTCAAAAAACAAACAAAAGAAGGGTGAGCTGGCTGCAAGGGTGATGAGGCAAAAATAAGACACAGTTGCCCTGACCGGTTTGGCTCAGTGGATAGAGTGTTGGCCTGCGGACTGAGGGGTCCCAGGTTCGATTCCGGTCAAGGGCATGTACCTTGGTTGCGGGCACATCCCCAGTGGGGGGTGTGCAGAAGGCTGATTGATGTTTCTCTTTCATCAATGTTTCTAATTCTCTATCCCTCTCCCTTCCTCTCTGTAAAAAAAAAATCAATAAAATATATTTTAAAAAAATGAGACACAGTCAAGAAAGTTTGGTTTCTGAAGATTACTAAAAGCAAAGAAAAAAAAAGCAATATCACCCATTGCTTCCATAGTGAAAGAAGGAAGCAATGGGTGATATTAATGCCAATTAACTTGGTTTCCTGAAGAATATAAGAATACTAAAATGCCTCCTAAACATACCTCTCAACAGATAATGTGATGACTCAGCTGTAATCAATCATGACCTATTAATAATAAAAGTTTTCTTCTATTTTCCTCTAATAAGAAGCCACTGAAAAGAAAATTTCCCTTGGTTTTCACACATGGAATTCTCCAAGGTCCCTTATCTCTGTGAGAGCAATCTCATTACCTTGGATATAATGTGTGAAGCTAGGGTTTTTTCTGAAATGGCAAGAAGTTGAGGGTGGTATTGCACACACAGTGCTATTTCAGAAAACAGCCATTTCCCTTTGGGTTTGTCCTCCCTTTATTGTACTAATGCTTACTATGGTCTCTGTCATGGTGCAGCCTGACCTTTATGTAAATAAGGTATTAAGAGATGACAAACCTCATTACCTAAGTGCTGCAAACGACCTCACTCCTGAGAGCTAAACTGCTCAGTTTCTTCCTTGGGAAACACCAGTGACCCTGACAATTCCTGGCTGGAAGTATTACTGCCTCAGGGAATCTAGGTTCGTACATCAGCCTTTTCTCCCAGAGCCTCAAAATCTACTCTTCTCTTTGGAAACCAACCTGAACAACTGCCTTTATTATATACTAGAGGCCTGGTGCATGAATTTGTGCACTGGTGAGGTCCCTTGGCCTGGCCATTGTACTCTCTTGCAATCCAGGACTCCTTGGGGGATGTTGGAGAGGCAGTTTTGGCCGAATTCCTGCAGGTCAGGCCAAAGAACCCCACCGGTGCATGAATCCATTCACTGGGCCTCTAGTATGCATATAAGATCTTTGGTTAATCTCTTCTCAGCCTCCCCTTCTCCCACCTTCTTTCTGAGATTCATCAGTCTGCTCCATGCCTGTGGTTTCTGCTCCTGCAATGAGCATCTTTCCCCCTGGTGGTCAGTGTGTGTCGTAACTACCAGCTTAGGCTTATATATATATATATATTATTCAATCAAATAAAGTCATTACATGTTACATTTCCTTCTAAGTTACATGAACACTACACAATTCTTGAATATCTGATTGAGAGATTCAAGAATCACCACCATCTTCCGTAACAAGCATTCATTTAGTATTGCATGGGCATGAGGAGCTGTATGGCAGTGGGGCTAAGTCTCTGTCCCTCACAGTGTGGGGGTGGAGACAATCTACTTAAGGAACACAGTCAACAGCCTTAGGTAGCAACTATCAGGATGGAGCCCCACTGGGTGTGAAATGATGGGCCTGAGCATGGAGGCCAGCTGCTGGGTCCCCTTTACTGACTCCCGCATGGATTATTCCAGAGTTTCTAGGACCCCGAAGCTGGGTAGAAGTGGGGTTGAGAAAGGTCTTTCCAGGCCAGTTCATGGTACCAGTTTGCTAAAAAGCTGTCCCTTGGAACAGAGTTAGAACAGAATCCACCAAACCCTGAGTTTCCAAAGCATTAGGAGCAAAAACCAGAGTTCTGGTCCCAAACCTGTGAGTATCTGGGTGACCTTGAAACCACCTCTTAGTTTCTATTTTCTTATCTGCAAGATAGGAATAATAATGGCCAATTCTTCGTCACCTCCACAGGGTTCTCAGGAACAGCAAATGAGGTGCCCTGGTTTAATGACTGCAGCACTTCATTTCTTGAACTTAACTGTTCTAGAAGTGATTTGTCCTAAATTTTTGCCTATTAGAAATAATGTAAATTGAATTAATCTGCTCTAGACCTCCAAATGATTCCCTGTCACAGCACATGTCTAATGTACTGCTTAATTTATAAATAAATATTTATTTTCTTAAATTTGTAGAGCTACCTCCCTATGAGCTTTAAAGGAATTTTTCATATATCACTGCCTACAAAATGCTATCATCAGCTAACTGCTTTTCCTTTATCCAAACAACAGTTTTTCCACTTATTCAATTGCCAACCATTGCTATTTTGTGAGCACTTTCACACCCTTAGCAACATTAGCACTCTTGCTGGCCTCTTTGTGTTTTAAAATTGTGCTATTCCTCAATTTCATGAGCAACAAAAGCATTCTCTCCTTTGCTTGTTGCCTTGGAGAAGCTTTTTGTCATGTTGGGGTATCAGCATGAAAGGGCTGTCAGGTGGAAAACTGAAGTTTTGATCAACAAGGAAGACATTTTTTTCTGTGAACAACTTGGTAAAAAATCAAATTGTTTGCCGAAACCAGTTTGCTCAGTGGATAGAGTGTTGGTCTATGGACTGAAAAGTCCCAGGTTCGATTCTTGTCAAGGGCATGTACATTGGTTGTGGGCACATCCCCGGTAGGGGGTATGCAGGAGGCAGCTGTTCAATGTTTCTAGCTCTCTATCCCTCTTCCTTCCTCTCTGTAAAAAAATCAATAAAATATATATATATTTTTTAAAAATCGAATTGTTTGAGATGGGAGATGTTCGAGAAATAAGGCTTGACTGTATATTTATAGACACCAGGGGCACTGGCAGAAACCTCCATATACATATTACAAATCTTTTGTGTAATGGACTGAAAAATGGAGTTGGATGCCTTAGCAAAGTTGGCTGCACATTTCATTGGCTGACAAGGCACTTGGTTTGTGTCTTTTACTTTAATTTGACACATTTTTAAAGAGTGTTTTGATTAATCCATTTCTTCTTCTCAGGAGCCATAATGGCTCTCACTCTAACACAAAGTTGCCATGTGACCTTGAATGCTGCTTGAGCTTGCTGTGCCTGAAGCCAGCAAAGAAGCAAAATGGCCATGTGATGATGAAGGTAACAGGATATCCTATCACTTTCTTTGTGCCCGTCACTCTTATAAACCCTTTTCTTTCATTGTTGCATTTGGTCCTCAGCATGAGGTATGATCGCCCCGTGTGATTCCAGGTCTTCCCAGAAGCAGGCACCAAGACGGAATTTTATGCATGGATTTTATTAGGGGAAATGCATGTGTGAGAGAAAATGGGAATCCTTTTGGGGCTAGCGTAGCCAGCAGACACACTGTGAATCTGGTCCTCAGTAAAGGAGAGAGGGAGGAAGGATGGATAAGAACATTCAAGAGCTCCTGCAGCCTCGGGGAGATTCAGCATGGCAATTGAAGAGTTTTTGAGCCAAAGTTGGCCATGTGAGGGGTCCTGTGTCTTCCCTGAAGACACTCGCCTTAGGGCCCTGCAGCACTCAGTCCCGGCTGGGAGCAGCCCTCGGGAAATGTGCCCACAGGGCAAGCCCACCATGGGTTCCACAGCAGCAGCTCAAGCTCTTGGTCAATTATGCTCCCTCGCTCCCTCTTGCTCCCTATGGGTGTTGGAGACCTGCAAGGCATATGCTTTCTCATCGCCACTACCCACCCCTACTTCACAGATGAAGAAATGGAGACCCAGTGAGGTTCAATGACTCGACTGAGGCTACGAGGGGCGAGAGTGGTGGGGCCATGATTAAAATGAGAGGAATCTGACTTCCAAATCAACTCTTCTATGAAGCATAGATACAGAAAACTAGGAAACAAAGAAATTCCAGGTGGAAAGGGCCCCTTTACCCAAAACTCAGAAAGGTTGTCTCTGAATATATTTCCTCGTCTATGAGATTGACCACTGTAGTTTCCTGGAGGTGATGGAGGTTTGCCCATTTAATGAATCAATAGCTGGTAGGTCACATCAGTCACAGCCTATGCTGCCCATGACTCCAACTGACAAGAGAGGAAGAGCTGGAAGACATATCCCTCTGTTGATGCTCATTTTAAAACGCTTCCTCACAAATATTAGCCCATTCATTTTTACCTAAATATGGGTAGATAGGAGGGCTCATGTGGAGATCCACTTCTTCATGGTTGAATGAGTTCTTAGTAATTTTACATGATTCAGGGTTTCCCATGTCCTGTATACTTCTCTGCATTATTCATGCATGCATTCAATCAACAAACATTTGAGTTTGCTGGGCAACAGGTCTGGTGCTGGGGATATATAAGTAAATAAACGCATCCCTGCCTTCGGAGTTGGTGGGAGAGTTAACAAAGATCTCATGTGGGAACCTAGTTTACCTTCCCAAAAGGGTGGTGGTCATTATCTATCTCCCTTTGGCAGAAGGGGACACTGACTAGCATATCACAACCTGGATCCGTCTTCAGACACTGCACCCCGAGTGCCTCCACTCCTCCCACTCCACCCGGAACAAATATCACCCACAGGCACAGGGTCTCTTGGAAACCTGAAATGCAGCCACTTCAGAGGTGCCACTGTCTCCCGGCAACGCGACTCTGCCTATTGACCCAGGCAGAGTACAACTGTGACCACAACACAGCAGAAAGAGGCAGAGAACACCTGCCTTCATCCCCCCCTCCTGCCCCCACAGGCCCCCTCAGGCCTGAAATTGTACCAGGGCCACCTACAAGGCAGCTCCAGCTTTCACAGAGCCCCAGGTTACGGCTGTGCCTGGAATCCCCAAAGACTGCCCAGGGCCTGGGCTGGTGCTGGGCCTGGTGTGGAAGCGTGTGTGTGTGTGTGTGTGTGTGTGTGTGTGTGTGTGTGTGTGTGTGTTGGGAGGAGGAAAGGAGCAATGAGGAGCAGACAATTCCAGCCCCACCTGCCTGTGCTGACACAGCACCTGGTGTCAGCCACGACCTGCCTCTGCGAAGAGCAGAAAGAACGCCTGTGCTCCCTCTGACTCTAAACCTTGTTTTTCCTGTTTCCAGGGCGCAGCTGTTTCTTCAAGGTGATCGAGCTGGTCCTGGTAAGACTTCAGTGGCAGCTCAGTCTTCATACAGTAAATGAGCAAGCCATGTCCTCTTACCAGCCCCCAGATGCCACCCCCAAAAAGGCTCTCCGCCTGGGGTTCATCACTGCTTTCTCTTCACCCTCCCTATGACCCCAGGCTTTGTTTCCAGACGGAAAAGACCAAGGTATCAGGAAATTTCTGGGAAGCTTCAGAGATAGCTAGCCAAGAGGAGAGGAAATGAGGCTGAGAGGGGAGGAAGGGGGAGCTGAGAATATGCTGCCTCCTTGGTTCACATCTGTTCGGACCCTGGTCTCACCTGAATCACCGAGACAACCTCCTTTAAGTCCATCCTCCACAACGCAGCCAGGCGACAATCTTTCAGGTGTGAATCTGATCACATCCACTTGGTCCTTAAGCTCCCCTGAAGGCACCACGGAGATTCAGAGTAAGTGCTGGCTCCGTGGCTTGCACCAGACTCCCTTCCAGACCCTGGCGCCTGCCTGTCTCCCTAGCCTCTACCGCTGCCACGCCCTCACTCTCAACCTTCGCCCCAGCCAAACCCGGCAGCACCCAGGTCCCAGAGGAGTGGGTCTTATTTCCTAGATTCCTTTTCCCTCCCCATTCTTTAGCTGCCAACTCCTCCTCATACTTTAAACCTCACTTCCTATGTCACCATCTCTTCCCTGACTGCCCTCTCCCACTCTCAGTGGGATCAATGCTCTTCCTCTATGCTTTCTCTGTGTCTCAGTGTGGAACGTAGCATAGTGCCTACATCTGGAAGGCTCCTAGTTCTAATTTGTTCCACTCCTGAATCCATTCACCCATCGCTCCATTCATCTGCCTGGAACTGGCATTTAGGATATCAAGTTCACACACCTGCTCCAAAGAACATGTAACTGCAGAGGGCTCTGAGTCTGAAGATATGAGCATTCTGGTACTATTGTGTTTGATTTTTTATTTTTATTTTATTCCACAGACAGATATGCTGAGCCAAGGTGTCAAGTTCTCAGAAAGTCAATAGTCCAAGTGGAGCTCTTCACGGTTCCATTGTTAATTGCTAGGGAAGACCAGAAAGGAGACAGAGAAGTAATTCACTTCCCGGTGCTCCAAACACTCTGAGCTTTCTTGTTCTCTTCACAAAGGGCTAGAAGATTATGTTTTACCCATGGATACAAAATATTCCTTAGGTTGGAAAAAAAAAATCTATTGAAGGGCATGAATCATCCTCGATGAGTCACTTTCCCAGACCAACCAGGCAGAATTCCCCTCCAGTTTGCTTTCCTGGGGTCCTTCTGACCAGGACCAAATGGCATGATTTGGAGTTGAGGACCCCACAGGCTGAAGCCCTGCCCCCTCCTTGCACCATATCCCTGGGGGGAACATCCACCCATCCTGGGGAGAATACAAAGGTTGCTGGTTCATCTGGGGCTCAAAGGACCAGGGACTTTCTTCTTAGGACTAATAAGCAAATGGTTTCTCTTGACCTCCCCCAAATCTCTTGTATTTATGCTTGGCACACAGTCAGAGTCCTTCACCAGTACAAGGGCCCAGAGAATGAGGATCTTAAGATTTGGGCCTCAACTTAGGCAGTAACAGAAGAGGTGAGGAGAGGTCAGAGACAAGGGCTGGAAAGCCTCCATGAGAAGTGTACTGAAGGCAGGGTCTGGGCACCTGGCTTGGAAGAGCATGGTGTTCTCCAAGACAGAAGAGACAGGAGACTTAGGTCTGCAGCTCCTGGAGCGCACCCAAGTGGAGAGATCCAGCAGACATTAGGCATAAGGGACTGGGACTCAGGGGTGGGGGGGTCAATCTAGCTGGAGCCTGGGTTTGAGAGCCATAAGATTAGAAGTGAAGTGAAAACCACAGAGCTGGGTGAATTGGTCCAGAGGGAGATGGAGAATGAGAAGATACAAAAAGATAGTGCTCAAAGGAGCAGCATTCAAGGAACAGCAGAGGGGAGAAACGCACACAGGAGAAGCAGGATGTAGTGTTCTGGGCATCAGGGAGGGTAGCTCTTATGCCACCTCCCTATTTACAGTATCGTTCACAAGGCCTGGCCTGCGAGATTGCTGGCACACAGCATGATGTTGTTGCTCATTAATGGCGATCTCATGGACCATTTTCTCCCCCTAGCTGCCAGGAAGCTCTCTTCAAAAGAAAGTCTGTTCCAGAATTGTTGGATATTGAAGGTAACTCCTGAACCAGTTGGGATGCCATTAGGGCTACAACAAAAGGGACCCTCATCCACCCACATGAGCACAAAACACCCAGGACCAGAGTTAGTCCTGATGCGTGCTGAGCAGGTCAGAACAGCCCTGGTGTTTCCCAATGAACTGCTCATCTTCTGGGATCCAGGGCTTCCTACCTCATGGTTCTCCCGACAGACCTCAGATCCATTTTTTCTTGACTCCATGGTCAAGGCCTACAGGTGCATAGTCACAGCTGGGGTTCTTTTGCCTTGTCCCCAAAGCTACATGAACACCATATTTTGTCTCTTGCCCTAAAATTTTTCCCTCTCAACTTAAATTAATCAGAACATTTTTAAAAGGAAAGACAGCCCCACCCCCATCCCTTTCGGATTAAAATTAATATAAGCAACTGCAGCTCCCAAATAGATCTCCTTTACCATGGAGCCAAGTGCAGTACATCCTTCTGTCAGGGCCCATTCCTTCCAGGGAGAGGTTTGCCTTTCCCAGGTCTTGCTAAAGCAGTTACCTCTCCTCACTGGGCTCCACACATAGCATGCCCCACAAGCAGGCTGGAGCAGGTGATCCTTCTAAAATCCCAATCTCGCACCTGCCTCAACCTCACAGTTACTCTTATGGCTCTGCACATGGCTGCCCATATACCATGTACTCAGGGCCAGGCTTGCTTCTTCAGCCTTACCTCAGCCTCCCCATGCTTTCCTCCATCCACAACAAACTCCCATCAATATCAGCAGTCACAAATGCATGCATGGTCGTACCAAGCTAACCAATTCTTTGAAAAGATCCACAGTAGAAAGCCAAACTAAAAAATGTGTTATCCCCTTAGGGAGACAGCTCCTATGATCAAGTCCATAAACTTGGCTATTGTCTGATTCCTTAACCATAGGAGCTCTGTTTATTGCATCCCTCCTAATGATAGTGAGAGTAGCTAGAGGTACTGCAGTAAGTTACAAGGTTTTCTAAAAGTTCCATATTTATCAGAGCATAAAATATATAGAAGTGAGAGGTGAAGGCAGTTAGAAATTGCTGTGTCATGCTTACTCAGCTGGTACTTGCCAACTATGTGCAGCGTATAGTACCAACCTCCACACTGAGTCCAGGCTGCTAGGCTGCCATCCACCTGGAAGCCGGAGGAACCAATGCTTTAGAGAAGTGTTAGGCCAGTGAAGCCACAGAATGTAAGCTCCCCTATGGACTCTTCTCCTTCTCCTTAGCCTGGATCCCTTTTCCACTTTCTGCTTCCTCTGCTCTAATGCAACCTTTCTCCCCATCCCAAGCCTTTTCAAAACATCTCAGGACCCCCAGTTACCAAAGAGCACCCCTACTTCCTCCGCCTTTTCGGGGAGCCTTCCTCCACTTTGTTCCCTGACATCTGGACTTCCCCTAAGGGCACTGTCCTCTGCGTGTGGCATTCAGGTAGAGGTTGTTCAGTCTCCCTGACCCCCAACTCCAGGACCATCTGTTCCAGGAAACCAACAGTCTACACTCTGTGTCAAACTCCTTGTTCTTTTGAGACCCAAGCCCTCTGGCTCTTCCACTTCCTCCTTTCCCTCGTGGCTACTGGTGGAGACCCCACTTCTCTCCTAGATTTGCTGAAGCCTTCTACCCAGATCCTGCTTTCCTCCTGGGTGATTGCCCCACGGACAATCCATCCAACACCTGCACTCCCATTGCCTTGATTTCATCACCATTATCAGCATCTCCATTCCACTTCAGCTAGTGTCTTAAATCAGATTCCTAAGTAGACCTGTGGATAGATCCTGAAATCAGCATGGGTTTGCAAGTGATTTATCTAGGAAGTGCTTCTGGGAGAAGGCCAGGAGGGAGTGGGGACAAAGGGAAGTAAAGGGTAGGAACCATGCAAGGGTGTGATTCCAGGTGAGGCCCCATCTCTGCCTGAGCTCTTGAGGAGCCCTGCAGCACACATTATGTCTCTGAATTCACCCCACCTTGAAGTAAGGGGGCTAAACATTCATCCTTTTATCCAGTCAGTCACTTCAAATGACCCCCCTGGGAATATAATCGCCAGGACCATCATGGAAGAGGTGCTAGCAGACCCAGGAACTGCAAGGCTGGAGGGAGGCACTTCGGGGAAGCTCACAGACTCTGGAGGCGGGTGCCCAGGTCCAGGAAAACCATCAGCGAGAGCTGGGAACACTGCCAGCATCCACTGCAACCACCTCCTCTTCCAGTGGCCACAAAACTGCAAGAAACGGCCCGCCTCTGACCTGCCCCACTAAGGAGAACACTTTGACTTGATCATCCTCTCCTTCCTGCTCTCACCCTCAGTTACTTGCCCTCTGTCCTGCCCTCAGCACGTCAATCCCTTTCTTCCTTCCCCACCCGGCTCAGATTCTGTGCTCAACACTTCACTCTCCAGCTAACAGACTCAACTTCCTTTGTCCTTTCCAGGAAACTGTTATTCTTTCTTTCTGCTCAGGGTCTCATCCTGGCTGCAGCAGAGAAATCCAATAGCCAGGGGGATTGTTGTTAATCCTCATCCAGTTCTTACTCAACTGCCCTGGATGCCACGCTGTAAGCCTGCCCTGTGTCCCTGCTCAGAGCCAGCAGTCAGGACACGCCATGGAGATATTAAGGTGGAGTCTACTATAAACAAACCTGAAATCATATGTGGAAATCCCTCTGCAAACTATATATTTACTTTGCACAAGAATTTTCTGCAGAACTGGTTTAAACAGATATTTCTGTGTGCATATTAAATGGGCTTTGGCTTATAGGTCTATTGTTTTAAGAACAAACTGTTGGTATAGAATGAGGTGTACCCTTGCTTAGTCCTTCTCCTGAGGCCACTGAGATCGAGTCTCAATGCCCCAGTGCATGCTGCTCAGCAAGCAGTATCAGTGGCTTCATCGCTCAGCACTGCTGGGCCATTTCATAGCCATCCAAACCTCCTACAAAAAAAACTCAGTTGGGGGAAAACATGTTATTTTAGGTGGTCTTCCTTTGCTGTGCCTACTAAGTTGCACACACACAAAAAAATGAGATCCATCTAAGAAAGAAAACAGTGTGTACAGAATATCCTAGAAAACAGCTTTGCCTTTTAGCATCGCCCTCCAGGATCATTCCCTCCAAGGTGGCTCCTCTAATGCAGCATCATGGCTGCTGACATCAGCATTTCCAATTTATTGCAAATGCAGCTCCCAGGCTGGCAGCCAGTGCGGTGAGCGCTGAACCGAATAGGGAAAAGAATGCCACATTGTTCCTCTGGAGGCTGGGAAGAGAATGCTGCAGAAAACGGACCAGCCCATTTCTCTGAAGACTGAGAAGTGCTTTTAAACCATTATCAATAGCTTTAATGAGTGACGTCTTCAAGGAATCAAGAGACTTACTGAAAAATTGGGGAAGTGAATGTTGAATGTCAAAAGGCAGGAAGGAATGCTTCCATAAACCAGCTCCATGTATTTCAAGTGACACCTGGGTCTGGGGGATAGGAGGGGGTGGGATGAAGGCAAGAGTCAGTGCTGCCAGGAGAACTGCAGGGGAATTGTTCACGCCAGAGAGCTGCTGAATGTACAATAGGCTAGACCTGGCTAAACCAACACCTCACCCTACCCTCCAAATAGCTACAGTCCTTTCTCACTAGTAATTCCTACAGCTAGAAGGTCAATTCTTCTGCATGCCCCTTGAACATGCTCCCTTTGTCCCAAACCCAGTGTATAGCCTACAAGAGAAGCTCAATAAACGTTCACAGAATGGATTCGACAAGTGTCCATCAAATATCTATTGTGCTTCAGGCACCAGGGGACACAAAAGTGATGAAGCAGCACACCCACTGTCCAGGAACGGAAAGTTGGGTGAATTGGGTGGGATGGGGGTGGTGGATGCCTTCAGAAAAGACCCAGCACTTAAGGATCTAAGCATGCCTCCAAAATCTCAGAAAGTAGATAGCTCCTTATATGGATCCATGGATACTGCCAAACTGCTGTGCTTAAGCTGCTCACCAAGAAACAGCGCACAAAGCAAGGGTATACTGTCATTCATTTTCAAGGCTTAAATTCCTCTTCCACATGATCAGCCTCAGACCCAAATCTGTTACTTGGGCAAACTCACTATGTGATGGGTAGTCACAATTAAGCAGCCACCATAAGCAGAATTCCTTTCAAGGAACTGCCCAGTTATAAGAACCATGGGGCATTATTTGAAAATCTAATTTGCTCAAAACACAAATTAGATATTGAATACTGGCACACAGTAGGGCTCAATCAATCAGTGTAGAAAGCAAATATGGCGTTTTTCTTGCCATGCAAATGAACATTAACTGTGGATTCAAGCTTCTTGTAGATAGCAAAGCTCCAGGAAAAAAACCACAAGAGAACAAAACTATTTTCATAGATAGTTAAATCTAACCTTTGGGTTTCTCATGTTTTAACCAAGGAATATTATCTTCATAGGAAGTCCTAGCTGGTATGTAATTTGTCCTACGTTTCAGATTCAATTAATTGCTTTGAAATTGCCTTTGAAGGGGTCATTGGAAATAGTCTTGTGGCTATGGCAAAGTAAGGCAGAGAAATTGCTGTAGCCGATTAAACTAGCAAATGACTCTGACTGGCTGTCTCGGAATTTGTGGGCATTTCCAAGAGTTCCCTGCCTTTCAAAGATTTTTAATGGCCTCTCTGAAGCCAGCTGCATTTAAGCTATAACTCGGATGTCCAGAATTCAGCAAAGCCATTTGATCCAGAGCCACAGGGCTAAAATAGGTATGTCCTGGAGTAAGCACTCTGTGCCCCCAGCACAGCCACCAGTGCCACATGACTTAATTTCCTGAGAACTTTCACCTGAGGCCCATCCCATGGAGTCCTCTAAGTAGTGTGTCACAGGTACTGAGGAACTCTTTTTCATGAAAGTATCACTAATTTTCCCATTAAACTAGCTTTTGATAAGTGCCTACTATGTGCTTCACACTCTGTGTGGTGCCCGACGGGACCTGAATAGAAGCATTAGTGATTCCCAGAAATAACATCCCTTGAGGTTGGCTTCCTTACTGGCCCTAGTGGCTCAACCCAGAAGCAGAGCATGTGGTCGCCTATGTGACAGTCTAGTTAGGGTAGAGTTGTGAGATTTGTGAGTGTGCTAAAGTTCACACAATACAAAATCCATGATTTCTACCATTTTTATTTATTTATTTATTTTTTAAAATAAGTTTTTATTGTTCATATTATTACAAATGTTCCTTCCCCCCCCCCCCCACCATTGCTCTCCTCCACCAGGTTCCCACCCCACCCTCTGCCCTTTCCCCTCTCCCCATTGTCCTCATCCATAGGTGCACAGTTTATGTTCAGTCTCTTCCCACGCCCCCCTCTCCCCTTTTCCCCAAGAATCGTCAGTTCACTCCCCTTCCATACCTCTGATTCTATTATATTCAATAGTTAATATTGTTCCTCAGATTTTTTTAATTTCCTTGGTTTTTAGATTCACTTGTTGATAGTTACGTATTTGTTGTTCATAATTTTTATCTTTGTTTACTTTCTCTTCTAAAAGAACGCCCTTCAGCAATTCATATAATTCTGGTTTGGTGGTGATGAACTCCTTTAGCTTTTTTTTATTAGTGAAACTCTTTATCTGACCTTCGATTCTGAGTGATAGCTTTGCTGGGTAGATTATTTTTGGCTGTAGGTTCTTGCTATTCATCACCTTGAATATTTCTTGCCATTCCCTTCTGGCCTGCATGGTTTCTGTTGAGAAGTCAGCTGACAATCGTATAGGTGCTCCTTTATAGATTACTACCTTCTTTGCTCTTGCTTCTTTTAATATTCTCTCTTTGTCTTTTGCTCTTGGAATTTTAATAATGATGTGTCTCGGTGTGGTCCTCTTTGGATTCCTTTTGTTTGGAGTTCTGTGCGCTTCCTGGACTTGTAAGTCTAATTCTTTAACCAGGTGGGGGAAGTTTTCTGCCACTATTTCTTTCAGTATGTTTTCGATATCTTGCTCTCTCTCATCTTCTGGGACCCCAATAATTCTGATGTTGGTTCGCTTGAAGTTGTCCCAGAGGTTTCTTACATTATCTTCAATTTTCTGGATTCTCTTGCCTTCTAGCTTCTGTGGAGGAGTGTCTTCTGGCTCTTTATGTTCCAAATCTTTGACTTGATTCTTGTGATCTTTCCTTCTGTTTTTAGGACTCTGTAAAATATTTTTTATTTCAGACAATGTATTCTTTATTTCTTGTTGATCCCTTATCATTTCTCGATGACTCCTTATTAATTCTAGTTGATCTCTTTTCATATCCTCATAGGCCTTATCCATCTTTTCTAGGAAATTCTTGAAAAACCTTATAAGCGTAGATTTGAACTCTAAATCCAGTCGCTTTTTGTCCTCCATTTCTTTTGTTTGTGATCTATTTTGTTGTTGCATTTCACAGTTACAGGTTGGACGGGGTTTCCGATTTCTACCATTTTTAAAGTGTACAATGAAATGTGGGTTGCCAGACTCAGAAAAAAAGAAAAAAGGACAGCCAGTTAAATTTGAATTTCAGATTTAAACAACAACCACCATTTTTTAAGATAAGTAAGTCCCATGCAATATTTGGGACATACTTACATTTCCCTGTACCCCCAAACTTCACATTTAATTGTTTGTCTTGTGTTTTATCTGGCAACCCAAAACCAGGTTGACAGAAGAAGCATGGCCACCAACCACTCGACACAACCAGCCAAAATGTAGGAAGGACTACACTGGTTGAGGCCACCCAACTGCTTTTCGAAGGATCTCTACTCTCTCCCATTGTCAAGTGCAGAGAAAACACCATCATGGTCACGTTTGACTTGGCCACTCAGCAGCACTTCACACAGAAGGCCTTGCTCCTGCTTAAAATGCTCCCCCACTCTTGACACTTCTATGATACCGAACTTTCAAGATGTTCCTCCATTCTCTCTGGATGTGCCTAAATTCCCTCTGTGGAGTCCTCATCTAAAAATTAATAAATATTGGACTTATATTCTGTCCCTGAGTGACCTCTTCTAGGCCATGGTTTTAAATCCCACCCACTTGTTGATGACTACCAAATCTTTATGCCCAGTGAAGCCACAGGCAAAGTCCAGCAGAAGAAAACTTGGGGATCTGGGTGTAAAAGGTTCAGGAGCTCCAGGGGTGCTGTGTCCCCAAGCTCTGACTAGGTGCTAAGCCAGGCTGACATTGCAGGTGTCCATACCATTTTGCTGATGAATAATGAGGGAGCTCAGCTGGCTATCAGTTATAGGAATCCAGAAGCCAGATCACCACAGTCTTCACCAGTAACATCTGGCTGTGTAATGAAGACAATCTCAAACGCAAACTCATGGACCGCACGAAGGCCATGCAGCTTTCAAATGGCCAACCTTCCAAGGACATATGGGCTTTGGAATGCTCAGGGCCAAGGCCAAGCCTTGGGGTGGTACCTGGAGAAGCCCCTCACCCAAAGAACAAAATTGCAATGGGCATTGGTGGAAGTTGAGGTAAGAAGAGAGAGATGATCAAATACAGTATAATATATACAATGTAACATATCTCAAAAGCTATTGAGAAGTTTTGCTGGAATTTAGAGTAGGAGTCCAGAATCCTATTAACTTTGCCTCCCTCTTAATCTTTGTACTGGGTCCCAAGACCCCCTTAGGATCTTGATGATTCATTGAACACTATTAGGAAGCAGGAGTCTGTAGAAAACAACACCAAAGAGAAAATCCAGAACTTGGAGTCTTGTTCTAGCTTTGCACACATACACTGGGAGGGCAGAAGACTCAGGTACAAATGCTACCCTGGCTCACTTAACCTTTCTATTAATCTCTCCCTTCTCTATAAAATTGACACAGTAACCCACTTCATTGGATTACACTGAAAATTAAATGATATCATACTTGTAACATTAGTATATTGAATGGTTATAGTAAGTACTTAATAATTGCCAGTTATAATAATAATTAATTTGATAAAACTATAGAATAAGAAATATATTTCTGAACATGGAGTACAATTCTAACTGAGTAAATTTCCATTAAACTCACCTTGTGTTTTGTGTTGAGTACTTTTATTGTAATTATAATTAGGGATGTCAATGTCCTTCTTCTTCTCTAGAGTGTAGTTAATTGAAAATCAACTGTACTGGTCTTCCTTAGAGTTTGTTGACTTCTTGTGGTATCTCATTTCCCCCCCACAGCTATTAGCACAGGTCTTGCACAGAGTAAGAATTGCATCAGTGTTTCTTAAATGAATGAGTGCTTACCAGTTCTAATGGGTCAACCTTCGAACTCTAATACAAGCGAGGTCAAGAACAGTCAAGACCTTTAACAAATAAAAGAGACCCTGATGTCAGAACATGTTCAAAATTTAGAAGTAATTGAGTCCTTTAAGCCAATTAGTCTCATAAATGGTCTCCTGATTAAGCTTCATGGTAGACTACATGTTTCCCAAACTGGCCATAATCTCTTCTCTCTATGTAACTGCTATTCCTCCCATAAGAAGGTGATATCTGTGCTCCGTCTCATTGAATCTGAACAGGCTGTGATTAAGGCAGTAGTGACATTATGTGACCTCCAAGCTTTCATAAAAGTCCTGGCTCTTTTGAGACATTCATTCTTGGAATACAGCTGTCATGCTCTGAGAAAGCCCAAAGTAAGCCATGAGATCCCATGGAGAGTTCATATGTAGGTGTTTCAGCCAACAGCCAAGCTAAGATCTCAGATGACAATCACAGGAACAAAGATGTCTCGAGCTGATTCTACAATAGCTCTCCAACTCTCCATCCCATCAACATTTGTAGTCTTCACATCTTTCCAGGTACAACCCCAGGCACCCTTGCTGAGTCCTGCCTAAAGTCCTAAACCACAGAATCTATGAGCACAATAAAATGCTTGTTTCCCACCAGTAAGTTTAGATAGTTTGTTATACAACAATAGGAATACAAACAGGTTTTAATCTACATTATACTAGACGTGACGAAGAGACCCACAGAAGGAATCTGCTACATTGCCTTGTCACCTCTGCCTGCCACCTGCCTCTGGAAGAACCAGAAGCCACAAAGCAATCAGGGGAGGAATTTGAACAAGGAGAGAAAGAACAAATGAGCTTCCCTTCCCCCTGCTGGTCTGCATCATCTCAGGTCCTGCCTGACCTACCAGGGAAGGAGAGCTTCGAATCCAATGAGAGGTCATTTGGATTTAGATTGCAATGAACTTTTGAAGACCTTAAAATAATTATTTTAATTTCTATTCTATTTTTATTGTGTTTTAAAAGTACCCTGAAATGCTGTGGGAGATTCCTGGGAAATCATCCAAAGTTGGCCTAACAGAACAAGTGTGAAGGTAGAAGTTGAAATTTCCATTCAGATACCTGACAGGCTTTGCAAGTTCCCATCAAGCCAGAATAACAAGGTTGACTAAAATAATAATAAAAAATCAAAGTAAAACCCTTTAGTTTTCCTATCTCAAAAAACTGGTACCACTGTTCTTCCAAGTTGTTCCATTCACAAACATAGGAGTCATTTCTAAGACACCGCCTTTTTTTAATCACCTTTGGCAGGTATAGCATCAGCAAACCCTGTGGATTCCATCTACAAAATATAAATAAAATCTGTTAACCCCTCTCCATCTCAATGCCACTCTCTTTATCCAAACCACAATGAGTTCTTTACTAGACTTCAAAAATCGCCCAACTAGTATCCCCTCTTCCATTTTCATCTGCCCTGCCTCTCTACCTCTTCCATTTGCTCAGCATCCATGATGAGCCATGTTGCGGCAACAGTACCCTGAATTTGTTTAGGAAACCACTCTCAGCTCCATTCCCATTCCTTATAATTACCTTCACTCCAGAGCTCCAGGATGAAGCACATTACCCAGACTAAGCCAATCAGCACGTTGGATCCCACTCCCCACCACGATTAAATAAAAGATGAGTATCTGACCTTAGACAGGCCAATCAAGACTAAGACAACTGAACTGCAAGACTTTTGTTTGAGCCTTAGGAAATTTAGCTTTATTTTCCCTACAGTCTGTGAATCTGGAAGGATGAAACCCTGGAACTATTGGCAGCATCTTAGAATTACTAGGAAGGAACATGCCTACAACAGAACAATGCAGAGAAGAATCAAGAAATGAAGAATTAGCCCTGGGCCCTACTGCTCAGTGGTTACAATGCTGACCTGTGCACTGAAGGGTCTCAGATTTGATTCCCAGTCAAGGGCACATACCTAGGCCTCAGGTTTAATCCTTGCCAGGTCAACCAATTGATGTATTTCTCACATCGATGTTTCTTTCTCTTTTTCTCTTTCTCCCTTCCTCTTTTCCACTCTCTCTAAAAATAAATGGGGGAAAATATCCTTGGGGGAGGATTTAAAAAAAGAAATGAATTTTAATAATGATATATGGTGTCAGGTGGGTATTAGACTTATCGGAGGGATGGTTTCATAAGTTATCTAAATGTCTAACTACTATGAGGTACACCTGAAACTAACATAATGCTGAATGCTGTCTGTAATTGAAAAATAAAACAATTCAAAAAGCAAAAATAAAAATAAAGGAAAAAATGAAAAAAAATACTCGGTCCTTGATGTATTTATTCTTGAGTCCTAGAATGGACTGGATCCCGCTTGGGCTGGGCTCTCTGTCACTTGTAGTAGAAACCATCCTAACAGATACACTGGCTGATTCAGTGCCCACGCTTATGCCCAGAAGGCTGAGATCTCAATTAATCCTTGGACACAAATGGCCTCACACTGCAAAGGCTCACACGAAGCTCTGATGGGTCTTCATGTCACCAGTTTCAGCAGCAGTGTTGCCATTAGGATCAATTCCCAACCTGAAAATACCAGCTTTCTCTTTCTCTATCTAATTTAACACGCAACTTCAAGGATACAATCCCAACCTTCCCTTCTTGGTGCATTATAATATTGCTTTCAACCTTTAGAAAACACTTAACCACAGTCACCTATGGCCAGTGGTTAGGTTATACATCTCTCACTGTGCATTCAGAATCCTCTAATTCTTTCCAATATATTTCTTATATGTATTTCCCCATATGTTTGTTCTTATGCTGGAAACTCTAAAAGACAGGGAATGAGTCTCTTTGGGGGACACCCTGCACAAGGCAATGAGTAGCTAGGTACTCAACAAATGCTTATTGATGACAAACAGTGGTGACAAGGGTGACACTGGTTGTGTTGTATCTTTAGAAAGACAACTTTTCTGACCATTCATTAGAGGTGGTTCTTCTAAATTAATATAATAATGTCACCTTTGTAAGAATAAATTAGTTGTTAGGTGAACAACTTAGAATTCTTCCTAGTTCTTATGTTTGAATAGCTACTTTTGGTGTGTGTTTTTTAAAAATATACTTTTATTAATTTCAGAGAGGGAAGGAGAAGGAGAGAGAAACATCAATTATGAGAGGGTATTATTGATTGGCTGAGTCCTGCATGCCCCCTACTGGGGATCAAACCTGCAAACAGGGCATATTCCCTTAACTGGAATTGGACCTGGGACCCTTCAGTCTGCAGGCTGACACTCTATCCACTGAGCCAAACCGACTAAGGCTACTTTTGGTGTTTGAAAGCTTGGACTCTTTCTTATAATTTATAAAATTCTTCTTAGCTATTTGATAACTTTAAGTAAAATAAAATAGTGATTTAAAATAATGAACCAAAACATTTTAAATTTCCTTGAAATCTGCAAAGGATCAAAATCTAAAAGAAATCTATTGAGGGCATCCTTACAAATATTAGAACCAAATTAAAATTATTAATCAGTTTTCAGCTATGGACTGTAAACTCATCTCTACAGCAAGCTCCTCTTGGGATCATGAGCTTTATTAAAATACTCATCACTGAGTTCTGAAATCCTAGCGACAAGAGCACGTCCACTCTTTGGGAGTCTGGTTGGAGTAAAGTATAAATTTTTTAACCTCAGCACTTAACTTACCTGGCTACCAGGTACTTCTCTGGGCCTTCTGGGCACTTACCCCCTCCCAATCTGGTCCATTCCATGTACCTGTGTCATAGCACACAGGGAAGTTACTCAAGACATTGGTGGACTTCTGCTCAGTGGCCCTAATTTTGGATTCTGATGCTACTATATGTACTTGTCCATGAACTTCTCTGAGACCTCTCATGATTGGACATAGGGTCACTGCATGATCTGTGACTTTTTTTTTAACCCTCGCATGGGGATATTTTTCCATTGATTTTTAGAGAGGGTGGAAGAGAGAAATATCAATGTGAGAGAAACACATCGATTGGTTGCCTCCTGCATATGCCTTGACCAGGGCCTGGGCCAAGGAACAGCCTGTAACTGAGATATATGCCCTTGGCCAGAATCAAACCTGGGACCCAGATGCTCTATCCACTAAGCCAAACAAGCTCGGGCTGATCTGATACTTTGGATGTGTGCAGCATGTTGGAAGTGGAGTGGACTTTGATGCTCCATAATCCAAAGCCTGCATCCTGGTGCAAGGACCACTTACCCTCTCTGAGCCCCAATTCCACACACAAAACCAGGATAATACTGGCACCCTATAAATACCTATCTTACAGGCTTGTTATTAAAAAAAAAAACCACACAAAACAAAACACAGTGCATTTGATTAAAAACCACAATGGGATAGCACCTCTCCCTGTTAGGATGGCTATTATAAAAAATACAAGAGATAACAGATGCTATAGAAGACATTGAGAAAAGGGAAGCCTGGTGCGCTGTTGGAAGGAATGTCCATTGGTATAGGCACTATGGAAAACAGTATGAAGATTTCACAAGAAAGTGATAATAGAATTTCCATATGATTCAGTAATCTCACCTTTGGGTATATATCCAAAGGAAATGAAGTTAGTATCCTGATGAGATATCTGGACTCCCATGTTCATTGTACATTATTCACAATAGCTAAAGTGTGCAACCAACTTACGTGTCCATCAACGGATGGGTTAAAAAATGTTACACACACACACACACACACACACACACACACACACACACTGGAATATTATTCAACCTTGAAAGAGAAGGATATCCTACCATTTGCAACAACATGGATGAACCTGGAGAACATTATGCTAAGTGAAATAAGTCAGACAGGGCAAGACAGAAACTTCATGATATATAGAATCTAAAAAAGAAAAGAAAGAAAAGGAGTTGAACCCACAGAAAGGGAGTAGAATGATGGCTGCCAGGGGCTGGGGGATGGAGGGAACAGGGAGAATCTGTTCAAAAGGTACACACTTACAGCTATATGATGGCTAAGGTCTGAGGACCTAATGACTAAATGGTGACTAGAGTTGATATCATTGGAATTTGCTAAGAGAGTTGAACTTTGGTGTTCTCACATAAAAGGGCAACTATGTGAGGAGATGGATGTGTTAATTAACTCAATTGGGGGGGGGGAAAGTCCTCTTGTAATGTGTCCGTATATCAAATCATCACATTAGTCACTTTAAGTACATTGTAGTTTATTTGTCAATGTTACCTTGATGAGCTAAAGATAATGGTATATTTGGAATGAGTGCACACGATAAAGGAATGTCGCTACCATCATTGTGACTTCACTTTTCACTTTATACACAGACTCTAGCCTTCCATCTCCCACGCTGCAGCCTTGAGTGCCATTTCTCATTCCTCCATCTCCGTTCTGATGACTGGCAGAGTCTGACCACATTGAATTTATGTGGCAGCCCAAAGAGGGAGCGAAGAGGCAGAGTTGCCAGGTATGGAGACTTTCTCTCCTGTGCAGCTTGAACCACTGGCTCTCTAGCACCTTCTGACTTTTTCCTAACCTGGGCATCCTGACACCCAAATTCTGACATCCCTGGACCAACTACAATGCCTAAAACTAGAGGCCTAACATTTGTCCTAAACCCCAAATGGGGTCATTTATTGGTTGTGCAAATATCGCCTATCAAATCTAACATATCATCAGGTACAAAATACATAATTATTTTTTGGTACTTCTGATTAATTAATGATGCCAATTGAGTGATTATATACCATTGGTAGTGAGACACAGTCTGATCTCAGAAATGTTATATAATGAAAATGATGCATCTTAGAATTAATGCAGTGCAACAGAACAGTTTTTCTTGGAGGAACATTAAAAAGCACAAAACATGGCTCTTATTCTTGTTTTCAAGAGTACTGCACAGAGCCTGGCAGGCGGTAAATGAATATTTGTTAAATGGATAAATGTATGCATGAATGAATGCACTTCCTAACAGCCGCATTAGGAGGTTCTGTTATTTAAAAAGAAAATGTGATGCAACAGGCAAATCATGTTAAAACTTAAACACGTCATTTCACCAAATCTTCCACTTGAATTCATTTGTAAAATAAACTTCACTCTGAACAGTTGGTTGGGTCCTTAGCAAAAGAAAGACCTAATGGATTCAAAAGTCTAGTGTCTATTGAATGGCCTGTTTGAAGGTAGACACTATTGTTAAATGTGCGGTAGCTGGGGCCATAAAACATAAGGTGTCTACTCATATCCGTCTGGCAGCTTCTTCAGGGTACACTTTGGGTTTCTATAAGCTAGGATACAGCATTGCATCTTTGATAACCAGCAGACAGATCCCTTTAAGAGTGCCTTTTTCTTTCTCTTGTACCACTAAATTACTATAGACTGCCTGGCACCCAGCCAATCCCTGCCCGGTGATGGGGATGAAGGTGAATGAGTCACAGTGGTCAAAGATGCTCCCGTTAGGAGAATTTAGCATTTGCTTCCTGCCAGAGCAGCTCCCAAGAGTTGCTTCGCCCTATTCATTGCCATTAAAATTAATGCATTTCTCTCTGGCCTGTGTGGCTCAGTTGGTTAGAGCATTGTCCTGTACATGGAAGGGTCACAAGTTTGATTCCAAGTCAGGGTGCATACCCAGGTTGTGGGTTCAATCCCCAGTCAGGGTGAGTGCAGGAGGCAGCCAATGGATGTTTTCTTTTCTCTTCTCTTCTCTTCTCTTCTCTTCTCTTCTCTTCTCTTCTCTTCTCTTCTCTTCTCTTCTCTTCTCTTCTTCTCTTCTCTCTTCTCTCTCTCTCTCTCTCTCTCTCTCTCTCTCTCTCTCTTGTCAATTTAAAAAAATTAAAAAATTTGTGCATTTTACCTTATGGGCTACAGAATAGATATAATATAAAATAGATGAAAGGAAATATAGATGGATGCTGGAGATTCAAAATGTAGAAGTTCCTCCAGGAAAACTTCTGGTGACAGGTGCCACCAGCATCAGAGGACCACTCTTCTCTTTGCTCTGAATTTCAGCCCCTGCTCTAGCTAAACCTTCGTCTGCTTTTTGCATGAATGCATTCACTCTAGACTTTTCTCTGTGTTGAGGGAGGACTGCATTCACAGCCAATAGGAAGTCAGTTCCTTTGCAGGTGAAACACAAGGCATTGGAATAGAGGAATCCTGCCCATAAGTGTTCCGATGTGCGGGGAGATTGCAGGGGAAATGACTACTTTGGGGATCACAACCAGTCACGCCAATGATTTTTCACAGAGACTGTGAATCAGCTTCCCAAGACACGCTACCTTTGTGCAAGTCAAGAGCAATGATGTCCATTCTCAGTATGACCTAAATGACTCTAGAGTTGAAAGCCTGCACAGACATGATACAGCTATTTATCCTTGGGGCTACACAAGGACAAAATAAAAGGAATCCACAGACAATGGACTGCCTGCCTCTGTTCTTTCACAGTGAAGAATTATCCACCAATGCCACCTCCCCTTCACCCATCCTCATCTTCTTTCCCTATAATCATGTCCCCCAATATTCCATTCCTCATGGATGACACTGCTTTCCTTATAATTTAAGAGAAAGAATTGACTCCACTATGCTGGTGGCCAGTAGATCCCTAGACCTTTCTTCCACACTCCCCCAGTGGTCCCTCTAGCCCAGACCTCTGATAGGATCTCAATATTTTTCATCAGGTTGCTGCAGTTTCTTCCCAATAGATCTGGCTTGTCATTATTCCTGCCTCCAATACACATCCTGTCTCGTGTCATAATTTTAATTCCTTGTGCCATCAGAATGGAAATTTCTTAAAAGCAGAGAGCATCTAATGATTATCTCAGAATCAATCGCCAAGTCTGACACACGTGTTTGATAAACATCCAAATAGGAATGAAGTCCCAATGTAATGGAATTAAAAAAAAAAAAAAAAGTAAACCCCATATTACTCACAGACTCTAGATTTGCAAATCCTCATTGCTAAAATTCATCTGAAACCCCAGATCAATCCTGATGGCACTTTTGCAGATGTTTTCAGAGCAACAAAATGCTTGAGTCGTTCAACACACCTGTTCCCAGGTGCGGTGGAATATGGCAATGTGCTGCCTTCTTGCATCAGCTCTCATACTGTGTCTATTTAGTACCACATTTTCCACATTTTTTTTTTTTTTTGCCATTTAGTTGT
Organism: Pipistrellus kuhlii; assembly: GCF_014108245.1. NCBI lineage: Eukaryota > Metazoa > Chordata > Mammalia > Chiroptera > Vespertilionidae > Pipistrellus > Pipistrellus kuhlii. The sequence continues at coordinate 1,973,341 of NW_023425404.1, forward strand.
TTAAAACTGCACTAAGCACAGTGCTGAAGTTCTGTCTAGTGTTTCTGAGCGCCAGGTTTTGATGCCTATGGAGAAAATACGTGTATCAGGTAGGTTCCATCATGCTCAAGTTACGGTGTGCTGTGGCCATGGGGTCAATGTTAATGAATCAACAGTGCACATCACATACGGTGTCTTTAAACAGAAACACACAGAAAACAAGGTTGTGTACTGATCAGTTGATGAAAACGTGGAGACTAGAGGCTTGCAGGAACCTACCTCTGTATTTTCCCTAGAAGCAGTAGTTGGTGTTCAATAACTCAGTAATCGCAGCCGCTGCATAGAATACAGCTACCCCAAATAACAAGAATCAACTGTGCTTCCTTTTGCCATCTTCTCAGGAGGAGGATTATGGGAGCAATAGTTTGATGAGGCTGAGATGAGTCTCATCAAGCCTTAACCTCTCTTTTCATGCTTTATGGATTACTCATCAGCACTGGATTTATGCTGAAAATGTCTTGGGGAGAAAGATGCTGCTTAGCTGTAGACGGCATCCCCTGAGAGCCATTAGCCTGCCTGGGCAGCATCTGGGGCACCACACCCTGTCCTCTCCCTGGAAGCTAGCTGGCTGGGGAATCAGGCAGCGAAGCCAGGGAAGAAAGCTTTACCACTAGGTCTTAATGTGGGTTCTCCTAAAAGCTGATCCAAGATAAGGACTTGAGTACAGTAGTTGTTTGGAAGGTGAAGAAGCACCCGTAGGTGAAAAGAAGGGATTGGAAAGCAGCCAAGAAAACCAATAAAAGGGGAGTATCTAGCTAGCTACCACTGTGGGAGAATGGAAGTTTTCCCCCTGGGGAAACTGGGACCTCACATAGAGCATATTCCTGAGTTCTCCTACCATGGCTGAGGGAATTGGGGTGTTTTTACACCATCTCCCATAGGTCATTGGTCGAGGGCGGCTCTGGGGGTGCACTAAGTCCACTGCACTTTCTGCCTGCCATGGGAGTAGCAGAGAAAAAGGCAAAAAAGGCAAGACTTGGCCCTTAGAAGTCAGCCAGTTTCCCCTGAGTGGCAAGAGCCAAGGAATAAAAAGAGGCTCATCTATGACATCATTCTGGGCTGATGTTGAAAGTCACATAAACCAAGAGGAGGAAGGAGGCCACTTCCATGAGAAATCTCCAAAACAAGCACATCCCTGCTTCCTAAATCCTGGGGTCTCCATGTACTGTCAGCTAGCTAGCTAATGCAAAGTCCAATTCTCACCCGTTTTTAGTCAAAGTAAAGTTGAATGGTGTTGCCAGAGGACCTGAAAGGTACATTTGGTTATTTACCTTCTTTAGTAGATAATGGGAAGTTCATTTGCTTTTTAATGATCCAATGGGCCCTTTCCCTGGACTAGCATGAGGGAGAAGAGCAGGACAGAAGCAGTTATTAGAAAACATGGGGAATCCAGCTCTTCACGGGATGGGCTGTGTCACCATCAGAGACTGGTTAGTTCCCTGATGCACATACAAGGAAGACACACATCCCTGCCCAAGAGCCAGCTGGTGCTAGGCCTTTCCTGTTCACAAACACCAGCATGGGGAGGGCAGAGCTGGGGACGAACTCCCTCCTCATTACACGCCCTTCATCTCCATCGGGAGCTGCTGGCTGGCTGGCTCCTACAGGTCTCTCCCAGCCACTCAGCTGAGAATCCTAGCAGAGAAAGTGTGTTCTTACCCCCATAGTGCCGCAAACTCCCAGAAATACAGCTCCCTGGATTCACAGTCTCTCCCTGGATGGTAGTGGTCATCCCAGCCAGTCCCTCCCTGGATTGGTAGTTGTTACTCCAGCCAGTCCCTCCCTGGATGGGTAGTGGACCACCTGCTGTCTCCTTAAGCCCTCATGACCCAGGCTGGCATGTTGGAGTCACTGTTGACCTGTCTGCCCCAGTACCCCAAATGTAGCAAAGAGACTATCAGGCTCATAACCAACAGGAACCCTAATTTCCCCTGTTCAGAAGACGTGTCAATTTAGACACTTTGGAAGTCACATTTACCAGAAAGTTCTCATCTGCCAGAGAGAGAGAGAAAGAAAGAGAGAGGGGGGGGGGGGGGGGGGAAGAGGCTTTTAAGTAGCTACCATTTGGGCCTCCTGCAATTGCAATTCCTTGGAGATTAATTTCCATGACACAATTCTGGGGAGACTCAAACTCGTCACATGCCAGCGATATGTGCACAAGCCACACGGTCCTAATTAACAAAGGTTCTTAATAAAATGTCAACACAATAGAGGCAGTTCTAAAGCCTTGAAATCACTGAATTTTCTGACAGAATACTGCTGCATTCATCAGGATCAACCTTCCTTTCCTATTCAATTATCAAATGAAACTTCTTTTTTTTTGAGAGCAATATAATATCAGAATGGTCTTATTTTCATCCTCATTATTACATTTTTTCAACCCATTTACTCATGCCTGACAGAGATTTCTCAAATGTAGAGGAAATGGTCTGAGTGGCTGTGAGAGCAGCTGAGCTCTGGCCAGGTGGCAAATTTCAGGAGGCAGGGACTGTGCTGTCTGTCCATCCTTGTGTCACCAGGCATGGGGCAGCGCCGGGCACAAGGCAGGTGCTCAGTAAATATTCACTGATGCCCAGGTAGGGTGACTCAGTGATTGAGCATCAACCTATGAGTCAGGAGGTCATGGTTCAATTCCTGATCAGGGCACATGCACAGGTTGATCAGGGCACATGCACAGGTTGTGGGCTCAGTTCCCCAGTAGGGGGTGTTCAGGAAACAGCTGATCAATGATTTTCTCTCATCACTGATGTTTCTAACTCTCTCTCCCTTCCATTCTGAAATAAATAAAAATATATTTTAAAATATTCACTAAGTAGGTGAATGGATGTCTTCTCCAAGAGGCTGACTATACACTGAGTGGCCAGATTATTATGATCTCTGAACACATAATAATCTGGCCACTCAGTGTATATCCTATATAATAAAAGGCTAATAGGCAAGTTGTCCCCAGCAGACAGGCCGGCCAACCACCCATGATGTCCCCCCAACCCCCCTGGCCAGGCTGGCCGAAACTTACCCATACACCAATTCATACACTGGGCCTCTAATACACACCACACACACACACACACACACACACACACACACACACCCCGTGGTCAGATGATTATGCATTCAGAGATCCTAATAATCTGGCCACTCAGTGTATATTCACATCCATACTTGTAGACTTATGGAGAACAAGAACAATATCAGAGCTAATACAGGCTCTATACAGCTATAGCTCTTTGTTAATTCTTCCCAAAAGGAAGGGGGAGGGAAAGACAGGCCCGGGCACCTGTCAGCTTTATCATGAGAGGTGATGTCAAATAATGGAGGTTAGCAGATAAGGGCTCAAAGATGTGCTCTGTCTCCTCTGCCACCTGGGTAGGGGCCAGCCACTTGACCTTTCTAGACTTCAGTGTGATCTTTGAGAAGCCTCAGAGGGTTTAGGTATCTCAAAGTCCCTTCCAGTTTCTGAAGTGAGTTCAATGTAAACTGGGTGACATTTACATGAGTGACAGGTTGCTGTCAGCGTCTTTCTCCTCTATTTTACAACCTCTGCCTCTGCTCGCCTCCATCCCACCTGCCCCCATCACACAACTGTATAGGTAGCCAGGGCCCTTGCTCTGCTCCCTACACAGCACCTCCCCAAGACTGTCTTCCATGCGTCCGACTTTTCCCTTCCCACTTTATTCCAGCCCATTGATATGTTTTGGCCCTGAGTTCCTTCCCTTCATGGCCCCGCTCTCTCATAGAAATTTGATTAACACGGCTGTCCCCAGGGGTAATGGAGAGCTCATATGTTATCCAGAGGAAATATGTTTGCATTTTAACCAGATGCGCTCGGGAGATGATGCTTTAATCCACATCTCTATCAGTGCATTGATCGTAGTATATGGTAATACTTGTTTATGCACCTGCCTGGGTGGCTAACTGTCACTTTTCTGGGCATAAAAACCTCATTTCCTTTTCATCTTTCTCAGTCTAGTGCCTAGCTCAATTTCTGTGGGCACTCACTCAGTAAATGTTTATGGAATAACCACATGGATGAATGAAAGGTTGATGAATAGGGTAACGGATGGATGTTAGGCAATCTGATAGTCATGAGAAAGAGTGATGGGGGTCACTTGTAGACAAGGGCTGATATGCTTTAATCCCACCCCCTGTGGCTGTCGGCTCAACCTGTCTTTAGACTGAGTCTGAATGCAGAGCATTGCCTGCTGAGCAGGCATTCACGCTGCTATAGAAGCTGGGTTCTCACTGCATCAGAGAAAGGGGACCAGCCCACCTTAGCCTCTCATTAATTCAGGCTTCGGCCGGCTTCTGAGCTGAGACCACAAGGACTCAGCTAGCAGGGGGCCCCATTGTAGTCAAAGAAGAAATACCCCGATGTCACAGCGCCTCCTGACACACCAGTAACAAAGTGACAGAGGGTATGGAAGGGATGCTGGCAATTTCTGTGAGGCTCATTATGCTGGATGCTTCCAAAAGGCATGTGAAGTACAATAAAATATGGGTGCACCATGGTTTTTGGTTTATTGCTGGTTGACTGCAGATATGTAAATTATCACAAAACCAAAGGCCATGTAACAAAGCCAGGGAAAAAGTAATTTTAATGAACAGAAACTGAAAATGCAGGGGCCCATTGCTTTAAGATACACCTCCCATTTGCAACCAGGAGTTTGCAACCAAAGACGTAAAAAAAAAAAAAAAAAGCTGTTTTTCTGTCTAAATATTTTCAAAAATTCCTATGATTTCTTATAAGAAAGCTGAACCCCCCAGATGAGTCCTGCCCCCAGCACCATGCCTGACACATAGTAAGTCCTCCATAAACATTTGCTGAAACAATGTTATGAGTGGTATAAATCAATGTTTTTGAAATATATTTTTATTGATTTCAAAGAGGAAGGAAGATGGAGAGAGAGAGATAGAATCATCAATGATGAGAGAGAATCATTGATTTGCTGCTTCCTGCACATTCCCTACTGGGGATTGAGCCCACCACCTGTACATGTACCCTGACCAGCAATGGAACCGTGACCTCCTAGATCATAGGTTGATGCTCAACCTCTGTATAAATAATTGTAAAAATATAAATCTGATTGAGTCATTTTCCTGCTTCAAACCATTCAGTGCCTTCCCACTATTCTCAGAAAAAAAAAAAATTTCCTTTGCAATGCCTACTCTACCTGCATAATCTGGCCACCATCCACCTCCCCACCTTCAGGTCACCATGACACACCTCAGTCTCCAGCCAATACCAAACTCCATATCTCCTGGCCAGAGACCTTACTGTACCTCGTTGCTTTTCTTTGTCCTGTTATAACACATCTGAAACTCCGAGATCTAAACCAGACCGTAAATGTAGGAGTGTTGTTTGAAACAAGGAGTGCCATGAGCTACCATCATTATGCACAGCTACATTTAAATCTGAAGTATGTACGCTACATGACTTAAGTTCAATTTTTCATAGTAGAAATTGAAACACTAAGGAATCACATGCATGTGGCTTAGACTGGGTCATAATGAATCAGTTGTAGGTCCAAGAACTGAAAATGAAGAATCAGTGGGAAGTTCAATCACCAGTGTAGAAACCACCCTGAAAGTCAGTCACTGTATGGGTCCAACGGGCAGACTAAGGAGGAAAGTTTCTGGATAAAGGAATTGAGGGGAAAACAACAGAACCAGAGGTGGGTACAATGGCTTAGCCACAGGGGGACAATTTTTCAGCCCATGGTTACTATGGTTACAGATGCTATGAGAGTTGGCCCAGGCAGCCTCAGTCAGCCTACTCTCCCTGTGCCTTGGGGCTCATCTCTCTTTGCCATTTTGTGCCTGGACAGTGACATAGTCAAGAAAGCCCATGGTGGCAGTAAAAAAACTGTAAAAACAGTAAAAAAAAAACACAACCCTGTATTTTCCTCTGCCCAAGACACTGAAGCTCCAGCGCCATCCGCAGAATATGGACTGCTTCAGAAATAAGCCAGGCATTCAATGTTTGGCAGCATGGGGACCTCGAAGCTACCAAATGCATCTGGGAAATCATTTTGTCTTTCAGAATGCAAAGCAAAAGCTACAAGGTAGTAAAAAGATGTTTACTGGGCCCTGGCTTGTGGGGCTCAGTTGCTTTGAGCATCGTTTCATATATCAAAGGTTGTTGGTTAGATTCCCAGGCAGGGAACAAACTTAGGTTGCTGGTTCCATCCCTAGTGGGGGGCATGTATAGAAGGCAACTCATCGATGTTCTCTCACATCAATGTTTCTCTCTCTCTCTCTCTCTCTCTCTCTCTCTCTCTCTCTCTCTCTCTCCTACCTCTCTCTTTAAAATAAATAACCATATCATCAGGTGAGGATTAAATATATATATCTTTACTGAAAATAGGACAAGGAGGGCCAGTAGTCCTTTACCAATGGCTTCTGCTTGTGTATGTGACATCACTCCCAGGCACAGTATCCCTGTCATCTTGGCTACATTCTGACTTGTCCTTAGATCACACCACACAGGCAGGAGGGCTGCTGCAAACACACAGCAGACATCCACCCCTGACCTTTCTGCTGCTCAGCCTGAAGGATGTCCTATTCTTTTTGGCTTTATCCAAGGAGGCTGGGTTTTCAGTCACGAGTATGTAAAGGAAGGGGGCTGTCAAAGAAGGGGACTCAGGTGCATGAGGTGTCAGTCTCAACCTCTCGATTCACAGTTAGAAGAAACAGATTACATCGTGTGATCATTTTTGGGTGAATGCTTTACAGATCTATACATAGTATGGTGTCTCAATGGATGCTTCCTGTATTTGAATAATCTGCTTAGAATGGAAGGTATGCTGTTATAAGAACATATATATATATATATATATATATATATATATATATATATATATATATATATTTAACATAAATCCTCCTACTCACTGTCTTTCTAATATACTAACTCGGGCAGTGGGCAATTGGAAGGGTAAATGGAGTTCAATGAACCATGGCTCTGTGAGTAACTGGAAAAGCAGGGTTAAATGAAATCAACCAAGTTTATTTTCTGCAGGATTATCAGGGGAAGGATACAAGTTAGAGGTGAGAGTGACAGCATTAGCCGACACCCAAGTTCAAGTCATAGAGCAATAAGGTAACTTGGGCCATGTTGCTAAGCTCAGGGATAATGATTTCACTTGCTTCTTTGGCCTAGAAAGAGTAGTATAGGAGATAATGACTATAGAGTTCTTATCACAGGCCACGTGCTTTGTATATGTTCCATAATAGGGGGGAAATGCTTATGGTGATTTTAAAATGTGCTCTAGTTCTTTCCTCCCTTCCAGAGTGAGCCTATTCCACCTCCCTTCCCCAAGCGAGAACTAAACTTAGGGACTCTCATCTAATGAAAAGAATGTGGTGGTAAATCCATTTGCAACAACATGGATGGACCTTGAGGGCATTATGCTAAGTGAAATAAGTCAGACAGAGAAAGGCAAATACCATATGATTTCACTTATATGTGGATTCTAAGACAACCAAATTCATAGAAATAGAGAACAGATTGGTGGTTACCAGAGGCAGGGGGTTTGGAGTGGGTAAAATGGGTGAATGTGGTGGAAACATTAAAGAGGATTAGAAAGTCAGACTTCATTTTCAGTTCACACTGGTCAGTTTTAGACACTTTCGAGGGAAAAATGAATCTCACACTTGGAAAACCACAAGTAAGTGTTCTTAAGTAAACATGAGGTTTCTGTTTCTCCATTCTGGGTAATAGCCATGAACCTGATGTAGAAAAAAAAACAGTAGCTTCCACTGAGAGTACCACTTAGACGAGAGCCAAAAAGAGGAAGGTCCCTTTGACCTCCTTAAAGAAAAAGGATGTTCCGAAGACTGTCTGAGCCATGATTTGGTTTAGGCTTCTTTCCTGGTGGTGTCAGGGGAGCATCATCATCCCTCTGCAATCCCAGTGATTGCAGGGTAGACTCAAGATTGGGCAGTTTGATTGGGAACATCTTTTCTCCAGAGGAAATCTGTCATGTGGGTGTCACCAACATGGTGCTGGTGCCATGTTCAGGGTGATTCTGAAATGAAGTCTGAGCTCCTAACCAACTCTGACCCTGTGTGGTCATCCAGTCAGTGTCCTTTAGAACAGAATCTGAGTGCAGCAAAAAATATAGGAATTAATGAACAACATAAACTGATGAACAAAAACAGACCCAGAGAAAGAGAAGCAGTGATCAGACTCTCAAACCTCAGAGGGAAAGTAGGGGAGGGTGGGGGTAAGGGGTAGAGATCAACCAAAGGACTTGTGTGCATTCAAATGGGCCTAGCCAGTGGCCATGGACAACAGGGGGTGAGGCATATTTGGAGAGGAGTTTGGGATGGGAATGGGGGGATGAGGACAATTATGTGATACCATAATCAATAAAACTAAAAAAAAAAAAAAAAAAAAATCATCCCTGATATGCACCCTCCTGCTTCAGCCATGGGAGCTGGGCAAACCTCCAAATTGACTATCAATACAATTGCTTCATTCTGTTCATCATTAAACATACTCTAATTCCCTATGGAAATTAGAAAGTAAAAGGAATCCACTATCCAAGACATGTTTCTTGCTGACAGTGGGTCCCTAGCTCTGTGCCTCTATTAGATACACTTTCTCCTACTTCTCAGTTGTAGGGATATTGGTTGAGGTCTCCCAAATTTGGGGCAAGATGTGGATTGTTTTTTAAATGTATCTGACTTAAGATGATATTCATATAAAGACTGCTATCGAGTGAAGGATATCTCCAAAAAAATTCATGTTGAAAACTTAACCCCAAAGTAACTGTAATAGAAATGGGGCCTTTAGGAGGTAATTAAGGTTAAATGAGGTCATGAGGGTAGAGATGTAATTCATAGGGCTTGTGCCCTTTTAAAGAGGGGAAGAGACAACAGAGCTATCTCTTTCCACCATGTGAGGGCACGGTGAGAAGGTGGCCATCTGTAACCCATGAGGAGGGCCCTCACCAGACATCAACCCTGCTAGCCTTTAATCTTGGACTTTCAGTTTCCAGAACTGTGAGATAAGATATTTCTACTTTTCAAGCTTCCCTGTCTATTGTATTTTGTGATGAGAGTCTGAGCAGACTAATACAGAACCAAAGCACAGATGTTTTGGAAATGGGTGAAATAACAAAGTCAATCTAGCTAGTCTTAATTCTACCAAAAAATCACTGGGATTGGTAAAGGATGACGATGCTCCCTTAGACACCCCTGGAATAGAAGCCTGGACGAAACCTTGGATCAGACGGCTTTGGAACATCTTTCCTCTCTACTTTCTAGGATAATTGTGGTGATTTTGGCACATTATTAATCCCATTTGGAAAGCTCATCTCTTGAAAGTTGGATATTAATCAAAACAGATTATTTTCCTTCCAGAAAATCTAAGCTACACAAATGAGTTTGGAAACACATTAATGAAGATGGCAGCCGAATGGCCTTGCAAGTTGAGCATGGCTCCCATTCACAAGAGACCAGAGTCTCCTTTTAGCCAGGAGAGGAGTGGGATCTCAGAGACTTTAACTGGATTCTTGGGATGAAGTGCAACCAGTGCAAACCCAACCTGCAGAGAACAGCCATCGACTGAGAATTCGCTGATCAACTGAGAGCCTACCCCCCCCGCCCCCCCCCCCCCCCCCCCAATCCTTTAGAGCAACCTCTGAATACACTTTTGGATAAGAAGAAACTGGAATGTATTGTAGAAGGGAGGAAAGTTTGAGAGAAACTGCCCTGGACAGAAGCATCAAAAGGCCTGGGTTGGCCCCAACTCTACCTGTTTGCAGTCCTGGACCCTCACCCTCACCCTGCCTAACAAGTCATTACTCTTTCTACTGCCAACAGTACATCTAGATCCAATGTGGACAAAAAGAGGGCTGCTTAAAGAACAAGTGAGACAATTTGTAAAAAAGTGTTCTGTAATCTGAAAATGCTACACACATACAATACAGGCCTCTCTGGAATTTTGCATTAAAATAGGCACTAAAAATGCAGGGTTTTTTTTTTTTTGTTTTTTTTTTTTTTAATCTTCAGCTCTGCAGCTTTGATTTAAATTCCTCAAAAAGAGTTACACACCAATGGCCAATAGGAGCCAAATTATTCACTGGACACCAAGCAGATCTGTGTCAGCTCACTTAGCCATCCCCATCTCGCGCCCAATCTGCCCTTTACTCCTGGTGAACAGACGAACAGAAGGAAACAGTCTGTTGGAGGTGGGAGAGAGCTGGGAGCCTGCAAGGAAGAGAGGATATTGCTGTTCTTTCTGATACGCCATTATTTAGAGATATACTTTCCTTCTCCTCAGTGTACTTTGCCTTTTGTAGCTTGGGAAGGTCCTAGAATTTCCATCCTTCCTGAAGACTGAGAGGTCCTTTCCAATCCATTCTTCCATGCATCCATCCATTCAGCAAAAGGTAACTGAGTTAGTGACTACTGTGTGCCAGGCACTTCCCTGGGCACCGGGAAAGTTCTTGCTCTTGGAGCTCACATGCTAGTGAGGGCACACGAGTAAGCAGGATGGCTTCAGATCAGGACAAGTGCCAGGAGGACAACTGAACAGTTGACATAAGTGACAGGGCTGGAGAAGGAGAGGAGGGGTCTTCAGAGGGGACAGGGAAGTCCTCTGCTAATGAGCTGGCATTTGAGCTGAGATTCAAAGGGTTGAAAGCAGTCAGTCATGCAAACATGCATTATACGCTATGGGAAGTGCAAGTGCCCAGGCCCTGAGACAGGAACAAGTGTCCTCTATTTGAGGAACAAAAGGAAGCCGAGTGGCCCAAAGGTCAGATCCAGGGGGCAAGTTGAAGAGGTGGGTCAAAGAGGTCAGTAGGGCCAATGTCTCCCTTGCACATGGCAGGAAAGTGAAGTCCAAAGAGCCTCAATGAGCAGCCCACAGTCTAACAGCTTACTGCAAAGCTACTTCTAGCAACTCATTCTTTTGCCCCCAAATCAAGAGTTTTTTAAGCCGTATTTATCAGCTTCTTTCAAACTGTGGGAATACTGTTTGCTGATTTTATCGTGTGTGTGTTTTTTAAAGCCCTTAACACACATAAAGCCAGCAAACCAATCCCATTTTTTAGCGGAAAAACTATCAAGCAACCCCAGCCATTTAAAACACACATAAGTTCTGCTATGGAACTTGAGATTTAGTGTCAATCTGCTTTTGTATCGGTCCTACACAAACAGGAGCTATTTGTTAAAGGTTTAGCTTTACAAATAGGAGGGAGGCCAGAGCTCACCAGAGAATAATCATTTCACCTTTAGGTCTTAATTTGACACCTAAACCTCTTGACGGTGCTTTGCATAATTCACCCAAGAGCAATCAAAACCAATCTGTTCTCAATCCACCTTCATTTTGAAAGATTAAATTGTCAGGTGCTGTAAGCAAAACATCATAATTACAACTTTCCTCCACAGTCTGTGAGTGCCTCCACCTGAAGGTTCAAATCTGTGAATACCCAAATCCTATAGTGCGGTTAATGTGAATTGCCCCTGTGCTTCTCTGGTATAATTCTAGGTTTCCCCTTTATCTTTGTCCTGCTAAACACACTTGCCCTGTGTAGATGCAAACCTCCAAAGAACAGACTCAAAGTCTGTCCAGTGACCAGTGACTGGTCTATCAGAGGAAGATACAGAGATACTATCTGGCTGGGATTAGAGGGAAAGGCTCATTCATTGCTTGCCTTTCCTCCTCCTCCTTTTCCTCCTCCTCCTCCTTCTCCTCCTCCTCCTTCTCCTTCTTTTCCTCCTTTTTCCCCCCCTCCACCTTCTCCTCCTTCTCTTCTCTTTTCCCTTTCCCCTCCTTCCCCTCTTCCTCCCCTCTTTTTCTTTTTCTTTTTTGAAACAAGCTTCTCGAGTCTCTGAATTCTGAGAGCCTCACAAGGCAAGAGCCAGAGGTCCCAAAAATGTAAGAGATAGACTTAAAGAGTACTTAAGGGCCTATATATATAGTCCAATGGTTGGCAAACTCATTAGTCAACAGAGCCAAATATCAACAGTATAACGATTGAAATTTCTTTTGAGAGCCACATTTTTAAAATTTAGACTTCTTTTAATGCCACTTCTTCAAAATAGACTTGCCCGGTCCATGGTATTTTGTGGAAGAGTCACACTCAAGGGGTCAAAAAGCTGCATATGGCTCCTGAGCCGCAGTTTGCCGACCACTGGTATAGTCCATCCCCACCACCTACTATCTCAATAACCTTGGACAACTTACTCAACCTCTCTGTTCCTCAGTTCCCTCAACTGTAAAAATAAGGACAGTATCTTCCTCCTGAGATTAAATAAAGAAGATTAAATAAATTAATCATTTAATTATATAATTAATTTCAATAATTTATTTATTTAATGCATGTAAAACTATATGATGTCTGGCACATAGTTCTATACAGGTGTGAGATATATCACCCTCACTCCCACTCTTCTTCTGCCTTCACCCTCTTAGCTAGGGAAAACTATTATCACCCCAGCTTCAGGAACATTTGTGCATGACGGCCGAGCACCTTACTGGTAGCAGCTCAGGGGTGTCCTAGTGCAATCCAGTGTCAAATGGGAACAATCACACTTATATCATCAGATAAACATTATGAGAATGATTATCCTATATAATAAAAGGCTAATATGCAAATTGTCCCCTTGACCAGAGTTGGACCTAGAATTTGACCAGGGGAGTTTGACCAGAGGCCAGGGTCAGCTGGCCAACTGCCTGTGGCTCCTCCCCACAGCTGGCCAATTGGCCAGATTGGGGTGGGCTGTCCAAACCCCACCCATGCATGAATTCATGCACCAGGCCTTTAGTATGAAATAATGTACAGAACACATCTGGCATGCAATGATTGCTCATCAAATGCTGTTGTTTTTATTAGGGTCTTTTCACTTTTAGCATCAGTGGTTGTGATTGTAGATGCTACTTGCTTGCTTCTTCACTGTGTCAGGCTCTAACATGTGGGATTCATCTGTGTTTATCACTGTGGCATAAATATCTAGAGAATGCTAGTCATAGTTTAAAAGCCAAGGCAAGCTTCACAGAGGCAGTCCCACAGTCCTCCCTATCAGAGCTCCTTGAAGATCCCAACCTGACTCTTTATACAACTGCCCACTTGACACACTTCTTGATGGACACAGGGACATCTCTCACTCGGCAGGTCCTGGACTGAACTCATGAGCTTTCTGTCAAGACTGGTCCTGCCCTGGCTGCTGTCTCAGTCATTCCAATTCCTCCACAAATTCTTCACTCGAAGCCTATAGATTTTGAGTCCTTGGTAGCCCCCTACACTATTCACTTCTCCTTCCCTAGCCCTTGACACCATGGTATCTGGTCCCTCACATCTACAAGAGCTACACAGCACTTGTTTTGAAACTTGAAACCCTTCAGTGACTTAAGGTAATACTATGATCCTTCTGCATGCCACAATCACACTCTACCTGCAGGAACAGGTGGCTTTGAGGTCTAATCTTGCAGATACCCCAGCCACACCTCGAAACACACACTCCCGTGCTTTCTGCTAAGGCCATAGAAACTTCCTTTCAGTTCCTCAAATACACATCTGCCTAGGGGCCTTTGCACTGCTGTTTCCTCTTCCTCCTTAGTCATTCAATCCCTACATAGCCTCCAGGCCTCAAAACAAGCATCTGAATGCATTCCCTGACCACCAGCTTCCCCAGATTCTTGTCAACCTCTGCTATCAGACACTTTCTTAAAACACTCATGAACATACATAAGACTGTAATTGTGCATTCCTCAGTGCAATTATTGGTTTAGGTCTGTTTCCCTCATTATAAACTTTAAGAAGGCAGAGCTGTTGTCTGTGTCATTCTAACTGTATTTCCAGTACCTAGGATAGCAGTTGTTATGTAGCAAAGTATTCAATGAATATGCTTTGCAGGGAATTAGAAGAACATACAAACAAACAAATAAAAACAAAACCAAAACCAAAACCAAGGCACACGTCCATATTTCCAAAGATGTAGAGACAAAAGAGAAGCCGAAAATCATAATTAAGGTGTAACAGCCTCAGGGTTAAAAATTGGTACTCTCTTTCCACTCTTCCATAGCTAGTCAATCCATAAGACATTGACTTAAGGAATGAGTGGGTTTCCTCCTTTCTAGTCTGGAGAAAAGAAAAAAAGTACTCGTAGAGAACACTAAACATGCTCTCACACACGTGCACACACACACATCTAAAAAAGAAATTACAACCCCAATATGTGCAGAGGTGTGTCCAAGCCAGAACCAGCCTTTAGATAAGAGAAATGTTAAATACAGCATTCTTGTCAAAATTGAACACTAGCTTTCAACTTATCCTGCTCCATGTGATCTCAAGAGGAACCTTAGCAGCTGTGTGTTAATTACACCCACAGTGGCCAGCTCCAGGCGCAGCAGATCTGACTTGCGTGGAGGAAACATTGTCCAACATTCTTAGCTTGTAAATGACACTACGGCTTGGGCTGCCGCCTCCCCAGCCCGCCCCACCCTGTTCACAATCCACTCCCCCTCCTCCTTCTACTCAGGTCAGAGCCAAACTAGCTGCCTGGTTTGGTAACAAGATCGAGGGAAGACTCAGAGGCCCAGTGGGCTCCATTATTACGCACGCCCTGCAAGAAGGGCCACCTCGGGGGACTGTTGCTGCAAATCTGAGCTCCACTTGCTGCCAGGAAACCTTTCCCATTGAGGACACCCTGGGCACGCAGCGCAGCCCCAGATCCAGGGGGAGGCACCCCACCCATCTGCCAGAGAGACAAAGATCACCAGAAACAAAGGACGCGCGGGCACACACACACAGAGACCAGCACACACCAAGTCAAAAGCAAATACCGACACTTGGTGCAATCTCAAGCCAAACAGCCAGCTTGAGGTGTCTTGAAATAGATTTTGAAATGATCCAGGAGGGACAATGACTATAGGATAATGACAGGCACTATCTGGGGTTTGGAACCCACTCTTCCTCCACCCTCCTCCCACCCTCACTCCTGTTCTCAGGCGCATTTTTCTGCCTCAGGACACACGCTGCCGGGAGCAAGAGTGTTTCCACTCACGGAGGCGCGCACACGCCGGAGGTGGAGGCTGGGCGAGGGGTGGCCCAGAGTAAAAGATACCCACCTTTCGGATCCCAGTTAACCTGTTTCCTTGGAGTCTCGATTGGAAATTTCATTGCTCCGTTGCCCAGATGGGGAGGAAAAGGGAAAGAATCGAAACGATCAAGTCCTCAAGCTCTCAACACCTCGGCACAGCAGTCCAACAACAACAAAAACAACAAAAAAACAATCTCCAAGGAAGGGAGAGCCCTGGACTGGCTCGCGGAGGAACCCCAGAGAAAGACAGATGAAAACCACTGGCTTGGGAGAGAACTGGAGACACGCCTGGGATGTTTGCACCAGTGGAGGGGGTGTCTGGCCGCGAACCCCCTGGGCACAAGGAAAAGTGAGGTCCGCGAGGGGAGGATGGAGGAGGAAGATGAAAAGGCCAAGCTTCGCCAATGCACGCGGGTGGGTCGGGGCTGAGCGGCTGGCGGGCCCGAGGAGGAGGGAGAAGCCCACTGCAGTGTCACCCCGGCCCCCGCGGCGGGTGCACACACGCCGGCACACACTCTGCGCGTCAGCCTGGCTCGATGGTGCAGAGCGCACGCCCCACCCCAGCAGTGGCTCCTCGCCTGCAGGCGACGCCCCCCACTCCCCACCCCCGAAAAGCCATTGGACAGAGGGGTGGCGCGGCGCTCAGCGAGCTCGAGGCGACCCTCCCCGCGTGCGCTCGTCTCTGCAGAAGCCGCGCCGAGACGGGAGAGATCGGGGAGGGTGGGGGGATGCCTGGCCAGGGGGTGGAGATGCCTGGCCAGGGCTTAGCCCCTGGCCCCCCGGCCTGCGGCGGCGGCAGCGGCAGCAGCAGCTGCAGACTTGCCCGCTGTGCGTGCGGTGCAGGCGGCTGGGAGCTGCGGGGCGGCGGGCGCTCAGCTACTTACTGGCTCGGCGGGCGAGCGGGCGAGGCGGCAGCCGCGGCTCTCGGTGGAGTTGCCTCCGGAGACACGCTCGGCTGCCTGGAAGGCGCTGCAGGGGGTGGAAGGAGAGTCGAAGTGGCCCTGCCGCAGACCTGCGCTTCGGGGGTCACCCCTTGTCACCGCTCCCGCCCTGGGCGCCCCGCTTCTTCTTCTCACTTCATTTCCCCCGCCGGCGTCCTCCTCCCGCGCCGGGTGCTCCCGCCGGCGGCGCCCCGAATCCACATCCCCGGCGCGCTCGGAGGAGGCAGGTGCCAGCCATGAGCCTTTTGTTCTGGGACCGTTCAGCAGCATCAGCTCTGCTCTCCCGCCCGGGGAAGCTGGCTCCCCAGGCACAGCCCGGTGTCTCCTCCAGCTACTACCTGCGGACTGCAGGGGCCGCTGGTGGGAGGCTGGGGAGGAGGGTGGAGAGAGACGCGGCGGCCCCAGAGGAGAGCGGAGTTGCCAAGACCCGGGGCCCCAGGAGGCAGTCCCAGGGCCCTGGGGTACAGGTGCGCAGGGCTCCAGACACGTTCAGGCTTCTTCTCTCCCCCGCATACCCCCCCTCCCCCCGCTTTCCTCCTGAAACTACGCAAGAGCTTGAGGTGGGTCCTCAGTCTCCAAAGAACCCGGTGGGTTGAGATGGTCCTGAATGGGCCACTGGAAGTATCGATTTAGAAAGGACTTTGGGTGCCGGCATCGGAGCCCTGCCCTGGTACATCTGGGGAGATACTCTCTAGACGAAGGCAGGAATTGCATACAGCGGTGCTGGCGAGGAAGTAGTTTGAGTTACTGTCTATTCACTGTCCATGCCACGCAGATCTGGAACCCCTCCTAGGTGCCATCACTGCCCTAGGTGCTGGTGATATGGCGAAGAACAAGATAGGCATGGACCTGGCCGCGCATGCCATGAGGTGGGGCTAGACGGTCATTGCCTTCATTTAGTGACTTCCGGGCTCATTCCCCAGCCTGCCAGCTATGGCCCTAAACCCTACACTGAGTTTTGCTCTCTGAACTGCTCGAGGCTTCTGAGGAGCCTTGTGTCAGCAGCATCCTTTTCATCATCTCTTCTCCATGGTCACATCTATTCTCCACGGTTTCTGAGTTCCAGGGCAAGATCCACAGAGGGCCACTGTCACCCGTGGCACGGCTTGGGTTGGTAAGAGCCTTTCACTGACCCTACAGGCTGCCATGGCTAGAGCCAGAGTTCTCTGCAAACCTTGTTCAGAAAAAGCTGGTACCAATCTGACAATGCCACCATCCTTAGGGCAGGTTCCCAGGCATGTCAGAGCTCCTAGAAGGCTTGAGAGCATGGATGAGATGGGAGGGAAACAAGCAAGGAATTCCTGCTTCCCCAGCCATGCCACCGGAGACAGCAGTCTGTGTGTGGAATCTGCTCCCTGGCCCACAGGGATCTGCTGGGAGCTCCCAGAAAGCCCGCAGAGCCTCCCTGCTCTTTCCTCATGTGCTCATGGCCAGGAGCGCTCCAGGTCACTCACCGCAATGCCATGTTTCACTTGCATCCGAGAGAGGTGTTCCCAGAGAAAGGTACCCTCTCGCCTGAATTCTCTGACGATGGGGATGTCAGACTAACATTTATCAAATGCATCCCTCACCTTCTCACACTTCCCTCCATCCAGCTTCCCTACATCTTTCCTCTGAGGAAGCCCTAACGGATCCCATTTTACAGGTGAGAAGATCAAAGCAAAGAGAGATAAACACACACACACACACACACACACACACACACACCCTCCCCCGCCCCCCCCCCCAATCCCACAACACTCCCAAGGTCACAACACGGATATTCAAACCCAAGTGAGCTCATCTGGTCCATGACCCATGGATCTGACCCTGAAGCTGTCTCATGGGTTCTGTTGGGTAATGATGATCTACAGACTACATTATCCCAGACGCCAGCCCCTCCGTTGCAAAATGAGTTGCGCTAACCTTGTGCCCCGGGGTCTCTATCAGGGAATTAGTTCACTGTTCAAGGCAGATTCCTGAGGCACAAAATCATTCAGCCACTCAATGAACAAATAGCAAGCACCCCCTGTGTACAAGATGGTTTGCAGTTTTTCTTAAAAGTTATATTGGGACCTGGAGAACCTGGCCCAGAAAAGCATCAGCAGGACAATCGATAGGTTGTTTGGAGGCTGGGGAGGATTGGGATGGGCCAACCGGGGTGAGGGAGCAGGACCAGGACCAGGGCTGAGGGAGCAGGACCAGGGCTGTGAAGTTCTCTTGCTGTTAAAGATTTGCACTAGTCTTTGGCCCTTAAGATCCTCTCTGCTAAATCACTTGGTGCCTCACCACCACCACCATCACCACCACCACCACCACCACCACCACCACCACCACCAAGAACAACCTCTGGAGCTTTTTCTCATCTCTGTTTTCACAGAATAATGTAGACAAAGAACGTTGTGTGTGTTGGGGGGGGGGGGGAGGGGAGAAGGAGAGGAAGGGGAAGGTAACTTCAGCAAAAATAAACCAATTAGTTAATGAATCCCAGCACCCCCTCCTCTAACTGGCCTAAATCAAGTCCAACTCCTAACTTGCTTAGTATTTGGAATGGACAGCTGGGGACTGGGGGTGGGGTGTAAGGGGAGGGTACCCTCCCCTCCCCCCATCCCCAGGTAAAACAACTTAGCACATTTACCCTTTGTGCTAGTGCCATCCCCTCCCACCAGCTTCCATCCTATGCCTTCGTTATCGCAAACTAGGTTGCACTTACCCCAAACAGGAGTGAAGAAGAGGTCGGTTTGGAGGGAAAGCATCCAGAAGAGTTGCCGCGCCAAGCGGTTCCCCCTCGCTCTGCGCAGCCCCAACTTCCATGGCTAGTGCTGACGGCAGCGGGCGAAGCCTGGAAGGAAGAGACCACCTAGGGCTCCTGCGGCAGGAAAGCAAAGCATCCTGGTGCAAAGTGGCTCAGCTTCCCGCCTGCAGGCAGCTGTCTCCCCTGAGCGCCTTCCGCAGACTCAGGTTTTTGCCCGGAGGCGTGGCTGCAGGTCCCTGGGTCTCCGCAGCTCAGAACCTGCAATCCTTGCGGCACCGCTTTACCGATCGCCCGGTGGCCCAGCGTGGCGTGGGAGGGCCGGCGGGGGCAGCGCAGAGACCCCAGTCATCTCCCGGGAGGAAGTTTTCCGCGAGTTGGATCCCTTCCTTCCTCCCTCCTCACTGCGCAACGCGGACCGGTGTGAGAGCAGAGGAGAGCTGACTGCTTCGTGTGGGGTCTCTGAGTGGCTGCCCCTGCACGGCTCAAGCTGAGAATTGCTGAATGCGGATCCCAGCGTGCGCCAGGAAAGATCCTTGCTGGACAGGGATTCCGGGCGGGCGCTGGAGAAGAGTCCCATAGGGAGAGATGAAGCAGCTTGGGGAATCTTGCTTAGTTAGTGCTGGTTCCACAAACGGAAGGAGAAAAGGAACAGATCTGATCAGAGTCAACTTTAATTCACGAATATCAGGATGCATTCATTCATCTGCCTCGGGTTGTTTCCCCTTGAGGTCCAGAAGAAACCCCAGTCTTCCAAGATCTCCCCCATTCTCAAGACACCTCCAAGCCCTCTTCCCAAAGAGAATCACCTCATTTTGTGAAGAGATCCCTGTGCAAACCCTGTGTAGAGTCCTGGCGGAAAACTGATGGGGTCATTCTGCACCAAAGTTAACTTGAACTTCTTCCACCAGAAATGTTTTATTTCCCTAGTGAAGTTGCCCCTCTGTTCTCAGCATTGAAGCACTCCTACATTTGTCTCCGTGTCCCAACCAGAATCTGCAGAATCACACCCTTAAATGTATGTTGCTCTAATCTTGGGCTCTGCTGTTTTGGGAAAGGCTGGAGGCATGGGAGCAGCTCTAGAGCAGAGGGTGTCAGATGTCAGACTCCTACCCTCCCCCACCCCCCATCCCCAACACACACACACAGTGTGTAAATCCTGCAGCTTTATTGCCTTGACTCAAAGCTCTGAATTCGGGTTAATGAAGACAACATACTCTGAACTCCAAAGAAGTTGTAATAAAACATCCAGTTGATGAACATTTTCATAACCAGGAACCATATCCTCTTCCTCTGTGAGTTTCTTTGTTTTACATTTTAGCCCTTGAGAAAATATAATTTAAGCACCCATAAATTATTGTGTCAAGCATTTATCCAAATTGTGCAGAGTTTCTTATAAAAAAGTTTTAAGGTGATTCCCTCTCTGAGTTATTAGCAAAATATAAACCCAGAATTTTATTTTATTTTATTTTATTTTTTAAAGCTGGAGCTAGAGTTGTTTTGGTTTTCCCTTCACTATTTTTTTTTATTTTGAAAAAAAATTCAAACACACAAAAATGTTATGCTCACTTAGTAAAAATCAGGATCCACTCAAAGTTTGTACCTGTTCTATATATTTAGTGTATTTTATTCTAGGAAATTTCCTCAATCTTCTTTTGTTTGTTTGTTAATCCTCACCAGAGGATTTTTTCCCCCCTTTCCATTGCTTTTCAGAGAGAGTGGAAGGGAAGGAGAGAGAGGAAGAGAGGAAAAGAGAGGAAAGAGAGGGAGGGAGGGTGGGAGGAAGAGAGAGAAAGAGAGAAAGGTGGGAGAGACACATCAATTAGTTGTCTCCCAAATACACCCAGATCTGGGGCAAATTTTTAACCCAGGTATGTGCCCTTCACCAGGAATGAGCCTGTTACCTTTGGTGCATGCCAACACTCTAACCACTAAGCACACCAGCTAGGGCCTCACTCTTTTAATTAAATTAAATTAAATTAATTTATTTATTTAAAAAATATATTTTATTCATTTTCCACAGAGAGGAAAAGAGAGGGATAGAGAGCTAGAAACATCGATGAGAGAGAAACATTGACCAGCTGCCTCCTGCACACCCCCTAGTGGGGATGTGTCCCCAGCCAATGTACATGCTCTTGACCGGAATCGAACCCGGGACCTTTCAGTCTGCAGACCGACACTCTATCCACTGAACCAAACCAATTTCAACTCTTTTTATTTTTTAATGACATTGATTTTTTTTAAGAGTCCAAATTCATTTGCTGTCTGCTAATGTTTAATGTTATGATGTAGCTAAAGATCAGTTGAGTGAAATCATGAAAAAAACACATGATTTCTTGACCACAGCAGGACATTAAAATAACTCAAGCCCTTCTATAAATGTGTGCATGCCAGAATTCATGAAACAGAAAGTAGTTAGTTGTATTCCTGCTCATTCAAGCTTCTCCCCAGAATTAGCCCCAGTCTTAGTCAAAGTAGTTATCTTTGTTTCTTATTCATCAAACAGCCCTGTCTCAGGAATGGATGAGCATTTTCACACTTACACATCAAGTTGACAGGCACATATGGTATTTTACTGAATTTAAAAACAAGAATTCAGCAAGGTTACACACTGTAATGAGTGAGCTCTGGTTTTCATGTCATTCTAGGAAGGTTTTAATTTGAACCAAAATTTTAAGGCGTGTAGAAAGCATTCATGCTTTCAACAACCTATTTATTTATGAGCAATCCTTAGTCCCATAGTCTTCTGGCAAAGAGTAGAGCACCCTTTTGAAGGCACCTACTATCCTGCCAAAGAAGTTGTAATAAAACATCCAGTTGATGAACATGTTTCATAACCTGGAACCATATACTCTTCCTCTGACAAAAGCTCCTCCCAGTCAGCTAATGAAAGACTTGGGATAGTCTGACCAATGGTTTTGTTCAGGAAGAGGTGGGACATAATCTGGGTGTCCAATGGGAATGTTTAAAATAAATGAATTTCATTTTGGAAGCAAATATGTGTTTGGTTGAAAACGATTGGACCAAATGGAATGTTACAGCTTCCTTTCTTACCACTAAGTCATCTAAAAGTTGGCTGAATCATGCAACCAGATTTGGAAAGAGATCATGTCAAGATACTTCCTGGCTCAGCTTTTGATCTCTAAAGAGCATTCTAATTTGTATAACCATTCAATATTTCTAAATATGTCTAGTGGAAGAGATTCAAAACTTGTATTGAAAGCTTTCCAAATTTTGAGAAACTTTGTTTAGGTCAAATATTTTCTTATTTCTAGTCTACATCTTTCTTCTTTAATTTCCCAATACCTAAGTGAAGATAAAGACCAACCAGACCTTTACAATAACTTTTATCTTTTAGAGATTAAATTGTCCAACATCCTCTTCTTTATGACAAGTAACTCTTTTTACCCCTTTCCCAAAACATACAAGCATTTTGTCAACACATTTTTCTTTTAAAAAAAATATTTTTTATTTCAGAGAGGAAGGGAGAGGGGGAGAGAGTAGAAACATCAATGACAAGAGAGAATTGTTGATGGACTGCCTCCTGCACACCCCACCTTGGGGGATCAAGCCCGCAACTGGGCATGTGCTCTGACTGGGAAATGAACTGTGACCTTCTGGTTCACTGGTTCAACCAGTAAGCCACGCCGGTTGGGCAACACATACTTTTTTAAAAAGCATCTTTTCACTAAAGGTTTCAGAAAATAAAATAAAAATCTCTCTAAGCCTTACTGAGTTTCTCCATCTATAAAATAGAAAGAAGTAATTACAAAGTATTTGGCTAACTTACCCATATGTTAGCCAGCCATCCTCTTCAGTAGGAAGTACATCCAAGCAAGTGAATTGTGCTAAGCCTAACTCAGTTTCTTCTTCTATAAAATGAGATACTACATACTTGGCTAGTTCTACCTACAGGGTTGCTTAAGAAGATAATAGATGTGAAAGTACTTTTAAAGGATCAGTCTTATAATTACTTGCTTCATAAGATTTTTCTTATTCTTTGCCAGGCACAGAGCAAGCATATTAAGATGACCTCATTTATTTCTCATAACAATCCCAGAATAACTCCTTATCTGTATACCTATTGAGGAGGGAATTGGAGCTAGGAGAGGCTAGTGACCAAGTAAACGTAGATAGTTAGGGGTGGAAGTAGAAATCAAACCAGATCCCCACTCATCTGTGAATAAAGCAGTTATATAACCAGAAAGTTTAGTTATCTGAAACTTCTTGTTTCAGATGCATTATGGTTAAATAAGCATTTATGAGACCCTTGTCCTTTCTTTGCTGAGCACATTCCTCCAACCTTTCCTCTGATTGGCCCATATGCGTGATTACGGTTTATGGGTCTCCCTTGGTAACTTTGCGACAATCATTATCTGAATCATTCATGTTTCTTGATCAGTACTTTTCTTCTTAAAACTTGTATCAAACAAGACATGTCTCCCTTGTTGACTTTTTATATGGCACGGTTACTTCCCACACTATTCAATTTATCATCCTTTCATTTTTTAAAAAATTATCTTTATTGTTGAAAGTCTTATGGATATCCCCATTTCCTTGTCATTGACCTCCTCCACCCTGCACCCTCCCCAGGCCTTCACCACACTATTGTCTGGGTCCATGGATTATGCATAGATGCATAGAAAGTCTTTGGTTAATCTCCCTCCTCCCCCACCTTCCCTCTGAAATTCATCAGTCTGTTCCATACTTCTGTGTCTTTGGATCTATTTTGTTCATTAGATTCCACATATAAGTGAGATCATGGGATACTTGTCTTCCTCTGAAGACATTTTCATTTTATTGCTCTATTTCTCTAATCCTGTGTATGTGTCTAACTTTAATTCATTCTTGTTTATACGAATGCTAAGTGTTTGCATATGAGACAGGTGTTATAGAGTGAAAAGACCATCATGACAGAGATTGGGACTACCAATTTCTAGTCCCAACTCTGTCACTAACAAACTGTGTAACCCTAAGCAAGACATTTAGCTTTTCTGAGCCTCTGTTGCTCAATGAAAGGGTTAAACTCTGAGATTTTGAGTCCTTTCTATAGGTCTGCCTTATCTCTTCAAAGAAAGAAGGAAAGGAGGAAGGAGGAGGGTGGGATGGTGGGTGGCTGAGAGGAAATAAGGATAAAAGGAGGGCGAGAGGAAGAGAGGGAAGGGAAGATGGGAGGGATCATTTTTTTCTAATTTATTTTTATTTTCACACGGAGCCTATTTCACAAAGCTACATACAGTGCTCACTCAGTAAATGCTGACACTTCAATCATTGGTCTAATTTGACTTTCCTTCTACCACAGATGGTGCATGAGCCACACATATCTGATTACAGCTGACCTTTGTTTTGGTAAAGACTAAAATAGTATTAACTGTGTGTCTTTCCAGTGGCATTATCCTTGCCCATGAAACTGTGCGTCCTGTTCCTTAGGCCTCCACATTTGCCATTAAAACCAAACATTACTTCCTCATGTCCCTTTTATGTGACAGGTTCTTCTTAATTTCAATGATAGCATTTGTAATTTGGGGGTATATCGTATTATTTACTCATATCCCCAATGGCCTGGTCTATTCACATCTTTCTTTAGAATTTTAATTTCCAATTAGATATCTGGTTTGGTTAATGTTGATTTATTGTTTTGCATTTTTTAAGAAGATACTTGGTCTCACAATCAGAACTATAAGCACATTTATTTGTTTTGGTTTTCTTTTTTTAAAGTAGCTCTTAAAACATATGACATTTTATCACATATAAAATTACTATGTTCACCCAGTTAATCCACACTTAAATACACTAACTTTAAATAAACATACAATAAAAAATAATGTAAAAGATATGGAATGATAGGAATTCACTCAAAGTTCAAAATAATACTAAACATTGTAGAATTAAAATGTGCAAGCTTTCAGAACCTTGGACAGTTAAACAAGTATTCTTGCTGTAATCCCTGGTAAACCCACATAAGCAAGCTTGTGGTACATTTGAAAATCTATAGGGATATGATACCTGGAAATATTTTGCTGTCTTTTTTCTTTCAGATGAAGCAGCATAAAGGAATGAATTCCAGTAATAGGTACTGTTTCCCAACACTTTTTTTCTGAACTTAATACAACAGAAAAAAATCATTACTGAATATTCTGACACAGGAAATTACTTGAACTCTGGATTGAAACCTAAAGATGATCAAATGCCAGTGGCAAGTTGAAATTGTTGGCCCCAAGGCTGAAGCTCAGTTTCTAAAGCTATAATTCTTATTTCCCCATATGGATTTCCAGAAAATATAATCAAGAAGCTTTAAAACAAATTGTGGGCAATTTTCCATAATCCACATTTTACAAGGAGAGAATAAAGACTTCCCCAGTCAGGGATATGAAACTCAGGCTATATGACCAGATACAGGAGATAAACAGCTGAAGGCATTGATGGAAACTATGGAGGTCAGAGGTGGCAGGGTTGCTGCAAGGCCGTGCTGAGCAGTATGCACACTCTTCCTTAGTTGGTTTGCTATTTCTTTTTAAAATGTAACCTAGCTAGCATGGCTCAGTGGTTGAGCATCAACCTATGAATCAAGAGGTCATGGTTGATTCCAAGTTAGGGCACATGCCTGGGTTGCAGGCTTGATCCTCAGTAGAAAGTCTGCAGGAGGCAGCCAATCAATGATTCCCTCTCATCACTTATGTTTCTATTTCTCTCTCTCCCTCCTTCTCCCTTCCTCTCTGCAATCAATAAAAATATTAAAAAATAAAAAAGAAACCAAACAAGCTAACACTTTAGAATACACAATCATAAGAACTACAGGTGAGCAGTATCAGAAGCAGAGAAAGTGCTACCTTACTGCCATCTAAGAAATGCAAATTGAAAGAAAAATGGGATGCTGGCCTTCATCTCTCAGATCGGCAAAGATTAAAGGGACTCCCAGGGATAGAGGGAAATGAGCACAGTCATGCTCTGCTGGTGGGAATGCAAATTGGTGCAAGTCTGGGAACAGGGTGGTTATGAAATGTGGATCAAAAGCTTAAACAATAATGATGAAGCTATATATGTAATAGCATGAAAACAGATCCACAGTTCATTGTTAAGTTACCAAGTTCTATAATCACATTTTTATGATATTTAGACATACATTCTGAAAGGACATCAACCAAAATGGCATCATACTAGAGGATAGGATGGTTGAGAGGCAGGGGAGCATATTTCATTTGTTTACATGTTTTTGGATGTGTCTGTATTCAACAGGAATTGGTGTTCCCACTTTAAAAACAATTTATGTACTATCAATAGAATTCTGATGATAATCACTGACTGATTCCTTTGTGGGGGAAGGGAGGGAAATCTACATTTGGTGGAATTGGATTTGGCATGTTTAACATGCTACAGAGAATAGCCTGGACAGTTAAAGTTAGGCAAGGTGATGGCCCCAGATAATAGTCAAATAGCCAAGGAATGAATTATGCCTGGCCTTGTTCATGGGATTTTATTTGGAAGCAATGGACCACTGTTTCAGAGATAGCACAAGAAAAAAGAAATGATTAGACTTGTGATTTTTGTTTTGTTTTGTTTTGTTTTGTTTTTAATTACTCTGGCTTCTGTGTGGAGAATGGTAGGGAGTGAAGCAAGATTTATAAAAGCCAGGAAGATGCGTGAGATGACCATTGCGGGATATGGTAGATGAAATTAAGGCACTGAGAGTGTGGATGGAAAGAAACAAAGATTTGATTTCAATTTTAGAATTTAAAATGATGGAGCTCGCCTATGCTCTTACGTAGAGGAGAAGAAATCAAGGATATCTTACACATTGAAATTAGGGATAACTCTAAGTTATTCCTTAGTATAAAATTTAGAAAGGCTAAACTACTCCTTTATAATATTAGTTTTCAAATCTTTTTATTGAAGTATATCACTGCAGTGAGTTGAATGGTGGCCCCCCAAATGATATGTCTATGTCTTAATCCTAGGAATTTGTGAATGTTACCTTATTTGGAAAAGGGGTGTTAGAGATATAATTTCAATTAAGGATCTTAAAATGGGATTATTCAAGATTATCTGGTGGACCCTAAATCTAATGATGAAAGTCCTTATAAAAGTGAGGTGGAGAGCCAAAACCGGTTTGGCTCAGTGGATAGAGTATTGGTCTGCAGACTGTAAGGTCCCAGGTTTAATTCCAGTCAAGAGCATGTACATTGGTTGTGGGCACATCCCCAGTAGGGGGTGTTCAGGAGGCAGCTTATCGATGTCTCTCTCTCATCGATGTTTCTAGCTCTCTATCCCTCTCCCTTTCTCTCTGTAAAAAAAATCAATAAAATATATTAAAAAAAATAAATAAAAAATGAGGTGGAGAGAGATTATAGGCACAAGTTAATGGGCCTCAGAGACAAAAAATGGGGGTGAGACAGCTACAGGTTAATCAGTGCAGTAGCCATTGGAAGCTAGAAGAGTCCAGAATGGATTTTTCCTTAGAGCTCCTGGAGGGAGCAAAAGTTTGAACTAGATTCCAGAACTGTGAGAGAAGACATTTCAGTTTTCATCCACTCAGTTCCTGGTAATTTGTTATGGCAACCACAAGAAACTAATAAAGACATAAATACAAAAAACATGTACAAACCATAAGTGTGCGATTTAATTATTGCAAATCATTTATTACTCTTTCCTATTTTTTAAAAAAATACCCCACAATACTTAATTGTGAAAATTTTCAAACAAGCATAAAAACTGAAATTAGGGATAACTCTAAGTAACACAATGAACCTTTATGCTCCCTAAACCCAGCTTCAGCAATCATCAATACATTGCCAATCTAGTCTTCTTTATATTTCCATACACCCCCTGCCACATATTATTCAATCTAAAAATACTTTAGGAGATGGCTCTAAAAGATAATAAGTCCTTTTTAACATAATAAAAATGTGATAGATCACCTAAAATTATCAAAATGTTCTTAATAATATCAGATAGTTCTATACAGTATTTAAAATTTCCCAAATATGGCAAACGTGGTTTCTTTTTTTCAGTTGGTTTGTTTGAAACAGGAGAGTGGCATTCTGCCTTTGGATCATATGCCTCTTAAGTCTCTTAATCTATGAGTTCCTCTCCTTCTTTTCTTTTTCCTTCTACCAATAATTCATTCCTTGAAGAAACCAGGTCAGGCCATTGGCACAGTATGAGTCCCTGGATTTTAATCCATCTGAGTGTCTTCAGCATTTCCTATCTCCTGTGTTTCCTGTACACTAGCAATTGAATCTTGAGCAAATCCAGCTTCAGTTGTTTTGTAGAGAATAGTTCTCATGAGGGGAAGGGGAGACACGGGGGTGGGGGGGGGGTAGGGGGATGGGAGGAGGGGTTTGTGCTTCCATCACATCACATTCATGCCTGGCTCCCTTTTTGTGTGATGCTAGGGCTGATGAGTGGTTGCAGGTGTTGTCTGCCTAACCTATGCATTATCAAAACCCTAATTGTTTTAGATGCATTTGTGCTCATTACTCAGAGCCATTATTCGGGGCTGCAAAATGATAATATTCCAATTCTACCACCCCTTTTGCATTTAGTAGCTGGGTCTGTTATTAAAGAAAAACTCCCTCATAAACAGTTTTTTAAAAAAATTCTCACCCGAGGGATATGTTTAGAGAAAGGAAGGAAAAGCGAGAGAGAAACATGGATGTCGATCAGTTGCCTCCCATACACGCCCAAACGGGAATTAAACCTGCAAACATTTTTGGTATACGGGATTTCACTCTCACCAATTGAGCCACCCAGCCATGGCCCCTCATAGATAACTTGATTACCTTGATGTGCAGCAGTCCATACAGAAAAGACAAGATAGATGCCCAATTCTTTCTCTATAGGTACCGTTTTCAGAATAAGGAGTTGGTTCCATAGCCTCCTCCAAAAATGACAAATAAATGAGGATGGTATGGGGTTTTTGTTTATCTGTTTTCTGTTATTAGGAAATCATGCATTTTACTTGTTATTTTATTTCTTATTTGGGGGTATTTGGTCAGAAGCCACACGTGTACTATCTCTTTGGCTGTGCCTCCGGGCAGTCACTGCTCATAAGTGAATCCTAGACCCACTCACCCATTTCTCTGTATGCATTCTTGGTTAAACGGAGGCCAGATTCCTGACAATATGCCAAAGTAACTCACCTGGTGAGTAGCAGGATGCAGGTGAGGTCCCAGGCCCATGCTTTCCCACTGGAAGGTAAATGAGAGAGCTAAGTTATTAGGTTGGTGAATATTGCTCTGCCAGATGTAGAGGAACCACAATAATTACATAGTTGACACATACATTTGGCAAAGAGGAAGTAAAATTTGAGCATCCTGTGGTTATATATAAGACTTGTTACTGTGGTTTGTCAAGAAGGTCAGTAAATGGCAATTTGTGCACCAAAAATAATAATAAAGGGGGTGAGTGGGTTTTGAGTCAATTGTGAAATCAAAGTACTTGAGTTTAGTTAAGAGAGAAAAGCTTTTGCCTGTACTGATACTGAGAAGAATCTGCTTTGCTTACATTTTAAAGCAGAACACGGAACAGCAAAGCTAGACAGTTCCCACACTTTGTTCTCCCTAGCGTTGTTTTAATTTAATGCTATTTTAATTAAAAAATAATATTTCAGTATTAAATACAATATAATATGCAAATCTTAAGCTTCAGATTCACAGCTCCATGGATTCCAATAGAACAGGGCTCCAATTGTGTGCCCCTCCCTCCTCAGATATAACTGGTGATGGTCAAGTGCTATGTAATACTCCTGGAACTGCAAGGGAAGGAGTATTCCTGGCACCAGATTTATCAAGTAAGTGATTTTAATAATTACTTAGTGGTATCTGTTCTCTCATTTAATAACTGAGCCTGGAGGCTTTTCACATATGAAACTGTATTGAAGGCAACGTATGTCCTTAAATTAAATCTTTATGTTTTAGTGTATATGGTGTGAATGGCAATAGAGTTGAAGGAACTAGAAAATTTTAACTTGAAGAAGACAAATAATTGCTAGTTTCCCCCCCATCTATTGTACCAACAGCTAACTATACAATGGAGTTGATATTCTCTTTCTGGCTCCCTACGTGCGAAGTATGTGCGAAGAACAATAACATCTACAGAGAACTCTGGGAACACCTTTTCGTTTTCTTCTTCACAATTAAAGCATCCAGGGAGAAAACAGAAATATGAATACACTTGAGCCTTCACAAATCACTTTATTTTTATGTATAGAAAGTTCTGATTCCTTAAAGATAACATTAACATAAAGTTTTTTTCCCTGCCCCCACCTCGCAGTCTTCAGTCCTTTAGCAGTTACATTGCTTGAATGGCCTGTCTGCATCTCGCTCTCTCTTCTCTTAGTTTTCTCTCCTACCCAGTTTCTTTCCTTGCCTGGCTCAGAATTCCCGGAGAAAGGTACGCAGGAGGTATCAGTGTCCCAGGGCTGGGTGGATGTGGGTAAATCCTGGAATCAAGCACTGGTTCCCCAAACTTGGAGTTTGTTTTCTACTGCAGATTCTAGACATTATCCCACAGTTAGTGATTCTGATTTTGAGAAGTGGGTCCCTGAGATGTGTATTTGCAATAAATTTCCCAAGGAATTCTGATAGAACGGGTCTAGGACAGGTGTCTGGGAACCACTCTCACGAAGCACAGTGATTTTTCATGACCATAGAAGGGAGCACACATTTCTCTCTTCCCATCTAGCCCCACCAAATGAACTCTACCCAAATGCTATCATAATAGGAAACATTTAACTCCACACACAAGTCCTTAAGAAACTTGAACTCTTAAAGCCATTATTTCAAGCAGTATTAGCCTTACAGAGAGAAGGCTTTGCTTAAAAGCATATCGTTCCGTACTTTGTTTATCCCACCTAATGTTGAGAACCCCACCTGGGCCAGGTATTTGCATAGCCTAAGACACTTTAGGTCTCAAGTGTCAGGAAAATCAATCCAAGCAGACAAGGAATTTGCTGGCTCACATTCCTGAAAGTCCAGATAGTATGGGCTTCAATCATAACTTGGCCCATAGGGCTCAAAATATTATTCCAACTCCACTTCTCTCTGTCTGCGTCTCAGCTTCATTTCTTCTGAGCTGGCTCTGTTTACAACACATTTTCCTCTCCAGTGTGCAAAGCGGTCTCTGGAGTCCTGCATTACATCCTTCTCAAGTCAAGTCCCACCAGAGAGGCTTCCTCTCCCTCTGGGTTTCCAGCACAAGTGTACTTACATATCATTGGTTCTCACTGGTCACATGACTATCCTTGAACCAATGACTGTGACCCAAGGGATATGATGCTTAATTGTCCAAGTCTGAATCAGCGGCAGCTGCTCTCTGCTGGAGCTGATGGTAGATTTGACACATAGGGACCAGCTGTGATCAGGGTGGCTCTCAAAAAGACACAGGGTACTATTACCAAATGAACAGACTGGACAGACAAAAGTGGCAGAAAAGAAGCACTCGTAAGCTGCAAAACCGAAATCCAAACCAGTATTTTTAACTTTTTATGAATTCCACGATAGATACTTCCCAAAATGAAAGACTTCATGATCTATTTTAACAAATTTAAAGGAGATCATTATCCCCTCCCATTGATTACTTTGTCCTTTCTTCAATATATATTCAATTTTAGGCACTGCATCAAACAATATAAAAATTCCGAAAATAAAAAATAGGTTGTGCATGTAAAATATAATTGAATAGTGATGATCTCTATTATGATAGCTGGTTGCAGGCAGCACTCTGATTCTGCAATGTGGTTACTTTTTCTTTCTGAATGTTGTTAGAAGCCTTTCAGACCTGAATGTACAGTAGCCTAAGGTGCATAGTAAAAAACATAAAAACATACCTAACATAAATCTGCACACTTAACATCACATTGCACAAAAGAAAATGAAGAAAATATCCAGCATATATAAAGAACTCTGAGAACCCAATAAGAAAAAGGTAGACATTCAAGAGAAAAGTGGGCAAAATTGCTGAAAAGACACTTCACAAACGAAGCTATGCAAATGACCAATACTTATGTGAAAAGGTGCTCAACTTGCTTAAGTCATCCAGGAAACTAACTTAAAAGCAAAATGTGATACCACTTACCACTCCCCCCCGCCCCACCACAAGAAAATAACAAGTGTTGACAGGTATATACAGTGATTTTATCCACTACTGCTGAGAGCGTAAATTAGTACAATCATTTGACAGTACCTATTCATGTGGACATGTACTTATTTTATGACATAGTAATTTCACGCTTAAATATATACCCAAAAGACATGACCAAGAATATTCATTAGAAGAAGTTTGTAGCAGTCAAAACCAAAAAACTACCAAAATGCCCATCAGTAGCGGAATGAATCCTTGTTGCAGTCTAATACTCTGCAGCCAAATGAACAAACAACAATTACAAAAAACAACAACAAAAAATAAAGTTAAATGAAAGAAACCAACCCAAAAAGAGCACCTATTGCATCATTCCATTTATATAAAATAAGAGACAGACTAAACCAATCAATGCAATTAGAAGACAAGACACCAGGAGACCTTGGGAGGTCAGTGACTGGAAGATTTAGGGAGTTTGGGTCAGACTTAAGGTGACCAGATGTCCCGCTTTTGGCGGGACAAATTGTTAGAAATCGGGCCTGTCCCGCCAAAAGCCGGATGTCTGGTCACCTTAGTCATACTCCGTCTCTCTATATGAGCGCCAATGAAACCAGTGCATTTACTTTGCAAAAATTCAGTGAGCTGACACCTATATGCATTCCTCTGAATCCATATTACACTTTAAAGGTTAAAAATAAAAAGGAAGGCATCAACCTGTCACTTCCAGCCTATCATTTCCTACCCTTACCAATTCCCTTGCTGTTTTATAAGGCTGCTTTTCAGTGTTAAAATACTTGCTCTGTTTTAACAAGGGGTGGGCGGTTGATGTGATGGCTCTATAAATAGTCTTCAGAGCAGTTTGGGAAGCATACTATAAATGCTTGTTTTAAGCCTTAGGGGGTGTGCACAGTATTTTTTCTCAGAGGGATCGCATTATGAAGTCATAGTACTTTTACTCGGTGTTATACTTTATCTGTGTGCGCTGCACCCAGAAGCCCTCATGATTTCCAGCTGTGGATTATAGAACAATTGATTCCTATGTAGACCACAGCTACAAGGGACATTACACTAAAGCAAGCATCAGATAAAGCCTTCATTGTTGATCCCGAGAGCTTGTTTGAAATAATGAAGAAAGCCTGAGAAGATTTGCTGGCCTTTTCCATATTACTGCTATTTCCCATGAGTAGCTTAGGCGATTGGAATAACCAGGTGTTAATTAAAAAAATCTCTGGTTTTGCCCCGGTTTGGCTCAGTGGATAGAGCGTCGGCCTGCAGACTGAAAGATCCCAAGTTTGATTCCGGTCAAGGGCATGTACATTGGTTGTGGGCACATCCCTGGTGTGGGGTGTGCAGAAGGCAGCTGGTCAATGTCACTCTCTCATTGATGTTTCTAGCTCTCTATCTCTCTCCTCTCCCTTCCTCTCTGTAAAAAAATCAATAAAATATATTTTAAAAAAATCTCTGGTTTGAAGCCCATTCAGCTTCCTCCACGTGAGCCCACCCATCTTTAATCCGACCAGAGATCTTCTAAGTGTTACAACCTCCTCTGTAAATAAAGGTGAAAGAGATAATTAATAGGTAAATACAGATAGAAGCTGGACTAACATTGAGAATAAACAAGTTATTCTTATGAGCAGCAGCCTGTTATTCGGAATAACAGAGTTTATGGACCATGCACGGCCATAAAAAATCCAAAAGAATATAAAAATCTTCATATTATGACACAATGAGTTAATGCGGAGACATTGTAAACAGACAAAATAGCAAAGGGGATGCATCAGGCAGTAAATCATTTTATTCTCAGACGACTCACACAATGACTCCTGATGTCAAATACTGGGAAAACCAAAGCCATCATTTTCCTAACCCCTAATGTTGAAAATAATAACTTCTACTTTTCATAAGCTGTTATAGTTTATGATTGTTGGTATAACATGGAGGATTCAAGCTTTTAAAATTTAAAAAAATATATTTTTATTGATTTTTTTACAGAGAGGAAGAGAGAGGGATAGAGAGTTAGAAACATCAATGAGAGAGAATCATCGATCAGCTGCCTCTTGCACACCCCCTACTAGGGATGTGCCCCAAGCTTCTAAAATTTTCTTAAAGCATTATATTTTGAGATTCCTCAGGACCATAAACTGGCTTTTAAAATTAAATGAGACATTTGCAGAAACCAGTTTGGCTCAGTGGATGCAGATTTGGCCTGCAGACTGAAAGGTCCCAGGTTTGATTCCGGTCAAGGGAATGTACCTTGGTTGTGGGTACATCCCCAGTAGCTGATCAATGATTCTCTCTCATTGATGTTTCTCTCTCTATCCCTCTCTCTTCCTCTCTGTTAAAAAATTAATAAAATATATATTTTTAAAATTTTAAAATTAAGTGAGATTTAATTTAAACCAATGGTCCGACCTAGATTGTGTCTAGGGAGCCCTGGGGACTCCTACTTGGTATGTCCTGGGGGTAGGGGTGCAAGGATTGGTTAGAGAAGGATGAAGAGAGCAATACCCAAAACCCTCCCCAACCCCAGACTAGCATTGACAAGCGGAACTCCACTTCTTCTTTTTTCATAAGGGGCTTCTACTTGTTTTTGTTTGAAGAAAGCATTAAAAAAATAAGAATTTTTTAATTAATTTTTTTTTTATGTTGGCCTGATTGCTGGTGTCCCCTTTCCCCCCTCCCTTTGCTGCCCTCTATCCACCCCCACCCCCACTTCCTTGTCCGTGTTCATGGGATATGTATATATGTTCTTTGCTGGAAGCTTTTTGATGACTGTTTCAATTTCTTCCCAAGTCACTGCTCTGTTGAGATTTTTAGATTCTTCCTGATTGAGTTTTGGAAGTTTGTATTTTTCTAGGAATATGTCCATTTCCTCCAGTTTGTTCTGTTTGTTGGAATAGAGTTGTTCGTAGTATTTTGTAACAATCCTTTGTATTTCAGCGGGGTCTGTTGTAATTTCACCTCTTTCATTTCTGATTTTGTTTATTTGGGTCCTCTCTCTTTGTTTCTTGGTTAGCCTGGCTAGAGGTCCATCTATCTTGTTTATCCTTTCAAAGAACCAGCTCTTGGTTTTGTTGATCTTATGTATTGTTTCTTTTCTTTGGTTTCTATGTCGTTTATCTCCGCTCTGATTTTTGTTATTTCCTTCCTTCTGCTTACACTGGGCTTTTCTTGTTGCTCTTTTTCTAACTCTTTGAGTTGTAGAGTTAGATCATTTGTTACTATTTTTTCTAGTTTTTTTGCAATAGGCTTGTAGGGATATGAACTTCCCTCTCAAAACTGCTTTTGCTGTGTCCCATAGATTTTGGATAGTTGTGTTTTCATTGTTATTTGTTTCCAGGATGTTTTTAATTTCTTCCTTGATTTCTTTGGTAACCCAGTCCTTGTTTAATAGCATGCTGTTTAGTCTCCATGTGTTTGATTTCTTTGGATTTTTTTCATTTTAGTTAATATCCAGTTTTATGCCACTATGATCTGAGAAGATGCTTGATATGATTTCTATCTTCTTGAATTTGAAGAGACTTTGCCTATGTCCCAAAATGTGGTCTATCTTTGAGAATGTCCCATGTGCGCTTGAGAAGAATGTATATTTTGTGGCTTTGGGGTGGAATGTTCTGAAGATGTCGATTAATTCCATCTGGTCTAGCGAGTCATTTAGGATTGATATTTTTTTGCTGATTTTTTGTGTAGATGATTTGTCAAAGGGTGACAGTGGGGTATTAAAATCTCCTACTATAATTGTATTGCTATTAATCTCTCCCTTATTGTCCTCCAGCAGTTTTTTTATATATTGGGGTGCTCCCGTGTTGGGTGCATATATATTTACCAGGGTTATTTCTTCTTGTTGGATTGCTCCCTTTAGTATTATGAAGTGGCCTTCATTATCTCTTGTTATGTCCTTCACTCTGAGATCTAATTTGTCAGATATAAGTATTGCTACCCCAGCTTTTTTTTCATTTCCATTTGCCTGGAAAACCTTTTTCCATCCCTTCACCCTCAGTCTGTGTGCATCTTTTTTTCTGAGGTGGGTTTCTTGTAGACAACAGATATATGGGTCTTGTTTTCTTATCCAATCTGACACCCTATGTCTTTTGATTGGAGTATTTAGTCTATTTACATTTAAAGTTATTATTGATGGATACTTATTTGATGCCATTTTTATTCTATACCCCTGTGTTCCTTCTTTGCTTTCTATTTCTTTAATTTTACAGTAGACCCTTTAGCATTTCTTGCATTGCTAGTTTGGTGGAGATAAATTCTCTTAGTCTGTTTTTGTCTGTGAAGCTCCTGATTTCACCTTCACTTTTGATTGATAGCCTTGCTGGGTATAGTATTCTTGGATTCAGACCCTTCCTTTGCATGACTTTGTATATTTCATCCCATTCCCTTCTGGTCTGATAAGTTTCTGTGGAGAAATCAGTTGCTAATTGATGGGGGTTCCTTTATATGTAACTTTCTGTCTCTCTCTGGCTGCTTTTAAAATTCTTTTTTTGTCGTTGGTGTTTGCCAGCTTAATTATGATGTGCCTAGGGGTCGGTTTTCTGGGGTTCATTTTGCTTGGGACTCTGCGAGCATCTTGGATTTGTGTGGGTTTTTTCTTTATCTCCGGAAAGTTTTCTGTCATTATTTCTTGAAATACGTTTTCCATGTCTTCCTCAATTTCCTTTCCTTCTGGAACCCCTATTATTCTAATATTGTTTTGTTTTGTATTGTCCCAAAGTTCCTGTAGACTTTCCTCCTGTTTTTTAATTTTTTTTCCAGAAGCTGTTCTAATTGGGTATTTTTTTCCATCTTGTCTTCCAGCTCGCTGATGCGGTCCTCTGCTTCTTCTAATCTACTCTTGATGCTTTCTATTGAGTTCTTTACAGTAGCAATGTCATTTTTCATTTCTTCTTGGTTTTTCTTCATTTCCTCTTGGTTCTTACTCATATTGTCAAATTTGTCTTCCATTCTTTTTAGCCATCTTATGATCATTACTCTGAATTCTTGATCAGGTAGGTTGCTTGCCTCTATCTCGTTTACTTCCTTTTCTGGTGAAGCCTGCTTTTCTTTCATATGCGGGGTGTTTTTTGGTCTCCCCATGATCTAGGATGTCTGGTTGTGTAGTTCTCTCTCTCCTGCTTTGATTTAAAAGCACAAAATACAACACAACCAGGTACAACACACAAGGCACTGAATAGAAATGTGTTTGCGATATTAATAACCACCAATAAGGGTGGTTGTGTTGACTAGAACCCAGCTAACAAAAACATACAATCAAACAAAAAGCATAGGCAAATCAATCTTATAAAAAAAAGCATACAACTTCAGTATAGTTAACATTCAACATACAACTTCAAAGAGTTAAAGAGAAAGACTGTTTTTTTGTGTGTTTTTTTGTTTTGTTTTTAGGACAACTGCAAGGGAGGTGTGAATGGGTTTGGAGCAGGTAGTTGGAAATTAGATATATACAAGTGGGGTGAAATTTTAGGAGGGGGTAGACAGAAGGAATGGGGAAAATCTAGAGCAGGAAAGGGTTAAGATAAATGGGGTACCAAAGGAAAAGATCGGAAAGAGGGTGAAGGCATAAAGGTAGGGTTGAGATAGAATAAAGCGTTGGAGAAGGAAAGATAGATAAAGACTGTAGAACAGTAATCCTTTTCGCCAAGCAGTGGGGCACTCCAGTGTAGCCAGGTGTTCGCGCCGCCTGGGATCTGCGTTCTGGGGGTCACAGATGCTTGGTGGTCGCTGCGGCTGTGGATATTCAGGCCTCTCTGTATATATGTTCTTTAATAACATTTTTTTTTTAAAGTAGACTAACGCATCTGATCCAAGTATTCTCAAAACATAAGAGTTGACAATCAAGGAAACTGGGTCCCAAGCAGTTAAGGGACTTGCCCCGAAGCCCAGAGCTAGCCGGGGTGCAAGACTCAAACTGGAGCTTTTGTTTCTTGATTCTGATTTGGATGGGATGTCCAGACCACCAGATGCCCATCATGGAGCCTCTGAAGTTTCCAAAAGGAGGGAGTGGAAGTCTCAAGCTGAAACTGTTATAACCTTATTTATTTTTTTAATTTTATATATTTCTATTGATTTCAGAGAGGAAAGGAGAGGGAGAGATAAAAACATCAATGATGAGAGAAAATCATTGATTGGCTGTCTCCTGTACACCCCCTCCTGGGGATCAAGCTCACAACCTGGGCATGTGCCCTTGACTGAATCAAACTGGGGAGCCTTCAATCCACAGGCTGATGCTCTATCCACTGAGCCAAACCAACCAGGGCTGTAACCTAATTTATACAGCCTTTATATGTTCCCTTATCTTCCATGTGAAAGCCCTAGAGACAGACCACCTGCCTTCTTTTAGAAATAATGCACGGCACACTATAAAAATAATATGGTTAACAGAATGAAGGATAAACTATCAAGAGTCCACTGCCTGTTTGCTCCAAAGTGCTATTTGCAAATGGAAACAGAAATTAGCTACGAAGAACATGAAATTGATTTCAATCTGGGATTTTTCAATAGCGTAAAGCTGCCATGGGAACGGACTAGCTGATTTTAAAGCTTAAAAAGCCTTTAAAATATATACATATATCTCAGGTTTTAAAAAAAATACATCATGATGTTAGTTTTAAAACGACATCTAACTAGACACCAGCTTTCTCTTGGTCACACTAGCTTTGTTTTCTAAAAAGAATCTGCTGCAATTAATTTATTTATCCAACTCTGTAGCCAAATGGTTCAAAGTTAGAGACCTCTATTTTTAACTGTTACTATAGCCCACCTCCCATTTAATCTAAAAACAGCCATGCCCTTTGCACCATTTTTAAGCCTGCATAGCTGAGACTCATGCCTGTCCAAATTAAGGATGAGCTTAAATAGCACATCCTCAGGCAAAACCATGGCAACCACTACACAGTAAACCACTCTTGCATCTTGCCTGGTAGTCCTTTAGCATTCTTTAATCACAAGACAGGAAATCTGTTTGGTTTGGTTGTCATTTCAGGAGAGATTTACACTCTAGGATGGTCAACCATCTGCTTTCATTTAGGGAAGAAATGGACTTATGATAGTATAAACTGTACAATTAGGGAGAGACAGGAATAATTTTATTTATTTATCTATGTATTTATTAACTGGTTGCCTTACTTCAGAAAGAGTTCTGTGGTAAGTCCCAGAAACTCCAAATAGAGGAGATGGAGAGAGTGAGAAAAATGATTGGAGTGTGTATAGTATGACCATGTAAACAACTGGTTTGGCAGTCAGGTTAAATAACAAAGATAAAATTGGTTTCTGTCCAGCAACACTGCCCAAGTATCAGTATTAAATTGGGAAACATAAAGGGATTTTAATTTTTCTGGCTTTTTTCAAATTGAAAAGATCTTTATGATTTTTTCTCCTGATTATAAAGTAAATACATGCTCAAGTAGTTAATACATACATTTAAAATTTACCTTTATTGTTAAAAGTATTATATATATTCCTCTTTCCCCCCCCTTTGACCCCGTCAAGCTGGCACTCCCTAACCCCCATGCCCTAGGCGTTCACCACACTGTTGTCTGTTGTCTATGGGTTTTGCATAAATGCATGCAAGTTCTTTGGTTGATCTGTTCTTACTCACCCATCCCCTCTTTCCCTCTGAGATTCTACAGTCTGTTTCATGTTTCTATGTCTCTGGATCTATAATACTTTGTTTATCAGTTTATTTTGGTCTTTAGATTCCACATATGAGTGAGATTATGTGATACTTGTCTTTCTCTGACTAGCTTATTTCACTTAGCATAATACTCTCCAGGTCCCTCCATGTTGTCTCAAAGGGTAAGAGATCCTTCCTTTTTACTGATGTGTAGTATTCCATGGTGTAAATGTACCACAATTTTTTTTCTATCTACTCATCTACTGATAGGCACTTGGGTTGTTTCCAGATCTTAGCTATTGTAAATTGTGCTGCTATGAACATAGGGGTGCATACATTCTTTCTAGTTGGTGTTTCGGGTTTCTTTGAGTATATTCCTAAAAACTGAGTCAAATAACAGCTCCATATTTAATTTTTTGAGGAAATTCCATACTGTTTTCCATAATGGCTGCACCAATTTGCATCCTTACTAGCGGTGTAGTAGGGTTCCCTTTTCTCCACATCCTCGCCAGCACCTCATTGTACTTTTAATTTGCGTGTCTCTGATGATTAGTGACTTTGACATTCTTTCAATGTCTCTTGGTCATCTGTATGTCTACTTTAGAGAAGTGTCTAGTTAGGTCTTTTGCCCATTTTTAAAAAAAATTGGATTGTTGTCTTCCTTTTTAGTTGTATGAGTTCCTTATATATTTGGATATTAACCCCTTATTGGATGTATCATTGGCAAATAATATTCTCCTATATGCTGGGCTCCCTTATCATTTTGTTGATGATTTCTTTTGCTGTGAAGAAGCTTTTTATTTTGAAGTAGTCCAATTTATTTATTTTCTCCTTTGTTTCTCTTGCCCTAGGTTATGTATTGGCAAACATACTGTTAGGAGAGATGTCTGAGATTTTGCTGCCTATGTTTTCTCCTAGGATTTTTATGGTTTCATAACTTACATTTAAGTCTTTTATTCATTTTGAGTTTATTCTTGTGTATGGTGTAGTTGGTGGTCTAGTTTCATTTTTTTTATGTACCTGTCCAATTTCTCTGCACCATTTATTGAAGAGACATTTCCCCATTGTATGCTCTTGCCTCCTTTGCCAAGTAGCTAATCTATGCATTTTAGAAGAGTATAAAATTGGGAAACATAAAGGAATTTTTATTTTTATGACTTTTTCAAATTGAGAATATCTTAGGGAGAGACTTGTGTGCCTTACTAAATGCATATAAATAAAGTGCTGCTCAGCACCATGTTTTGTGATCTGCTTTTCCCATTCAATTCATTGTGAAGACTTTCCATACCAATTAATATAGATTAATCATACACTCTACTGCATAGATGTACCAATAATTTATTTAAAACCCCCCTATTTAAGAACATTAAGAGTATTTCCAGCATTTTGCTATTATGAGAAACACTACAATAAAGATTAGTTTGCATACATATCTTTGTGCAATTGGGCAATCATCCAGACTGCATCCTGGGAAAATTGAGTCAATCTATATAGGATGCCCCAAAAAGTGTACACACACTTTGAATAATTATAAAAGCAGCGTTTATGAAAATACATTTCATCTTCAAAATTGAGCGATCAGCTGTTAAGGTGTATATCTATGTTTTTGGGACACCCTGTGTAGGCTTGTTAGGCATGTGAATAAAGTCTCTCTACACCCTCACCAATATTTGGTTTCTCATCCTTTTTTTATATTTTCCCATGTAATAGACAAGATGTCATCATGTTTTGATAGTAGCATCTCTTCTCCCATCAATTCATAACTCAAAGAAAAGGAAAAATATAATTAAATTCAATGCGATAGTTGAACTTGATGATTTTGAAAGGCTTTCCCAATTTTAACATTCTACAATTCTACAAAATGTCCTTTGTTCATTTCTCTATCAAGCATCTATTATCAGCGAGTTCCCAGAGAAAGAGAAGCTACCCTTGGGCATCTAATGTGAGTAGAAACAACCCTTCGAGGTCATTGCTTTTATACTTATTATATAGAGGGAAAACATGGGGCTCAGAAGAGGTGAAATTCAGCAGAACCAAAGAAGGCTGACCTGACCGGAAAGCTAAGCTATTTCCCCCATACCCCGAGTTTTTCCTCATACCGTGCTGTATCTCTTTGGAGTTCCTGTCCTTCAGGAATACACAGTCTGTTGAGACAAGTGTGAGAATTGCAGGAGACATTATACTCACATTAAATAATTCAAGTCACATCTGCTGATTTCTAAGGTCAGGCCCACATCTTCCCCCACCTCCCCCTACTGACATGCCACTTTGTGCCATTTTCTAGGCATTCAATATGGCGTTTCACATATAGCTGATGCTCAGTAAATACTGACTATGCTCCTCCCTAACTGCTTGACTACCTCGCTGATGGGGTAAAATTTTCTCATTTTGGATAAGATGGTTCGACTACCTATACCATCCAATGGTTGCTTGGTAGCTAGAAAACAACCAACCTCGGACCGGTCTTACCATCCAGCTGGGAATCCCTCCCCTCCCCAGCCTGACCAGGCTTGGTGTCACAAACCCAGAGGAACAGAGTAAGCTCCACTGATGGAAAGACACTCAGCTGCGGGGTGCAAGTGAGGCACTTGTGCTCTTTCAAACTTCTGCTTTTACCTGATGAAATTATTATTATATTGCATACCTGTAAGACTTTTTCTCTAGCCCTTTGACTCTTTTTTGGAGTGTCTTTAGACTTTATCAAGGTTATTATCATACTTATTGTTATTGATCCATCCCAACCATAGGTAACTTGCATTTTCTCTGGTTCAGTGGTTTAAAATAGCACATCTCAACTACTGCTAGTCAACGTAAAGCGTGAGCAATGGCATAGGCCTCCAAAGTTACTGAATTCTAATTAGTTACCATCACTTATAGTCAACAGCTACAACATTACGGCTGATGTGCACTCACAGTGAGGAAGGAACGAGACTTGCAAAGGAATCACATAGTCCATGCGTTTTACATTTCACATATTACAAAAAGCGTTTTAATTTGAATATATGACAAACTGCCATTAAATGGTTTCTGCAGGTGAATTATCCTCAAAAGCAACAGGGAAGACATACACATTTTTGTCATAGACTTCATATAAACCTCACCTAGGGCACAAAGCTCAGCCACATTACTATGCAATGACTAAGTGTTCCATGTGCTTTCATTAAGCTGAGAAAGTGTTTTCTTCTTTTGTTTTTCTTTTACTTTCCTTTGTTTTATTTTCATTGTTTACATTATTACAGATGTCCT
This sequence comes from Pipistrellus kuhlii, assembly GCF_014108245.1. NCBI lineage: Eukaryota > Metazoa > Chordata > Mammalia > Chiroptera > Vespertilionidae > Pipistrellus > Pipistrellus kuhlii. The sequence continues at coordinate 2,016,047 of NW_023425404.1, forward strand.
CATTTCCTCTCCTTCCCTCCCTTTGCCTACCTTCACCTGGCCCTCACCCCCTCTCTCTCTCCCTCTGGCCATCACCACACTGCTGTCTGTGTCTATGGGTTATGCATACACTTTCTTTGGCTAAGAAATGTTGGTTTGGATCAATGCCTGTGGTTTTTCCAGGATCTTGAATATGACAAGCCCTCCATTGTGAGATTAGCCTCTCTATAGGAGAGACAATGGCCATGGGTGAGGATATTTGGGCTATAATGACAGCCCATCACACAAAGGAGAATGGCCCTATTATATTTGGGGTAATGGACTCATGCTCTCTTTTCTACATTACCATCTTCTATCCCCCACCCCCAAACAAATGTGTTTTATTCAACAACAACAACAAAGGGTCTGACAAGAAGCCTCAGAGCTTTTTCTACAGAGCAACATAAAAGCAGGAGATGATGAATGCTAAGTGCGTTGCAGCTTGATTTGCTTTAAAGAGATCACTTCCAAGAAACATTGGGCTCAGAACTTGAGGAATTAGAGGTGCATCCAGACAGCTGAGGTTTATTGGAACACGGCTGGCTTTGTTCTCTTTGATGTCCATTTGTACTGCGTTTGTCGTCAGTAGCTGCTCATGCAGAGGGCAGAGCGGAGATGACACAGAGTCACAGCAGAGAAGTGAGAGGTTCTTTCTGACTAACACAGAGGAGGAGTTCTATTTTTAGTAGCTGTTGCTAGGACTTCCAGAGTGTGGAGTCCAGTCTGTCCCTACAAATGATTTAATGTTTGAGCATCAATATGAATGTACACAACCAGACCCATAACCCACTCTTCCAGTACTCACAGCTAGACTCCACTTCTCTACCTCCCTTGAGAATAGAGCTAATAGGTTGTGAGCAGAGGTGATGTGGGCCACTTCTGGGCCTGGTCTATAAAAATCTCCATGGGTAATCCTCTGCACCCCTCCCCCCTCCCTCAACACCCCATCTACCAGCTGGATGCCCAGGTAACAATGCAGTCATGTTCAAAGAGTAAGCCAGATCCTTTAATGGGTATGAAGCTCAGCTCACCCACACCAATGCCTCTGTCCATTGATTGAAAGCAAATACATTGTAAACTTAGCTTTCTGAAGGAATTGCTTTGACAAAAAAAAAAAAAAAAAAAAAAATTAAAAATTTGATTAAAAACAACACCTCAACCAGTTTGTTAACTAAAACAACCCCTGCATCCAAATCTTCACAACTAGAAAAGAGTTTTCAGAGGCTCTATAACCTCCCTACTAAAGGGACATGCTTGCCAACACTTAGGTCAGGTGTGCCCAAGGGGAACAAAGTTCAGAGTTCCTAATGAGAAAAGGGCCACAGAGAATGACAGCCAGAGGCAGAATCAGGGCCCAATCCAGGAACTTTCCCTGCCCCCAAGGGTGGGAGCCCTCCCAGTACCCAAGGTATTTATGCAACTGATGATTTTTTTGTTCTTATTTCATAAATTTCCAGACTAAGAGGATAAGAACCAATGGACAGTATTGCTTTGGCTTAAGTGGCTAGGTGGTTAGATGGGGCAGACTTGGCAGAAGTAATGCTAGATATTTCCCTTCTCCATTTCTTTCTCCTTGCACACAGGAAAGCTACACGTCCCATGCCCCCATGCTATTCTGTGAGTCTGATGTCTGAGTTCTGGCTATCGAAAGGTAGGAAGAGATTATGTAAACCATCAAAATATTTTAGTGTTATAGATTACCATTTTAAAATAAACTATATTGTTGCATTATTGAGGACACTTGGTTTGGATATTTTAGTTGTCACTGAATTTCAATATAACTGGGTAAATTAGAGAAATACATTTGCTTTATTGGTATGAACACTACTTCTCTCTGGATCGCAGAAAGGGATGAGTTGCTAGAGGTTTGTTCATGCATTTATTAGACACTTACTTTCCTTCCTTGAAATCTATTTAGACAATTTTATTCAATATTCATCATTTCATAAGAAAATACAATACCTTCAGCCACTCAAAAGATTAATTTGTATTCTATTACCAAAATGTTTATTAGCTTGATAAAGATATATAACATTTCTCTTTCCTTTATACCTTATCTTTAGGGAAAATGGCCAAGCAAAGCCCATCAGTACTTATGTGGAAAGATAGAATATGATTTACATACACAGTGGGTCTCATGTATTAAAAACTATACTTCCAAAGCTTTATTAGTCTATCTCCTTTTAGTGGTAGAACACTATCAGACCCTCCTACTGTGCATTCCTTCCTAACTTTGCATTCACTGATGTCATACTGGCAGCTTGAATCCTGGTGGGAGTTTTTAATGTCCTAGAAATTGATAAACACTATAAGTCAGGTCTTTTATTTATTTTGTTGATTGTCTAGACCAGAGGTTGGCAAACTATAGCCTGTGGGCCTGAAATCTGTTTTTGTAAATTAAGTCTCCCTGGAATACAGCCCCATCCATTTATTTACATAAATGTTTATGGCTGCTTTCATGCCCCAACGGGAGAGCTGAGCAGATGCAACAGAAACTGGATGACCTACGAGCCTAAATCTTTACTATGGGTTCCTTTAAGAAAAAGGTTGCAAAGTCCTGGTCTGGATTTAAAAAATGAAGAAATTGTTAATAAGATTAAACTTAAAGAGTGCTGTGTTGATAGCTGTTATACTGTGAATGGCATAAAATATTGAGAAAATATTCTTTCAGTATTCAAAAACTAGTATGCTAGTCAGCAAAGTTTATATCATTGATGAAGTATATATACTTCTTCATCGTTTGTCTCTTTACTCCTGAATATAAATGAAAATATCATCACCCATGTTGGAACTGCATTTGATCATCAGTTGTAATCAAGAGTTCAGCAAAAATCAAGCAAAGCAATCATTGAGAATGAATGGGTCATATGGAATTCACAATAAAGAATATTGCCTGTCACAAAAGGCCATATAATGTTAGATTCCACTGATGTGAAATGTTCAGAATAAGCAGATCCATAGAGATAGAAAGTAGATTGCCTGCAAAAAGCTCTTTGATCCAGTGGTGTTTTGAGTATATTTATAAAGTATTATAACCTAATCTAATTTCAGAACATTTTCAATTTCTTCAGAAGAAACCCCATTCTTATTAGCAGCTGTTCCCCATCCCCACTTCCCACTTCCTCTACCGTAGGCCCATAAAACTGTGGCAATATATACAGAACTGTATAAAGCTAGAATAAAAAAAGAGAATATTATACATTTTGTTATTATTTGTAAAATGGGGTATTGTATCCTTTATAATGTACTGGTACACAAAAGTCATACACATTAAAAGGGAATTAATTAGAGGAAATATTTTAATATTGCTATTTGCCCTTTCTCTATGATAGAAATGTCAGATGAAAGAAAATTAGTAAAATATATATGAAGATCTCCCTCCTGTCAGAGTCTGGGATGTGTGGAGGAACCCAGAGTCAAATCCCTGTCCACCCCATCTGTACCTTGAAATTGCACGAGACCCAGACCCACCCCCTGCCAGGTGGGGCATGCAGCCTCAGGTCCTTCTTCCTCCCTCATCCCCAGCCTGGCACCGGGGCTAGGGCGTGAGGGCACAATGACCATTTGCATATTAGCTCTTTATTATATAGGATAATAAAGGTAAAATGTATAATATTCATACCTTTTTTTGGGGGGAGGGGTAGGGCTAGGAAAGATAACCAGTTCTTAGGTTTTACCCGCACACCACTGGGCAAATCTGGGTGTAAATGCCTAGTGTAGGTAAACCATTTAGCCTCTTTGAGCCTCAGTACCTACATTTGTGCTCTGTGACAGTGAGAAGCTGCTAATATCCATTAGATAAGAAATCAGCAAATTTTTTCTATAGGAAGCCAGATGGTAGATGTCTTTGACTTTGTGGGCTATCTGGTTTCGGTCACAACTGCTCGACTGTCACTGTGGCATAAAAGCAGCCATAGATAATATACAAATAAATAATTATGACTGTGTCCAATACAATTTACCGTATTTTTCAGACCATAAGACGCTCCGGACCATAAGATGCACCAGTTTTTAGAGAAGGGAAATGAAGAAAAAAAGATCCTGAAACAAATAGTGTCCTAAAATATTTTATGTGCATTAAAACCCAACATCACAGTCATAAATACATGTCATCAACCCTGTAAAGTAAACAGCAGCATTTAGAACCATTTTAGAGCCGGGCAAGCACACAGAGACCACACAGAGCCGGGCAAGTAAAAAAACTTTTTTTTAAAGTATATGTGTAGGCTATATTTGGACCATAAGACGCAGGGACTTTTCCCCCCCACTTCTGGGGGAAAAAAAGTGCATCTTATGGTCCGAAAAATACGGTATATAAAAAACAGACAGCTGGCTGAGTTTAGCCCATGAGCTGTAGTTTGCCGAATCCTGCACTAGTTTTTATGTTCCTGAGAGTGGATCCGGCACCTCTCGAGAAAACTCCTATCCTTAGAACTTGGCACACGTGGCAATAAATCAGTGAGCACTTGTTGAATTGTGAATACCGACCAGCAGTGAAAATGAAGAAGCAATGCCACTTCAAGCCACATTGCTGGTCCACACAGACATGACGTTGAACAAAAGACACCAGAGACAAAAGAACACATGGCCTGTGGATCCATTTTTATCAAGTTCAAAGCATGCGAAGCTAGCCTCCCGCTTTCAGTCTTGATTGGATAGCAGATCGAAAGGACCAAGCAGCTAAAGGAAGCAGATCAAATATGTGATTTAGTGATTTGTGACACCAGGCACCAGGCAGCACTGGCCTGTGATCTCCGAGAGAAGGGAACTGAGCAAGGTGAGCCTGGGAACATGCAGTTTATAAATTGCAGTATGGGAAGAAGGAGCCCAAACACAGCCAGTCAGTCTTTCTGAGTGAAGGACAGGGACAGGAATTTGGGAATGCTGATATAGCTGGAATCTGGAGAGGAGGGAAGTAAACAGGAAGCTCCAGAGATTGTAGGGGAAGTCTCCTTGTGCCTTTGGTTGAGTACCAGGCTGCTCACCTGTGAGAGGACACTGCCCTGAGCCAGGAAAGAAACACACCATTTGGCCCAGCTGTTTTACTCGTCAGCTGCCATCAATGTTTGTGCACAGGTTTTCTGTGGACATAGGATTTCCCTTCTCTTATGTATACACCTAGGAGTGGAAATGCGGAGTCAAAAGGTAACTTTGGGGATTCTACAGGGGTAGGTAATAACTGATGATGGGAAGCATCATGTAGAGATAGAAAAAAGAAAAAGTTACATTTTTCTTTTTTCAGTACAGAACTAAACACAAATGAACCAAATGACTGTGTTTTGTTTTAAATCATCCACTGAAAGGACACTGGCAACATGCAGTCAATCCCAGTAGAATGAAGAACTTGAGTGAAGGCTGCTTCGGATGCCCTAATGTGCCTGGCCTGGGAAAGTGTCGAAGCCTTATTTCCTTTTATTTTATTTATTATTTTTTAAAGTATTATTGTTCAGGTTATTACAGATGTTCCTCCCCCCCACCCCCCGGTTCCCACCCCACTCCAGGTCTCCCCCCTCCTCACTGACCTCGTCCATAGGTATAAGCTCTTTGTCTAATCTCTTCCCGCACCCCCCACAACCTCTTACCCCTGAGAATAGTCAGTATGCTCCCTTTCCATGCCCCTGATTCTATTACATTCTGTTCTGTTCATCAGGTTTTTTTTATTCATTTGATTTTTAGGTTCACTTGTTGACTTATTTCCTTTTAAATTGTTTTCTTGGAGTCAAAATACAGACAACCTCCTCCATTTTGTGGCTAATAGTAGATTCATTATTCAAGGGCTAGTGGAGTCCCTAATCCTGAAGAAGGTGACAAGATCAGGTATCTGTCAATTCTGCTCCAGTTGCAGCCTGAGAAAGATGATTGGCAGGCTGGCTGGCTGCTCTCTGGGCTCTCACTCCTGAGGCCTCATCTTTCCATATGGACACTGAACAGGTCTGTGGAATCCATAAGAGCCTTCCGATGAATGTCTTCTTACTCAGAATAATCACATTTCGAATGTGTTACAGGAAAGAGCTGTCACGTTGCATTAGGTTAGCACTGGGGCTCACATGGAAATTGTCAGCTAACTCAATTGCCAAGCCCAATCATTTGCAGGCAGAATTTAGCTCATGTAGAGTTAAGAGAATGAATGATTTAAAAAAAATGTCCTATTTGGGATTGTTGAAGGCAAGCTAGGAACTGGGGTGCATCTAAAGGTTTTCAGGAGCTGTGGGAGCTGACTGCTAGAATGAGAATAGGTACCCAGAGAAATACACCAGAGAAGATACCCCAGAACTGCTTATGATTAATTTAAGTTACATAATGTTCTACAGCTCACAAATCACTTTCATTATAGCCTCTCTTGAGTCTTAGGGCAGTTCTGTAAGATAGGCATTGTTATCTCCATTTATACTAAGGATCCAAAGCACTACCTCATTCAAAGTCACATGGCTGGTTTGTGATAGAATGGGATGAGAAACTGACTTAAGTCCTCTTTGTGCCCCCCTTCCCGCCAATAACATGTGTTCAAGTCCTAACTCTCAGTCCTAACTCTCTGTGACCTTATTTGGAAATAGGATCTGTACCGATGTAATTAGTTAAGACAAGTTATGTTTCAGTAGGATGTCCCCTTAATCCAATAAGACTGTTGTCCTCATAAGAAGAGAGAGAGGCCGCATGAAGAGAGGCAGAGATTGGAGTGATGCATCTATAAGCCCAGGACTGCCAAGGGTTGACAGACATCACCAAGAGCTGGGAGAGAGGTATGGGATAGATTCTCTCTCACAACCTCAGAAAGAACCGATGCTGCTTGGACTTTTAAGCCTCCAGAGCTGTGAGAAATACATTTCTGTTCTTTGAAGCCACACAGTTTGTGGTGCTTTGTTATAGCAGCCCTAGGGCAAGAATCCAGCTCCTAAGGATGATAAAGGATTCCATTTATAGTGCCCTGACTGTGGGCTGGGTACTTTACACTTACTACCCTGAAACATTTAGGGACTTTCAAGGTATATTATTATCAATGACCTTCGAGTGACTTAACTAGGTCAAATAACTAATGAATTGCAGTGCTGGGATACCAGTCACAGGCCGGAATTTAACAGTCCAATGTATCTTTAAGCCATGATGGTGTCTAAAAAGCTTGTGGCAGTGTGAGATGGGACAACTTGCAAATAATTTTGGTCATGACTTGATTCTATGTCTCTTACTGACTCAATTTGCTCTCCACCTTGCTTACTTGCATGCAATTATCATGAACTAGCAGTCCTGCACTTGAATCCATGGGCCAGTAGCTCGCTGCTGCCCTCCAGTAGCTTTTTGCCTGCGGCCCCGTCCTCCTGTAGCTTCTGCTGCTCCCCTGCTCTCCCCCCCCCCCCCCATAGCTTGCTGCCCAACCCCTTCCTGTAGCTCTCCACTGTACCCCCTTGTATCTCACTGTTCCCCCTCTTGCTGATCTGTGATCTGGTTGTTACACAGTTGGTTGTTATGCTTCATGGCGTAATGACCATTTGCATATTACATCTTTATTATATAGGATAGTTGCAAAAACAGTGCCTGACACACAGAAAAAGCTCAGTATTTGTTCAATGAACAGTAATAAAAACTCCTGAACCTGTCAAAGTGTTTCAAAATTTACAAAGTATTTTCACATAAATTCTTATTAGATTGTTTTAAAAATAACTTGAAGGTTGCTTTAAGCATATCCCGGTCTTTTTACCTCTGATTTTTTTTTTTGATTTTTTTTTCATGTTTTCCCCAACCAAATAATAAGTTTCTAGAAAGGTAATCACTATTTTCTTTTCTTTCTCCTTAAATAATACTAGTTCTTCAACGGGTTTCACTAGATGTAGACTTATGGTTTTGAAATAATCACCCGTATAATTCTGAATATAATTATAAAGAATGAATTGGATAGTCCCTACATAAAAAGCAAGAACAGAGCTTTTAATTTTTATATTAGAAATTATAGAAATCATTGCCACTGTGTCCTGAGAGTTGCTGTGAACCGTTTTAAGTTCTTTCCCTCCTTGAAGCAGACTATGAGCGGAGCACTAACACTATCATCCCTTTGCTCTATGGGACTCAAAGGTGGGAAGTGATCAGCCCACCAATCCAGCCCTCCATGCATTGTTGGGGTTCTGGAAGATGAGACAATTCTCCCCAGAGTGGTCACATAGGCTAGGATTGCCTTTCCTGGGTCCATGGAACATGCTATGATGTTTGTCTTTTTTGGTTGATCCATTTTCATGTTGTGGTTGATTTAAATTTTCTCCAATATTAGTTTTCAAGATGTTTTTGTTTTTTCGATAGATCTTCTAGGCAGAAATAGAAAACCTAAATCAACAAGTTCAGATTTTTAGTGATATGGGGAATGTCCAGAAAAAACAATACCACTAAGTAAAAATAATCAGATAAGAATAGATGCAGTGTAATCCCAGTTTTCTGTTTTTCTTTCTGCTACCTACAGATGTGTGACTTTGGGCAAGTCACTTTCCTCTTTGAGTTTCAGCTTCCTTAAAAATGCATCATAATATGTATCTTGCAGGGTTAATGTGAGCATTAGAAGTGATGCATTTGACAGTTTTATAAATTTTGATGAGTTACACCTTGTATTACTTTGCTGGCACTGCCATAACAAAGTCCTACAGACTGGTGGCTTAACCAATTGAAATTTGTTTCCTCACAGTTCTGGAGGCTGGAAGTCCAAGATCAAGGTGTCAGTAGGGTTGTATCTTCTAAGGCCTTTCTCCTTGGCTTGTAGATGGCTGTCTTCTCTTCTCTGTGTCTTCATGTGTTCTTCCCTCTGTGCCTGTGTCCTAATCTCTTCTTACTAGAACACTAGTCATAATGGATTAGGCCCCCTCCTAATGACCTCACATTACCTCCTTCAATGCCCTGTCTCAAAATATAGTCACATTCTGAGGTATTGGAGGTCAACGTATTAACCTGGGAGACATACATCCCGCACAGCCCACGACCCACTCCACTGCTTCTATGCTCTTCTTCCAACCCCTGCAGGAACTAGTTCCCTCTGCTTGGAATGTCCAATTGGTTTCTTTGGAAGATCCAGCCTTCCCTCCTTTCCAAAGTTTAGCTCAAATGTAGGAATCTTTAGGAAGAGTGTTCTGATCCCAGCTATGAGGAATTCATCTTCCTCTCCAGGCCTCTGGCTTCTTTGCTGCATCTGTGCCAGAGCAAGACTGTATGCTATTTACTTCTGCATTCCCCCAAAACCTAGGGCAGGATCTGGCACAGAGTAGGTGTTCCAGAAACAACCTGATGAGCAGCACTGAATGCCAGTTAATTAAGCCGATGTTTTTCGTTTGACTTAGCTGAAAATATTCATTTGACCCGTAGCAGAGAACTCTGAGGGGAATACAGATTATGACCCCAAAGATCCAATAAGACACATAGAATAAATAAGATGATTTATCTTCCTTCCAATGTATTTTATGTTTAAGAAACCTATTCCAGGATATCTTGGAGGCAGTCTAACATTTATGGATGTTAACATGAATGTAAGAGATTTTTCAGATTTATAGATATACTTTGAATTTTAAATCTATACTAGAAAAACTATTCTACTCAGGAAGTCAGGGATAGCATGAAGAGTGATTATTTAAACTGCTTGTGTAGGAGGATAAGCATGCAAAAAGAACTGCTGTGAAATTGTGCAGAGGTTATTTAAACAGTGTTGTGTTTTAGGATGTATGGAGTGTCAACTGAAGGTCGTTGGCACCAATTCAGTGGCAACAGGAATCCCCAGTTTGGCGTGTGCTGAAGAAGGAAACTTTAATCCGTGCAAAGCAGCTCCACTGTGGTACAGCAGGGCTGTGAAACAGCACAGCTGCGAAGCAGCCCTGGGCCCAGCTCCTCTCTGAGGGACAGCTCTGCTGGCTGGCCTTGTGCTGGACATTGGTCTGCTCAGCTGGGCATTGGTCTGCTCAGCTGGGCTTTGGTCTGCTCCATTCTGGGTCAGTCCGCTCTCACTATTGATAACTCCTTTCCTCTTGTCTCCTACATCCTATGACTAAGTACAACAGCTTCTCTCATGTCTGTTGTCTCTGGTCCATTCCCTCTGCCCCCATCTCAGACCACCTCCTTTCACCCAGGCAGCAGCATCTCATGGATTTATGACGATCTAGGTGTGACTGCATGTAACAGAGACCCAAAGTAACAGTGGATTAATACATAAAGTAGAAGCATTTCTCTCTGTCACATGGTCAAACAGGCTGGTCTGGGCTCTTCCTTCCTCTGCAAGGGTTCAAATTCCTTCTATCTTGTTGCTTCAGCATCTTCAGGTGCTGATCTCATCTGTGCGGTCCAAGATGGCTCACCATCAGGCCTGCAGTCCAGGAAGAAGAGAGAGATGGGAAATAAGATGGCATGACCCTTTCCTTTAAAGCAGAACCCAGAAGTTTCACAGTTTAAAGTCAGATCCTCTTGGGCAGGATTAGTCACGTGGCCTTACCACCCTGCACAGAGATGGCTGGGAAATGTAATCTTCACTCTGGGCAGCCTGACGTCCAGTAAAAATTCTATCCCCAGATAAGAAGGGAGAATGGATTTTGGTGGACTGTCTTTAGGCTCTGCCTCTTCTCCTAACAGACTCTTCTGCTTCCAACTTTCACAAATTGCCCCTTTTCTGCAACTCACATCAAAGGCAATCTGGACACACCTCTCGCTGCTCAAAAAGCATTCAGTAAGCTCCTCACTGCCTGAGATAAACTCTTGGTTCTCAACAGTCTTCATGTTCTTCCTGCCCACCTTACTTCCTATTTCTGTCCTCTTTGCACCTTAACAGCGATGAACTCTGTCATTTTTCCATGAATAACATTTTGTTTTATACCTCAGTGCCTTTGCACATGCGGTTTCTTCCTTTAGAGATGTGTTTCCAGCTGAAAGATGTCTATTTGACTTTGAGAACTAAGCTCAGAAGTCACTGCCATTAGGAAATCTTTATTAACCTTCCCCCTCCAGCCCTTCATCAAAAGAATTTGTTGGTTAATCCTTAAACCTCATACCTGTACTTTCCTGTTCCATTTTTTGGCCCTTCCTATATTAAGCAGTCATTTATCTCCTACATTATGAGCATTGTCAGATCACTTTTATAATCTCAGAGTTCAGCACAGTGCTTGCCACAGAGCAGTTCAATAACTGTTTACTGTTGATTGAATGAATGAATGAACAAGTGACAGAATGAATACATCAGTAGCAGTCCTTTCTTAGCACCTTAATATTTTATATGAGGTTTTCTTTGAATAAAAACTATTATTGAGCCCTGACTCTTCGATTACATTTATTTTGTTTGTGTTAGGGTATTAACAGACTGATCTAATTTAATCCTTATAAATAGCTTTGTGGGCATTATTATTATTATTCTCCTCATTTTACAGATGGAAAAGTGAGACATAGAGAATTGAAATAGCTCACCTCATTTCTTTCTTAATTTTATTGACTGTAGGGTAAGTGGAAGGTGAAAGAAAGTTGAGTTTTGCATGGTATGTCATATGCCATGCTGGAAAGTATATTGGAATGGCAGTTACTGGGCTCTTGTTTAATTCTCTAATTGATTCACCTAAGTGACCAGGGACTTTTCCCTATTTGGGATTTAGTTTTTTCATCCTTAATAAGAGGGGTTGACTCAATGATTTCCAAGTTTCCTTCCAGACCTGAGAGTGAGTGATTTTCTTACTTTTCTAATACAGCATGTTAAAATGTAACCCTCCTCCACACCAATATGCTACATTCCCACAGCTGTGATTTTGCTAAAAATGGACAATTTCTAAATGTTAAAGCAGTACATGGTAGAAAATAGTCAGTTTAGATCCAAAAAATCCCCCACCCTGCACAAGGATTAACTCTGAAGTCCTGGATCCCTCTCAGTGGAAAACCTTCCCAGAATGGAGGATGTGAACTGGTCCTGCTTTCACTGGAGCTCTATAAAACATGCATCAAATATCCTTAGCCACCAAATACATTTTGGGTCTGGGAGTATTGCAATTGAAATGTAGCTACAAATGCACCCTGGATTCTTTCTATGACATGAGTCCACAATGTGGGGGAATCTATACAAACCCTCTGTGTGTTGACAAATACTGTGCAGATAATTTTTTTTTCTTTGACAAAAGAAAATATATACTGGAAATCTTGAAGTATATAATATCATCATCCCTCTTCCTCTCCTGGATTCTGAAACAATTCAAGACAAAGTTGTTCAGCAGGTGGAGATAAATATTTAACACCTATGTGGTGTTAAAGGCGATATAGGTGTTAAAGCTGAAGAATGTGGCTTCTAGTTGTGGCCAAGGAAACTTCCTAAAAACTTTCTAAACCCTGGAATCATGCAGACATCTTCCCAGTCCTGTTAGATTAGGATGAATTTTCTTCCCAGGAACTCTATTAATTAAGTATGCCCAGTTTTTTCCTATAAACTCACTCTGACAGACTGCCAGTTCTCCCTAAATCTCTCCTTTCATTCTTCTACAGCAATATAACTCCCACTTTTCAGTGGGTCACAGTGGTTCCCCATCATAAAGACTACATTTCCCAGCCTCCCTTGAATCTGGGTGTAGTCCTGTGACTTAGTTCAATGGGGTGGGGTAAGAAGTGCTGGGGTCAATTTCTGGAAAGGTTAAGGATCTGTGTGTCTCCTCCGAGCTTTCCTTCTCCCTTCTGGGAAGAAAAGGAGCTGGAGTGTCCATTTGGACCATGAAATAGAAACTGAATTTTGAGGATTGCAAACAAACCAGAATGAGCCTGAGGCTTTGGAGATATCATACTAGTCCTGGGTTATTATATTTATTTGAGAGAGAAGATCTTTATCTCATTTAAGCCTCTATTTTTAGGAGTTTCCTGTCACTTAAGGCTGAGTGCAAATCTAACTGATACACTCTCCAGTCATATCAACTATTCCATTTCCTCTCACAATGAATGAGGAAAGGAGTGAGTAAGATGTAGGAAGCAGCTGGGAGTATTACACTAATTAATGTCCCTCCACATGGAAGAGGGTGTGAAGGTGTAGAAAAAAAGAGTTCCTCTCTTGAAAAGCTTGTTAATTCAACAAAAAATGATATGTCACTTGTTAAGTCAAGTACTGCTCTAAGTACTCTATGACTATTTATTTAATCCTCATGAGAATCCTACAAAGTAAATATTAATAATTTTCCCATTTTGCAGATGAGGAAATGGAGCCACAGAGAGGTTGGAGAACTTGCTACAGGTCACATTGCTTAGAAAAAGTTTAATTATAAACTCTCATTCATTACATATTTATTGATATTATTATTGACTAGAGGCCCAATACATGAATTCATGCATGGATGGGGTTCCTTGGCCTGGCCAGCAAGGCAGGGGGGGGGGGGAGGGTAGTCGGGGCTGTTTTGCCTAGGGGCTGGCCAGCCAGGAGTAGTGACCATGGGAGGTTGGCTGGCCATGGGAGGTTGGCTGTGGGAGCACACTGACCACCAGGGGGCAGCTCCTGCATTGAGCATCTACCCCCTGGTGGCCAGTGTGCCTCATAGCAACAGGTTGTAATGTTCGCACAGGCATATATATATATATATATATATATATATATATATATATATTACATAGATTTGCATAGGGCTTGCTTTCATTTATTTAGTTACTTATTAGTAACTTAATCCCGGTGGACTGTATTTTAAAACAAAGGCTAAGATTTTGACAACAATCTTTATCTCCCTTACTTTAAAAAAATCACCACAAACTTAGCACCTTAAAACAACACCATATGTTATCTTACAGATTTTGTGGGTCAGGAGTCTAGGCATAGTGTAGCTGGGTCTCCACTGTGAGACTTATAAGGTGTTAGGAAAACTGTGATCTCATTTTAAAACTTGACTAGGGAAGCTATCTGAGGTTGATGTCTGAATCAGTTGCCTTGAGGCTGTAGAATTCATGAAAGCCGCTTCTTCAAAGTCAGCAAAATGGAGAGAAAGAATCTTTTCTGTTTTGAGTCTCTGACTACTAAATCCTCTTTGAAGTGCTCACCTGATTAGGTCAGGCCATTTCGGTTACTTAAAGTCAACTGTTAAAGACTTTAATTACATCTTCAAAATCCCTCCACCTTTGCCATTAACATAACTTGATCACTGTTGTGATATCCATTCCTTTTTAACTGCTATACAATAGTGCATTAAATGAATTTTTAAATATAGTATATTCTACCACTCTTATGTTGCTGGGAATTTAGGTTGTTTTATTGTTAAGAGTGCTGATACAAAGAGTTGCTTCCCAGTTGTAGGTGGATAAAATTATATTCTGAGAATATACACAGGAGTGAACATAATGAATGTTCAATTTTAGTAGATAATGTCAAACTTTTCCAAATTTACATTTCCATCAGCAACATATAAAAGATCATATGGTTCTCTTCATCGCCAATATTTCTCATAGGTAGATTTTTTTATTTTTGCCCATCAAAGGCATGTAAATTGGTACCCCATTCTGGATTGAATTTGCATTTCCATACTCTCTAATAATGTTCAATGTCTCTTTATACAGTTATTAGCCATGTATTTCCTCTTCTGTGAAATATCTGTTCATATTTTGTCCATTTTTCTATCAAATAGTTTATATTGCTTTAGTATTTATTTGTAGGTATTCTTTATATTCACACACTAAATGAACACTAAAATGAGATACTAGCTTGTTTTAGGATAAAATAAACTTGATAATGATAAACATTCAGCTTTGAATAGAAAGGCAGTATAATGTGGTGATGAAACACACGGTCTTTTGTTCCAAGTTGCCTGGGTCCAAACCTTGACTCTGATATTTAATAAGACTGAGGCCATAGGTGATTTATTTAACCTCTATGCCTCCATTTCCTTCTAAGTTAAATGGTGATAGTTATAGTGTGCACCTCATAGGGATTTTAACGGGTGAAATAAATTAAATATAGGCAACACTGAGAACAGTGCCTAGCACATAATAAGCACTATATTGATATTTGCTCAGAGTTTTATTTGACCTGGATTTCCAAGTGCTTCTGGGTGCTGGATGGCAGTGTCCTGCTAACTAAATTCGAAAGAGTTGTTTTTACAAATCCCCTTAAGTGTATATTCTTTTACTTTGACTCATTTTTAACAAGTCAAAATAAATGATTTTTTTTTTCTTTTGTGCATTACTTTCCCTGAGTAATGAATTAATGGCTAATGGAAAAATATTAACTCAGGCCACTAAATGGTACTAGTGCATATAATAATATAATACAAAGAGTGCACACAGTACTTTATAAAAGATAATATACATACAGCGTATACTTCTGAGTCTAGGCTTTCTTTCAGCTTTAATAGCCTGTGATTCTGTAAGGATGCTGAATAACTTATTCCAGACTGGCTGAAGCTTGACTACAAGGCATGATAGAACTTAAATTGCACTGCTTTGTTGAGTCTGAAATCATATTGGGAGGCAATAGCCATTGTCTAAGTAACATGGGCTGCCAATTATTTGAATAAAGAAAAGTCATACTGTCCTGTATTAACTATCTTCCCCTGCTCCCTTTAATAAAGTTCATTTGTTCCGGTTTGTCCATCTCTTCTTTGTTCTGCAGGGCCTTTCTTATTGCTGAATCCATAGGTGCTTTTATCCACTCCAGACAGACTGAAAGAGTCTGACTCTTTGAGCGAATATATTTTTAGCAACAATTAAAGCTCATGTCTCCTGCCTTTCTGAGTGACTGGCATCCTGCAGCATTCGGAACCACCTGCATTCAGCCTTCAGGGAATGGCCCGCTTTGCTGATGGTTTAGCTATCAAATGGAGGCATAAACACTGCTGGTTGTATGTAAGCTGGAGAAGGGAGCTCATTATGCTAAACAGGAGTATTAATAATGCAAGATGTGCAAACAAAAACACTCTTGCCAATTGCAAGGCGTGATTTCTCCTCTCCCTCTTTCTGCTCCCTTGCTCCTCAGCACCAAGGCATCTGAAGGACATGACTGTAGCAGGAAGTGGGTCTCCTCCAGCAGATACTGGAACCTGAAAAGGAGATGAGATTGACAATGAAATTGGCAATTTCACTAAGAGAAATACCACGTTTGTCTGCCTTGGAGTTGGATTTTCATGCAGAGTTGGAAACTTTAGAAAGGGTAGTTAACTGGAAGGAACTGGTAAGGTCTCCTATAGAGGCTTAAGTCAAAGGTCATGGAAGAGCTTGTCAGAGACAATCTAGGTCATTTCTTTCCAGCTTAGAAGAAGGGAAAAGTTGTCATGTGAGCAGATAAGGGTTGGCTCCATTGGGAGGGCCAAATTATTCTTTCCTGTCCTCAAGTAAGACCACCTGAATAAAGTTGTTCTTAGGAATTCCTGCCAGCTGAACAAACCTAGTTCTATTAGGGTAAGTCCCCAAGTGAATTTTAATATGGTCTTTGTGAAACCAGACAATCAATGGGTCTGAGCTGCCTGTCACTGCGTGAGCCAATTAAGAAGAGACAGAGTTGAATCCTATATGAGCATTTATTCCAATAATGACAGAAGTATGGGAGGGGAGCAGGTCACCCACAAAAATCTGCTCTCTAGCCTAAACTGGTTTGGCTCAGTGGATAGAGCGTCGGCCTGTGGACTGAAGGGTCCCAGGTTTGATTCCGGTCAAGGGCATGTACCTCGATTGCTGGCACATACCTAGTGGGGGTTGTGTATGAGGCAGCTGATCGATGTTTCTGACTTTCTATCCCTCTCCCTTCCTCTCTGTAAAAAAAATCAATGAAATATTTCTTTTTTTAAAAATCTGCCCTCTAACCACCAAAGCCAGCTACTTATATTGGGTAGAAGATCAAAGATTACATGGGGAAGTAGGCAAAAGGGATAAGAATGAGTATGCAAAATGGGCAGTTTAAAGGCAATGTGGGCTGGGCCTTTGAAAAGGGCTGAAGGTTTGCAAAGGGCTGGGGGTTTGCAAAGGGCTGGATGTTTGCAAAGGCCTTGGGGTATGCAAAGGGCTGGCACCTCTGGTTTCTGCAATAAGGTTGTTAATGTTTCCATGATAATAGGCCACTCCCAGATGTGTCTGATTGGCTGAATTTCCAGGTTAGCTGCCAGGTCCTACGTGCACCTCCCAGCCAGGTTGAGCTGTGCTTTCTTTAATCAGAACAAAACAATCACGATTAACAGAGCATGATTAATATTATTATAACTACAGCTGCCCCCCCGCCATATTCTATTTCTGCCCCTAACAGTTGGAAAGTATTCTAGTTATCTACTGTGGTGTAACCAACCATTCCAAAATGTATTGCCTTAAAACAATTTATTATATGTCATAGTTCTGTGGGTTGAAAAGGCTCAGTTTGGCAGCTTTAGCTTGGGATAGCACATGCAGTTGCAGTTAGATAGCTGCTGGGGCTGGAGTCATCAGACTGTAGGATGGTCCATTCATTTACTGACCTGGTGCCTCAGTGCTCTGCATGTGCTGAGCACTCTTCTCTCTCTCTCTCTCTCTCTCTCTCTCTCTCTCTCTCTCTCTCTCTCTCTCTCTCTTTCTCTCTCTCTCTCTCTCTCTCTCTCTCTCTCTCACACACACACACACACACACACACACACTTTCATATATCAGAATCCTGTAAACTTGGGCTTGAGAACTGCTGGTTTGGTTGCTGTAGCATAAAGCATACTGGGCTGACATTTGAAGCTATAATATTTTGGATTTTTTTGAATGACTAATCTTTGATGAGAAGATTAAAAAGAAAGTGCTACATTTTAGATGTTCATAGTAATGGAAAAGAGAGTTTGTGTCAGAAAAGCTGGGGTCTTCAAGGGGTTGAAAAGCTCATAAAACATTCCTAACATCAGAGCCAGAGGTTAAGGTTTGTCACTTTTGGACCTGCTCGCATTTCAGATTTTGGAGGCCCATCTCACCCTTGAACAAGCTCTCTACACGTTCCACATAAGTTTTTATTAGATGTGAATAAAATGAATTTTGTTCTAAATGTGAAGTGATTGGAGGGTTTTGAGTTGGGGAGATACATGATCATGTTTACATTAAACCATATTCCAATTTAGACTATAGGCGTTTAAGAATGAAGCAAGAGACCAATCAAGATGCTTCTGCAATCCGCCAGACTCCCAGCATGGAGAAAGGACAGAGACTAGAGGTGAGTGGCTAGAAAAATGAAGGGGATTTAAAATCATGTCATCGTTGTACTTTAAAAAGCCCAGGGAGGCTTAGATGTTTCAACTGGGAATAGGAGAGATGCCTTCCAATATAAGACTGGCTGTCATGTAAAAAGATGGATTAAAATGATTCTGAGTCCCAAAAGCCAGATCCATGGGTGGAAACTACAGGGTGTGAGATTCGTGCTCAGAATAAGGAAGTGTTTTTTTCAAAGAATTGCAAACATAGAAGGGGCTGCCTGGGGAGTCAGTGAATTCTCAGCCCTTGACTGTGGAGAGCAGGGGCTGGAGGACTGTGGGAAGAGATGTGGAGAGTCTAGGCAGGGGCTGTGGGGCCAGGTGATGCATAGATTCCACTTGGAAATGCACTCATTTTGGAAACTCACAGATGTAGCAAGATTGAGACCTGTGGGTATTTTCATTTGCAGGTAAGCACCACTACAATAAAGGAAATTCATAATTGTGTTACTCATTTTGGAACGTTTTAGAGAATTTCCTAGTGGGGTGTAGCAGCTGCTGACCCATTGAGTAGAGGGGTGTGAGTTTTTCTCCCCACTTCTGGGCCACGTTTCTCAGAATGTTTCTCTCTAATCTTCTTTAGAGAGATGGTACAGGGCAGTGGTCGGCAAACGACGGCTTGTGCGGGCCACATGAGGCTCTTTGGCCCCTGGAGTGTGGCTCTTCCACAAAATACCACAGCCAGGGAGAGTCTATTTTGAAGAAGTGGTACTAGGAGAAGTTTAAAAAAATTTGGCTCTCAAAAGAAATTTCAATTGTTGTACTGTTGATATTTGGCTCTGTTGACCAATGAGTTTGCTGACCACTGGTAGGAAAAGAGTTTAGGCTCTGGATTAGCTAAACCTAGCTTGAAATTCTCAGTCCACACTTGCTAATTGCATGAGTGTAACCAAATTATTTAATGTTTCTGAGCCTCACTTATTCATCTGTTAAGTGAGGATTACATTACCTGTTTTCTATGGTCGTTATAAGAGATAATCTTTACTAAGTTCGCAGCACCTTGTAGGATTTTAATACATAGGAACCATACTCAGAAAAACAAACATCTTCTTGTGCAAGTAAATGGAGCTTCGTACTTATGTGACGAGGAATCACAGTGATCAAAGGGTTAACCCGCAGAAGGAAAAGCTCACTGATTGAATCAATGGAGTCCTAACTCCAGGATAGTATTCATTTTCCCCTCTAATGATGCATCTTTAAAGAAAACCATTTACACGAGTTCTAAAACACTCTGAGAAATGACAGTTCAGAGGCAATGATGTATAATGTTCAGAGCTTTCTCCAGATTGGTGCTGGGAAGCTAGAGGGAGTGATTGAGTCTCTCTGATGAGTATGCTTCTTCCTGTGAATATCAGGAGTGGGGGTGGGGTAATTGGTTTTCAAATAATCATGATTCATAGTTTAGTGGAAAACTGCAAAGCTCCCCATACAAATTGAACAAGCAAGTCAGTTCATTATATTGTAGTTATTGATATTGCAATCTGCTCCCAATGAATGCAATTACAAATCCATTTAGGAAGGAGTGTGATGGGGGGATTTCTTTTGCTTTCATTTACTCTTCAGGTGCCTGAATGACGTTTTTGTACATGAGACCTGCCCCATTTTCACTATCTTTGGGTCCTGTTTATATCTCCTCTGGCACTGGTCACAGTGCCTGGCACACTGATAATTGCTAGTTAATTGTAAATGCCCTTGTTATATGTCTCTGGTGTGCTTTTGCCCACTCAACAAAGGGTTGGTAATAAAGTTACCCTTATGGGTGTAACCACTCTGCATGCCCCAATCCCAGCACTCTGGTTTTCAACTAGTGCCAACCTTGACACGCCTTCATATCTTTTTATGTTGACAATGAATGACCTGTGTGTATAACCTGCTTATCTGTGAAACTTTCTCTGTTTTCTCAATATCCTGAAAGCCCAAAACTGAGAATAGCAGATAAGTTCCCCAATGAAAGAGAGCTGCCAGACATTCCTTTATGACTTCCTAAGATAATCTGTTGATCCTGTCTCTCTCACCATTTACCCTTCAACGATCTTGTATTAAGTGAAGATGGGACTTTTGAAGGGAGCTCACCCAATAGTTTAGTTTAGGGGACTTTAGGCCTCGTGGGGAGTGCTGTGGCATTCTCATCTCCAGGTTCCAAGAAAACTGTCATAGAGTTTTGAGGTGGATGCTTCAGGAAAGGGAAGCTGACATTTCACTACCTGGCTGGAAGCTGGCTGAGCTGAGAATGATGGCAAGCATTCCAGCTCTGCCACCAGGGGGCAGGAGAGAGCTCTTGGAGGACTTGATTCCTGGATGCTGGCCTTTAGGAGGCTTTCTGAATGAATATGGAAGTGGAGCTTAATTACAACCTGGAGAATTCTAGAGATACGAGGGTAAATGGCACAGCCTGCAATGGTTGGGAGGAGGAAAAGGAGGAGAGAGACAACATTTAGTCTATATTTTCCTTGACACAGGTGATCAGGCTTAATCCATTGTCTTAGTCAGCTTGGGCTGCTGTGCCATAAACTGGGTGGTCTAAACAATAGAAATATATTTCCCATAGTTCTGGAGGCTAAAATCAGGGTGCCACCAAGGTCAGGTTCTGGTGAGGTCTCCCTTTCAGGCTTGCAAAGGGCCACCTTCTCGCCATGTCCTCCCACGGCAGAGACCAGAGAGACGAAGCAAGCTCTCTCCTGTTTTTTTTTTCTTCTTATAATCTCACTAGTGGCCCGGTGCACAAAATTCATGCACAGGGGGGTGGAAGTGGAGGGGAGAGTGTCCCTTAGCCTGGTTTGCAGCCTCTCTAATCTGGGACCCTTGGGGGATGTCCAACTGCTGATTTAGGTCTGATCCCTCAGGACATCCCTCTTGCAATCTGGGACTGCTGGCTTTTAACTGCTAACCTGCCTGCTTGCCTGATTGCCCCTAACTTTCCCCACTTCTGGCCTGTTCAACTCCAACCCGCCCCCCCCCCTCCGCCCCCGCTGGCCTACTTGCCCCCAACTGCCCTCCCCTGCTGGCCTGATAAACCCTAACCACCTCTGCCTCCACCATGCCACGATGGCTTTGTCTGGAAGGATGTCTGGAAGGTCTCCTGGTCTAATTAGCATATTACCCTTTTATTAGTATAGATCATTCAGGCTATAGTTTCTTGACCTAATTACTTCCCATAGGCCCCATCTACAGATACCATCACATAGAAGATTAGGGTTTCAACATTTGAATTTTTCTCAAACACAAACATGCATTCCATCACAGCCTTTCAAAGGAATCTTCTCAAGAGGGTAGCATATATGCTGAGGGAGACTCAATTGGAGGAGGTCCCATAAAGGGAAGGAGCTCAGAGATGGTTCAAAGAGAACAGATTACTTCCTCCAAGAACTGAGCAGTAGAATGGTTCCCATGACTGAAGAGTCTACACATGTGTGTCCCACAAAAGGCAGCTTTTGAATGAAGGCAACACAAAAGTGGCTACTTGGTATCAGTTAAGGAAGAAACATACCAGTGGCCCTTTCTCTAATCTATCTTTTCCAAGCTTGTCCCTGAAAGAGCAAGAAGAAGTGAAATAAGATAGAGGAAATGTCATATTTAATTCTTACTGTAAGTCCTAAAGCCAAGGTTAGGCCTGACTGGGAAAGGTGTGGGCAATGGAGGTGGGTATTGGGAAAAAGGGGGAGGGAAGGAGCTTGGAATTAAATATGAGGTTTACATTTTGTTTTGTTGGGTGGGACTTTACAGTATCTGAAAATGAGTCTTTGTAATTGTAAGGAGATTGATCATGAAACCAGAGATTGGAAGGTCACAGGATCTGCCTGAAATGTCATCAAAGAGAAAGGCAGATTTATCAGGACATGCTAGAGGTAGTGAAAGAAAAAGAAAAATGTTTCTGTTTGTCTCATTGCTGAGTTCTGATTATTTATTAAACTGCTTACTCATGTCATGCAGGCATTCATACGTGAGATGGAGGACAGGACTTACACTACACAAAGCGGACTGCTTCTCCAAGCTAATCCTCATTAAGTGTGCTTTTCTTTCCCAAATTGCCCCCAATTCTACAGATCTAGTGGTCCGGCTCTCCCTCATGGTTCTCACTCTCTTTTCTCTGGCTGCAAACTTGCATACCCCTTCCTGAGGCACTTTAATGATTCATTCCTATATGTGAAGGGCATGCCATCGAGGTTGCTATGCATGGAAAGCAGAAGACATTATTGCACTCTCACCCTCGACTTTCTTTTTCTAAGAAAAAAGACTGTAGTTAGGTTTACAGGTTGATCTTAACCTAATAGAACACACTTTCCTTTAGTTGAAATTAAGCAGGTATTGTGCTCAGAAAGAAAATCACAGACAATTTCTTAAGGTAATCCTGGATTCTCATTGAAAAGTCCAGTGGGGTACCTTGGTTTTAGACATGAAAGGCTCACAGTGACATCTGGTATGTGCTTTTTATACCCTCTTTCCAGCCTTCTAGCAAATTTTATATTTTGGGACATTGTCTCCACCTAGTTGAAAATTGCTGAGCTGTATAACATTATTTTCCAGATGGTTTTATAAAATGATTTTGAGTTCTCATTTGCTTTTAGTAGGTGAGATCATTTGGAAAAGAAAATTCAAAAGAGCAGTATTAACTGACAAAAATGACAGCAAGGGGCCTTTCTGTGGAAATCATAACAGGATCATACATGATTAGTGGAGGTAAAAGAAGCCTTTGATCTGATATCTCCATGGCAGAGCTGTGGCACAGAATAAGTAACAGCCTTTGTGACAGCCTTGGACAGTCTCTGCTCCCACTATGGTGTCCTTGGGTACAATCTTTGAAGGTAGGGATTTTAATCCACTAGTGATCCTATTGATTATATTTCCAAAAATTATTTCCAACCAGTTCCCTTCTCTTCATCTCCATTGTCAACACTTTAGTCTGGACATCTAAGTGGTCTCTTTGTTTCTAATTTGCCTTTCTTTCACCCATTCGCCACACAGGGATGAGATCGTAAAAACAAATGGGTAAAGATGGTGAATGGAAACCAACTCACAGAACTTCTCTTCTCTAATACCTAGTAAAGGAGAACAGGAGAGTACAAACCAGCAAAGAATATATCAACAAACTGATTGAAAAGACTTAAAACAATTCTCTTTTTCTGTTTGTATCTTTCCATATTTGAGAGTATTGGGGAGAATGTCCAGATGTTTGTGGCTCACCAAAGTGGCTCTTGGGGTTTGCCTGGTGAGTTAGGAGCAGGTTGGGCTACAGTTCTATCTTCCTGTTTACACTACAATCTCCTCTCTCCTTTTTGGCAGATAAAAATGTTTTGTTTGCAGTAGCCATGACATGTGCCTTGTAATCTTGAGCTTCTGGCCATGGTCTCTGTCCATCAGGGTAGTCTGATTTCTTACATGCAGACCTAGAGTTTCAAGGATGAGTAGTTATGGAAATAGGAAAATGGAAGCTACCTGGACCAGGAAACTGGCACAACATCACTTCTTCCATATTTTATTAGGAACTCACAAAGCCAACCCAGATTTAAGGAGAGTCACCATGGACCACCACCTAAGCCCACTCACAGAGTGATGCAGGTGATGTCTAAATGCATGCTCTGAGAGGGAATACTGGCTCTGCTTTTGAAAAGACATACTCTTGCCCTAGCCAGTTTGGCTCAGTGGATAGAGTGTCAGCCTCCTGACTGGGAAGTCCTGGGTTTGATTCCAGCCAAGGGCACATGCCCTGGTTGTGGGCTTGATCCTCACTAGAGGGCATTCAGGAGGCAGCCAATCAATGATTCTCTCTCTCTCTCTCTCTCTCTCTCTCTCTCTCTCTCTCTCTCTCCTCCTCTCTGAAATCAATAAAGAAATATATTTAAAAAAGAAAAGAAAAGACATATTCTTTAAATCTGTTGTTTTGACTCCTGATGGCTTTTACCATTCAATGTAGAGGTCACTTATCTATAAATCACAATAATAAAATCTGAGGTCTTTGTGTGCCCTCTAGAGAAGCCAATTCTTGGAATGATTTATTAAGACATTACTTTTAGAAGCGCCTTAAATCTTCATGTTCAGAGCTCAGTAATAGATGGGTCATTTTTGTTCAACCTCATCTCAACCACTTTGGAACTTAAAAGTTTGGATCCACATGGAAGGGCACTGGCCAGGTGAATAATTCTATCAAACTAAAATACACTGATTAATCATTGATTTGAATCTTAATACTTCCACACAGCAGTGGAGTTGTATTGTGCAAGATTTTAACCTATCTAATCTCCAATTCCCTTTTCTGTGAAGTGAGGATACTGACAATACTTTCTTTTTAGGGTTGTTATATGAATTAAATAAAATAAGGTGAGGTTCTTATCTCAGTTTCTGGCAAACAACTTGGAAAACATTAGCTATTATAATGATCAGAAATAAAATGGGAGAGGGAGAATCTGTCAAATTCCGTTTGTTAACTCAAAAGCTGGTAGAATGACTATATACTTGGTATAATTATAGATAATAAAACTGTTTTGGGAGAGTAGATAACCTTAACTTGGAAGACTTCAGTGAATTATTTTGTTGTATAGTAACATTGAACATAAGAAAAGGTCAAATTTTAATTTTCTAAGGACGATTCGAATACTGGCATAAATTACTTAGTATAACTTTTCTAAGGGTAGACTATTACAAGAATTTATTAAACATAAATATAAACAAGCACCCATTAGAAAATAGTTACTTTTATAGATCTAGGATGTGCATTTTTCTCCAGACATTTCAACTCACAGTGGAATGTCTCCCTCCCACGTTCTACGGTTGAAACTAACCCCCTGCATCTGTTTTGGCATAAGTAGAATCCCAGGCCTTCTTCTTGCTATTTTGGATTGTGACTCACGTCTTCTTGTTCCTTAAAATTAGAGTCTCAGTGTTAGATTTACTGCAAACTTTGCTTATTTGGGCTGAGTGGTCATCTCCTCTCAGTTCCTGTGAAGAAACATGTATTATTAGCCTGAAAGGTATAAACCCTCCAGACATGCAATTTCATCTAGAGAAATTCCGGCGATGATGAGAAGTCTGGGGTCTGGTGGGAAGAGGAAAGGGCAAGCTCTCCAGAGTCAGCTAGATCTGGTTTCTGACCTTGTTCAGACTGTGGGGTCATGGGTAAGTCCCTTTCCTTCTCTGAATCAATTTCTTCACTTGAAAAATGAGAAGACACTACATGACTACAGACGTGTGAAGCCCTCAAAAGACTCCCCAGTTTGTAATGCAAGCTCAGTATATATTGTCTCTGATTCTTAGGATTATAATTACCCTCTTGGTTATTGTGATCTGATAAGGCCATTGAGAGAACATGGTGCTACAATAATGCATGCAAAGCAACTAGCACTTACTAGCTCCAGAGCCCATGGAAAGTCTATGGTTTCTCACATCTTCCCTCACTCTGCAGCTGGCCACAGTATTTGATGGATCAGTAGGCAGGACAGGCAGTGGAGGCAGCAAGATTAGATGCCTGAGATCTTTGTGTGAAAAGAATGGTGTCCCTGAGAAGGGAAAAGGTGCTAAAGTACCAGCTTCAGGCTGAATTCGCCAGTAGGCACAGAAGTAGTGTCTAGGGTACTGGACACATTTAGGGGTCCACAAAACCATTTAATTTCTTTTGAAATAAGAACAAAAATTGGTTCTAATCATAATAAACCTATAATAATGAATCCATTCTGAATCATATTCACCTTTATACCCACACTGCCATAAGGTTTAATTTTTAAAAATTTTTTTTAAAGTTTCTTTAAAAAAAAAATATATTTTATTGATTTTTTACAGAGAGGAAGGGAGAGAGATAGAGAGCTAGAAACGTCGATGAGAGAGAAACATTGACCAGCTGCCTCTTGCACACCCCCTACTGGGGATGTGCCTGCAACCAATGTACATGCCCTTGCCTGGAATCGAACCTGGGACCTTACAGTCTGCACACCAACACTCTACCACTGAGACAAACTGGCTTCAGCTTTTTAAAAATTTTTAATTTTTTTACTGAGACAGTTTTTATTTAGAAGTCATTTTGTTCATCATGGATTTTTTGCATTAATTTTGTTTTTTAAATAATAAGGTTTAATTTTTAATATTATTTAAAGGCGGCTCCACAGGCAAAAGTGCCCACACCCAAGGAAGTCATAATGCAGCCCCAAGCAACTTTGCTGACTTTATAACCTAGTGTTGCCTCTGACATTCATTTGTGGTGAATTAGGTCATCTCCTTTCTTCTCTCAGCCTCTGGCTCTCCTACTATTCCTGGGTTGGCCTGGTGGGAGGCAACCATAACCTCTAATATTAAGGGGATTGTGGTCCAGAAAGTCTTATCAGAGGCTCCTGACAAGGCCAAAGGTAAAATTATTTTTCAACAAATAATTATTTATTTACAAAGTTTCTCCAAAAATGTGTATACCTAATATCTGTAGATTCTACCACATTTTGAAAATGAAATGCATTTTAATGAACACTGCCTTTATAGTTATTTGAATAGTGTATACATTTTGGGGGGACACCCTGTTATTGGTTCAGCATTTGAGGATGGCTATTTGGACCCAGCAAAACTGCCAACACAGCATAGCATCTGGAAATAAGAAGTGCTGGCTGTATAGTGAAGCAATTAGCAACTACCATAAATGACTGGGTGGATGAAGTAGCTGGGAAAATAAAAGGGGGCTCTGAGTAAGGATTCCTTCCCTCCCAAGGCCACTAAGAGGAGCAAAGAAAGCTTATCAGAAAACATTTGAGTTTGCAGACTCCTTTCCCAACAACACAGTCTTTGTTCTACAGCAGTGGTTGCCAACCTTTCTAATGCCATGACCCTTTAAAACAGTTCCTCATGTTGTGGTGACCCCCAACCATAAAATTATTCTTGTTGCTACTTCATAACTGTAATTTTGCTACTGTTATGAATCATAATGTAACTTTCTGTATTTTCTGATGGTCTTAGGGGACCATGCTAGCGGTTCTCAACCTGTGGGTCGCGACCCACACAGTTGAGAACCACTGCTGTAGAGCCTATGGTTGGAGGTCACCACAACATGAGGAACTGTATTAAAGGATCACAGCATTAGAAAGATTGAGAACCATTGTTCTATAGAAAGTAGAGGTCTAATTTACTGCAGAGCTACAAAAATCTCAGCATTTTAAAGGAGGTGAAGTTCCTCTGAAGCCCTCGATCTGTAGGAGGTGATGATGGGAGTTGCAGGCAGAGATGAAAATAAGGACTTTGTGTCCCCTGGTTTTCCTTTTGGAAACCACGTGCAACCAACACACAATAAGGCCCCAGTGTGCAGGAGATGGAACTAAAAGCATTCATGTCCCCACCCTACTCTACTAGAACAAATGCTCTATTTAATCAGATTCTGCAGGCAGAGTTTATCACATTAAGTCATTAGTCCATTCATAGAGTCCTCTCAAGTTCTTTGGAAGCTCCAGATGCTGTGATGTAAATGTGAATGAAACGTCATCATTGCTGTCTGCTTTGCTGACACCTTTCTTCATAGCCATTTACTGGTTTAGTGTTTCTGCCTCCCACCTCCCCCTGCCCCAATAAGGTTGTAATCTCCCCGAGAGCAGGGACTTTGCTCTTTTGTTTTCTGCTCAGAACTTGGTGCTCATAATGACATTGCTAGATAAATATTTGTTGCATGAGTTTGCTGAATGAATGAGATTATTTTACAGTAATTCTTAATTCTGAACAAACAGCTAAAATGGTCCATGAGATCCATTCAAAGCAGTTTTTATTACGATTTCCCAAGAATTTGATTCTTGAAAGCACATTAACATGGGAACATTAACATGGGAACACCAACACTTTTCTTTAATAAAAACTTGATATAAATATATAACAGGGCACTACCATGCTCTATCTAAACCTTTTACAAGTTATTCATTGGTTGAGGAATCTGAACTTCACTTGAACTAGCAACTGTCTTTAGTAACTTCTAAATATAGCATTTGCCAGCTCAATAGTGCAGCTCATTTTTTTTAAAAATAGTATTTCCTTCAAATAAGACTAGATCTCTTCTTAAAAAATATTAACCTGTTTGCAATAATCTCTGCACATGTTTAAAGCCTATTGGCCTGTATTCACATTTAAAAAGAAAATAGACTTGGGTTCTGGACCAATTCAAACAATGTTCCCGGAATGAGCCGAATGGCTTTGTAAAATAATCTGATAGATGGAGTTCAGCCTCAAGAACAACAGGTATAGGAAATTACTATGGGATGATTGCTTCTTGATGTCTGGAATTCCACAAAGTAATTCTTTTGAGTTCCAACAGCATCTCAATCTTTTGAGTTTTGCCCTATAGATTTAGGAGAACTAAAATACTCTAAGCCATTATTTTCTAGCCATAAGCTTAGAAGAACCAGGCAAAATTATGAAATAAGAAGATGTATGATAATAGGGGACCATGAACTATGGATGCCTGCACCATCCAATTTCTAGCTAATAGCAACGTTAGACCTTTTATTTAGCAGGATGACCATCTAGCTGGGGGTGAGGGTGGGATAGGGAAGCTTGAAGCTAAGCTTGCATAGCAATTTATATAAAATGAACAAAACCTCCATAGTTCAGAAGGAGTGAGGACAAAGTACTGAAGGAAATTGTATAAGAGGAATAACTAAAGTTCTCCTAAGCTCTGTCTTTGGGCTATACTTGGCTTAGGAGTATACTCAGGTCCATTGTTGCCCTGTGGGAACTGGGTCTGATATTGTCAGAGCAGTTGCATTTTCTAAAGAAGCTGACAATCCCAATTTTTAAGGGAAATATTCTGGTGGTGGGGGTGATGGGTTAGATCTTGTAGTTGGAAAAGGCCTGTTTGATAAAGTGGCACCTGAGTACAGTCTTGAAGACAGTGAGAGAGTGAGCACAAGATAGCAGGAGGTAGAGTCTTCCAGGAAGAGGAAACAAGTGCATAGCTCTGAGTAGAAGTGTGTCTGAGAGTCCACAAGCAGTCATTGTGTCTGGAAGAATGAATGGAGACAAGAGCAGAGTGGAAGCAAGAGGGACGAGGTACAGAAATGAAGCTGGGTCTAGTAAGGGCTTTGATGAGACTCTAATGGGAGTAGAGCCACTGGAGAGCTTTGACCACAAGAGCAGCATAAGCCAACCTGGGTTTTAAAGATCTTATTCTGGCTCATGCTATAGGGAGAATAGTTTATAAAGGGGTAATAGCGGAAGCAGAGGAAAAATTAGAAGGCATATTGGTTTGGATGAAGTTCAGCAGTGACAAGATTAGCCAAGTAAGAGTGACTTTAAATAGAAATTGGTTTCTCTCTCACTCATAAATTTAGGAGTCTGAATATAGAGGTATAAGACAGTTCTATTGATCAAGTTCTCAGAGATTCAAAAACTCCAACTCAGTTCTGAGGGATCACTCAAGGCATAAATACAGATAGTGAAGAGTAAACATAAGGGAGCCTCTCTGTGGGATAAGAAATCATGTGTGGATGGAAATAAGATGAAAAGATAAAGAGGAAGCTACAAACTGTAACTTGCAACTGTCGCTTAAGGAAAGTGCCCAGAAGTTTCATAGACATTTCTATTTATAACCCCTTGGTTACACCAAACTGGAAGAAATGTTAGAAAATCTACATTCTGGAAGACCAGATACCCAGTTCAATTTCTATTAGTATAGAAGGAGGGGATATAGATATTGGGAGGTAATGATAAGTTTTGACTCCAGGATGATTTTGAAGTAATCTGGATAAGAGATGATGGTGATGGAGGTGGTGAGAAGCTGTTGGATTCAGAATACAGTTTGAGAAGTGGCAAGAGGAAATGCTGAAACAATGATTGTCGGGTGTTAGGGAAAGAGACTAGTCAAGGATGATGATGGATTTGGCTAAAACAACTGAAAAAATGGAGCTACTTTGATTGAGAAGGCTTAAGAGTAATAATAATAAGTTTAATTTGGGGAAAGTTAATTTTGATACCCAAGTATAGATGGCAGTGAATACGGTGTTAAAAGCTCTGAGACATCAAAATCACTTAGAGAATGTGTGTGTATATATCTGAAAGAATAAACTAAAGATACTGAGGCACTCTAACATTTAGAAATTGGGTAGATAGAGGAGTGACCAGTAAGAAAGTCAATCAAGGGAGGGATCAGGGTCCCTGGAAGCCAAGAGAAAAGTATTTCAAAAAGAATGATATATTGTATCAGATTCTGGATGAGTAAGATGAAGATTAATAATTGGCTATTGGGTTTGGCAACGTGAAGCTCATTGGTGATCTTGATATGAGATGTTTCAATGAAATGGTGAGGGAGAAAACCTTCTTGAAGTGGATTCAAGAGGAAATAAAATTAGATAAAGGAAGAGAGTAAATATAGACAGTATTCCCCCCCTTAGGAATAGACCTATGTTAGCAAAGAAATGAGGTATTAGTTAAAGGAAAGGATGGAGTCAAGTTGTTTGTGTCTTAAGATGAGATGTATTGTAGCATGTTCTATGTGTTGATGGAAAGAATTCAGTGTGAAGGAAATTTTGATGATGCAGGAGGGGAAGAAGAGAATTGGAGTAAGATCCTTCAGAGGATGAGAGGGGAATGGTGCCCAGTGAGCATATGGACGTTTTGGCTTTAGAAAGGAGCATAGACAATTCACCCAGGAGGGAAGGCACATTATATGGGAACAGATGCAGGTAGGCAGTAGAGGCGGTGGTGGGAGTTAATGTAAATTCCCCCCTGATTGCTTCTGTTTTCTTATTGAATTTAAATTCACACTCATCAGTTGGGAATGAGGAGGAAGGAGAAAGAAATAGATATTTGTGGTGATAAAATAAAATGTGAAATAACTAAGAAATTAGATGAGTGTGTGAATTATGGATATATAATTTCTAGACCATACTTTGGACCTATTTTATGTCAGCAGTCATGAATTTAAAGTTTGTGAGTGAAAGTAGGTTGAGAATTGGATGGCAGAAGAGTTGGAGATGGAGACACAAAGATATAGAGTTAGAGGTAGATAGAGAGAGAGAGAAAGAGATAGAGAGATAAGAGGGTGAAGGGATAGAAGAGATTAACAGTGCATTTATTTAAGGGTGTCATAAGTGACCATGCAATGACATAGTGCAATGAACTCTGATTTGGTCATAAAGGTTTGTGATGATGGTGAGAGAGTATGTTATGTATTCAATGGGTCAACTATAGTCTTTCTTGAAAACTTAGCAAATTGTGCAAAATAGGCATTGCTACTTTTTAATATGATGTATTAGAGTATGCTAAGATGCAATGAAAATAAAATCCAAGTTTCAGTGGTTTAAAACACAATAGCTAAGATAATAGGGTTCAAGTTGATGACAACACTCTTCCACACAGTCATTTAAGAACACAGGTTGAAGATGGCTTTGCCAACTCCAATGTGACATTGGGAGGTCTTGCAAAACCTTGTCACATTAGTCAGCCAGCAGTGGAAAAAGGGCCTAGTGGGACTGCTTAGAAGTGGCATATATCACTTCAATTCTATTTCACTAAAAGAGAACTTAGTCATTACTCTGCAGAAAGAGATGATAAATGTCTAGCTGTGTGCCTGGGAAGAAGGAGAAAATGGCTTTTGGTAGACAGCTGGCAATTTCTATCATGATTAGCCACTTTGGCCAGCACCATCAGCCCTTACATTAAACATATTCACATACTCCTTAAAGGAGAAAACCCAAAATGTCATTCAATTGTTGCATCAAACTCAAAGACTAGGATCTCCAGGAGGTGCTCAGACCCCTCCGTCAGGTCCAGATATAGTTCTGGAAGGTTCCAGCAGCCTTTGAACTAAAAAACAAGTTACCTGTGCTCCATCTGCCCATGCAGTATACAAACATGGACAGGATAACCACAATAAAAAGTCTCAAAGGTGTTCCTGCTCCATAGCGATTATGGAATTCTTTTGGGGAGGTACTGTGAAGACTCCCAACCCCTAGAAGAAAATGTGTTAATAGACTCTGGGTCTGTCCTCTTTAACGAATTCTTTTACATGTTCTTGGTGGCCCCAATAGGCTCTCCCACCTGGAGAATATCCTTGTCCATTACCCCATGATTGCAGAGTATGTTATAAGGAGTTGTATCCCTTTCATAGCCCACTTTCTTCTGGTGCATGAGGGTAATCTGACAGACACAGGCTTGTGGTTTCTGAGCAAAATAGTTTGCTCAAAAACTTGACAGGTTTCTGATCTTCTTGTTTCCAGCCAGTTTCATGTAGTTGCAAATAAGTCCCCATTTTTTTTTTCTAGACTTCTCCTAAGTCTGCTTTTCTTGCTCAGCCCATTCACCTTGCCTTCCTGGAATCTACATTGACATCTCCAAAAACAGACGTGGGCGGCAAGACCACATCCTGGGCAATATCTTTGCCACTGAGACATGTCTTTGTTTTTTTAATTTTTTATTTTTGACCTACAAATCATATCGTCTAGCATTTGAGGTACAGAACCATCAGTTTTTCCAGCCCTGTGTAGCCCTAAATTTAAAAGTATTTTTATTTAGTTCTATTTCAACTAGTAAAATATTTAATTCTTGCCTGAGTTCATCAATTTCTTGTAATATTTTGCTAAAATTAGTAAATAGCTGCCAACATACACTAATATTTTTTTCTCTTTTTAGCTCCTTTCCCCAGAGCTACAGATATAATAGGTTCTTGGATTGCTTTCCAATTTATCATATATGATAATTATATGAGATGATAAGTGTACCAGTTCTAGTTTTCTAGCCTTTGATATCCATTTTCTTCCTTCTTGCAGTGTGAATGCTAAGCTAAATATCATACATTTAGGTGTTTGTTATGACATGCACTTTTAGATATTAATTTTCAGATAGAATAGGAAAAATGACAAATAAATAGATCCTTAAAATTCAGTGGCTAAAATTTTTTTAGTTCAGCAGCAGTGACATAGTTTCTTAGGGGTTCAGGTGTGATAATGAAACTGCCGTTTTTTCACACATAGCTGCCAAGGTTCCCTTTTGGTCACCTGCACCATCAATTAGAAAGAAGAAAGGGCATGAAGGAGCCTTGGTGGGAGATTGTAATGAACTTGGCTTGGAGTGGAACATGCTATTTCTGTTCACATTCCAATGGTGAGAACATAATTGCATGAAACTGTAAGGGAAATGGAGACACAAATTCTAGCCATGGTCCAGGAAGAAGGAAATAATGGACTTTGGTGGCTAGTTTGTGATTTCTAAGAACAAATAAAAGGGCAAATTATTCCTATAGGAAGACTTAACATTTTTGAGGTGTCCTTGCATGGGGAGAATGAGAGGATGTTATAAAATCTATAGCAGAATCTGAGGGCTAAATAGAGGACTTTTTGAGAAATCAATGACTAACATTGGTTATAACAAGTGTCTAATCAAAATAAAAGTTTATTCAGTTTCATCTGATTTGAAGCAATGGGAATAGATGGGGAGACATGTCTTTGGAAGGTTGTTGGTTTTTTCATTTCTAGAAGCTGGGATTTACATTGTTTTAAGAAAACCCCAAGATAGGATTTGATTTTTTTAAAAAATCATAAGGGGAAGCTATTTTAAAGGGGAAAACAGTGTACCATACATCCCAACTTACATTTTAGAATGAAGTGGCAACACTTTCTTTATGCCATGAATTAAGGTTTGCCTTCACCTGTGTATGCTTTTGAAGAGGAAATAAATGATTTTTTTCCTAACTACATACCTGACTTAGAAGGTGGCATCCCCAATATAGTGTTATTAAATATTGAACATCTCAGACTATGAGAAATACATGAACAGTCATTGTGATTCCTTTTCTTCTCCTAAGTCAGATTACACATTAGTGGAGCTAAGTATTTTCCTTCGAGGAAATGGATGTTCCCACTGCCATTCATACTGGGGCAGAGATGAATAAATAGGTTTTATTCTGGCAATAGACTTATTTGTTCTCAGACCTCCTCCTTTACAAATGTGAAAGGGTAGGAATATGAAATGTTAAAGAGTATTAGCTATTTAACTATGTCATTTGAACTAGGTTTTCTCTCCTGGAACCCAGCAGGAGTTAGGAAATCAAAGTTTAGATTTTGGCTGTGATTCTTCCAAAGTAACCAGTTTTAGTAACACTTAGATTTTGAATGGTAGTACTATTATCCCCTAAGCACCCAATAAAGGTTCCCCCCCCCAAACCTTTTCATTGCAAAATAAAACACAGATATAGAAAACTCTATGCTATGAAGTTACACTTGAATGAATCATGAAAAGGCAAGTAGTTTTGTAACCAAAACCAAGTCAAGAATTAGAACTTTGCCAGCTACCTCAAAAGCCCCCCATTTTTTAGTATTGACTATATACCAGAATTGACTAGCAAGAATCCTATCTAATAAAGAGGGAATATGCTAATTGACTTCCCCGCCCTCAAAGTTGATGGATACCACAGCCATAAGATGGCGGCACCCAATCCCCTTTGCCCCACCAGGGCAGCAGGCGTGCAGCAGCTCCACATGCCTGCCTCTGGATTCCCTCAGTTCCCTCAGCCCCTCAGCTGCCCAGGGATGGCCCAAGGTACAGGAAATCCTCAGATGGTGGCTGCCTAGTGCTCAGGACCACCTGAGGCTCAGGTAAAGGGCTGGCTGAGGCTTGTGCTGCCAACAGTGGCAGCAGCAGAAGTATGATGGGGTGTTGCCTTCCCCTGATTGCTCGGTTGCCTCCCACCCCTGAGGGCTACCAGACTGTGAGAGGGGGCAGGCTGGACTGTGGGATCCTCCCTCCAGTGCAGGAATTTTCATGCACCAGGCCTCTAGTATATAATAAAACTGTATGGCAATTACCACAGTGTGATAATGTGCAGAAATATGCACAAAATCTTATGAAGAGAGAAAAGAGTGTCCATACCAGAACTAAGGAATATGGGAAAAGTGGTATTGCATAGTAAAGAAGGATGGCTATTCAATAAATTGTGCCAAAAAATTGGCTTCCCATGTGGAAAAATATAAAATATAAAAACTGTTTCCAAACACACATCACTCAATTAAAATAAACTTCAGTCAGTATACTGATTAATACTATTCTTGAATGTCCAATCTGCCATCAGCAGAGATCAGCCTTTTAGTAGCAGGTTGATTACAATAGACATCTTCTGCTCTGGGGGTATATTGTAGAATTGGTCCTTATAGGAATTGATTCTTAACTGTATATGGGTTTCCCATATGTAGAATTTGCATATTGCAATAACTATGGCCCAACAAAGACAAGGCAAATAAGGGCTCAGACTTCTCAGAGGTCAAGGTCAAAGTCACCCCATAAGGACACCAACCTAGATCAGTTTCTCTTTAAAAAAAAATATTTTATTGATTTTTTTTACAGAGAGGAGAAGAGAGGGATAGAGAGCTAGAAACGTCAATGAGAGAGAAACATCGACCAGCTGCCTCTTGCACACCCCCTACCGGGGATGTGCCCACAACCAATGTACATGCCCTTGACCAGAATCGAACCTGGGATCTTTCAGTCCACAGACTGATGCTCTACCACTGAGCCAAACTGGTTTTGGCTAGATCAGTTCCTCTTGAACACTGAGACAAGAGTAATCTTCCTAAGATGCACATTTGGTCATATAATTCACACACTTAAATCTTTGTAATGGCTACTTATCGACCTTAATATAGAAGTCCAAATTATTTACCTTGGTTAAGAGACTCTACAATTTAACTTCTGCTTCTTTCCATCTCTTAATTTTTGCCACTTTCTCCTTCAGAGTCATCTTTAATAACACTGAACTACTTTCATTTCCTGAAAATGGAACCAGACCTTTGCATGTCCTGCCTCTCAACCTGAAACATCCTCCCCCACTTGCTTACTGTCTATTCAGGCTTTCAATCTCAGAGGAGACAGGGAGTGCTCTTGGGACATTTTCCTGGATCTACCCACCCTTCCTACTTAACTCTTACTATAACACTCACTATACTGAAGCTCTCACTGTTGCTTGTCCCCGGATCCCCTATGAGATTATAAGCTTCCAAATACTCCTAGCACCTAGCAAAAATGAGACACTTGACAAAAGTTCATTGAAAGAATTAATAAAGTGCTTTCCTGTCTATTAAATTGCTCACTATCCATTATAATGTCATTGAAAAAGATAAGTGCACATTTTTTTTCTCTCTCTCATACACTTCTCCTATGTACTTAAGAAGTAAAATGATATGGAATATGAATGACATGAAACTGATTGGGAATTTTACCAGAGGTAAAGTTTATTATCATTGAGATTAACCTTTTATTGTCATCATTTAGCAAAAGCTGATTAAATTCTGTATCTAGGTTCTCAACCATTTAGCATTCTCCTAGATTTTTATATTAAAAGAATCCCGTGTTATATTTGTATCACAATAGGGTATTGCAAAACTGAACACACCGACTCTTGACCACTTAGCTCACTGATGACCTTGAGTTTTATGTGATATCATAAGAATTAGAATTTAGATTTCATAGTGACAGATAGAGAACAGAATTTGATACTGTTGTTCCTTTCTTAGCTGTTAACATGTGGTCCTCGGGGGACAGTGAGAGTTTTCCCAGTGAAGTGTCTGCAATAAATCTACAGTGTGTGCACATGTATCTCCTGAAATAAGAGGAGCATAACTCCCTCCGCACCTTGATTTAAGGGAGATTGATTCCTCCGAGGCAATCAATCAGATTTTACTGTAAGGGAGAAAGAAAGAAAGAAAGAAAAGCCTTCTAGAACAACTGGGAAATGATAAGCTATATCATTTAGTATGGTGATTGTGGTCACAGGCTTTGGACTCAGACATTTGGGTTTGAGTTCCTGGTCTCCTTTTAGCTTCTCTAAGCTTCAGTCCTTTCATGTACAAGAGAGACAATCACATCTATTGCATAAAATTGTTGGGGGCAAATTAGTAAACTATTGAATATAGAGTTCTCAGCACACAGTCTCCAATGAACTCCTGGCAGCTATCACTGATACATAGAAGTCCAAATTATTTATCTTGGTTAAGAGACTCTATGATTTAACTACAGGGAACTGGGACAATAAGGGAATCTGCTCGAAAGAGTCTTAGCAACCAGAATATGCAGAGGGGTTGGGGTTGAGGAGAAAGGGGGATGCGTGAGGGGAATTCTGTATAGTGGTTTTTATCAGGCACAGCTTCCAGTCTGGGCTTTAGAAATCTAGGCGGTCAACCTAGAAGTCAGCAGTGCGGAAGTAAATTGTGACAAGCCTGGCTGTATTATGGAAAATGTCCTCAGCGAACCTCAGGGGAGAGATGGCAGGAAGATCCATGGCCAATGCGCTGCCTTTAACGGACTCCATAACTCAGTGGGACACGCCGCTGCTTTGGGCTTAGCCTGCTCATAAACAGATAATAAGCACAGTGACTCACTTGTCAGGCAGAAAACTTGATTAATTTTTTTCAGCAATAAGCAGAATCACAGAAAATCATTTCCTTAATGCAAGCCCGGAGTACATTGGAGGTTAATGTGTCATTAATTCATTTCTACTTTGATGCAACAAAATGTTCCACCACATATGGAATGAGTCAAATGATAGCCGCATGTTAACGGCTAAGAAAGGAACAGCAGTATCAAATTGCTGTTCTCTATCAGAGCTTTTTTTCTGGTGAAAATTTATTAAAATTCATACCCGTAAATAAACTATATTAATAGATTTCTTATCCTCTCTGTGAAGGTTGAAATGATCAATATAAAATTAGTACTTTTGCCCTGGCTGGTGTGGCTCAGTGGGATGAGAGTGTTCCTGTGTACCAAGAAGTTGCTGGTTCCATTTCAGATCAGGGCACATGCCTGAGTTGTGGGCTCGATCCCCAGTAGAGGGCGTGCAGGAGGCAGCTCATTGATGTTTCTCTCCCTCTCCATTCCTCTCTGGTCTCTAAACATCAATACAAACATTTTTTTAAAACGTAGTGCTCTATCGCTCTCAATACACTTTTATATCTAATATCTCATTCATACAGAATAAGAGATAGAGCACCAGAAGGGTAGGGGGAATATCTTTATATGAAAGATGAGAAAACTCGGTATCTGAGAGGTTATCTGATTTGTTCAAGGTCACACAACTAGGACAAATCTGATGACCCGAAGGCCAGAAGAAGCCCCAGTGGACCTCACTGATTCTGTTGTCATAGGTGCTTCCATGGATTTTTATTATAAATGTTTAGCAGGCAATGTTGCAGGGCAGGAATTTAGACAAGGGCATGTGTTCAGACAGCTCATGGATATTGCCCCACTTTGCCCCATGACTAGAGTGTAAATATAACTGAGAAATTAAACAGACTGTTCCTCTTCCGACGCACTCTTCCACCTTCTCCATTCTGCTCTGTGCTCCAAGAGGCTGGCCTTCCCAACCACAACAGGGTGAGTTCTCACGTCATGCTTCATCCAGTAGGAAGCTTCTGCAGAAAACTGGAGGAGGGAGGAGAGGAAGTTTTGAGTATATATTTTCCCTCAGCTTCTATTTTAAGACTCTATCTTTGCTAAAGGTCCCAGTTCAGTTCAGCTGCCTTCTCCAGGCAATTCCCTGGGTCTCTGGGTTTGGGAACCAAGCCTTCCTCTTGCCCTTTGGGGCCAGGGATGTCAGTGCGCCCAGATATTACTGCCCTCAGGTACTGCACCATCCCTGTGACACCCCTACACCCTGCCCTTGTCTTTGTAAATATCTCTATTAAACTTCCCTCGTTCTGTCTAAATTTGAGTGACCTTTCTGTTGCCTGCCAGGATTCTTCTTGATATTCTCTTCCAGGATGAACACTGTGGAAAGTGGGTATTCTCTATGCAAAATTTCTCCCTTTTTATAAAATTAAATAAACGACCCTTCCTTTCAATGAAGACTAACACAAGGTGTGTGTCTGGTGTCACAGGCCTGGAAGGTTACGGTCATGGTCATAGTCATAGCAACAGACTCTTTTCTTCCTGATTGTCCTTTGAAAAGCCACATCCTCCTTTCAGTCTTATGGTTAGGGTGTGACTGCACCCCACTTCAGGAGCACGTGTGGTCTCTGGGAGAAATGAGACTGTCCACTTCTAACCACAGCAGCTGGTTTAATTGAGGAACAAGGGCAGGGGAACCAGAAGTATCAGTGAAGAGACTCTTTTATTCTACTGGATTTTCCAAGCTGTGGAAGCTAAGCCTGGAGATGCTTGTAGCCATCTTTGACGTGATAGCAGAACAAATGAATGAATGATGAATGAATGAATGAATGAATATTTAAAAATAGCAAAGGTAGATCAGGAAGATGGTTAAAAATGTCTTCCTGGCAACAAGAGTTAAGCATTTAAATCCAGCCGTACCTGAAATTGCACCTGGACTTTTCTTTTATGGGCCAATAATCTTTTTTCCTCCCTCTGACAGTTTGATTAATTGCTTGCAACCAGAAAAGTCTGCAGCAAAGGAAAAAACTCCTGATTTGGGAGACTAGAAACTTATTCCAGTCTCTGTCACTTAACATTGCACGACCTTTGGTAGATTATTTTCCCTCTTTGGCTCAGACTCCTTACCTGTAATGGAAGGATTGTTCTACTAGGTGTTCTTCAGATGCCTTTCCAGAGCTGAATACGGAAGGGGAGAAACAGTGGCCAGTCTTTCCTCACAAAGAGGACAGAGATGCGGCAGAATCAGCCCATGGTCTGCTCCCAGCACAGTTAGGACAGCAGACAGGGTGCTGAGCTCTCCAACCAATATAGGCCCCTGCAAAGAAAAGCCATCCCCAGCCTGATTCACCCCATTCCTATTTCTAAATCTCATCCAATCTTCCTCATTTCAATTGAGTCAACCAAGTACACAAGTTAATTTACATGATATCTCTCCTCCAATGTAATCATCACATCAAATGACCAAATAAATATTTAATGCCTACTATAAGTAAGATGTGGTGCTAGGTGTTACAATTATCAACATTCTATCTTTATGGGTGTCCTCCCCGAAAGGGATCGAATCATTTTAGCAAATAAATGCCAGAAAAACAAATGTGTTTTGAAGTAAAGAGACAGGACCATTTTGCAGAGTACTCAATCCTCCTTATTATCCATCCACCCACTCCTCCAGCACCCAGGGTTTCTGGGTCATTCACAGTAGCTCTGTTTTCCAGTAGATGAAACTTCGGC
Organism: Pipistrellus kuhlii; assembly: GCF_014108245.1. Taxonomy (NCBI): domain Eukaryota; kingdom Metazoa; phylum Chordata; class Mammalia; order Chiroptera; family Vespertilionidae; genus Pipistrellus; species Pipistrellus kuhlii. The sequence continues at coordinate 2,056,237 of NW_023425404.1, forward strand.
TTAAATAAACTAGGCTTATATAAAATGAATATAACAGCAATTTGCCAAGCATGTGTTGAGTTGGGCGGTCCCATTTTTGCCTACTGCATTTGGATGTGGGAAACAAACTATTATCGCCTTGCCCTGAAAACCCCATTCACACTGGTTGTGAGAAAAAAAACAAACAAACCTTAAATTTGCACTTGGAAAGTATGTCATCTCTGCTGGCTTAAACAGTCTTTTTTATTTTTATTTTTTAAATGACTCAGTTAGTATCTTTTGGGTGCTCAAATTCAAGTCTCATATTTCCTCTTAGAACAGATATCTTCTTAGATTTCGATTCAAGATGGCTCCTGGGTGGAAAGGCAACTTCATTCTCTCTGTCAACATGTTGGACTTGGTGCAATCCTCTGAGAGGGATGTCTATCTGCAGAACTTTGTGTCCCTGAGGTTGGGTGTGTCACCCTTCGGGGTGGATCTATTCGCCAACCTGGAAGTTTTCCAATCCTGTGCTTTTGGAATTAGATGGAGGTTTTCTCATACAGGCATGATCCATTATTTGCCCCCTCTCCTCCTTGGAGGGTGGTCAGTGGTGCTGAAAAGGCTAATCTAATCCCAGGTCTTCCAGAAGCCATTCAGCAACCCACCTAGTCACCTAATTCAAGCAAAGACACTCCTCCCACCCAGGAAATGACAAGAGTTTCAGGAATTATTGTCAGGGAGGGGTAAGAGATCAAATATTAGAATAAGAGATACTCCTAGGGCTCTTACCACTTAGGAAGTTATGAGAGTTTTAGGAGCTCTGTGTCTGGGGACAAAAAATAAGAATATTTAAAACTAAGGTTCCCAGGTGATACTTAGAAACATTGAAGTTTGAGAACCAATACACTAATGATTGGACCTATGGTCAACCCAGCCTATAGGTCACAGGTGGACAGAATTATTTTAAAGCGAGAAATGTTTTGTTTTTTCTCTCTCTGTTCTGGCAGGCAATCTCCAGTCAAAGCTTAGACATCTGAAAGACAATGACCACAATATGACTCAATTGTACTGGAGTTTTATTTCTCAAGACTGGTCTATTCTTTCTCCTGAGTCACCCATATGTTGGATAGTAGGGTTCAAAAATATTGTTTTACTCCGTGAGTTAAAAATAGCTCCATCTCTTCCTGCTTAAACTGATTCATTTGGTTAACTCAGCTCATTCGGGGTATTAAATGCTCAATTTTTCAGATATACTCCACCTCTCCTAGCTCCTCTAATGATGACTCTTTGGTAGAAGAAGCTTACATGGCCTCATGGTTATTGGAGAGAGGCAGGTCACATGGCATTTGATGCAAACTTGGAGAAGATGACAGGGTTGGACAATTGCCATGCTTATCTTGTTAGAACACTTTGCTGCCATATACTCTAAAACTGCCATCATAAATGTACAAATCTACTATGTCTGTGAAATGAATGGTGCCCCTTGAAATGATTTTCTTGTGCTGTGCTCTATCTGCACAATTGTATTTTAATCTTGACTTTTGTACCATGGTGATGTGCATCTGGATGAATATGGGGTTTGTAGCTGCCTACAGGCATAGCAAATGACAAGCACTGACTATTCTCCCCCATCCATGCTGGAAGTTCCTATGTTCCTCAGTCCATTAGGTCCCTGATGAAGAAGTCTCCTAATTCTTCCTTGTCTCCTTCCCACAGTCCACTGGGGACAGGAGGTCAGATTTTTTCGTGTTCTTGCATAACAGGAACTTTGTTTTTCACTTCCCTTGAATTACAGAAAACTCCAAATTTAAGTCATTCAGGCCTGGGTCATTTTTTTAAAAATTCTCACCCAAGGATAAGTTTTATTGATTTTAGAAGAAGAGAAAGGAGAAGAGATAGAGATAGAGATAGAGCTAGATAGAGACAGAGAAACATTGATGTGAGAAACAGCAATAGGTTGCTGTAGGCACACCAACCAGGGAGTGAATCCACAACCTAGGTATGTGCCCTGACTGGGAATCGAACCTACAACCTTTTGGTGTATGGCATGATGCTCCAACCAACTGAGCCACCTGGCCAGAGCCAGGCCTGGTTCTGGATATGAAATGGGAGCCTAAGAGATTTTAAGATTTTTTTCTTTCTCCATAATGTCTGCCTTTTGAAACTATTAACTAGTGACACACAAATAACATCAACTTCTTTTTTCTACCTAAAATTCACTCTTTTTAAAACACACTGCTTAGATGGGCCTCAGGGGGGGGGGGGGGGGGGGGGGCCGGGCCCGCAGTATTTTCCAGATTTGAAAATACAACATGGAAGCCCTCACAAAAACAATTGCATTATTTTACCTTCCCCTTGCAGGCCTGATTGAAGGCTGTATAAAAAGAAGCCCAAAGACACCAATGTTGTACTTTTTCCTAACAATTCCCTGATGTGAGAGCCTTTTCTGGTAGGCATTTTCTGAGTCCCAGGATATAGCAGGGAACAGTTCAAGCAGTTATTTTGCTACCATCATTTAATATCAAGGCCTACTAACTTCACTTCTCCATCATGCCTCTTCAGCCTATTCAACAATCTAGACTCTGACACTTACATAACCTTCACTTCCATGTTCTACATTCCACTAGGACCTTTGGGGTTTAAGAAAAAAAAAAAATTGGGCTCTGATTTAAAGAACAAGGGAGATGCCCTAACTGGTTTGGCTCAGTGGATAGAGTGTCGACCTGCGGACTCCAGGATCCCAGGTTCTATTGCAGTCAGGGGCATGTACTTTGGTTGCGGCCACATACCCAGTAGGGAGTGTGCATGAGGCAGCTGATCTATGTTTTTCTCTCATTGATGTTTCTAACTCTTTATCCCTCTCCCTTCCTTTCTGTAAAAAAATCACTAAAATATATTAAAAAAATAAAGAATAAGGGGGGTTATTAGGTTTATGTCCCACAGACCTTTTTACAAAAAAATATTTTTATTGATTTTCTTTTTTTCTTTTTAGAGAGTGGAAAGGAGAGGGAAAGAGAGAGAGAGACATCAATGTGAGAGGAAAACATTGGTTGGCCACCTCTTGCATGCCCCCTATCCAGGATCAAGCCCACAACTTAGCCATGTGTTCTGACTGGAAATCTTGCAATGCACAGGATGAACACCCAACCAATTGAGCAACACTAGCCAGGATGGTCCCATAGTCTTTTGAATGCAGTGTCACACTCCCTTTTCTTGGTTGAACTGCCAGAGAAGCATGAAGGCATTTCCCAGAAGATTCAAAACAGCAAGTGTCATTTCTATGAGTGGGTGAGTGTATGAGAGATGATATTTCTGGTTATGTGTATTTAAAAAAAACTAGTCAAGCCTACTAGAGTTGACAGATATGCACACTTCTAAAGGCCCACAGTGCACCTCTCTGTGATATTTCTACAGAGGCACTTCTTAGTCTACTATTGCAGTACTAGTAAGGGCTCCATTTAACTGTCTAAAGAATCAGGGTTTCCAAGTTACCGTAATCCATTTTTTAAGTAAGTGTCAGTAGTCCTGGAGCCAAGACCAGAAATCTGAACAGGAATCTTTCAAAAGAATGTTCACAAGTTCAATTAAATATCTAAGAATGATCAATAGCTGCTGAGAACTGAAGTTAATAATTTCCACAGCATTGGCAAGTCAAGTCATGGCAGGGCAAGATTTCTTGATTATATTTAATTTGAAATTAATTGAGCACACATTTTCTGGCTAACAAAATTTATGTTTATTCTAAAGCTTGTGCTGAACAATGATGTGAAGACTTCCATAGCGTATTTCTTTATTTGGCTTGCTTTTTGAACACCTAATTGCAACATTATTTAGGGAATCATAACCTGTTTTTAAAAAATCCACTGGTACTTCATAAAGGGCTTAATAAAATAACAGGGAGAAAAAAATAGATTGCAGGCCATTATATGTTTAATAATATGCAAATGCTGTTAAATTAGAATATGATTGCATTACTGTTCTTTGGAGAAGAACAGATTTAAACAATTCAAAGTAACAGGTGTAATTTTTTAGTGCTGAGATTTAACAATCATAAATTAGAAATTGAAAATCATACATATATTGAATTATATCTTGACTTTTATAGATAGTAATCTCATCATAGTAGGCAAAATTGCAAGCAGCTAGTAGTTCAAATGTTTTATGCTTTTATTTATGTGAAGGGTAACTAGCATTTTCTTATACGAATAAGATAACTAAATAAAAGACAAGTCACCAATGTTATATCCACAATCTTTCAGAAATAACACAATTTAGCCTATGTTCTCTTACATGTGGACTGACTGATTTTAACAGGCTGGAAAAAAAAAATACTGAAATGTCATTTGGAATTTAAACCAAATAAAATTATCTGATAATTATTGCTGAGTTTTCCAGAGAGCAGAGAAATAAATGATGCAAACTGAATTTCAGCATCTCTCCCCTTTCATTTCTAACTCATGGAAGAGACTTCTAAATTGTTTCTTGGATAGAAAAAAAAAAATGTCTCCTTAAGCTCCTTTTTGCTCTTGAGGAGTGCCAGTTGGCTATGAACTTCAAAGTTCCAAACAGAACATGATCGTCACCTAGTGGCCACAGACAAGGTCCCTGTGTGATCTTTCTTGGCCAGCAACAAACGATGTACTGTAGTAAGAAAAGGATCTTTGGAGGAGAGGAATCTTAACTTCCACATCACTTCCCTTCGCCCAAATTTGACTTGATTTTGCCGTCATCAGCTTATTCCTACAAACAAGGGGCTGATAACATGAACGTGGTCACGTTGCATCCATCTTTAAGCTGTGAAATGGCAAAGGATAAAAATAAATCGTGTTTAAATTTTTCTTTTACTTGAATCGAACCAGGTGTTTACACTATGATAAAACAAATAAAAAACAAGGCATTCTTGCTTTCTTTTAAATTAAACTTCTGTTATTTCCCCTCAAAGGTCTCTACCCAAGAGATGCAGCTAAAACATCTCAGTCAGAACTGGATTTGTCCAGGATAGTAGAGGAAAAGAAAAATGTAGATAAACATTTTCTTACCATCGCTCTCTTGGCAGCCACTGTTGGTTGGCTGGGGGAGGAAGGAGGGAGGATGGATAGGGAGGGAGAATCTTAGCAATGTCCACCTGGGGCTGCTGAGTTAGTAAATAAGGAAATGAAAATTCTCATATGGTGCATTCTTTCAGAAATTAAGGCAGTGATGTGTATGGACTAGCTGGTATTAGAAATTTTACAGTACAGGCAAGTGCTACAAAGGACCAGGAATTTCTTTGTTTGTTTGTTTTGTGAGATGGGGCAGGTTGTCTGTGTGTGTTTACGAATATGTGTTTGTGTGTGCATGTGTCTGTTGGAGGAGCAGCCTGCTGATTCATGGCAGAGTCACTTGATGGACCTAGACAAAGAAGCCTATTATCACAAAGGCCTTTGTGGGAATGGGTGTTATTGTAGCTGTTGTGTTTCCATAGCAACCTGTGGATGGGTTCAACTAGAAAGGATCCAGGGGCCCTATGCATAAATGACAGAATGAAGCCCAGGGCAAGATAAAAGTGATGTAAAAAGAAATGCCTATATGCTATGTATCACACATTCTATTTTAAAATTGGTACATCTGCTTAACAAAAAATCAAGTTCACAAGGCCAACTGAGGTAATGGATGATTATTATTTATTTGACCATGACATTAAAGAATAGAAATAGAAGGTCTTGGGAGGAGTTTTCAGCTTAGGTGGAAAAGAAAAACAGGAGTAAATCAGGTTGGGAAAGCAGATTTTCTCAAGATGCTCCTGGGGAGGTGATGCTGAATAACATGAACCAAACGAGGTGGTGGTGTTGGTTGTGTTTCAAGTTCTTAATCAGAGGTTTTATATTTCTCTACCAGTCACTTCCCTGGCCTATCCAGAGGTCTAATTGAGTTCAGTAAGTAAAAAAAAAAAATTCTTAATAAGAAAATAAAAAGTAAAAATTAAAAGTAGATATTTATCTGCATGTTTATGATAATGTCCTGAGCATGTCTCCTCAGAATTGTGAACTCCTGTGAGCAGGCATATTGAGGATGTCCTACAGAAGCAGGAACAAGGAGGCTCTTAAAGTGCCTCAGTGAATGTATTTAACCACCTGGAGGAAGTAACCATAGCAGTGTGTGCCAGAGCCAGCTCCTACCAGCCCACATGGCTACATGCCTACCCACAGTGTCCCTGCAGGGACTTTTCTATGTCTCAATCCTGATAAAGATGAGAATAGTAATAATGAACATTAAGAAATCTCAGGACAATGTTCTAGTCAAAATTTACAAAGTATTTTTACATCTACTTGTTAAAAGCAAGTGTTATTATTGTCCTTGCAGTTTATAGGGAGAGCACAAAAAATAGCTGGGGTAAAAAATCTCAGAGGTAAGTGGATTGGTTGTGTCCCAATGAAGGTCTTCCGACAACAGAGTCCAGGTGAAGTCTTATTCTTTTCAGAGTACTTTTAGTTTTTAATGGAGAACTTTAATCAAGAGCCTAAAAAGCCTTTTAAAACTACAGGCTTAACTTCCCTATGTTGGGAGTATAGATAATCTTGCATCGTGTCTGGAAGCTTTGCACTCAATCATCTGAGCATCCTCCCAGCATGGATTCTCCATGAATGGCCCTGCTCTCATAGGAAGGATAGGCTGCCTGAAGATTTTGGCAGCCTGGTTTATATTAAACTTATCTCACAACATCCTAAATCAATGGTTTTGCAGTTAATCATTAGGTAGAACATTCTTTTTCTTTTTGATATAGAAGGGAAAGGGAGAGAGAGACAGAAACATCAATGATGAGAATCATTGATTGGCTCCTCCTCCACACCCCCCACTGGGGAGGGAACCCTTAACCAGGGCATGTGCCCTTGACTGGAATCAAACCTGGGACCCTTCAGTCTGCAGGCCAATGCTCTATCCACTGAGCCAAACCAGCTAGGACTCGAACATTCTTATTAAAGGTGCCAGACGTATGTATTTGCTACATCTCTTCATATACCAAGGTAAGATACTTTTTTAAAATCCTCAGTCAAGGACAAATGTTCCCATTGATGAGAGAGAGAGAGAGAGAGAGAGAGAGAGAGAGAGAGAGAGAGAGAGAGAGAGAGAGAGAGAGAGAAGAGAAGAGAAGAGAAGAGAAGAGAAGAGAAGAGAAGAGAAGAGAAGAGAAAGGGAGAGAAGAGAAAGGGAGAGAAGAGAAAGGGAGAGAAGAGAAAGGGAGAGGGAAAAGGGGAGAGAAAGAGAAACATCAATTGGCTGCTCTCTGTATGCACCCTGACCAGGGATTGAACCTGAAACTTTTTAGCATATGGGGTGATGCTCCAAACAGTTGAGTCATCTATCTAGCCAGTTCTCTGTAACAGTTTAATTAAAATCTATAGGATTTATTATATTCTCAGAGATATTCATTAATGAAACAATTCTCCTTCTCCCCCCTCTTCTTGACCAATGCATATGTCTTTAGCATGCTTGACAAAAGAAATAGTAGAAATGTTTAAAAAGTAAATAAATAAACAAAAGGAGCAAAGCAACTCTGGACAAAAGTCAGGATTGTTAGGAAGTCTTGTCATCTTGGACAAGATATGAGACTTTTTTTTTTTTTTTTTTAATAAGTTTTTATTGTTCATATTATTACAAATGTTCCCCCCCACCATTGCTCTCCTCCCCCAGGTTCCCACCCCTCCCTCTGCCCTTTCCCCTCTCCCAATTGTCCTCATCCATAGGTGCACAGTTTATGTTCAGTCTCTTCCCACGCCCCCCTTCCCTTTTCCCCAAGAATCGTCAGTTCACTCCCCTTCCATACCTCTGATTCTATTATGTTCAACAGTTAATATTGTTCATCAGATTTTTTTAATTTCCTTGGTTTTTAGATTCACTTGTTGATAGTTACGTATTTGTTGTTCATAATTTTTATCTTTGTTTACTTTCTCTTCTGAAAGAACCCCCTTCAGCAATTCATATAATTCTGATTTAGTGGTGATGAACTCCTTTAGCTTTTTTTTATTAGTGAAGCTCTTTATCTGGCCTTCGATTCTGAGTGATAGCTTTGCTGGGTAGATTATTTTTGGCTGTAGGTTCTTGCTATTCGTCACCTTGAATATTTCTTGCCATTCCCTTCTGGCTTGCATGGTTTCTGTTGAGAAGTCAGCTGACAATCGTATAGGTGCTCCTTTATAGGTTACTACCTTCTTTGCTCTTGCTTCTTTTAATATTCTCTCTTTGTCTTTTGCTCTTGGAATTTTAATAATGATGTGTCTCGGTGTGGTCCTCTTTGGATTCCTTTTGTTTGGAGTTCTGTGTGCTTCCTGGGCTTGTAAGTCTAACTCTTTCACCAGATGGGGGAAGTTTTCTGTCACTATTTCTTTCAGTATGTTTTCGATATCTTGCTCTCTCTCATCTTCTGGGACCCCCATAATTCTGATGTTGGTTCGCTTGAAGTTGTCCCAGAGGTTTCTTACATTATCTTCAATTTTCTGGATTCTCTTGCCTTCTAGCTTCTGTGGAGGAGTGTCTTCTGGCTCTTTATGTTCCAAATCTTTGACTTGATTCTTGCGATCTTCCCTTCTGTTTTTAGGACTCTGTAAAATATTTTTTATTTCAGACAATGTATTCTTTATTTCTTGTTGATCTCTTATCATTTCTTGTTGACTCCTTATTAATTCTAGTTGATCTCTTTTCATATCCTCATAGGCCTTATCCATCTTTTCTTGGAAATTCTTGAAAAACCTTATAAGCGTAGATTTGAACTCTATATCCAGACGCTTTTTGTCCTCCATTTCTTTCGTTTGTGATCTATTTTGTTGTCTCATTTCGCAGTTACAGATGGGACGGGGTTTCAGGGTGGAGCCTGCAGCTTTGGCTTCTGTCAGCCCCGCCCTATGCGGGTCCTTCAGTGCTCGCTGCTGCCGGCGCCTCTGAGAGAAAGGTGCCCTCGATTTTCGCCTGCTGCCAAACAGTCTATGCTCTCCCCCAGTGGAGTTGGAAGTGGAGTTGGAGGTGGCGTTCAGAGCAGTCTGGAGCCCAGGTCTCCTTCCTGTCAGGGCAATCCCGCGGCACAGCCGACCGTCCCTTCTCTGCGCGCAGAGTGCGCGCCTCCGGGACCTCCTTTTGCTGCTTCCCCGGGGTTCCGCCTTACAGCCCGGCTCCCTATGGCTGAGCCGGGGTCCCCGGGGTCTGGCCCAGAACCGGGGTTCAGAGCAGTCGGGGGCCCAGCACAGTCGAAGTTTTATCTCCTTTCTGCTAGGGAACGCCCACCAGGCACTCGGCCTCCCTCCTCTCCGGCTCCGTCCTCTCCGCACACCGAGTCTCCGTACCTTGGGCTTTTCCAGCTCCTCCGCGCCTCCTTCTGGTTTTCTCCTTGCTTCTCGCTGTAGAATTTCCAGTCAGTCAACCTTCCTGTAGTTCTGGGCAATGTCCGTTTTATATTTTAGTTGTTTTTTATTGAAATTGTTGTGTGCGGCTGCGGCTAGGTGTTCACCTGGGCGCAGCCATCTTGGATCCTCTTGAAACCTCAAGATATGAGACTTTAACAAGTATTCAACTCACATGCTGCTAATAATTTGTCAATAATAGTCAAACAGCCTAAAGCATTTTAATTATTTTTTAAAAAATTAATTCGAGAGAGAAACATTTATTTATTGTTCCACTTATTTGTGCATTCATTGGTTGATTCTTTTACTTATTTAACTAAAAATATATTTGTATTGATTTCAGAGAGGAAGGGAGAGGGTATGAGATAGAAGCATCAATAATGAGAGAGAATCATTGATCAGCTGCCTCATGCATGCCCCACCCTAGGGATCCAGCCTGCAACCCAGGAATGTGCCCTAACAGGGATCAAACCCGAAACCTTGGTGTATGAAGACAATGCTCTAATGAACTGAGCTACCTGGCCAGGGCCCATTTTAGTTGCTCTTCATTTTTAACAGAATACCTTCAATTTTTCAGCATATGTGTTTCTCTGAGTGCCCAGACACAATTTATTAATTTTCTTCAAACTTTACGAACAGAAAAATGCAAAGAACAGAAAATGTACATATGGCTTTCAAGCAAGGTTTTTCTCTTTGTACACACCAGCAGAAAATTTTCCTGGAAAATGAGTTAGTTTGCGCACTTATTGGTTTCTTAGTGTGTGTCTAGAAATTCATTAATGAAGGGAGATAGACTTTCTTGTTATCTAGCTTTTTGTGAGACCAGCAAATGGAATCTAAACATTTATTATCTGATCATTTGCAGGGGGTGGGGGGAAGTAGAGGAAACAGATAAGACAAAGAAGGAAGCACAAAAGGAGAAGAGTAGGATAAAAATCTTTAAAAATACATTGGTTAGGCCAGCACAGCATGGTTCTGTGGTTGAGCACCAACTTATGAACCAAGAGGGCACATATTCCCAGTCAGGGCACATGCCCGGGCTGTGGGCTTAATCCCCAGGGGGGAGCATGCAGGAGGCAGCCGACTGATGATTCTCTCTCATCATCGATTTTTCTATCTCTCTTTCACGCTCCTTTCCTCTCTGAAATCAATAAAAATAAAATAAAATAAAAATATATTGGTTGGGAAAAATGTTCACCCAATACCTACTTAAAACTAGCAGAGTAATTTCTATAATGACAACTCAAAAGAACATATTATATCAAGACTCTCTAAATATTGTAAGTCCTAAAAGTCCCCTAAAAAAGATTTAATGTAATAAATGTGTTGTTTTTTTTTAATCCATAATGTCTTTTTGTCTTAACATTAAGCTTCTGGTAAATTCAACTACTATGTTCTTAACTGTGAATATTTAAAAATCAAAATAAAACAAAAATGTGATTGGAAAGAAAGTAAAGAAGGTCTTTGAGCAGCCGGAAGAGCCTTCAGATTGTCACTCTAGCCCATTTCCTTTTCCTTTTTATAGAAGTGACTAGGTGTCTGAACTGATGTGAGCTTCCCTAGGCTTCATGACACCATATGTTTTGTAACCCCAATAATAAACACAAAACAGTATTCATGGTGGGCTCAATAAATATTTAGTAAGGAGTAAGAGGATTAGAAGAGGTATTTTGTAGTTGGGGTTGTTGGAGACAAGGACATAAGGTTGGGAGAAGTTATAGCTGACAGCCTGAAATCTATAGAAAGAATGAGAAAATAATAAAAACCAGACATAGAGGTTACCAAATTAAAGACACACAGTCCTACATATCTTGCTAACCTCTGAGGGATTATAGCATAGGTACAAAAACAACTGCCATCAACCATAACAATTCTGAGTAATTAGGAGATATTAGATTTTTGTTTAATATTCATTTAATAAAAGCCAAGGAGCTGCACAGTGCACTTTCAAAATATTTCCCCACTGGAGAGGATATTAAAGTATTCCTTCAGTTGGAAAACTTAGTCCCATCCCATGCTAAGTTTCCTTTTCAGAATGTAATCTTGATGATATAATATTGCGCACCTTAAAACAATTCCTTGGTTCTATTCCAGGGTGTCTAACTCCATAGTATCTTTTGTGGACATAGAAAATATGCTTTTTCTTTGTCTTTGTGATTTATTAAGTTTCCCAGTACAGAATTTTAATATATTCCACATATCGGATCTTCCTGTTTCAGTTATAAAACAGTACAGAATTGGATCAGCAACACAATTTAAACTTGTTAATGCAACCGTGATTCTATACATTTTATAGGTCTGCTTCCCATAATTTTGGTTAACTATAGGCTCTAAAATGCTGCGAAGCAGCAGCATCACATGAAAGGGAGTGAAGCACAAGACAAAAGTCAAAGTGATAGTAACAAGTAGTTTTATGATTCTTTTCTTTTCACTGTTTTCTGTGGCTTGATTATGTTGCACCGCTTGATAAACTTTCTGGTTGCAAACCATTATGATGACCAAAGGTATAGCATAGCCCGTACACGTCCTAAATAAGTTGTACTTAATTTGCCACTCCAACAAAGGGTATGTGTCATAGCATAGAGTAAAATTAGATTTATTGGTGTCGCAATATTCTGTAAATATCTCCTCTTCCCACAAAATGGCAGCGTTGAAGATGGTTTCTACTACCCAGATGGATAGGCTGACCATTAATGCAAATCTTCCTGTTCTTAGGAAAAAGAACTTCATAGGGTGGACAACTGCTAGGTACCGGTCCACAGCAATGCAGGTGAGGAAGGCTGTGCTGCTGTAAAAGTTCATGTTCGTGAAGAAAGCACATCCCTTGCACAAGGCAGCAGAGAAAGTCCAGTTGTCTCGATTCCAAGTGTAATGAATCCATAGAGGGAGGGTGAGAGCATACAGCAGATCAGACAGTGACAAACTGAAGAGATAAATTCCCAACTCATTTCCTTTCTTTGCCTGCAGAAAAGACACACAGAGAGATCCAATATTGGCTGGAATGCTGACTATTACCACGAAGACGTAAACAATTGGGAACAAATAATGTTCCAGGGTATGCTGCTCATCAGTACATATGCTGTGGTTCATTTTCTTCTTTTTAACGTGGCAATGACATTAGTTCTTAGGAGCTAAACTGCAAAGCCAGTCTTGCCTCATTTAGTTTGTCCTCAAGATCGAATTCTCTTTCACTTTTTAATTATCTTTGCTTCTAAGCGTGCTGGTTAATTCATGAATGCTTTTAAAGAATGGGCATAGATCCCTTTTCACACAGATATCAATGGTATGAAGTGAGGATGCAGGCACCTGGCAGTGAGCTAGTGTGGCCAGTTGATTCTGGTGGGCAGATGTCCATGTGTTTATCGTCAGAGAATGCTGGTGAAGAAACTTTCAAGGATCAATCTTTCAGAACTTGTTGTCCCCAATTTGTTTGGTGTGAAACTCAGATAAATTTGGTGCAAACACAGATAAATTTTACAGAGATTGACATCTCTTTTTAAAATGCCTTTGTTTCTGTAATAAAAGATGAAGTAGAATAATTTAGATGTTTAAAAGATACATTAAGATTTTGAATCAATATTCTTGTACTAGAGGCCTGGGGCACAAAATTTGTGCATGCGGGAGGGGGATGTCCCTCAGCCCAGCTTGCACCCTCTCAATTCTGGGACCCCTCAAGGGATGTCTGACTGCCCATTTAGGCCCGATCCCACCTAAACAGGCAGTTGGACATCCCTTTCACACCCAGTACTTCTGGCTCCCAACTGCTCGCCTGCCTGCCTTTCTGATTGCCCCTAACTGCTTCTGCTTGCCAGTCTGATCACCCCTAACCACTCCCATGCCAGCCTGATTGATGTCTAATTGCTCCCCTGCCAGCCTCTTTGCCCCCAACTTCCCTCTTCTGCCGGCCTGGTCACCCCTAACTGCCCTCTATTGCAGGGATGATTGCCTCCAACTGCCCTCCCTTGCAGGCCTGGTCCCTCTCAACTGCCCTCCCTTGTAGACCTGGTCCTTCCTAACTGCCTTCCCCTGCTGGGCATCTTGTGATGACCATCTTGTGTCCACATGGGGGCAACAATATTGTATGTCAGAGTGATGGTCAATCTGCATATTACTCTTTTATTAAATAGGATAGAGACTTGGTGCACTGGTGGGGGCCAGCTAGTTTGCCCTGAAGGGTGTCCTGGATCAGGGTGGGGGTTCCCTTGGGGTGTGGGGCAGCCTAAGCAAGGGGCCTGTTGTGGTTTGCAGGCCAAGCAGAGGCCCTGGTATCTGGAATTTATTTACCTTCTACAATTGAAACTTTGTAGCCTGGAGTGGAGCTAAGCCTTCTACTCGCTCCTTGGCTGCTGCCATTTCTGTTTGGATTTGTTTGCCTTCTATAATTGAAACTTTGTAGCCTTGAGTGGAGGCCTGGGCCTGCCAGGATGTATGGAAAGCTTGGCTTCCTCCATTGCAGGGGAAACCCAAGCCTCCTTCCTGGTAGCCATCTTGGTTGGGTTTATTTGCATACTTGCTCTGATTGGCTGGTGGGTGTGACTGGTGGGTGTAGCGGAATGATAGTTAATTTGCATATTACTCTTTTATTAGGTAGGATTTCACTTTTTAGAGATTTAAAACATGCATTAAACTATAATAAAAGTGTTTATAACAGGAAAATGACCTAATTGACTTCAATAAAGGAAATCAAGCTGAGATATTTTACCTAATACTTCAAATAAGAATTATCCAAGGGATGCTAGATTCCAGGGAATTCTATTTCTCACCGGTCATGACCTAAGAATACAAAACTAAAGTTGAAAAGTCATCTTAAGAGCTAATAAAAAAGATGTCAAATTCATTGATGTGTTTGTAATAATAAAGGCATTTGAATGTATAATAAGCTCTATGGTTGTATGGTCTCAAAATGTTAATATCATAGGCATTCTAGAGATAAGGCACTTTTAAAGTCAACTTATTATAATATTGTCACAAGAAATTTGATAAAGTATTTTAAAGTAGCAGAGCTTACTAAACTTTCATCAAGATAACACTATCTCTTCTGTTCTTCTTTTGCTTCCTTTGTGGCTAACACGTTATCTTTCTGATACTCCTGTGAAACAGAGGTCAGAATGTTCTCAGTTCTGATTAAAATCTGTGGTAATCAGTTTCCTTCTTAATTAGGTGAATGTATATATGGTGTATATTCAGGGTCTCCCTGCAAAATGTGTACACATTTTACAACTGATTCTATTACATTTTGAAAATGAAATACATTTTAATAAACACTGCCTTTATAATTTTGCAAAATGTGTGTACATTTTTGGTGGCACCCTGTCTATCTATCTATCTATCTATCTATCTATCTATCTATCTATCTATAGATATACAGGTTTGATGTTACATGTCCATATAGGAACAGATAATCCACTCTTTTTGCCATACAGGGGTGGAGAAATACTTCTGTCTGTCTTCCTTTGCTAGTGAGGCCCATTGGTGCTTTAGATGATTTATCTGATGGGTGCATTTACAGAAAGCTTTGTAGAGGCACTAGGCAAGAGAAGGAAGATTTGCTTTCTACCTGTGTGCAGATAACATCAAAACCACCCTTTCCAAATGTCATTGAGCCCTAGGCACAAAAGAGACCTGTCTTCACAAGGCACAAGGATTCTGACAGCGTAACCCATATCCAGAGTGTGTGGCATACATATGTCACTCTTAAAACAGAATGGAGAACTGAAATGCTCTAGTTTTACCACACCTAAAAATAGGAATAGAATGTGAAATCCATCCCTTTATATCAGTAGGTGTACCTTGGTTGGAAAACTGGCACTTTTGTATATAATATGGCTCAGAAACTCCACTTCTAGGTGCATGCACAACAGAAATAGATGCATGTGATTACAAAAAGATATAGAATTAGCATGTTCACAGTATACTATTTCTAATATCCCCTAACTGGAATACTCATTAGCAGTACAATAGGTAAGTAAATCATTGTAAAGCAACACAATTGAAATCCATGAACCAATGAAAATGAACAAATGATTACTATATTCATGCAATAGCATGGTTAAAGTTCAGAAACATAATGCAGAGTGACAGAGAGTGTACACAATTTGATTAAGAAGCAGATAAAATTAATCTATGCTGTCAGAAATCAGTGTAGTTGTCCATGTAGTGAGGGCTAAGATGTTTTGGGCACTGTATTAAATGGCATGCATACTTGTTGTAATTTGTTTCACTACAACTCTGTGGTATTTATTATAACCCTACACGTCAAATACAGAACTGAGCTACCTATTAAGCAATTAACCTCAAATGGTGTATTTAATCTTTGGTAGAATTCAGTCACAATTCTAGATTGTAATGCTAGAAACCTTTTTTTTTTTTTTTTTTTTTTTTGCCTTTTGTACAAAATTGTGTTTTTGCAACAATTCAGACTGCTTTTGTTGAGAAGAAAGATATTTTCTATTTTCCATCTAAGGAGTAGCACCAATAGATTAGCACAAGTCTTGTAGTTAGAACAGTTTTAATTAAAAAACACGACTTATCAATAATCATTTATGCAAATTACATAGATAAAACCACATTTTCTAGAAATAATCACTTTTATGTTCTCTATAAAATACGGCCTTCAAATAAACTTATAAAAATGATCTCACATCATGTCCTCAAATTCTGCGACAATGTGTTGTTGTTTCCTTATAACTATAACCATGTTTTCTTTAAAAGGTTAAAATGAAAAGTGTTTCTTTTCAACAAGTTATAATGAATAATGTAAGAATTTTACTTAAACGGGCTTTTATTTTCTTCCTGCACTTGATTTTGGAAATAGATGCCTAAAAGGAGCAAATATCTTGCTACCACACCAAGAAAAAACAACCTCCCAGTTCTCAGAGTTATGAGGCTGAATTTTATAACCTATTTTTTAGTTTTGCTTAGGAATCCTCTGTGAATTGTTTTAAAGTTGAAATTATTTTTTCACTTTATAATATGATAAAGAAGAACATATAAAGACCTACTGTGAGATCTATCTATTCATTATCTATCTATCTATCTATCTATCTATCTATCTATCTATCTAATCATCTCTTACAAGTAAGAACCATTGTGTATTTCTCTTCCTTCTCAACAAAGCTGATCTGCGTTAATGTAGGAAACCATATGAAGTGTCATAGTAAACATTTTTGTGTGTGTGTTTGTGCATGTGTGTGTGTGTGTGTGTGTGAGAGAGAGAGAGAGAGAGAGAGAGAGAGAGAGAGAGAGAGAGAAAGGGAGAGAGAGAGAGGAAGGAGGCCAGGTAGTGGTTAAGTTCTTAACTTTGGGAAGGGTTAGGCAATGACTGGAAGAGGGGACTTCGGGACTTCTGAGAATTTGTAAGGTTTCATTTCTCTATAAAAGTGTTTATCCCATGAACAAGTTCTGTTTGTAAAACTTAGCAAGCTGTACACTGGGGATATGTGAATTCTTCTATATGAGTGTTGATTGCAATTAAAAAGCCAAAAATGTGGAATCAAAAGGCTATGTGAGATGGGATGTAAAGAATCTTGACAATCAATATCTGTTTTACCCACATATAGGCATTTTGCCTCCTTAAAAAGGACATTGCTTAACTTCTTTCCTCACATATAAAAACAATTCATAGAAACAAAACAAAACAATAAATAATTTAAATAATATGAAATGAATGCACCAAAAATAAATATCCTAAGCATAAGGGAGAAGTAAACACAAGTCCACCCTGGAGGAAGGTCCCCAATGCAGGCTTCAAAGAATTCTCACAGATAGACTTCCAGCAAACATGGACTCACTGAGAGAAAGAGAAAGAGAGAGAGAGAGAGAGAGAGAGAGAGAGAGAGAGAGAGAGAGAGAGAGAGAGAGAGAGAGAGAGATTAGATACTATGTGAGAAATTCAGGAAAAATAAGGAAGAAGCATGCCAGATCCCCAAGAACTTTAGAGAGAAAATGAATAGAAGCATAGATATATACTAGTAACACAAAACAAGTGTGACCAACAGCAGTCTATAACTCATGAAGGACATGGAATCCTCAAATGCCTGAAGCCCAGTGAATCCCACTGGGATTGAAAACAAATAAATGAAGATGTAAATCTACACTAGACACATTGTCATCAAACTGTAGATCAACAAAAATGAAGAAAAAAGAGCCAGAGAGAAAAGATGGACTCACTACAGAGGGTGACATTACACTGACAAAGGAGTTCTCAACAACAATAATAATAGACACCAGAAAACAGTGGATTGATAGTTCCAAATGACTAAGAAAATGTAACCCCACAATTGCATACCCAAAAGAACTAAATTTCATAAGAAAAAATATAGACATTTTCAGATAAACCACCACTGAAAAAATTGACCCCTAAAATCCTTATACAAGAAAGCATATAAGTGAGAAGGAAAATGATGCCTGATTGGTTTGGCATCCGAGATGCATGAAAGATTGAATAAGCTACTGAGGACACAACTCTGATGGCTGCACAGCATCACGTCCATTACTGGGCTCATGTGTCTGGGAGAGCACCTGAACCATGAACTATCCTTCCTCAGCCCCAGGACGGAGAGAGCTGGATTAGTGGGGGCCCCTCCTTTACTCTTGTTACTCAAAAATATGCACCATTTCTCTCTCAAAAAAAAAAAAAAAAAAAAAAAAAAAAAGATAAGATGAGTAAAATGATACCTGACTGTTTTGGCTCAGTGGATAGAGTGTCGGCCTGTAGACTGAAAGGTCTCAGGTTCAATTTCGGTCAAGGGCATGTACCTTGGTTGTGGGCACATTCCCGGTGGGGTGTGCGCAGGAGGCAGCTGATTGATGGTTCTCTCTTATTGATGTTTCTAGCTCTCTCTCCCTTTCTCTTTGTAAAAAAATCAATTATATATATAATTTAAAAAAAGATGAGTAAAATGGAAAGAATGGTTTTTATGATGACTTAAAAGTTATCAAGGGAACGCATTTCCTTCTGTGTAAAAGCATTTCCTATCTTGACTGAAACAACCAGGAGCCCCAGTGGTTTGATGAAGAAGATACTGGGTATCTTCTCTATTGGAAAACAGGCAGTGGGTGGACTCTGGAGACTGAAATGCAGTCTTTGGGGTATCTGTGAACATGTGTGTTTCTTCATGTCTCTAACTTTCAGTTGTCACAGGTGTAAGACAGTGATATGGTACCCACTTCTTAGAGTTGTTGTGAGGATTATATGACATAACACATGAAGCAAAGTACATAGCACATGGCAAGCCTTTACTACATGTTAGCTAACATTGTTACTTTAATGACAGCACCGGTAGTTCATAGGTGTCCTGTGTGCTGTCCCTTACATTTCCTAAAAGGAGGTCATCTACTCAGAGCACAGTGGAGAAGCCAGAAGTCCTCAGAGTATAGAGTGTACAGTAACGTTTCACATACAATGCCAGCTCTTCAGAAAATAGTTGATAAATTAATCTGTGTGAATCTGATATTTTAACGAATAGATGATTTTATTATTCATACATCTTTTCAGTTATTATTTTGACTAATCAAACTTTCAAAAGAATTATTTTTAGAACCAGTTCTGAAAAAAATCTATCTACATTTTGACTTCTGTTGTCATTGTTACCAATTGCCAAAAGGAGATAATCCATAGCATATTAAAATATAACTGTTCTTAAGCAGCTCCTAAAGTAGTATAAATCGTTGATGGCAATGATCAAAAGACAAAATGTTTTCCTATAGTGTTATAGGTCACATTTGCCTTCATTTATCATTTTAATAACTACTTATTAAGACTCTACTACGTGCCAGACAGTGTGATACTTATTAAGAATTATTACTCGATACTTCTTAATAATGGAAATATTATTTCCCAATTTCACTTTAGTTCTGGTAGTATAAAAAGTATCACTAGACCATTGTGCGGATGAGGAAATGATGCTAACTAACTCTACAGCCATGAGTTTTCTTGGATATAGACTTATCTTACTAACCACTTAATTCAGTTTGCCAAACAAAGAGGAAACAGAGTATAAACATCCCCCCTTTGCATAAAATTTTACTTCTTCGTAAATGCAAATTTTGACATCCTTTTATCATTTCTCAAAGTAGAGGAAACCACGTGTCATCCTCTTTTCCCTCTTACGGTGCTCCCTGGCGCCACATTTATACAACCTAAACTAGACAAAATGTTGCAAACATCACTGACAATCATGCAAAAGTATGTTAACTTAGAAATCTTATTTCATTAAAAAATTTAACACTTACCCGTGTTTCTTGGGGTGACGTGTTTGTCAACTGAGGATCCAGAAAAATCTGCTTGCATCAAGAAGAGAAACCTACACTGTTGAGTGGACAGGAAGTTGCAGTTATATTTCATCATAAACCAATGAGGAAGCAGCACCACAATAAGAGGGAGGTATTTTATCCAAATCTGAACAACAACAACAAAAAGACTCCTAAATACTTTAAAAGATGTTTTATCTATTATTTAGTGGAGTATAATTTTTTATAAAAATTACAAAAAATTAAAATTCTCTCAGCATTTTAATTACAATGTATACATGTACACCAATATTACATGGGGGTAATTTAATAGAATATGTACTAGAATTCATTTATTCATTGATTCAGTCATTCATTTGCTCTGCCAACAAATACCTCTATAATACTCTTAGCACACAGTGCTGAGAGCTATGTAGGACCTGGTTATAGCCTCTAGGAGCTTATCACTCAGAGAAGGAGAAAGGTACAAGCAATAATAACCATAAAACAGTGACGAAAAATAGATAACACTCCGAGAGAGGTACAAAAAGATAGGACGTGTCATTGGATGGGAGGTAGGGTAGGATGTTGTAGATGGATTCAGGGTGATCAGGATCCATGGGAGAAAAACTGCAGAGGGAAGGTGAGGGCTGGGTATTTACTGAACATGTTTCACTGCTTAATGGGAATGACAGCAGGGCTAACCAAATCTTTTGTTCTTTAAAGTGACTGAGTGATTTGGCTTCATAGTATTGCATTGTAGAACCATTTTCTCTTTTGACTCTTACTAGTAGAATAAAAGGCAATGATTTCCAAAACCATGTTAAAACTAGTTGAACTAACTGGTTTAGAAAAACCAATAATTTTATGAAACTGGAAAATCACTTTGAGAACTACATGGATTGCTATAATGAAAACTCATGTAGTTGAAAGTTGCTATCAAATCTATAAATAATTTAATATGAAGTGAAATGAGCTCCTAGAACATTGCAGATATAAAAAAATCAGACATCTCTGTTGTACCTTGTCATCTGAAATCTGTATTACAAATGAAGGGGAACATATTACTTTATAAGAACAGAATTAGAGATGCAAATATTTAACTTGGAAAACTGTAATCAAGACAATTTGAATCTATTTTTGTAAAAGAAGATTAGAGGTTGTTGTTGGTACTTTTTATAAAATTCTCCCTAGAGATAGAAAAGATGTCTTACAACATAACCTTGACTTTAATCTTGTGGTTATTCAGGATAATACAAGAATGTAAAGGTTTTCTATAATACTTTTGCAGGTCTTTCATTGAGAATAATAAAAAAGTAATAACATAATTTATAAAATGCATAATTATTTTCAAAGTAATTGAGCATACAGTAATGTAAAGATTTAGAAGTTTGTATTTTTACCAAAACAGTGAAAAATTAAAGTACAATGTGGAAAAATCTATAATAATAAAAGCCTAAGTGACTATCACAACCAAACAGACAATTGAACAGGTACTGTGTGGGGCAACCAGGCCGACAGGGGGGTTAGTGAGGGGCGACCAAACAACCTAATAGCAAGCTGTGTGGGGTGGCCAGGCCCACAGGGGGGCAGTTGGGGGCAACCAGGCTAGCAGTGGGGAGGGCAGTGAGGGACTACCAGGCTGGCGGGGGGGGGGGCGGGGGTGGCAGTTGGGGGTGACCAGGCAGGCAGGCAGGTGAGCAGTTAGGATCCAGTGGTCCCGGATTGTGACAGGGATGTCCGACTGTTGGTTTATGCCCTATCCCAGCAGACAGACATCCCCTGAGGGGTCCCAGATAGGAGAGGGTGCAGGCTAGGCTGAGGGAACATCCCCCTCCAATGTACAAATTTCATGCACCAGGCCTCTAGTTAATAATAAAAACCTTAAACCTGTACAAAATGAAAGTAATGATTTTAATTTATGCAAGTTCTCATTTTTGCATATCTGCTTATCTGTTACATTTACACATGGGTATTTCATGACTTTCAAGATCTCCTATTTTACCTAAATAGACAATACTTCTGCTTTCAAGAAAAGGGTATTTATCACACCAAACATTTATGTGTTTTGCTCTTCAAAAAAAAGGATGTAGTTAAAAAACACAAACTTTCACCTTTGATTAAATTGAAAAATGGTGGTTGACTTATGCTAAAACATTGCCATTTCTACACAATAAGACATTTGATAACTTTTAAAAGATTTGCTTTTCATTTAGTCCAGAATATTTGACAATATTCCATTTTCAACCACAGGGCTATTAACGAAGAGTTGGTAATTTGAGAGCTCTTGAGTTTCTGTGACATTTCAAACACTAAAGTGAGAAAAAGCCAATTAGCAATTATTTTAAACTAAAGGTCCGGTGTACAAAATTTGTGTGGGGGAGAGGCGATGTCCCTCAGCCCAGCCTGCACCCTCTTCAATCTGGGACATTCTTCTCACAATCCAGGACTGCTAGCTCCTAAATGCTCACCTGCCTGCCTGTCTGATTGCCCCTACCACTTCTGCCTGCCATTCTGATCATTCCCTAACTACTCCCATGTCAACCCAATTGACACCTAACTGCTCCTCTCCTGGCCCAATTGCACCAAATTGCCCTACCCTGCTGCCCTGATCAACCCTAACTGCCCTCCCCTGCCAGCCTGGTTGTCCCCAACTGCCCTCCCTTGCCAGTCTGGTTGCCCCCAACTACCCTTCCCTGCAGGCCTGGTCCCCCACAACTGCCCTCCCCTGCCAGCCTGGTTGTCCCCAAACTGTCCTCCCCTGCTGGCCTCATGGTCCACACTGCCCTCCTCTGCCAGCCTGGTCACCAAACTGCCCTCCCCTGCTGGCCTCATGGCCCACACTGCCTTCCTCTGCCAGCCTGGTCACCCCTAACTGCCCTCCCCTGCTGGTATGATCACCCACAGGCCATCCCTTGCAGGCCATCTTGTGGTGGCTATCTTGTGTCCACATGGGGACAGCCATTTGTGACCACATAGGGGTGGCCATCTTGTGTGATGGAGTGATGGTCAATTTGCATATTATTTCTTTATTAGATAGGATACTGCCTTTAGGAAATTTGCATTTTTGATGTGCCAGTTCTCTGGTCTTCTGAGGTCACACTGGGCAGTGGCAGTGTCCCACCCATGTGGAAAGGGGAAGAGAATGTGATTCTGTCAGTTCCAAATTCTCCATGGAACTGACAGTGCAAGAGCCTAATCTGCTGATGAAGGGTCCTTTGTGGGGCTGCATTGTCTGTTTGGTACAACTTCACTAGTTAAAGCAGCACTTATTGCTTCTTAGGAGGAATTCTTGGGTGAAAAGAGAGTGGTGGAGTGTGGGGAGAAGACATTCCTAGGGTTTAAAAAAAATCTTTATTGTTGAAAGTATTATAGATTCCCCTCCCCCCTTATTTCTCCCCATTGCCAGCCTCCACCCAGTTCCTTCCCCACCCTAGGCCCTCCATCACCCTATTGTCTGTGTCCATGCGTTATTCATATGTGCACATATAAGTCCTTTGGTTAATCTCTTCCCATTCCTCCCACCTCCCTTCCCTTGGAGATCCTTCAGTTTGTTCCATGTTTCCATGCCTCTGGTTCTATTTATTCATCAGTTTATTTTGCTCATTAGTTTCATCTTTGTTTATTTTGATTTTTAGTTGCAATTGTTGCTAGATATGTATTTATTGCCATTTTATTGTTCATATTCTTGATTTCTTCTTTTCCTCTCCCTTTTCCTTTCCCCTCCCCTCCTCCTCCTTCTCCTTCTCATTCTTCTCCTCCTTCTTCTTCAAGAAGACCCTTTAACATTTCATGTAATTCTGGTTTGGTGGTAAACTCCTTTGGCTTTTTCTTATCTGTATAGTTCTTATCTGACCTTCAGTTCTAAATGGTAGCTATGCTGGGTAGAGTAATTTTGATTGTGGGTGCTTGCTTTTCATCACTTTGAATATTTCTTGCCACTCCCTTCTGGCTTACAAAGTTTCTATTGAGAAATCAGCTGACAGTCTTATGGGAACTTCCTTGTAGGAAACTGCTTTTCTTTTGCTGCTTTTAAGATTCACTCTTTGTCTTTAACCTGTGGCATTTTGATTATGATGTGTCTTAGTGTGGGCCTCTTTGGGTTCCTCTTATTTGAGACTTTCTGTGCTTCCTGGACTTGTGTGTCTATTTCTTTCACCATGTAAGGGAAGTTTTCTGTCATTTTTTTTTTTTTTCCAAATAGGCTTTCAATTTCAATTTCAGTTAGTGTATCCTTCATTTTTGACTGATCTTTTTTTTTTTGTCATTAATGTTTTCACTAAGTTTCTTGAAGTTCTTTTAAGTTCCTTGAGCATCCTTATAACAATTGTTTTGAACTCTGTATCTGGTAGTTTTCTTGTTTCCATTTCATCTAGTTCTTTTTCTGGAGATTTCTTTTGATCTTTCCTTTGTGCACTAGCTCTGGAAGGTGCAAAGTCAGCTACTGACCGTACTATGCCTAGAGTCACCCAGCATGAGCTACAAAATGATGGGCAGATGGCTGCTATTTATGTGGGGCTTGGAGATGCCAAGAGAAGGCAAGCTGTGAAGCAAGGAAGCCTGTTCTAGTGCCTGGCCTGCGGCCTCTTATTGAGAGCTATTTCCCAGCTGGCATGGCTCAGGGATTGAGCACTGACCTATGAACTAGGAGGTCATGGTTTGATTCCCAGTCAGGGCACATGCCCAGGTTGCAGGCTCAATCCCCAGAAGGGGGTGTTCAGGAGGCAGCCAATCAATAATTCTCTCTCATCATTGATGTTTCTCTCCCTCTTCCTTCCTCTGCAAAGGGAAAAGGGTGGAAATGATTTGTGTTCAAATTCTTGTCTGTTTGGGATACTTTATTGCATCATTGTACCCCTTGCTCATTTGGCTTCACCTTTTGAGTTAATACAGCTTCTCATTTCAGACTTGTAAACGTTTTTGATTTCAAGGTTAAGTCAAAACATGCTTAAATATAGTAATAGTTAAAATGGAGATGTGTTACCAAACTAAAGGCTGGAATCTTTCATATCCTAAACACCTTTTTAGAATATATGTATTTCTTGGTGTTTGTAAATTTATATAAATAATGTTAATGTCCTCATCATTCCATTTATTAAATTATATAATGTTAATGTCCTTATCATTTCACTTATTAAATTATATAAATAATGTTAATGCCTTTATTATTCCCCTTAACAACCAAATGTTAAGAAGACTATTCCAAATGGTTTCCTCTGGTGTATTGTGGGTGTTCAGACTGCTCATTAATTTTTGAAGTCATCTGTTCTGTCAAGTTTGCTTATGGTGGGGATAGCCAGCTGATAGTTTAAGATTTAAGATCCCCAAAGTGCCTGGCCAGCGTGGCTCAGTGGTTGAGCATCAACCTATGAACCAGGTGGTTATGGTTCAATTCCTGGTCAGGGCATATGTCCAGATTGTGGGCTCAGTCCCCAGTGTGGGGCGTGCAGGCAACAGATAAATTCCCTCTCTTCATTGATGTTCCTACTTCTATCTCCCTCTTCCTTCCTCTCTGAAGTCAATAATAATAATAAAAAAAAGACAAAAAGTGGTTCATAAATTTAGGTTTAACCAAAGCATGCTTTAATATTGAAGGAGGTTCAACCTAAAGGATGGGACAGAGAAGAAATACAGATTTTTGGCAAAAATTGAGTTAGCTGGGGCTGAATAATGGGGACAGATTGATTGGTATGGATTCTGTGGCATCAGGGTTGGTAAAGGTTCTGTTATTGAGAGCTGTGGGTAATATCAAAATCCATAGAATGAGCATGGTAGAGATTGTCATAAAGATCCAAGAGTGACAGGAATACCTGCAACTTTATAAAAAATAATGCATCTTCATTCTCCACATGCTTTTTAAGGATGCTAAAATATCTTTGCAAATACACAGCAATTGAGTAAACTTTAAAAAAAAATCTTTATTAAGGAATCACATATTTGTCCTCATCCCCCCATTCCCATCCCAAACCCCTCCCCACGCATGTTTCCACCCCCCCTGTTGTCTGTGACCACTAGTTAGGCTTATATGCATGCATACAAGTCCTTTGGTTGACCCTTACCCCCACCCTCCTCTACCTTCCCTCTGAGGTCTGATAGTCTGATCGATGCTTCCCTTTCTCTGGGTCTGTTTTTGTTCATCAGTTTAGGTTGTTCATCATTTCCCCTAGATGAGTGAGATCATGTGATACTGGAAATACACTTATAAGAACTGGAAATAAGACAAGCAATAATGGTTATGCTGAGAGGCAAATGAATCAGTCTGTAGTGAGTTTCTTTCTGTGCCAACAGTTTTTTTGAGTACCAATTTCAATGTCAAACAGTTCTTTATGTGTACATGTCAGCAATGATATTTCAGTTCTGGATGGTGGACAAATGGTGGTAATGCAGGTCTGACCCTCTCTGGCTTGGTCCGAGGCAACCTGCAGCTACGCACAGCTGCTGACTGCTAGTATAGCAAGGTGGCAGCATCAGTGTCTCTTTATGGTATTTTATAAAACCCATTTCTTTCCAGAAGTTCAATATTAGTTACTGCAATATTTAATGCTATATCATATAAGTGGTTTTCTAAAATTCATCATGGGTATGTGTGTAATTTTGAATTATGTTCATAAATTCTTTGACCCTCTTCCTTTCAAAAGGTGAAGCCTAATTTGTCACTGTGATGTGGCTAGACTTCGTGTGCCACCCTAGTTAATAGAATAAAGCAGAAACAATGGTTTAGTCAGAAAAATTCGTGACTTCCTCTTACTCCCTCTCTCTGATTGCTTGGTCTGAGGGAAGCCAGCTACCAAATCATGAGAAAAGACCTACATGTCTAACTGCTATTTCCATTTTCTCACGTCTTGAGCAAATTTGAATGCTGTGCCCAGTGGTCCAAGGATTTCCCTTTATCAGCTTGTATTCTTGTTTTATTATTATTATTAGAAACTTCCTTGTATAATAAAGCACAGAAAATAAATTTGAAACAAGAAATCTTTTCTCTAGTAAGGAATCACTCTGGTGTATGAACTAATAGGAACCAGTGGTTTGTCCTGGAGGCAAAGCTACTTTTTCTGTTAAATATTTTGGGTTTCCTCTTCTGCAGATTTCACACATTGCACAAATATTTGTGGTGTGCCTCCCAAATGCCAGGTACAATGATGCGCTACAGGATGACTCATGCTGCAGTCTCAACTTCTTGATTTCACGTACATGGTATTTTCCTCTATTACCACGTTGGTACTTTCCTTCTAGTGACATTATTACATGTTATATGCATATCATGGTTATAAAATCACTGGGTTGACAGAATACTTAGCATTGACTTGATCTGTCATCCTTGGCTTTTCATTTACTGTTGCTCCAGCTCACGCTTAATACAGTTAGAACAGATGGATGAAAGTGAGTTTTGGAAAGGTAAATCTATGGGAGTTGGATAGTTATTGACTTGTGTCCTAGAATGGTGGCAGGAGGGAAGGTAGAGTTCACATAGGTGCAGTACTAGGAAAACAAGAAATAGAAGTGATCCCTATAAAGGGGACTAAATAACTAATCATCAAAACTAGAACATTTTTGAGGGTGAAAGAGCACCATTATCATTATGTTGGGGCTGTTCTTGGGAATCCAGATTAGACCTACAGTAATTTAAGAAGAGAGACAGAGCAAGCACAGCACAGCTATATCCCACCCCCGCCCTCCCTCCCTTGCAGCCTCTCAGGGACTCTTCCATTTGCTCCAATGCCAAGGAAATCAGATCTCTCAGACCAACGTTGGATGTGGCAGACATCCCAGGACAATTCACAACTCCCCTTCCAATTGAGGGTTATCCGTCTGGGACCATTTCAACTGGCAGTGGGAGGTCCTCTACAAAGCTAAAAGCTAAAAAGATAGTTACCGGCCTGGAGAACCTTGCCACCTGTTTGCCAAGTGTGTAACCCATTCGGCTAAGATGGACTGGGTGCCCATTACCTTACTTGTATTGCATGCAATGCCCCGTGCGGCTGCTCTTTCTGTTTCATCTTTCATGAGAAGAAACAGGCTCTGAGAGCTAAGGGACTCCACCAAGGGGACAGCTGAACTGGGGCTGCCTTAGGGGCTGTCACTGACTGGCACGTGGTGGGTGCGCCCTGAGATGCGGGGAGTGGGGGAGGGCATGGTAGAGCCTTGGCCAAACTTCCCTTCGCCAAAGTGCTCAAGCAGGGATGGAGAAGCATCGGAGGGAGCACAACCCGGCAAGGCGGGAGCAGCATAAAAGGCAGCTCAGCTCTCTCCCGCAACAGTACGGCGGCCGCGAAGGCGGCGGTTGCCCTCATCCAAGATGGCGGCACGGGCGTCAGTGGCCTCCTGCCCTTTCCCATCATGACGGCGGCCGGACCCGCCTCCCCAGCGCCGGCGTCTTGTGACCCACACAATGGCTGAGCGGCTACTGCAGGCTTCCCGGCAACGCCGAGCCAAAGGCATGACGGCCGCCGCGGGTTCGGCGAGCCGGGCCGCCCTGCCCCTGCTGCTCGGCGCCCTCCTGGCGTTCGGCCGCGCGTACGTGCTCGACGACTCCGACGGGCTGGGCCGGGAGTTCGATGGCATCGGCGCGATCAGCGGCGGCGGGGTGAGTGGCCGGCGAGCGGGGGGGCTGCGTGAGTGGCGGTGCGCGAGGTCGGGGATGGGAGGGGGCGCCGGGTCCCGCCTCCCCACAAGCCCCCGCGGCGCCCCACAACCCCCCGCGGCGCCGTCCTGCGTTTGGATGCTCTGCGGAGCGGGAGCCCCTGCTGCGGCGCTGGGTGCTGCGCTAGCTGGTCTAGAATGTGCCTATAGAGGCAGTTAGGTGTAATGGATGGGCTTCCAGGTCCACCGAGCAAGTGTGACAGGTGTAGGTAGTGCCAGGGTTGGGACTCGAACCCTCCCCGTGGGCACCAGCCTGGCGCTCCGGGAGGACTGCCCCTGCAGAAAGGCCTGGAGCCGCCGCCTCTGTCTGGGGAGGAGGGTCGCGAGCCCGAAGCGCTGGGCGGCTGGTGCAGCTGGATTCTTTCAGAGGGCCCAGTGCCCAGCAAGTGTTTTTATTTCATTTTGAATTACTTTTCTAGTACAGTTCGCATTAAACACTATTTTGTGTTAGTTTCAGGGGCAGGGCACAGCGGCTAGACCTTCATATGGGTTACAAAGTGTTCCCTCTGATAATTCAAGCGCCCACCCCGCACCTTAGATAGTTATTGCAGTAGTGTCGGTTGTATTCCCTATGCCTGACCTTGCATACCGTGCCGGTTTTAAAATTACCAATCGGTACTTATTAACCCCATCACCTTTTTTCATCACCAGCTCTGCAAAACCCTTCCCCTCTGGCAGCCATCAATCTATCTCTGAGTCCAAATAGGTTTTTGTTGGAGGCAGGACAGCTGCCTCAAGACCTCTTTCGTAAGT
Organism: Pipistrellus kuhlii; assembly: GCF_014108245.1. NCBI lineage: Eukaryota > Metazoa > Chordata > Mammalia > Chiroptera > Vespertilionidae > Pipistrellus > Pipistrellus kuhlii. The sequence goes on from NW_023425404.1 coordinate 2,085,192, forward strand.
TAGGAGGCCTGAAACTATCTGGGGGATTTTATTTTTTTATTTTTTTAAATGGGAGCAAAGATGGGGGCTGGGGTTGGATAGGGGGCATCTGTAATGCCAACAATAAAAGTCCAATATCATTTAACAAGTTAAATAAAATGGCAGGCTATGCTAGTATCAACAGATAGTCTAGAATTGCTTATTGGTGGGGGGCTGTGTTGCCTACAGATGGTCAAGGCCCACAGGGGTGAGTTGCCCACTAGAAGGGTCAGTGCCTCTGGACCTCATTTTTGTATGTGAGGAGAGGGAAACATTGGGTCAACAGCCAAGACAATGGCTGGCCATCCTTGGGGTGCATAGTATCACCTGGTGCTTGTTGAACTGCAGATGCTGGCCTCTCCCACCCCCTGTTCTGACTGAAGTCTGGAATAGGGCTAAGAATCTGCATTTCAACAACACACCAGTTGATTCTCATGCTAAGTGTGTGTGTTTTTTTTAAATATATTTTTTTTATTTATTTCAGATAGGAATGTAGAGGGAGAGATAGAAACATAAATGATGAAAGAGAATCATTGATAGGCTGCCTCCTGCACGCCCCCTACTGGGGATGGAGGCCACAACCCGGGTATGTGCCCTTGGCTGGAATTGAACCTGAGACCTATATCCACTGAGTCAAACTAGCTAGGTCTCATGCTAAGAAATGAGTATTGAGAGACTTCCTTCCTTCCTTCCTTCCTTCCTTCCTTCCTTCCTTCCTTCCTTCCTTCCTTCCTTCCTTCCTTCCTTCCTTCCTTCCTCCCTGGTTCCTCCCACCCCTCCTCCCTCCCTCCCCTTCTCCCTCCCTCCCTTCCTTCCTCCCTCCCTCTCTCTTTCCTCCCTTCCTCCTTCCCCTTTTTCTTTCTTTAGATTCAAGGATCTCTGGAGTAGGGTATGGATTTAAAAAACAAACAAAAAACTTAAAAAAATATTTTATTGATTTTTCACAGAGAGGAAGGGAGAGGGATAGAGAGTTAGAGACATCGATGAGAGAGAAACATCGATCAGCTGCCTCCTGCATACCCCCCACCGGAGATGTGCCCGCAACCAATGTACATGCCCTTGACCGGAATCAAACCCGGGACTGTTGAGTCCGCAGACTGAAGCTCTTTCCACTGAGCCAAATTGGTTTCAGCAACAAAAAAACTTTTAAAAATAGTTTTAGGTAGTCAGAAAAGTTGCCAAGACAATACAGGATTTTCATAAAACCTGCAGCAGTCCTGTTATCAGCATCCCACATTAGTATGGTTCATTTATTGCAACCAATAGTAACGAAAGTCCATATTTCCCTTCATGTTTCTGTAGTTGTCACCTAATGTTCTTTTTTTTCTCTTCCTGGATCCTATTCAGGATGCCAGTTGCATTTAATGCCATGTCTCCTTAGTCCTCTTTTGGCTGGTACAGTTGGCATGAGTTGGCATTGTGTGGGCATGCTGAAAGATTTATGTGAGGGAGACTTGAGGGCCACTCCGGCCTTGTGCAGAATTGTGTGGGCACAGCTGATAATTTCCTTTAACTCCCTGGTCATGCTCTCAGGTGACCTCCAGGTGTGGGAATTTGCTTCAGCAGCATCTTTGTTCTTGGCTCCAGACCAAATGTACTTGATTTTGTCCCATGTTCTTTGTAACCTTTGTCTCGTCTTGATTGGATCCTTGGTAAGCTTTGAGTCTGTGGGGTTTATGGTGGTGGACCTTCAGGGGAGTGGGATTTTCTTTTGTGTAACCCAGATCACAGCTGAAGCCAATTTTATTTGAAAACTTTAAGGCTGAGTTCTTGTATGGATTGCTTGTCGGGTTGAATCAGATGGTACTTGCACCCTCAAATGCAATTCAGGACTTGCCTTGAATGCTTGCTTGCTGGGTGGATGTTCTATGTTTCACCTGACGATAACCAGCGTTGTGGCTGGACTGGTTCTTATGATTGCAATGCACTCACACGTCCTGGAAAGCACAGGGTGATTGCTCCACGTCTCATCAAATACCTGGGACCACACAGAGAGCTGGCAGGTGAGGAAGAGAGAGCGGGGGTGTGGGCATGGGGTGTCTGCTTTTATTGGGGTGGAAGGTGGGGGCCTAGGGTTTTGCAGACTCACTCTAATGGTGAATTTAAACTTTAAAGTCCCATCCCAACCTGGCTCTTGATCTAGTTGAGTGGCTGGCAATGTGCTTATTTGAGACAACCATCTTTAAAATGAATGCCTCCGTAATCAAAGCTTAAGCCAGGCTCTTGCATCACCAAAAACAAGGGCTCACTAGATAACCCAACGTTGCTGCTGAGGCGTCAAAGTCCATGCTGAGGACATTAACTGCCTGGGTAGCTTGATATGCTGAAAGTCAGAGGGAGGGCATATTGTAACCCAGAAAGTACATGTCTCAATAGGGTATAGCAGCACTCCTATAATAATTACACAGGCAGTAGTGTGAAATCCAGTCCATGGCCATTGTCCCGAGCTGAAAGGGTCCTGCCATGAGACCAGGCCAGTGATCTAGAGGCCCTGGGAATCTGTTCAGTGGTTTTGGTCATACTGTGAAATATTTTAACATCTGGGGCCATCTGGTGTAAGTGGGTATGGGCCTTTCCTGCAATACGGTAGATTGCTCCATATCTCACCAAACCAGACCCTTAGTCCCAAGAATAGGTCAGTTCAGTGTAAGGGCTCTGTGTCATTTCAGGAAGTGGCGATGCAGGTGGGCTCCCAAAGGGACGCCTGCCTGGTCTAAGTATTTGCATCCGGCTATTAAGAGGCATTTCTATGGAAACAAAAGAAAAGCAATGGTTCCTGGTTGGACCCTACTATAAACCCAGCCTGAGTCCTGAGGGTGGTTGAGATGTTTTCTAGACATCAGGCTCAAAATGTCTTCACATGGAGGAAGGGCAGGCAGTGGCAATCGGACGGATTTCCTAGTTCGAAGTTTGAACGTCTCTGGTGACGGTTCTTAATGGCCCACAAAATATAACAGGCACAACATGCAGTAGAGGTGATTTCTCTGAAGTCTACATCACGTTGTCCCACTTTAGCTTGCTTGGCTTCAGGAAAAGGGCAGTTTTAGTTCTCCGTGATTCAAGTCAGAAGGCTGGGTGAAAAGTTGGAAACATTAGTTTGAAGTGTTGTAGTCAGATATTGGAGGAAATGAGAATTCAGTAAGTACACTGGTGTACAGGTAGAAAATCTCAAAGAGGAAGGTGGGGGTAACGGGGAGAGATCAACCAAAGGACTTGTGTGCATGCTTATGGGCCTAGCCAATGGCCATGGACAACAAGGGGGTGGGGGCATATGTGGGGAGGGGTTTGGGATGGGAATGGGGGGATGAGGACAATTATGTGATACCATAATCAATAAAATTAAAAAAGGAGTACCCTAATTAAGCTAATAACAATGTATCTACCTATATAGTTTAAGTTTAAAAAATTTGGCTCTCAAAAGAAATTTTAATCATTGTATCGTTGTACTGTTGATATTTGGCTCTGTTGACTAATGAGTTTGCCGACCACTGCCCTAACCCAACCATTTTTTTTCTTGATTTTTACACTATTTCCTTATGTTGCAAAGTCTCTCATAGGTACTGGCTCATATTTCAAGGTAACTGTGGGCTAATGGACTAATTGATTTGTTCTTTACTACTACCCTTCTCCTTATTTTGTGCTTTAAACCTAGAATAGCTAGCATATCATAAAAGGAGGACCCATATGTCCTGATATCTGTACTTTTGATATTAAATCCAGTGTTTACACTTGCTGAAAATGGATGTCTTTGATTATGTTTAACTCATTTTAAAATTATTAAAAGGAGTGGAATTGTTTCATAGCTCAGAGTGGGTAGATTTTATCTGTTTTGTTTGGATAGTGTCTCTGTGGATAGCACTTTACTCATCTTAGAAGCTGATGAAATGAAAATGGTTGCAACACAAATATTTGTACACCATTCTAAACTTCTTTGCGGAGTCCCGGGTACCTAACACAGTCTGTGGCAGTAAGTGTCTGGAATGTTCTCATTTATCTTCATACCCGATAGGGAAGGCAGTGTGGCAGTTAAGAATGTGGAGTCAGAGCAGATTGTCAGGGGTCCACTCTGGGCCCTGCTACTCACTGGATAGCCTTGGGAAGGTCATTTCACCTCTCTGTGCCTTAGTTTCTTTTCTGGGGACACAGTGATACCTACATGGGATATATGTGCATTATGGGATATATGTGAAGTACTTAGGATGATGGCCTCAGGAACATGACTAATTTTGGTTAATATCTGACTTCATATAATAGATTAGGGAGGAGGGAGTTATGCCAAGGACTGTGAGTGAGAAAGGTGGTCCAGTTTGGCATACAATGCCTGCCATTTATTGAAAGCTTACTATGTGCCAGCTGCTGTGCCACAGCTGCTTCCTGTGCTGGTTGGAAACAGGCTCCAGGCTCGATGATTTGTTATTGCTTAATGGGGCATTTCCACATTTGGCTATACTACTCTTAACTGACTATTGCCTTTGGTTTAAAATGAAATGTGTTGGTGTGACATTGGGTAATAGGATCAGGTAGGGTTCAAGTGTACATTTCAATGATACAAGATCTGTGTATCCACCACACAAAGTCAAATCACCTTCCTTCACCATATATTTGGCCTCCTTTACCCCTTTACCCTCCTCCCTCTTAAAACTCGCACCAAGCAAACAAACAATCTGATTAAAAATTGGGCAGAGGACCTGACTGCCTATTTATTGTCTTTGACTAATGCTTTTGCATTGGGTGTGACTATGGCCTTGCAATTGTATAATGATGTAGTATTTGTTTTATGTGAGCACTTTCGGTCTTAAAGATAGGAGCGCAGGGGGGACAAAATAATCCCCCAAACAACAAAAACACACCATTCTAATGGCACAATGCAGGGCAGGAAGCATCCTTTACCTTGGGTCAGAGCAAGGTTAGTGAGCATATATAGTGTTCACTCACTCACAGAGTGCCTCTTTAAATATCGGAGCTTCTGCTAGTCTGTAAGCTATTTGAGAACAGCGACTGTATTATTAAAAACAATTGTGTGCATAATGCCTATCATTTACTGAGAGTGTACTACATCCCAGCTATTGTGCTAAGTCCTTTACATCTTATTTTAATTTAAGAACAGCTGAATGGATAAGATAACCCACTTTACAATCATTAGCCCTTGGTCATGTAGTTTGTAAATGTGGAATCAAATGCAGTTAGGTTGCCTATACCAGTGCATAAAGCATCATGAAAAAGTATTCACGATTGGATTTGCTTTATTCATACTTTTGAAACTTTTTTTTTTTTTTTTTTTTTTTAGGCAACCTCCCGGCTTCTAATAAATTACCCAGAGCCCTATCGTTCTCAAATATTGGATTTTCTTTTCAAGGTAATGAAAAAGTCATTATTTAATGGTAGCTATGATATTTTAGAAACAGTGCTGAAATTCACCCATAGATTTGATCACCTTCATAATTCTAGTGTTGTTGTTTTTTTTAAATGGCAAATTCCTTTTGGGATAAGTTGCTATTTATTTGATGTTTTGTTTTGGTTTTCTCATCTGCCAAATCAAAGGCAGCGATTAGTAATTGTCTTGAAGTGGTGTTTTGTCCTTCATACCATGAACCACAGATTAATACTGTTACTTTTTCCTCCAGCCAAACTTTGGTGCCTCTTTGCATATTCTAAAAGTGGAAATAGGTGGCGATGGGCAGACAACAGGTAAGAGTATCCCTGCCCAACATTTGAATCTATGCTTAAACTTAGGATATAAATCATACCAACATTTGTCGATATTGATTATTGCTTAGTAGATAGCTCTTTAATGTTCATCTTTTTCCTCTACTTATTTTTTAAAAATTATATCAAATATGCATTTTTTCCCATCAAAAACAGCATTTAGACTTTAGATTGTTTATTTAGTTGAAGTATTTAGTCATGAATCCTCAGTTTCTTAAGAGCTATATTTACTTGACTAGACAGAGCATAGGGTCGTTAAAAAAAAGCTTTGAACATTATATAAAATGTAAAGTGTTATTAGATTTAAATAAAATAGGTGGTACAAATATAAGTAATCAGATACATAGCTCTTTTTTTCTTCTTCTTTTCAAAACAAAATTTTTTGTAACCACCAAATCTTCAAACTCCATCGTGACTGTTTTGATGGCTTTGTGTAGTACCTGCAGTCAGTTAAAAATTTATGGGCCAATAATTTCCAGGAAGAAGAAAATGGGAAAAAAAGGAATTTAATTATCAATTATCTCAATTATTATATACATACATATGTATATATACAGTACACACACACACATATATATGTATATACACATACACACACACACACACACACACACACAATTATTGTATATATTTAGGTCAAATTTCAATATAATGAACTTTAGATTTGTTTGTACACTCGAGTTCCTGTTAGTGATTTAGAAGTAATTTTTGTTAACCAGGTATATCTATGTGGTATTAGTGTTTAATTTATGTTGAAAGGAATGGAGTGTGAGAATTGGCCCTTAGGAGCCCTGGGATTCACAACCAGGATTGAGAAGCTGGAAGCTCAGGAGATGTGAACTTGAAGTTGGAATTTGAAAACCCCAAAGATACCAAAAGCCCAGCAGAATGTAGTTGTAGGAATTTGCAATTTATATGAGGTAATAACACTTCTCTTAAACTCCTTATAATAGAAGGTTGTGGTTTTATTTTTGTAGATGCTTACGATGCTTAGGAAAATGACAAAAGATGAAACAATATGCTTTCATTAGTTATAGCCATAAGTTATAAAGGATTATTCTTATTTGCCCCATTTCAGGATTGGGGCTGGAATACTCTGTGAAATGTGCATGTGTGTCGGGGCAAGTGGCCCTAGGATGCACCATTAATGGAATTGCCTCTCTTTACTCTCTCCCACTCAGATGGCACTGAGCCCTCCCACATGCACTACGCATTGGATGAGAATTACTTCCGAGGATATGAGTGGTGGTTAATGAAGGAGGCTAAGAAGCGGAACTCTAATATCACACTCATGGGTAAGAAGTGGAATTTGCCATGCTTTTGCAAAATGTTTTCCCTTAACTTTTAAAACCAGCATCATGTATGTAAAGACCCTATCAATACTGAAGTACTAATAATGTCATTAATACTACCAGAAAGCTACCCATAGCAAAACATGTGCCAGGCATGATTTTTTCTTTGCCCTTATATATTACCTCTGATCTTTATAATAATCCTGCAGTAAGACATTATTTTCCCCATCTTACAGAAGAAGCAGTAGAGACATAGAGAGGTTATGCCACTGATTTAAGGTCAGGTAATTAGTAAATGGCAAAATTAGATACAGGAACTATTCCATTCTGTTTTGTTTTTGTTTTTTTATGCTAAACTACTTTCCACAACAAAATGTCTCATCAAAATTTGTCAAAGGGCAATTCTTGTTATAAGATTGTATATTACACGCAGTAGTATTTTCCAGCTCTCTGCAAAATTGTGTGTTACATGTTGTGGTGGACCCCATTTCCAGAAGGGGTGCATACAAAAGGCTCATTGTTTGCTTTGAACCTCCGTGGGTGGTGGTCATTGTACCAGGCACTGGGATAGCTATTGTAGCAATCCAGCCCCCACCTTCTGCCCCATGAAGCTTAGGTTCTAGTGGCAGGAAAATTGGATGATTCCCATGGGACTATATTCATTTCACTGTTCTCTGTAGCAGTGTCCACACTTGTGAAATATTTCAAGTACACACCGTGATGGCATACTTTCATTATTTGAAATGAACGTGATTTTTGAAGCAGGCTTGCACATTTGGACTAAGTTCAGGGAGATTAATGAGATCTATGCTATAGACTTGATTTTAAAAACCACTTTAAACATATAAAGGACAAATATAAGTTTTTCTAAATTAAAAAGTGGAAGGGTGAGTGAATGCTTTGTAAATGGGCTTTTGTAAGAGATTCCAGAAATGTTTGGGGCAGTCAAAGCACCATTGACTTCAGTGGTATTTGCCATTGGGCTGCTTTCAAGGTCACTGCTCATTTACATGCAGGAAATCTGGCAGTTGAACAGGTCCCAGCAGAGACACACAGTGGGCCTGAAGAATGTATGTGGCATTTCATTGTTTTAAAATGCTGCATTATTTTAATGTCACATTTCTTACGTAAAGACACTTAGGCGTTCCTCCTGAGTTTAGAAAATAAACATTTTGTCATTTTGATTTTGAACTTCTCAGTGGTGAACTAGATTGGTAACATATAAACAGCTAGGGCACTTAAGTGTTGAATTTATTTTAATACATCAGTAACATAGTTAAGATTTAGAATTGTAAATTCTACTCTTCCCATTTTTTTTTTAAACATAAAACAGCCATTAGCATATAGGAACAATGTGGATTATTTAATCTACACCATTTAACAAAGCTATATCTTCCCTATTGAGTCATTGGCATTTATCAGGGCAAACTAGTTTTGCTGAATTTAATTACATAATTTATATTTTAAGTAACCTTAGCCGTGAATGAGGCATTTGTATTACCTCATAGGAGTAGTTAAACATAAGCCTTTCAGAACGCTTTGATTTGACCTGAGAGAACAGAAATGGGTTACTAAACATTCCCTATAGTAGGTGTTAGGGATGTTAAGTTAAATTGTACGTTATATTTCCTTCTGTGGGTATCTTTGAGAGAGGTGTTTGTTTTTGTTGCTGTTTGCTTTTATTTGTTTTCCTTGAAAGAGCATTTGGAGTTATTGAATCTGACTCTGGGGATCAGTAAGGAATTACAGGGTTCCTTTTGGTCCCCTTTGCTCTGGTTCTAATAACGCTGGCATTGCTGTACCCACTCTCCCTCTCTGCAGGCTTGCCGTGGTCATTCCCTGGATGGCTGGGGAAACGTTTCGACTGGCCTTACGTAAACCGTCATCTAACTGCCTACTATATTGTGTCCTGGATTATGGGTGCCAAGCGTTATCATGATTTGGACATTGATTATATTGGGGTTAGTAACAGATTTATAACATGCTTACATTTATTTGTAATTTTTTAAAGCGGTACTTTGTTAACTATTTTGTCTGATGAGACTTATTTGTTTTATTGGTGTCTGATAATAACATAAATTAACTACCTGTAACCCCTTAATTCTTCTTCTTTGCCCATCCATATTCTTTCCACTTTTGAAAAATGTATTAAGAGTTTGCCTTTTCTGAAATATTTTTTTAAACTACATTTTTATTGATTTCAGAGAAGAAGGGAGAGGGAGAGAGATAGAAACATCAATCATTGTCTGCTTCCTGCACGCCACCTACTGGGGATTGAGCCCACAATTCGGACATGTGCCCTCATCAGGAATCAAACCATGACCTCCTGGTTCATCAGTTGACACTCAACCACTCAGCCACACCAGATGGGCTAAAATATTTTTTTAACGTTTGTTTTTGGTACCACTCCAGCTCAAATTCTTCTTCAAAGCTTTTCCTAGTTCTCTAGTTCTTATAACAATACTGTGTTTACTGTGCTGTTTAATGACTAATCTCATTTTGCTCTGTGAGTCTAAACCAGGGGATGGCAAACTTCCTTGAAGGACCAAAGAATAAATATTTTAGGTTTTGTGGGTCAAAGGTATTATTAAGGATAATGTAGGTAATTATAAAACTATAAAAACTATTTTAAACTATAAAAACTATTTTTAGCTCTGAGGCTATGAAAAGACAAGTGGTGTGCCAGATTTGGCAATCTGGCCAAAATATGCCTACCCTTGTTCTGAACTGTTATTTAATAACTAGAGGCCAAGTACATGAAAATTCGTGCACTCGGGGGGTGGGGGGGAGGCTCAGCCTGGTGTGTGCTCTCTTGCAGTCTGGGACCCCTCAGGGGATGTCCACAGGCTGACTTAGGGCCGCTTCCTAGGGAATCGGGCCTAAGCTGGCAGTTGGACATTCCTTTGGCAGCCCAGGAGCCCTCCAGGCATGTCCACCTGCCTGAGCCGCAGTCAGACATCCTTAGCTCTGCTGAGGAGGCAGGAGAGGCTCCCGCTACTACCACTGTGCTCACAGCCATCAGTCTGGCTTGTGGCTGAGCAGAGCTCCCCCTGTGGGAGTGCACTGACCATCAGGGGCAGCTCCTGCATTGAGCATCTGCCCCCTGGTGGTCAGTGCACATCATAGCAACCAGTTATTCCACTGTAAGGGTCAATTTGCATATTATCCTTTTATTATATAGGATATAAAAATGTAATGCACAATATCTTATCTTCCCAGTAACTCTCTTGTCAGGCTGGAGGCATACCTCAGACTGCCTTGTACCCTACAGAGCCTCACACACACACACAGTGTGTCTCCACACACTTTTGTTTATTAATATGCCATCTGCCAAACTGATTTGAAAGTTTTCATGTAATCAGCAAGCAATTATTGAGCTCCTGCTATGGTGCAGGTACATGTGACTGTTATGTTCCAGGGATAACAGGAGTAATAAGCTCTTGGGTTCAGTGGGAGGAGGAGTCTCAGAAACAGGACAAACTGGAGTGCCACCGGAGGGATGGTATGGGACATGAGGATGAGCCCTGGGGGCCGTCAGCCAGAAGCAAAGATATAACTTGTTTTTATTATCCTTCTCTACGTTATAACTGAAAGTTAGTTTGTATATGAAAACTTTCTTAAATTTTACAGTGTTACCCTATATTGAGACTAAATGTAGGTTTGGGTCTAATAGTATTCTGTTATGATAAAGTCACACTTAGAAGCTCTTTTTGGTAAATAATGGGTGATTCACATCTTTTTTTTAGACTCTTGATAATCCCATGATATGATGAGGAGCTTCTTTGATGAGAAACTCTTCCCCGTATCCCTGGAATAAAAAGAGTTAAAGCACCTGGGTATAGGCTCATCTCCGTTACTAATGGGTTTCTCAGCCACAAAATGAAAGTCGTGAGGTTCTCTTTTAGCTCTGAATTCCCGTGCTTCCTGATCTGAAACCTAAGGGATATGTGTATGTTCCTTTCTTCCTTAGTAGGAGTTTGCTTTTGTGATGTAGCACATGGCTGTGCTTCTCAGTGCCAGCGTAGTTCCTGGCACACATCGCATTGTCAATATTTGCTGAAAGATTGAATGCATATTCTGTTTTTGGAAATCTCTGGTATAAACCATTTTTGAAAATACCCACATTGATTTTAAGATTTTTGAAAATAGTATTTTTATTTTAAAATTATATTGTCTTAAAATATCTATAAATTCTATACAAGGGCATTCCATAATGTAAGAAAAAAAATGGCTTTTCAGGTGATCTGAAAGATGATGAGAGAAATGGCATTTAATGATGATGTATATTTTCTGATATTTAAAAACTTTTAATTCAAACTTTTTGACTTTTGTTTTGCAGATTTGGAATGAGAGGTCATATGACATCAATTATATCAAGGTCTGTACATATTAAACATCTTTTAATTTTTAAATTATCAGTGAATAATTCCTTTATGGTTTTATAGAAATTAGTAGTAAAAACTATATATTTTTTTACAGCACAGCACAGTTACTTGTTTTGCTATTTGTGACACAAAATTTAAGCAAAATCTTAATATTTGTATTCCTGATGAAAGCATAAATAATTTCCTGTAAGTCCCAAATTTTACTTTATATATACTTTTTATTATTATGAGCCTGTTTTTATTCCATTGCATTCTAATTCAACTTACCTTGGTGTGAAAAATTGCTATTATAAACAATTTAGAATTCATTTCTGTTTCTCTTCATTTTTATCTGTAGTAAAACATCTCAGGATATAAGAACTTAGTTTTTGATTGCTATTTTGTAGCAAGATGTTATTGGAATTGGTTCCCCGTTTGTTAAAAATGCCCCTTTTAAAGGCAGATGAATACAGGTGTTCAGGTTGTGAACATATGTTCCATCTACTGTGGTAAGATGGCCCCTGGAAATAGTCTGGGTTTGTTTTAATTTAAGAGTAGAAATTAATAGAATACAAATAAGCCATTTATATAAAAACGACAGGGCTATTGTTTCTTTTCTTTTTGCCATTTACATTGTATTTGAGATTGACCTTGGGTTTTCAGTGATGTGGTTTTAAGTTGTGTCTGGAAAATCCCATCTGGGATCCGAGGGTGGTGGGCGAAAGGGACAGGCGAGTCTCGGGACCCTCTGAGCACCAGATTGGCACTGGGTGCTTTGCTGACTTATTTCCTGTTAACACTTGGCTTGTTATTTTTAATTTTCCTGGGTGGATAAATCCTACAGGTAGGTTTTATTGCCTGTTCTTTCTGTGCATGTGAAAGACTTGTGGGCAGCAAGGGAGTATTTCTTATGGTTATTTCTAGTATGCTACTAAATCTTGAGAGCTGTAATATTTTCACTAATGGCAGAATATTTAGGGACACAGGAAAATACTAAAAATAAAATGACAATTTAAATCATTTTACCAAATGGTATGTTTAATGCGATCCCAATTTGATTTTGTGTCTGCCTAAGAAATGTCCTAAGAATGCATGCCAAAACAATAGTGGTTATTTCTGGGGAGTACTATTATGATTTTTAAAAAAATTTCCACCCTCCCACCCCAATTTTTTTTTTTTATGGTTAAACATAATTTTGAAGGTATATAGGGAAATCCCCCTAAAACATTTTAACATAGGTGTATTTTTTTTTTATATTCCCAAATATATCTGGGTAATAATGCTTTTATTTTCCATAGGAGTGTCACGTTTCTACTGAGAAATAATATTGGCACTATGGTCCAGGATGTTGATTTTGGAAGATACTTTAGCTACCTTAGTGGTAATGCAAGAGCTTCAGTCTCTTTTGTAACCTTTCCGATGTCCTGTTTATCCTCCAAAAGGTTTTAAGAAAAATGTTGAACTATCAAGGTCTCGAGCGAGTGAAAATCATAGCGAGTGACAACCTCTGGGAGCCCATTTCTGCTTCTATGCTGCACGACCAGGAGCTCATGGAAGTGATTGATGTTATAGGGTAAGAAATGTTTTACTTTGATGTACACAAATGTAGGCAGAATAATATAATGAATATCCATGTTCCTATTGGTATTCAGCCTCCATAAGTATGAACCCATGGCTATATCATACTGTGAAATGATAGACATTTTGTCTGATTACATACATTTAAACAATTATATTTCTAAAGAACCTTTACATTTTGTTGAATTAGCAGTGGTTCTGGATATTGGAAGAGACCCAGATATCATATTAGTTCTGCCCTTCTTTGCTCAGATCATTTAATATGAGCAGGTTTTAAATGTAATGTAACAGTTCTATTGTTTTCTGAATGAGGGATTTAACACCTGTTTCTATAATTTTAAAGGAGATACTTTCTCAGATTATAAAAATAATGCTTTTTATATGTATAGACTGGAGGCCCAATGCACAAAATTCATACACAGAAGTTGGCCCTTGCAGCTGTGGTGGCTACCTCGGGCCCTTGCAGCCCCTGCTTTGTCTGGAAGGTCATTTGGAAGGTTATTTGGCTGTCCAGTCTAATTAGCATATTACACTTTTATTATCTATATCATAAAAGGCCTGTGGTAGTGACACCATAATGGCATCATGACCAAAAGAACAGTGGCTCTCGTGGCAGGCAGGGTGGGGTACTGGCAGTGTCCATGGAGCATGCAATGTGTCACAGGTTAGCGGACATGGCCCTGAGGGCAGGCTAGGCCTAGGGGACCCTACGTGTGCATGATTTAATCATATGCTGGGCCTCTAGTTATAGATAATACTTTTTCCTAATGAAGTTTCAGATTGAAAATGTGCCCTAATCCATCTTTATTAGGTATAATGAATTCCCTAAAAGGACTTTCTCTTAAAAGATTCATAACTTAAATGGTAATAAGTAACTACAAACTAAAACACAACTTCAGTCATTCTTTTAATGTAATGGATTCTGCTACACCAAACTACAAAGAGATAATCCAATCTTTATTATCTACTTGTGTTATTATATTTTTTGTAAGCAATTGTTGGCCTAAAAAAGTATACAATTATGCCCCTAAAGTTATTTAGCTCATACGCTCTCTTATTATTGTATTAACCGTCAGTCTGATTTCTACAATATTTTACATTTGAAATTTCTTAGTTGTTTTTAGTCAGTAATCACTAGTTTCCACCATCATCATTATGACAATAGTTTACTCTTGGAATAATGAATATACATTTATACTTCAACTGACCGATTCCTCTGAAATATTAGAATGGGGGAGAGGTTCATTACTCTGGGGCAGGATTGCTCAGCCTCACATGTTTGATGTTTTCTTTCTTTTTTAAAAAAATATATTTTATTGATTTTTCACAGAGAGGAAAGGAGAGGAATAGAGAGCTAGAAACGTTGATGAGAGAGAAACATCGACCAGCTGCCTCCTGCACACCCCCTACGGGGGATGTGCCCGCAATCAATGTACATGCCCGTGACTGGAATTGAACCTGGAACCCCTCAGTCCACAGTCCGACGCTCTATCCACTGAGCCAAACCAGTTTTGGCTACATGTTTGATATTTTCATTGGGTGATTCTTTGTGGTGGGGCTGTGCCTTGTAAGATGTTTAGCAGCATTTTGGCCTCTACTCCCCAGATACCTGTAGCAAACCCTGCCTGCTGTGCCAGGCAAAAGCCAGGTTGAGGACCACCACTGCTCTGGGGTTATAAACATTCAAGGAACTCTGTGCAGGTTTTTATTGTTTTTCTGTCTGTGTTTGGGAGTAAATGCCAAGTTGTCTTTCTCTGTCTGCTAGGAATGGGAACAAGGGAGGAAGTACTACTTTATATAATAGATTCAGCAGTCTTTTATTTTTGGCTTCCTTCTTACTCCTTCCTTTCCAGTGTCCCAAACTCTGTACTTCCCTGGGAAGTATGAATCCTGTCTCCACCTCATTCATCTCTTGAAGTGTCCTAGACCAGTGGTAGGCAAACCGAGGCTTGCAAGCCACATGTGGCTCTTTGGTCCCTTGAGTGTGGGCTCTTCCACAAAATACCACGTGCGGGCGCACACATACAGTGCAATTGAAACTTCATGGCCCATGCGCAGAAGTTGGTTTTCGGCCTGGGCAAGCCTATTTTGAAGAAGTGGCATTGGAACACTCAAGGGGCCAAAGAACCGCATGTGGCTTGCGAGCCGCAGTTTACTGACCACTGTTCTAGACTCTGGCCTCCTCTGCTACCTCCACCTAGCAACATGCTTCCATACATGTTATGGTTTCCAGAAACAGAAATGTCTCATTCATTAATCAATACTCAACAGAACCTTGGTGGAACCTCATTTTTGATCTTCCTTCCCATTTTGTGTGTGGTTATAGATTTATCTTATCCTAAGGACATCTCGAGACACAAAGATGAGAAGCAGATATTGATGACAATCAGATCCACCTGGAAGCTGCCCGTTGTTTTAAAATAGAACATGCTGAAGAAGGCATGCGTTTTTATTTGCTTAACGAATGGATATAAGTGCCAGTGACCTTTTCCCCTCCCCTCCCACCCTTTCTTTCCTAGAGCTCATTATCCTGGGACCTACACAGCCAAGGATGCACGGTTGACTAAGAAGAAGCTTTGGTCTTCTGAAGATTTTAGCACTTCGAACAATGCCATGGGCGCCGGCTGCTGGGGTCGCATATTGAATCAGAATTATGTCAATGGCTACATGACTTCGTAAGTTATAAAGAATTTTAAAAGTTTTTTACCTTGAAAATGTTCTAACACATAAGTAGAAAAATGTACGATGGGCTTCCATAGTCTCACAACCTAGATTCGATGATTGTAAACATTTTGCCTTATTAGCTTCATCTATACCTATGTCTGTACTTAAGCTACATCCACTTA
Source organism: Pipistrellus kuhlii (assembly GCF_014108245.1). Lineage (NCBI taxonomy): Eukaryota > Metazoa > Chordata > Mammalia > Chiroptera > Vespertilionidae > Pipistrellus > Pipistrellus kuhlii. The sequence continues at coordinate 2,100,996 of NW_023425404.1, forward strand.
CTTTTCTGAATTTGATTATAGTCTTTATTGAATTAAGTCAGGCTTATTGAGATATAATTTATATAAAGTAAAATTCATGCATTTCTATGATTTTTAACAATGTGTGTATTATTACACACACACACACACACACACACACACACACACACACACACATATATATATATATATATATATATATATATATTTTTTTTTTTTTTTTAAAGAATGATTGTAAAGTAAAATTACAAATGTCATGGCACTTTATAAACATTTTATCGTGGCTATAGAAAAAGGACCTTTTCCTACATGATCACATTATCATTTTGATACATAGAGCATAAGAACATTTAAAAAAGTATTTCTAATACCCAGTCTATATCCAGATTTTTCTAATTATCTCAAAAAGTGTCGTTTATAGCTTTTTTAAAATGTAAGAGCCAATCAAGCACCATGCATTGCACTTAGAAAGCCCTAAAATCTCTTTTAATCTAGAATTGTTTCCTTCCTTCCTCTTTTCTTATGTCAAGACTAGGCTTGTGGACTATCCACCTCCCAGTCTGCGCCATTCATTCCTTATAGATTCATTAATTTGTGTAACTGTCTGTTTACAAAACAGAGGTTCCAAAGACAGAACCCTCTTTTTTATTTCTTGGGGAAGTGTTTTTTAAATGCTTTGAGAAGCTTTAATTGTAATTAGGTTCAAATTAACTTTCTAAAACAAAAATAAATAGAGCAAAAGCAAGCCAATACATGCTTTTGTGATGTTAATGAGAGCTGACATTCTGACAGCCTTCTTTGTTCTTTTTTCTTCTATTTTTGAAAGAAAAGATGCTTCTCATGGAGAGTTTGGTTCTAAGGACTTAAATTGGTATTAGGAGTCAGGCATGCTCAAGGCAGCGAATTGAGTGACTGCATATAAATACAAAGTAGGAAACAAAAATCACTCATCTTTTTGCCATCCAGAGGTAACTGTTCTTAAAAATTTTGGAATGTGTCTTCCCACTTACATTATATATGTAAAAGCTTAATACAAAATTTTAATACATTTATAGTACATAATGTTCAGGAAATAAGTTACTTTTCACTTAATAAAGCATTATGAACTTTCCCTCATATTTGACTTCAGCACTTTAAATGTTTATATATGTTCTTTTACATAAAGTGGAATCTACCAACTTGCCTTGTCTCAGGAAGCACCTGATTCTTTGGCAGCTGCCCAAACCTGCTGTACCTTAATCTCCAGGGAAGACTCTTGAGATTCTGGTGGTCTAGTCAGCGCCCCCGGGTGATTCTGATGGCATGCAGCTTTGGGAAACACTGAAGCAGAAAACATACTATACCTCATGAATATTCTCCTCTTCCTAGAAATGGAAGTTGTTTCTGTTTTCATTAACAGCTGAGTACACACTGAAATGATTAATTGTATGTGGATGTCTTCATAGAATGCAGTGATTATTTCCTCAGGGTGTGTTCTTGGAAATGGAGTCAGTGTCTGCATCAGAGGTGTATAGATTGTCAAGACATTTGTGTATATTACAAAGTTCTCTCCAGGTAGTTTAAGTTTATTTGTATTTCTGGCACTATCCAGAGGAGATACCATGCATCTTGTAATCCACGGGTAAAGTCTTGAGAGCTCTTAACATTTTCACTGGTAGTAAGCACTTTTTGAAAATTGGGACTATTATTTCTACTTTGCGTTGGCAGAATTAGAACTATTTTGACTTTCTAAGAATGTCAGTCTATCATTTTATTATAGGTGAGGACTTGCTAAGAAAAATACAATTTTGTTGGTAAGCTAGCTTGCTTGCTTGCTTGCTTGCTTCCTTCCTTCCTTCCTTCCTTCCTTTCTTCCTTTCTTTCCGGAACCCAGCAGTAACAAGGTTCAGAGCTTCCCTTTTGTCCTTGGATTTTCCTGATAACCACAATATTAGGGGTCAGCACCCTCTCTAAAAGAATGCACCACAATGCAGACTAGCAAACTGACCCAATTAGTACTTGTAGATGTAGATGAAGCAGCATCATAGCAGTGCTACAGCTCAGGCCTTGTTCTGTCCTCTTCACACATTCAATTCCTATAGCAATCACATGAGTGAGGTGTAGTTCTTATCCCCATTTTACAGACAAGGAAACTGAGGGCCAGAGAGGTTAAGTGGTGAAACCGTGATTTGAACCCAGGTAGTCAGACTGCCAGAGTTCTCAATTTTAAAACTTTGCAGTTTATAAAATTATATTATGAAACTAGGGCACTGGGAAGGCTGCTTGTCACAAGGAAAGCAAGTATGAATAAAGCCTTTATTTATGGTACTGGTAGGGCATGGTCCATGTTCTGGTTACACCATAGCTTAGTAAAACTGTACACGTTGGATTAATCTAAATTTTTTTAAATTGTGTGAGTCACTATTAACGATATTTAGATACATCCAATATTGGATTTTTCAGAATTTGAAGGAAGTTAGTAAACATATTTTCTTGCTTTGGATGGCCATTTTTCAGTATTTTATATATATATATATATATATATATATATATATATATATATATATATATATATATATATATATATATATATGGCTAATGTGCAAAGTGTCCTCTTGGTAGTTTGACCGGGAGACCAGGAGTTCTATCGCTCGCTATAACATGTGCTGACCACCAGGGGGTGGCGAAGAATGAAGGAAGGCCCTGGTTGACAGCTGGCAGCTGTGAAGGGAGGCCCTGGCCAGCAGCCGGAAGACCCAGATTGGCCCTGATCACTGGCCAGGCCTAGGGACCCTACCTGTGCACGCATTTCATGCACTTGGCCTCTAGTATTTATTTAAGTTATGTGTACATCTTTTTACTGTGTTGGATTCTAGTCATTTACATTTTCATCACAAGCTGTTTTGGTGTTTCTCTTTTATCAAACCAATCTTCTAGAACAATCGCTTGGAATGTGGTGTCCAGTTACTATGAGCAGTTGCCCTATGGGCGCAGCGGGCTGATGACTGCCCAGGAGCCCTGGAGTGGGCACTACATGGTGGAAGCTCCTATTTGGATATCAGGTATGGTTCCCTACCTCTCACTCCCTCAAGTCCTCTCTAAGGGCAAAGCAGAACGTTCTTAGAGGGGGCTGTCACGGGAGGCGGAAACTTCCCCCTAATTCTCCTGGCTCTTTTAACTCCTTAAATGTTGAACTTGATTTTTTTGCATGTGGGGTCAGGCTGTAGAGTATTGCTCAGTACATTTTCAGGGCCAGCATTGGAGATGCCCAATAAATATATGTTGTGGAAATAAACTTGTTTGAAACCATAAAGCTTAGTCTTTGTAATGCATTATTAAATTTTTAAACCTTATTTTTATAGTAATACTAGGGTGGGTTAAAAAGAGATGAACAAAGATTGAGAGGGGATAACCTTATTTTTCTATTGGAAAAAGACAATCAGTATTCTTGAACTGATAGAGTGTGGTTCATTTATTTTCACTAGTCATTCTAAGAATCCTCTCACAATTGTACCATTTAACTGGACTAATTATTCCAAAGTTGGAACATGGAATTGGCAAGTATTTTCTTTCAAAATAAAAAAAATAGCTTGTTAGAATTAATCAGACTAAATTAGTAGACAGCTTTTTAAAAAACAACCCCATTATTACCATTTTTATCTTATTTGGCTCTTTCTATCCTTTTCTGTAGCACATACTACTCAGTTTACTCGACCAGGTTGGTATTACCTGAAGACAGTTGGCCATTTAGAGAAAGGAGGAAGCTATGTAGCTCTGACTGATGGCTTAGGTAACCTCACCATCATCATTGAAACAATGGTAATTCTTTGTTTTTTCAAGGGGGGGGGGTTAGGATTAAATCACTTTTTTTTTTTAATCAGCTTTTGAAGATTATATATACAACTAGAGCCCTGTTTCATAAAATTCATGTGGGTGGGAGTGTCCCTCAGCCTTACCTGCACCCTCTTGCAATCTGGGACCCCTCGGGAGATGTTCGACTGCCAGTTTAGGCCTGATCCAGAAGTCAGACATCCCTGTTGCAATCCTGACTGCTGGCTTCTAACTGCTCACCTGCCGCTCACCTGACCGCCCCTAACCACTCTGCCTGCCTGCGTGATCACACCTAACCACTTGTCTGCCTCCTGATCACCCCTAACCACTCGCCTGTTTGCCTCATCACCCCTATCTGCTCACTTGCCTGCCTGATCGCCCCTATCTGCCTCTGCCTTGGCCCCCCACTGCCTAGGCTTTGTGTAGAATGATGTCCAGAAGGTAGTTCGGCTGTTCAGTCTAATTAGCATATTATGTTTTTATTATCTAAGATAAGCAGTATGTAGTGGAGGAAGGAACTTTTCCCTATACCCTTTCAGGATCAATAGCTGAGGCTCCACAAATTAAACCGACAAAAGACAGAATAGCCCGAGAAAAGAAAACAGAATTTATTTGTGCATGCAATGCACATACACATGGGAAGAACTCACTGTGAACCACTCAACAGGTGGTTAGGATTTGAGTTTATACACCTCGCTCAGTGAGTAATGGAGGAAGGAGAAAGGGAACATTTGGGGAAATAAATGACTTTTGGGAAAGATGTGGGTTTTTAGGAGAGCTAACAGCAGATGAGAAAGTTGTGATAGTGTTTAACTAGACTGATATGAGCAGTCTTTCCATCTCCTTCAGGGCCATAAAACTCCCCTAGAGATTTGGGGTGGGTTTTTATTCCCATTCCTCCGTTCTGGGGTAGATGCACCCTGAAGAGGTTTATGGCAGCCTTATTTCCCAAAATGTGCTACTTTTAATCTTCCTTTTGTTTTCCTTCATTTGTAGAGCCTCAACTATCTTCAACTTAGTGTAATCTTTATAACAAAGTGGCATATTTTGTGGTTTATTGGGCTTATACATGTTAAACCTTGAGAAATTATGTATGTGTTTGCGTGGGATCACAAGGTTTAACATGTATAGCCCAATAAACCATCATTACAACCAAGGTAGTGAATGTGTATCCATCACCCACCCAAGAGGATTCATGTCCTTGTATAAGTAGTACCTCTGTCCTGTTACTCCCCGTACATTGTGAATTCATTGCTTTATATCACTGAAGAATAGTTTGCATTTTCTGAAGTTTTGTCTCAGTGGAATCATTCAGTATTTACTGTTTTTTGTCTTGTTGCTTTCACTCAGAATAAAACACAAAAACATCTCAAGGATTTGTTTTCTTGATGTATTTTACTTGGAAAATATTTGCACCATAAAAAATTTAATGTGGGTGCTATAATATGACTGGAATTTATCTATGAATTCAAAGTTTGGTTCAGTCAAAATGCCAGTGAGTTTTACTTTGCCTAGTGATACGCAATGGACACATAATAAAGGTTATATTAGAAAAAAGTCTTTAAAATTTTACAATAAACTCATAGTTGTCACCTAATATGTACAGTTTCTCTTACTATTGGGGAATTAAATGTTTAATATTTTTTCCTAATGACTTGTGCATAATTTGGGTAATTTATGTGATTTTCTTTCTCCTCAGAGCCATAAACATTCTAAGTGTATACGGCCACTGCTTCCTTATTTCAACGTGTCACACCAAGTTGCTACCTTCTTTCTTCAGGGTTCTTTTGTAAGTAAAGATGTGGGGCTTTTATTTTGGTTTTGAGAATGTATATATTTTATCATAGTCTATCAGTTTTTAAATGAAATCATATGTTATAGTTAGAAAACAAGATGTTGTCTTATTAGAGTCTTAAAGAAACAATTTTTATAAAAAAGTCACTTGCCGAAACAGGTTTGGTTCAGTGGGTAGAGCATCGGCCTGCGGACTGAAAGGTCCCAGGTTTAATTCCAGTCAAGGGCATGTACCTTGGTTGTGGGCACATCCTCAGTGGGGGGTGTGCAGAAGGCAGCTGATCGATATTTCTAACTCTCTATCCCTCTCCCTTCCTCTCTGTAAAAAAATCAATAAAATACATTTTTTTAAAAGTCACTGGTTGCCTCCCATGTTTTTTTTTTAAAAATATATATTTTATTGATTTTACACAGAGAAGAAGAGAGAGGGATAGAGAGCTAGAAACATCGATGAGAGAGAATCATCGATCAGCTGCCTCCTGCACACCCTCCACCGGGGATGAGCCCACAATCAAGGTACACGCCCTTGACCGGAATCGAACCCAGGACCTTTCAGTCTGCAGGCTGACGCTCTATCCATTGAGCCACACCGGTTTCGGCTCCCATGTTCTTATGGGTAAGGAAAATTATTATAAAATAATGTTGTTGTTTTTTGTTGTTGTTTACCATAAAGTTTACTAAAAGTTAAAAAAAAAAGTTTTTATGTGTGTGGATGAATGCCATGTCTTCTAGCTGCTGACTGGTTTTAGTCTATCACTCCAGGAGCTGCTAGAAGAGAGAGCTCTGTGGCCTTGAAGAGCATTTAACAAAAGTGACCTGCAGAAAAGTCATTCTTATTAGTAGGAGCATCAGGTAGGGGACCTTTCAAGCACTGATCTATATAGAACTCTGTACATAAAAGCAAGAGAGACCAGACTCTAGCTATTTCTACCTATTGTTATATTTGAATACAGAAAATGCAGCACCCTTTCTAACCACTAATCACATAAAGGTGGTTTTTTAATACTAGGACATTCTTTAAAAAAATATTTTTAAAAATTGATTTCAGGGAGGAAGAGAGAGGGAGAGGGAGACAGAAGCAGCAATGATGAGAGTGAATCATTGATCAGCTGCCTTCTGCCCGCCCCCTGCTGGAAACCAAGCCTGCAACCTGGGCATGTACCCTGACTGGGAATCAAACCGTGACCTCCTGATTCATAGGTCAAGGTTCAACCATTGAGCCACATGAGCTTGGCAATACCAGAATATTCTTAAAAAGCTTTCCACAAAAGTACAATAATGAGTATTTTTGAAGCCAAGGCACTAAAATAATTGAACATTTGGCAAAAGTTTATAGGGAAATATTTTATAGTAAATAAAATATTTGCTTGAATAATGCTTTTCTACTTTCAAAATGTTACCATTTAAATCTGAGAGGCGGGCCTTTTGGTGGATAGAAGAAAAGTGCACATGGCCACGGGTTCGCTCTTGCTGGCACTGATTTCAGAAATCCTCAGAAGGGTACGACCAGCCACTCAGCTGTGCTTCCTGTGTGCTCTCTCCTCAGAGTGAAATACCAGAGCTGCAGGTGTGGTACAGCAAGCTTGGGAAGTCATCTGAGAGGTTTCTCTTTAAACAACTGGATTCTCTCTGGGTAGTATTAAAACAAATTCCTATGTATTGAGCATTGCAACAGTTTAAGGGAACAAATTTGATTAATGAATTAAGAATTTTTAATTTTATAATTGACTTTATGGCTGAAGCGTAATAGTTTTTTTTTTTTTTTTTTTTTTTTTTTTTTAATAAAATAGAGATCATCTTCAAAGCAGTTTGTGTTTTATAGATCTGCTTGTTTCTGTAGGTGTTTGGTTTGTCTTAGAGAATGATACCACCATCTTTTTCTTGGGTTGCCCCAGTCAGAAAGTTGAGTCTCATTTGAACCGGTCTTTCCTACTCTCTATGTTCTCACACTTTATATACCACCAGCGATCGAGCATGGTGGATTCTCATCCGCACGCCTCTCTTACCCATTCCTCATTCCTACTGCTACTGCTTGATTCCATTCCTCATATCTTGCTCCCAGATTTTGGAAACCACCTCCTGTTTCCCCTGCCGCTAATCTGACTCTCTTCAGACCCCCGTCACACTGCTACCAGAGTGATGTGTCTAAAATGCAGATCGGATTTTTTTCATCTCTTGCTCAAAGTGCCTCAGTGATTTTTTTCCTGTAAGATCACATCTCTTAGTGTAGCCCCTGGCACTCCATATGACCTCGAGATGCGTGTCCTATAACACTGGCCTCACAGATTAAAGTGCTTTTGCATTTTCCAGAGCATAACATGCCAGTTTAACTACTTTTGTGACTTGGCACATGCCTTTTCTTCCTCCTAGAATGTCTCACCACATGTCTTTGTCATCCTTCAAGACTCAGCTCAAGGTCACTTCCTCAGTGCTTTTCCCACCAGCCTTAGCTCTTCTCCACCTGGGAATATGTGCTTGTCCAGTTAAACACTTTCCCACCGCACTGGCCGCCTTGAGAACTGAGGCCCTGCCTTCTTTAGCTTTTTATCCAAGAGCCTGCTGCAGTGCGGAGTGCATGGTGGTTTCTCAGAAAATATTTCAGAGGATGGATTGGCCTAAGCAGGCACATTATTGCCCCTAATTGATGCAAATCTGGTAATTATTTATATCCTGTGAACCCACTAGCCACTCTCAATGATTGAACATGCATTAATATTAAATCTGGAAAGAAAAAAAATAACAGTCTGTTTTATTTGTACAACAATTGCTAGAACTAGCATAATAAAATTGATTTTCCCCATAGGAAAAATAATATCACTTGGGGCTATTTCCGAGCCAGAATATGGTGTTAGATATTTCGTAGATCTGACCAGCAATTTATTATTAAAGCAAAGATAGAATAGAACCCCCTTTAGTTCAAAGTAGGAAGAAAACTGCTCAAATTTCATAGAATAGGCATACATCAAGTGCCTACATTAATTGTACACTAGACTGCTTTTGGCACACAACAGGTAAGACAGAGGAAGTGTTTTCATAGGTCACACTCTGGGCTAGGAGCACTGTGGAAATATTATCCCTTTCAGTCCTGACAGAAGCCCTAGGAAGTATGCATAGTTTTGTCTCATTTTATAGATGAGGATATTGTGACTTAAAGAGATTAATTTGCTAAGATCATAAATGTGTTATAAATCTAACTTGCTAATTGAAATATATATTGAACATAGAATGAGTTGAACTTTTTCTTCTTCTGAACAGTAAAAGGTTTTCTGTGACTAACACCTGAGTCACCAGTGAGATTTTATGGATTTTTTTTACCTTAGTAAAAAATTAGCAGAATGAAATAGTAAATAAGCAGATCTCTTAGTTATGTGTTTTGAATATGTACAGGGTTGGACAAAACTAGGCTTACAGTTGGCAATATGTGAAACAACTTATTCTTGTATTTTATTTATTAATTACTATATTATTTTCCATACACCCAACTGTAAACCCACTTTTGCCCCACCCTGAACATAAACATATATAGACATAAACACATATAAAGTGTTAATTATACTATTTTTATTATAGACAATGATGTAATATTTAAAACACACATGTACAAGGGTGGGCAAAAATCAGTTTAAAGTTGTTAGTTTGCAAAAATTTGTTCTTATATTATTATTAATTTTTATATTATTTTCCATATAAGTAACTGTGAGCCTACTTTTGCGTACCCCTGTACAGTTTTAAGGAACTTACAGTCTAATGGAAAATAATGCGCTAATAGAAGTAGATTTTGGGATCATCTAGTCCTCCTTCCTTCGATGTAGTGAAAGTCTTTAAAAAGTGCTTTCTATGAAGAATAATCTTACAAACTCTTCAAAATAACTTATAATTTTTTTTGGAGGGCCTTGATCTAGGCTGTACCCTTTATAAGTGGTTAGGAAGTTCTAACAGAAATGAGTTTGGCTTATCTTTGAGCCTTTGTTTTAAAAAGCCATTTTGCCCAAATAAGACAAGCCAAAGCCCTGGCCTTGACACCACATTTTCTTCTTAGCTCCTCGACAGCAGCAGCAGCTTCACAGTGGAGCTGCAAGAGGATGAGCTATTTACACTCACCACTCTCACCACCGGCAGCAAAGGCAGCTACCCGCCACCTCCCAAGTCCCAGCCCTTCCCACCCATCTACAAGGATGACTTCAACGTTGGTGAGTTCCTTCACTACAACTTTAGCTTGGTTCCCATTTTTATCAGGCATGGAGAGATTTTACCTGTGAAACCAGTGTGTGATGGAGCACTGTAAAAGTGCATTCACTTAGCTCCAAGTCTCTTATCTTTTACTAGAGGTCCGTGCACATCCCCTCAGCCCAGCCTGCACCTTCTCCAATCTGGGACCCCTTGGGACATCCCTCTCACAATGCTGGACTGCTCGCTCTTAATATCTTAATAGTTCACCTGTCTGCCTGCCTGATTGCTTCTAATGGGTCCCCCTCCCCGCCTCCCATCGGCCTGGTCACCTCATGCAGCCTGCTGTTCAGTTGTTTGGTCATCCCTCACTAACCCCCCTGCTGGCCTGGTCTCCCCATGCAGCCTGCTTGTTCAGTCCTTTGGTTGTCCCTCACAAACCACTCTGCTGGCCTGGTCATAGGCAGCCATCTTGTGAGGGCACGAGGTTTAATTTGCATATTACCTCTTTATTATATAGGATGTTACTTCAGGGTAAATCTCTATTTGAAGACCCTTTATTTTTCAATGCCAGCAAAAGCCTTGAGGTCATTGTCAGGATGAAAGAGTTATAACTAGTTTTTGGTGAAACTTAAGATTTGTTACACTGCTACTGCCCCTTGCCTAGATTTTGTGAAAGCCATCGTCCTTTGTGTAGAATTTAAGGCACATTCACATCTCTCCTCCCATAGTGTTTGTGGGCAGTTGCTCTACTGTGCCCAGCTCTTTGTCCACCCTCTAGTGTGCCCAGGGTCTTTATGTGTGTCCTCTCCTGGGCTCCTGGGAAGATTTGTCCTGCTGCTGTTTAGAAAGCTTTTGATTATTAGGAAATTTAGGAAATCTTGCAAATGTAGGAAAACTGTTGGTAATTTAGTCATTGTATTCCTAGAGCCCTCAGTAATTGACAAGACTTGGTGACTAGTAGGTGTGTGGGCATAGCATCATGGATCTCACAGGCAGGGTCAGGTTCTCTGCTCCTAGGACCCACGGCTGGAGGGGAGAAGTAGGGAGGAAGATTGGCTTTGGGAGAGAGACCCAGATTCCTCTTGCTGCGGGCCTGCCCCACCACCTCAGATCGGACTCCCAGACTCCTCCACCCCTGCCCAGTGGTCCCTGCCAGGGTCTCAGCTTCTTCCCAGGAAGCAATCCCTGGTTGACAGGAGTACAAGGCCATTTGCACTGTGTACTGAGTCCTCTCAATCATTAGGATAAACCAGGCAACAGTGACCCTCCCTCCACAGCAGAGCGTGGTGCTGTTTTCAAGTCCCTGAAATGGCCTCCAGTATCTTAGCGTCGGGCGCAGTCCTCTGTCTGCAGCAGTAACTAACCCTCCTTGCGTTTGGTCAGGAGGGGTCAGCATGGGACACGGCCTGTGGGCACTCTGACCGTTTATTCTGTGACCTGCAGATGAAAGGCAATCCTCATCCTTCCAATCTAAAATACACTGAAAAAGAAATTAAACACCAGAGGCCAGGCCTCAGAACTACTTCATAGGGTTCTTAATGTCTCAAATGATGTGGCAAATGTGAAAACACTTGGAAAATCAGGAAGTGAGAAATTGCCGTAAGATATTATGACTAAAAATTGCTTATCTAGTGCCTTCAACATGGTAAGATTATAATTTAATAAAACTAAGAAGAGATTGATAGTTTAGGCTCAACACGGATTTTTTTTTTTCCATTTTAGAAATAGAAAATTTGTGATTTCTAAATCCTGTGTTTGGAGCCTTTTCTAATGTCTCTCAGCTGATGACAGTGAGCAGTGACTTAGAGCTTTGTCTGACAGATATTAGAAATAACAAAACTGTCTCTTGTTGCATCCTGGTCAGGGCTGGCTTATGTCTGCACTTTATATACGTTCTTTCATGTATTTGTTCTCGGTCCTCCTCCCACTTCGAAATGAGGAAACTGGGAGGCAGGAAAGTGGAGCACTTTGCCCAGGGCCAGACTAGAACTTGAACCCAGGTCTGCCTTCCTCCAGGATTCATGGTCTTTCCCCTTCAGCAGGTGCACAGGTTAAATATGTAAAGTCTGTATGTCACAACCGATCTTATGGACATTAAATAATGACAGCGTAAAATCAAAATCTCATTATTAACCTAAATCCTAACCTCTTGACTGGTTGTAAGTTTCATTTCCTTGTTTAGAACTTTTCAGCAGTGTTTTAAAATGCGCCGTAAGATCTCCGAGAGAAAATGTTCTGTGAGGATTTGATATTAAACAGAGAATTTATTATATTCTGAACAGAATACCCGTTTTTCAGTGAAGCCCCAAATTTTGCTGACCAGACGGGCGTGTTCGAATACTTTATGAATATGGAAGACCCCGGAGAGCACCGCTTCACGCTGCGCCAAGTTCTCAACCAGCGGCCCATTACGTGGGCTGCGGACGCCGCCAGCACCATCAGCATCATCGGGGATTACAAGTGGTACGTGATGCTGGCGTTCTTGAAGTAGATCTGACTGCAGTAACCCTGTCGTGCCTTTGAGTACATTCTGAAACAAAGACTTGTCCACCGTCCTCCTGTCTTGTCCAGGCACCTAATAGGTGTGTGATAGTTACTGAATATTATGGTGACCCCAAAGTAGCAAATTGTTTGGTGTCAGTTTCCTTCCCTCTAATTTGCTCAGTTTAGTAGTACTTATTCCAGTAACAGAAGATTTTAATATAAAAATTGAGGACTTTTGGACCAATCGTAATTTAGCATTTATTTACACTATATAATTTGAGTGGCTGTTTTTGGTTTGTTTTTTTTTTTGATCTGGTGGTGCCACCTGCTGGGTTTATACTAGAATTACAATATTCTAGCCTGTGACTGTAGATGGCACTAGTGAAAATTAGCTTTTAGTTGGATAGCGAATTCAATTCTTTAGGCATTTGTTAAAGAGACAAGTTGTATTTGTTTTTCACTTAAAATATAATGACAAAACCAAAATTCCTCTTCCCCGTTAAGTCAGTTAGGGAATTCTAATGTACTGGTTATTATATCAGTTTTCGGTGTGTGTTTTTTTTTCTTCTATTTTTCTTTTTAGCTGGTATAATTCCACTATGAAACTGTTCCAAATTTAGTGATACAAGCTACGCCTATCAAATAGCCTATCTGCAGTTTGGAAATCAGACAAGGTGGGGAATATAGTTCTGAAAAGAACCTTGAATTGTTTATCTGTGGAATGCTGCAGAAAACCTTATCCCTTCTGTATTGCCTCTTTTCTGTTAAAAATCACAATTCTAGTCCCCAGCTCTGTCAGCTATCCATAGTTTCTGGGACCCTTACAGAGGTAATACTAAACACTGGTGTAAGTCTCTGCAACCATCTATGGCAGAGGCCTCATCCTCCCAGCTTATAGATTGGGAATCAGGCTTCCGGTTGAGATTTGCCCATGATCCTACCCTGGTAAATTGCAGAACCAAGTAAGAGACCAGATCTCTCTGGTTCTGTAGCCCATGCTCTTTGGACCACACCTCACAGCCTCATTAGTGAGCTTTCTCTGTAGTTTTTTTTTTTTTTTTTTTTTTTTTTTTTTTTTTTTTTTGTGTGTGTGTGTGTGTGTGTGTGTGTGTGTGTGTGAATTAGCTCTCAATGTGTGCTGCCAGTTCTTAGGTCTGTGTTTTCAGTAGAATTTCCTCTGTCATACTTATAAGTAGTTACGTACCAGCACAGTAATTTAGGTAGACTTCCCCAGAGCAACTTATGATTTTCCATTTTCTTAGTAAGGTCTGTTTGGGATCTGAAGACAATCACAAAGTTACCTTTGCCCTCTATCTGGAGTGGCTCAGTTGGTTGGGCATTGTCCTGTTGGGATTCCTGGTCAGGGCACATGCCTGGTTGTGAACTCTATCCCCATATGGGGTGTGCAGGAGACAGCCAGTCCATCTTTTACTCACTTTCGCTCTTTTCCTCTCTCTAAAAATTAATTTAGAAAATTCTCTAGAAACACACACAAAAGAACCTCCCAAAGTTACCTTTTGGCTGCACACATCCAAACTCTACATCCCTTTGATCAAATTTGCTTCATATGTGGGCTGGGTTTTGTTCTCTCAGCACCACTGAGAGACTATGGCTATGGACGAGCGCACCACACTGTTACTCTACTTCATTCATTATCTGTAACATTGCCTGTAAGTTCTGATGCAGGAATCACTTATTCTGCAATGGGACAGGACATAAAAGAAAGAAAAAAAAATTTCAATCTTCTTTCACTGTAAATCAAATAATTTATGATGCAGACAGTATTTGTAGCACATTCGAACTCTAAGGAACCAGAAAAGAGGTAGGGATGTATTGATTTCTATGGGAGGACATACCTGAGAGACTGGCATTACTTACTTAGCATTTAATTTTCCCCTAAAGTAGCCCAGCTCTGATTAGAGGAGTAAATGTGATTTCCTTATTGTTGGATACCTGTTGTAGATGCTGCTTTTTTATATTTTCATTTACATAGTAAAATTCTACTGTGCAAATTCTACTGATAAAAAAATTATGTAAAAGCCTAGATCCAGTTTACCCCATTTCCAATGTATTTTGGGGCATTCTTAATTTTTATTTTAGGTAGATTGCTTGCTTTCTTGGCTATTTTTTACTTGGCTATGGTCAGGCTTTCTTTCTTGTTTGCAGTTATATTTCAAGTGCAAGGTGAATTGTTTTCAGAGATCATGTTGGTTTGAGGTGGCTCGGTCGCTGCCTAAGGTATTGTATCTAGTAGCATTGACTGGAGGAGAGTCAAGTCCTAGCCCTGATGGCTCCTAGTTGGCTGAATCTACTGTCCATTATTCACCTCAGAGTCGGAGCTTTACTGTTTCTGTATAAACAGAGAAGTTCTGCAGGAGAAAAGGGTTCTCAATTTGGAATCCCCGGACCAGCAGCATCAGCATTACCTGGGAATCTGTTAGAATCCAAGGGGCCCACCCTCCACCTGCTGCTCAGGTTAACAGGCCCTCCTGCTGGTCTCAGTGTTACTCAGGTTGAAAACCCCAACTATGGTCCACATTGAGTTGGCTCTGTCTTTGCAGAGAAATAATTTTATATCTTTTGTCTGGAGTTTTTAAGTCTTGTTAGTGTTAAGTATAAAACTTATCCCTCAAGTCATTGATGTTTTCCCAGAAGCCCCTGCCATTGCTTTCACTGCTTGTCTTTGCTGATGGGAATGTAATAAACAATTGTTGGGAGATTGCCTTTTATGAATTCCTAGAAAAATTGCTTCTTTTAATGTTACTTATTCTTAGGATGGATGAGACACTATTATAGAGAGAAGAAATATAGTCTTAAGAAACTTAAAAACAGTAAATATTGTCATCCGGTAATTATTTAAAAGAAGCAATGAAAGGAGTTAACTGTAGTCTTGTAAAATTTAAAACCATCATCAATGAAGACTCTCAAAGCCCATTCTTGCTACAAGCACAGCCAAAGCTGATCACGTACTCACCTTTATTAGAAGTTTGGAAGCATGTGGCTGTGCAGTGACCCATCATCCTGCTATGCTCGGATGGCACAATGGAAAGCCTAACCAACAGTTTCCTTTTGCAGGTCCAATATGACCATCACGTGTGATGTTTACATAGAGACCCCTAGGAAGGGAGGTGTGTTCATTGCCGGAAGAGTAAATAAAGGTGGCATCTTGATTAGAAGTGCCAGAGGGATTTTCTTCTGGATTTTCGCAAATGGAACCTACAGAGTTACAGGTGATCTGGGTAAGTGTCTTATTCTATAGCATGAGAGAGAGGCAACTTGTACGAAGCTTTCTTGTATATTAGAGTTGAGCTGGCAGTAAGGGTGGGATTTGAGTAGATGGGGGTGAGGGTAGAGAGTGCTCAGGAAACATGTAAGTAAAAGCCAGGAGTGGCCACTGTGCCTGTGGAAATACAAGGAGAGGAAATGGTATGCTTAAAATAGAGTAATCCTATTTCCTAATCTAGTTAATACATTGAAAACAGTGTGACTTTTCTCATTCATCTTAGCAGCCCTTGTTTTATGTAGAATAGTGTTTTGTCCAGAACTAGTAGCCCTGCACACAAATCTATGTGCCAGTAACTCTCTGTGGGGCTAGTGTGCCAGTAACTCTCCACAGCCCAGAGGCCCATCTTTGGCCGGTCACGGTACCCTTGCCTTGTCACCATGGCAACTGGGGGACTCCAGTGGGGCTGAGAGGACTGGGTGCCACCATCTTATGGCTATGGGAGCTGCCATCTTTGTGACAGAATGATGGTTAATTCGCATATTACCCTTTTATTAGATAGGATAGGTGCTTAGACCAGGTTCAAGTTGAATTCCATCCAGTTCCCTTTGATTTTGGATACTTCTCTGTTGAAACTAGACTTTGTGGTGGTAGCTCTGCTTGGTTCTTAGTCTCCTGCTTTTTCTCTTGCATTAATAAAAAATTCTATAGTTTGCTGCTCTCCATCTCTTTCTAAAGGCTCCATAAGTAAAATAAAAATGAAACAGGAAATGGGTAATAAGGACATGAGAGTAGAAATTGCATAAGCATAGCGTGACTGATCTAGAAGGTACCTTACATTTTCCAATCCAAGAGCCAGAGAGGTTAATTGATTTGCCCCAGGTCTCACAACGAGTTATCAGCAGAATAGGAACTAAGAATTTAAATCTGAGTCTTTAGTCCCTACTGCTCTGTGTTTTAAACTATCCCCTTGGTCTCATCCTGGGTTTTTTCTCAGGCACTCAAACATAGTGTAATAACAGCCCAAATTAACTCATTATTTTCTCTCTCTGATTCTCAGCGAATGCTGTTACCATGTAATCAGTTACACCAGCTAGAAATCTTATGGTAGTCTTTTAATCCTCCTCCTGTCCTTCATATTTAGTCCAATCAGGTAAAAGTGTACCCTGGAACTATAGAAGCTAATGTGTTATATGATAGTTGGTTTGTGAGTTTATTTCTCTGGTTCTCTGATGATTTTGCAGATAGTATGTGGTCCAGAGTAGGATCTCAATATGTGCTTGTTGAATGCATGCTCAAATGAAAGATGTTTTGTTTTAAGTTATTTGTAGATCTGGAAATGTAGATGTTTATTAAGGTCAACTCTATTACATACTAAAGCCACCTGTGAGTCCCCACTGAGTTACGTGGTTCTGTGATTTAGATAACTTTTTTGTGTTGCAGCTGGATGGCTCATATATGCTGTAGGGCAAGTTGAGGTTACAGCACAAGAATGGTATACACTCACTTTAACTATTAAGGTAAGTACTGCTGATCAGCATGCCTAGAGGTAAGATGTTCTTCTCTAGTCCCTTTCTAGCATTTTCTGTGAATAGATGGGGGAGGGGGAGGGTGGTGTTGATAAATAATGGAAATAGGCAGAAAGTCTGGCATGTTATCAGCAAACCACAACTCCCTGAAATAATTTTATGTGTTGTGGTAAACCCAGAGGAGAGCCATCAGCTATTGACTATATCACCCAATAATTGAACTGTTTTTTCAAGTTTGTTTGAATGAAGATTATAATTGGAGCTTATAGGTTTAAGCAAAGTCCCATAACTTTATTTTTGATGTTGAATATAATTTTTAAAATATATTTTATTGACTTTTTTACAGAGAGGAAGGGAGAGGGATAGAAAGTCAGAAACATCGATCAGCTGCCTCTTGCACACCCCCTACCAGGGATATGCCCGCAACCAAGGTACATGCCTTTGACCGGAATCGAACCCAGAACCTTTCAGTCCGCAGGCTGATGCTCTATCCACTGAGCCAAACAGGTTTCGGCTATAATTAGGTTTTTAACTGTAAGCACAATATTTTCGAAGTTGGTTTCCATGAATATATTTGTCAGAGAAGATACCAGGTTCATTGCAGTTCCATGGGCCTCTAAGAATATTTGTCAGAATCACTGATTGATCATGAATTGTTGATTGACATGCTTCTAAGGGATGCTCTATGGAGAAATTCTTCTGTAAAAACATGCTTCTCTCTGCCAAGATAGTCCTGGCATAACTTTGCTCACGTTATAATAGAGATTAGAAAATGGAATTGAGAGAACTTTTTGGACTTGTTCTCTTCCCTTACCCAATCACCAAAATTACAATACTAAATTTTCAGGAAGTATCACTATGTATGGACCATCATAATTTACTTAACTATACATACTTGATGGGCATAACTTTGTTTCCAGTTCTTTTCTTGTTCAGGGAACTGAGACAGTAAAGGATGCCTTTTTTGCAGATAGGGGGAGAAATCTTTTACATGCCTCTTAGGGTACACATGTTCTTTTATTTGGTTAGGCAGATATTTAGAGGTGGAATTGCATTTTAAATTTCAACAGATACTTCCCTCTTGCTAGCCAAACTGTATCAATTTTATAGCATTTATAATATTTGATATTATCAAGTTTTAAAGATTTTTTTTCAAACTAATAAATATAATTTATATTTCATTGATAATTAGGGCAGTTGTATATTTTATATTTATTGGTCATTTGTATTTTATTTTCTCTGAAGTTATTCATTGTATACTTTCCTGTTTTTCCTACTGTGTTGTCTTTTCCTGATGTACCTATATGAGGTTATTATATATTCTGGATAGTAACCTATTGTCTGTTGTATGTGTTAAAGATATTTTCTCCTGTTTTCTTGTTCTCATGATTTGTATTTTAATTTTGCTTATGGTATATTTCATGAATAGAAATGTAAAATTTTGGTATTATCAAATATTTCATGTTTTCTTTCTTTGTTTTATTTTGTTTTCTTTATTTTGTTTAAGAAGGTGTCCCTTTTCTTTAGGTTAGGAGGTTTTCTCCCTGCGCCCAAACTAAATAAAGTTTGGGTGTGTTCTATGTTTAAGTCTTTAATCCATCTGGAATTTATTTGTGAATTATAAGGTAAAGAGCCTGATATCATCTTTTTAAGCAAATGAATAGCTATCATCATTTATTATATAGACTGTCCTTTTGCCCATGAATTGAAGGCTGCATTTTTGATGTAATAAATCATCATGTGCATGTAGGCTTGTTTCTGAACATTTCTCTGTTCTTTATATTACTCTGTTTGCCTATTATCCTATACCAGAGACCCAGTGCATGAAATTCATGCTTGAGTAGGGTCCCTAGACCTGGCCTAGCAAGCGATTGAACTTCTAGTCGAACTCCCGAGGAAACACTTTGCATATTAGCCTTTATATATATATATATTAAAAGGCTAATATGCAAATTGGCTGAATGGTGGAACAACTGGTCACTATGATGTGCACTAACCACCAGAGGGCAGACGCTCAATGCAGGAGCTGCACCCTGGTGGTCAGTGCACTCTCACAGGGAGAACATCACTCAGCCAGAAGCTGGGCTCATGGTGGCAAGTGCAGTGACGGTGGTGGGAGTCTGTCCTGCCTCCATGGCAGTTGGACATTCCCCAAGAGCTCCCAGACTTTGAGAGGGCGCTGAGGTACCACCTCTACCGGGTGCATGAATCTCATGCACTGGGACTCTCGTTTTATTTATAAAAACAGGTGCCTGACTCTTGTTCTTAAGGCAGTGAACTTGTAGAGAAATCAATAAATAAAATTATGAATAACAAAATGGAATAACGAGATACAGTAGCTTATCTGATTGGATTTTCTCAACAGAGAGGTCAGGCAAGACCTCTTAGAGTGGGCAATGTTTGATCTAAGGGTGCCACTGGGAGGGCCTGTATGAGGAGCAGCTCAGCCAGGTTGGCTGATGCCTTGGGGAGCAGGGTGGGGGGGGGGGGGGCAGCGAGGAGAGGAGGTACTGTTAGATAGGTTTTGTGCTTAATATGACTTGAGTATGTGAATCCTTTTGGTCTGTGTTAATATTCACCATCCCCTAAGTGGCAGGAGCTGTTTAATGAGTAATTCTAGAGCTGAGGTGGATGTGCATGTGTGTAGTAACAGGGATGTGTGTGAACAACTAGGATTCAATTCCTAGCTCTGCTGGTAAATCTTGACTTTGGTTTTTAATCTTCAGTGAGTGTTTCCATCTGTAAAACGAAAAAGCTAAATTGAAGTCTATTGCATTATAGACTTAAAAACAGATTTAATTTTAGTTCTCGGCTTCATGCTTTGGGTCTTTAGCTCTTCATCCTTTGAAATTAGCTAGTTTGAAATGTTTAGCTGTAATTGCATGCTGTGAATATATGCTCATAAATGTACTATAATAATTATAATGAGCACCGGCTAGCATTTACTCACTGTGTGCCAGGCCCTTAGCTAAGTAGGAATGGCAGCCACTTGAAGAGGATGTTACTTTATCTTTCTCTGTCAGTGACCAATAAGTCATTTCTATGGAACTTCCCTTCTTACTGCCCCTGGCAGTCATCACGGATGGTGGCTAGTTTTATAACTAAGGGTGGGCTCTTCCTATGACTTTGAAGTTATATTCTGTACCCTGGGACAGAAAGGACTTACAAATATGGACATTTTGGTTCCATCAGTCATGTATGCTCATGATCCATGCACCTACAACCACTTGTAAAAAACAAATGTGTTTTCTTTTATATCAGTGGGCTCTTGTCTAAGATTTTATAATGTTATGAAAAGCTTCAGATCTCTGTGGGTTTTACAACATTTTGGTGGAGTCCAAAGAAATATTGTGATATTCCTTGTGCCTTGGAAACTATTTACATAGGTAGATACGAATTTCCTCAGAGAACATTGTTCCTATATTTCAAACTTTTGTTCCAACCCATGGAATTGTTTTCCCGCAGTTAGTCTTAAGTGAGGAGGGTGTTTGCGCCACTAAGTGGGTGGGCCACAGGGTATTAAGAAACGGACTTCGGACAGTCATTTTCATATGTCTTCAAGGGTCGCCTTTCTTGCCCCCAGGGTCATGTCTCCTCCGGCACGTTGAATGGCAAGCTTCTGTGGTCAGAGGTCCCAGTGAATTTCCCCAAGAATGGCTGGGCCGCGATTGGAACTCACTCCTTTGATTTTGCACAGTTTGACAACTTTCACGTGGACGCCACACCCTGATATTCACAGAGCACTGTAGAACACTCTGGATTTTTTTTTCTTTCTTTTTGGTTTGGTTCAGAGCCAGTTTTTTTATGGATTAATATATAAGCCTTTGGAAGCTAAAAATAATGAAGAGTAAATGAGGAAGAACTATGTTTTTATTGGATCATGTGGAAGATTTTTTTTGAACCAGTTCCAAGGGGAAAAACAGGCGAATCTTTAACATCACCTGGTGTGTACCTTACTTTTCAGATGGTACATTGGTTCCACCCCTAGGAGGGCTTTGGGTGGTCCAGACCTTGACACTTGGTGTCAATGCTGAGAACGCCCTTGTCATCTTATTTGGAAGTGATCATGCAGGTGATAATAACTTGATTAACACAGAAATGTATTTATTAATGCTGATGTGTGTCTAAGTGAACTGATGTCTTTGTCTTAAACTAAAGAAAACTAGAAATGCTGCTTTTTGAAGAGCACTTCAATGTGCTATTCTGAAAAGTACTTTTTATTTTTCTTTTTTATGATGATGGTTTTAAATTATAGATATGATGAATGGAATGATTTGAAAATTGTCTCACTAATAAACTACCTCTAAAGCCATTTCTGCAATAATAAGTAATAGATTAATTGGGTTATCTGCATTTAAAAAAATTCTTTCAGCCAAAACCAGTTTGGCTCAGTGGATAGAGCATCGGCCTGCAGACTGAAAGGTCTGTCTTCTCATGAGTCACTGGGAAGAGATTGAAAGAGTCAATGAATGAATTTTTTTATCTGCTTGTATACAGAAGGGGGTCACTTAACTGAAAGGTCCCAGGTTTGATTCTGATCAAGGGCATGTACCTTGGTTGCAGGCACATCCCCAGTAGGGGGTGTGCAAGAGGCAGCTGATTGATGATTCTCTCTCATCGATGTTTCTCTCTATCCATCTCTCTTCCTCTCTGTAAAAAATGAATAAAAAATATATTTTAAAAAATTCTTTCAGATTCACTTTTAGTCATATAATCTTATAACTCTCCATTATAACATTTCCCAGGTGGGCTGGAAGGAGGAAGAAAATACCCTACAGCCAATGCTGTACGTGGGTCTACAGATGAAATTGAAGGAAATTTTCTTGAGAATCATTTCATGTGCTTTTCCTGGTCTGTCTTCTCATGAGTCACTGGGAAGAGACTGAAAGAGTCAATGAATGAATTTTTTTATCTGCTTGTATACAGAAGGGGGCCACTTAACTAATTGCTAATGCATTGAATTGGATCTAATATTTTGTGTGGTTAGATGCATTTATGTTATTATACTACCAGTGCATTTATAGTTAAGTATGGGTGAGCGTATTTCTCATGCAGTATAGTTTATATTTAAGAATTAGTGTACGTCCTAGAAACAACTCAGTCATTTTATGTGGATAAAGTAAATTCTGCAATTCTTTGGAAAGTTTAAAGCTTCAATGAACCAATTCTTCAATTTTGAAATTTATAATCGTTTTAATATAGGCTAAACTGATATGAAATTTTGTATTACTATTAAACTCAGGAAACAAAATATTAGAATAAATCAGATTACAGAGAAAAAGTTTAAATTTAAACCATGTCTAAGTGATTTCCAGTTCAGTCCCTACATATTTTTTAAAAATTAACTTAAGTATAACTTACATACAACAAAATGTTATTATTTTAAGTATACAATTCAACGAGTCTTGATTAAAGGATACATTCATGTAATTAACACCCCAAACAAAATATCAAACATTTCCATCACTCCAGAAAGCTCCCTTGTACATCTGTGCAGTACTTCCTCTCTCACCCCATCTCAGGAACCCATCGATCTGACGTCTGCCACTACTGATACATTTACTTTGTTCCTAAACACATTAGAAAGTGGCACCAGATGCTGTGTACTACTTTGTGAAGGATTTATTTCATTCAGCATAATGTTTTGAGATTTGATTATCTTGCTAGGTATATCAGTGGTTTGCTCCTTATTTGAAAGAAAATGCCATTGTATGGCTAGACCACAGATTGTCCTCCCAGTTTTTGGTATTACAAATGAAGCTGTTATGAGCATTTGTGGACAAGTCTTCATGTGGACTTGTGTTTTCATTTCTTCTGGGTAAATAACAAGGAGTGAAATTGCTGGATCTTTTGGGAAGTGTACTTTTAATTTTATGACAAATAGGCAAGTTGTTTTCCTAAATGATGGCATAATTTCACACTCCCAAGTGCAATGTTTGAGAGGTTCAGTTGCTCTACATTCTTGTTCTTTATAATTTTAACCCTCTCTTGTGAGTATGTAGTAGGTATATTTGATGTTGAACATCTTTTCAAGGGCTTATTTGACATTCATATATTTTATTTTGTGAAATCTCAATTCAAATCTTTTGCTCACTTAAAAAAATGAGTTGTATGTCTTATCTTATATAATAAAGAACTAATATGCAAATGGCCATCATGCCCTCACACCATCATACCATCACAGCTCAGACACTCAACTCTGGGGAGAGAGGAATGGGGACCAGCCAGGCACAAATGAGCTTTTGAGAGAGGAATGGGGACCAGCCAGGCACAAATGAGCTCATAAGAGAGGAATGGGGACCAGCCAGGCTGCAGCCCAGGAGAGGGACAAGCCGCCTGCCCCATAGTCCCGGGTGCCAGCGTCTGCACCTGCAGCCTGGGAGAGGGACAAGTCACCCACCCCATGGTCCCGGGCACTTGTGGCTGCAGTCTGGGTGAAGCTGCCTGCCTACGGTCCCCTATGTCTGCGGTCGGCCTGGATGAAGCCAGCCTGGATCCTGGGTGCCTGCAGCTGGCCAGAGGGAGGGAATCCTAGGTCCCCGGTGTAGGGTGAGACAGAGGTGGTTAAGGGCAATCAGGCTGGTAGGGGAGCAGTTAGGGGTGATCAGGCAAGCAGGCAGGTGAGTGGATAGGAGCCAGTGGTCTCAGATTGTGAGAGGTAGACAGACATCCTCTGAGAGATCCCAGATTGGAGAGGGTACAGGTTGGGCTGAGGGACACCCCCCTCCTGTTCATGAATTTCATGCACCAGGCCTCTAGTCTATGTATATAAAAGCCTAATATGCAAATTGTCACTGCAGGAGTTTGACTGGGAGACTGATCACTTGCTATGATGTGCGCTGACCACCAGGGGGTGGTGCAGAATGAAGGAAGGCTCTGGCCAGCAGTAGGCAGCTGGGGAAGGGAGGGCCCAGAGCCAGAAGGCCCTGATTGGCCCTGATTGCCAGCCAGGCCCAGTCAACCTGCCTGTGCATGAATCTCATGCACTGGGCCTCTAGTTGAGTCATAAGAGCTTTTTATATATTCTAGATGCGAGTTTCTTTTCTTTTAAAAAAATATATCAGGTATATATTTTATGAATTGTTTTATTCTAAGTCCATATCTTTTCAAGAATGCAAAATTTTAATTTAAAAGTCCAATTTAGCACTTCTTACTTTTATGACAGGTGCTTTTTGAGTTGTAAGAAATCTTTGTATATCGTAAGTGTACAGGGATTTTTTTCCTTTTGATTTCTTTTAGAAGTGTTATATTTTTTAGCTTTTACATTCAGGTCTGTGATCCATTTTGCTTTAATTTTATATATAATGAGAAGTTTGAAGTTCATGTTTTCCTTTATGGATATTCAATTTTTCTGGCATTGTTTATTGAAAAGACCATTCTTTGTCAAAAGTCCATTGACTGCCCTAAATGGTTTGGCTCAGTGGATAGAACATTGGCCTGCAGACTGAAGGGTCCCAAGTTCTATTCTAGTCAAGGGCATGTATCTAGGTTGAGGGCACATTTTCAGTAGAGGGTATGCAGGAGGCAGCTGATGGATATTTCTCTCTCAACTATGTTTCTAACTCTCTATCCTTCTCCCTTACTCTCTATAAAAATCAATATATATATATATATATATATATATATATATATATATATATATATATATATATACATATATATATATATATATATATATATATTTTTTTTTTAAAAGCCCATTGACTGCAAATGTATATATCCAGAAATAAACTCTCATTCAGTTCTGTTGATCTGTATATCTTTAGGCAAATACCACACTGTCTTATTACTGTAGTTCTAGAGTCAGTTTAAATTATCTTACTCTGTTCTTCACAATTGTTTTGGCTAACCTAGGTCCTTTCACATTTTCATATAAATCTTAGACTCACCTTATATGTTTCTGCAAAGAGCTTTCTGGAATTTTGATTGGATTACAATGAAATTACGGATCATTTTAAGGAGAGTGGTTGCCTTAATAATATTGACCCTTTAATCTATGAGCTTCTTACATTTCCACAATTTTTGGCTTTCCATAATTTCAGCAATTTATGTAGCTTTTAGTATACAGTTTAATGCTATTTAAATGCTGTTTTAAATTTCATTTTTAATTATTTGTTGTTCATAAATCAAAATATATTTGCTTTTCTTATGTTAACCCACAATCCTACTGCCTTGCTAAATTCACTTATTAGTTTTACTAGCCTTTGGGGGAGATAAATTCTTTTAAGATTTCTACATACCAAATAATGTCATCTGTGGATTCAGATAGTTTTACTTTTTTCCTTTCCTGTATGCCTGCTTTATTTCTGGTGCTGCTTTCTTGCACTGATTGGGACTTCTAGTACAATATAGGGACGAAGTGATTAGAATAGAGTCCTCAACCTATTCCTGATCTTAGGGACAAAATGTCTTTTACCATTAAGTGTGATGTTAGCATTAGAGGTATATGGCTACGGGTAACCATGAATAGTTCTTATTGAAGCTGTCAAACCAAACTTCTAGATAAAAAAAAAAACAACAACACTGTAAATTGCCAGTGTTACTTCACACACTGTCTTTGTCCGTTCAGTATACTGTAACACAATGCCATAGCCTGGGCAGCTTATAAACATCAGGAACTCCTCACTGTGTCCTCACCTGGAGGAAGGTGCTAGGGAGCTCTCTGGAGCCTCTTTTATAAAGGCACGAATCCCATTCATGAGGGCCCCACCCTTCCTCGGGTCCCACATCTTAACACATCACATTGAGCATTAGGATTTCCTCATGAGAATTTGGAGGGACACAGACATTCAGGCTGCAGCACACATTGAATAGTAACACCTGGAGAGGCTCCCTGGCAAGGGTATTGCACTTGAGTCCTTGTGTCTGGGTTGAATGCCCACTCTGCTGCTTATCTGTCTGACTTTGGCTGAATCCCTTGAGCTGCTGCCTCTGTAAAGCCAAGTACCTAGGATGGTCACCAAGGTACCTTCTAACTCTCACTGAAATTCCGTGACTTGTAAACTCATGTTTCTTTATTTAATTCAAATCTTGCTTAGTGAAGAGGTAATTGCTTTCTAAGTCAATGTGGTTTGCCCCCGCTCTTGTTTCCCATACCGGAAAGGATCATACGATGCCTTGTACATTTTAACTCTAGTGAAATATGGCTTCATCAAGTGAAATCACTTTGCAAGTGGTATTTTACTTCACCTTAAGTAACATAGACATGTCTAGATTCCATTCTTCCATTATTTGTGACCTGCTTAGAAAGGACTGTCTATCACACAGCACTGCTAGTAATATTTTAAAGTATCATGTCAAAACATTGCGATGAGTTAGACTGGAATCAGGAGGTAAGATTTAGAAACCAGTGTTCTATAGTGTTTGCTCAGAGGTGGATTCTTCCTAACAGTTTCCTTTTGTCTTGTTAATATGTTACTTTCACTTGAAAGAAAGCCTGGTTTTCCTTGTATGTCAGAAGCATTCTAATTTCATTATATTCTGAACATGGTGTTTTTGCTTAATTAAAGCTCATGGATAAGTTGAAGCTGTTCTAAAACACATTCTTCTCCTTCCTCTATCTCCTTCTCTTCCTCCTTTCCCTCCTCTCCCTTCATCTCATCTTTCTCCATCCCCTCCTCCTTATTGCTCCCCCCTCTCCTACTCTTTCCCTCCTCCTTTCCTTCTCCTTCTCTCCCCCTTCCTTTTCCAACTTCTTCCTTCCTCCTCCTCTCCTTCCTTCTACAATGAAATTGAACTTGATGTTCCATAGAATTGGTAATTATTACTCAACTAAGAAAAATGCAAACACTTTGAGGGTTGATGGGGGACTGGTGAGCAAGACATTTGAAGTGATTTTGTTCCAACAGGATATTTATAGCTTTTACTTTCATGGGGAGAGGGGAACACTATAGAATTAAGTGATTTGAAGATTACACTGAAAAGACAGTTTACTGCTTTCTGCATCTGTTCAACAGATTGCACTGATGAATGTTTTTCAGTTGTGTGGTATGTATTTAACACAATGCGGGGAGTGTTTTTAAGCCCATCTGGAATGTTTTATATGCAAGGGGTACCGTGTGCTTTGGGCAGCACCTGGACTTTGGATCTCTGATTTTTGCTGCAATGGATTCACTGCTGTGTCTGGTAACAAACAGACTGTCGGCCACTCAACTGGATGGCCCTGATAGACACAGGCAGAGGATACAATTTCCTGTAAGTACATAGTACTAGAACCTATCTTGATGGATAGCTCTGCAGTGTGAGGGACACAGTGGCATCCTCCCCAGGTGGGCCTGCACAGTTTCTGGCCCTGGAGGTTCCTCAGCGATGCTGTGTGAATACAGGGTCAGGCTGTTTACACATGGGAGGATTTGAGGTGTCTCTACCCTCTTGCCTCGTTCCAATTGCTGTGGAGACTAGACATCTGCTTGGCTCAGTCCTCGGTGTAATGGGTAACAATCCCAAACGATTTGAGAATATTTTGCAGGGCTGGGTGAGTTGAAGTTCGGTTTCTCAGGCAAGCACACACCTCCAGAGCTCTCTTCCCACACATCCTCTATGACCGATTCACACAGACACTGGTTATTTTTGCAAGTAATTAAGGTTTGCACATAAAACTAAGACACTGTGATGAATAGTTTTATGTGTTAGTGTGACTATGGTACCCGGCTATTTGGTTAAACATTATTCTAGATGTTTCCGTGAAGGTTGTTTGCTTGTTTGTTTTTAAGAGGTTAACATTTAAATCAGCAGACTTTGAGTAAAGCAGATTACCCTTCAAAATGTGGGTGGGTCTCATCCAATCAGTTAAATGATTAAACAAACAAACAAACAAACAACAATAAAACCACCCAAAACTGAAAATCTGACTTTCCTGGAAGAAGGGGAAGTCTCCATCAAGTTGACTTTGGGTCTTAAACGGGTCTCCAGCTGCCAGCCTGCCCTACAGATTTGAACTTGCTAAGCCTCCACAATTGCACAAGCCAATTTCTTGAAATAAATCTCTCTCTCTGTTTGTGTATCCTGGTGGTCCTGTTTCTCTGGAGAACCCTGTCTAATACAGATGCCTTATCCAAGTGAAAGCAGATAAACTCTTCTGTTTGGAGCATTGCATTACATTTTCCAATAAAAATGTAACTTACAGCATGGGGATTTTGAGCTGTTTTTCTGAGAGCATAGAAGAGTGCATGGGAAATCTTCAATGACCATAAACATTGGTGAGTGACTGTTGAGTGAAAAACTTACAATTAGTCTAACTGGGAAGACTTTCCCCCTAGTAGTGTAAGTGATATAAGAACCATTAATTTAATCCTCTAATGGGAGTGCACATGGCTTCCTGGGTCACGGTGATGCGTTAGCCAAAAGTTTGTTTAAACAATTGGCTCTTGAAAATCCCTCTTTTGCATGGTTCAGTAGCATTTTACTTCCCACATAGTCCTTTTTTTTTTTATTGCTGTTCATGAGGGGGAAAAGGGCCTGACCCTTCCTTCCCCTTTAAGAAGATATGATAGAAAGACCAACATATGTTTCATTAACTGGTAAATTTAGTAGAATTTAGTAAAATTCTGGCCAGAGTCACCAGAGAGGCTGGGAACTACAGTCTTGTAGCTGGGCTCCTGGATACTTTAAATAAAACTGGGGCTAAGTTGTTAAGGGCGAAGGGGACTGTGCAGGTTGACGCCAGTGATCTGCACTAAAGGCTCAACCTGTGGCTGCTTAGTTACTACTTTCAGTACTGCTTTATTCAAGCTGGTAGATCCGATCCTCATGGCTTTTTAGGGGGAAAAAAACCCCCACAATGAAAAACCCACGTATCGGAGATGACTGTAACATGTGAGAGCCGGCGGGGTCTTAGACTTTGTCTGGCAGAGGAAGAGCCTGAAACCTCAGAAGTGAGGTGACTTCAGGAGATGTTAAATGCATTGGGAAGGCTTCTTGGGAGCAGGGAGCCAGCATCTCAGTCTGTCTACACACACCCCTCTCTGCCATTTCAAGTTTCCCTGCAGTGTTGTGTTGTTTCCTTAACTGTGCAGATCCCTGCCATTTGGGAATCAGCGAGCCCAAATGCTTGCTGAGCCACTCACACAGTTTCTTCTTAAGCAGCAAATATGACATTCCCATTTCTAGCATCTTGAAATAACAGCCGACCTCTACAGAAAATTAGTTTGTAAGCCTCCATGAAAGCCGGGATCAAGGCTGATGACGCCCCACTGTTACATCATGCCTAGCGTGGTCCTTGATGCATAACATATAGTACAACAGATAAATAGCTGTTGGATGAATGGATGTAGTGTTTACGAGGTGGCAGACACTGCGTTAAGTGCTTTTCGTGAGTTATCTCATTCCATCTTCATGACCAACCCCATGAGGTAGGTCATACTTGAAACTGAACCTTGAAAACGGGCCCAGGGATACAGACACTGAGTGTTGGCTCATGGATTAGTCTGTCTGACTCCATCCTGAATTACTAGGGAAGCTGGAGGTTTGGGGGTTGCTGCTGATTAGCATATGGAACGTGAAAGACTACCCTTAAGTTCAATATGGTGAATTTTAAAGGTCTAACTAGCTGACATATCATCCAGCACAAAAGATAAGTTATTTAGCATTACAAAAAAAGAAAAAAAAAAGGAAGAATAAAATAGGAAAAAACTGACCTGTTGGGTTGGCCAAAGATAACTGGGTATTGTGGAGAGTGGGGTGAGGTTGAGTGGAGAGTAGTTATTTCATAAAGTTTCTACCCTATCTTTTTTTTTTTTTTTAACACATTTTTATTGATCTCAGAGAGGAAAGGAGAGGGAAAGAGATAGAAACATCCATGATGAGAAAGATACATCGATTGGCTGCCTCTCTATAAGAGTATGAGAAACAGGATCACATCCTCACCACTAAACACAGGTCTCAGGCATTAGAAATGCCTCCAGGGAAAAAAAAATATATATGTATATATATATATATATATAATTTTTATTTTATTTTATTTTATTTATTTTATTTTATTTTATTTTATTTTATTTTATTTTATTTTATTTTATTTTATTTTATTATTTTATTTTTTCCCCTCTCTCCCCTGGAGGTGGAAAAGCAGGGCCCGAGGCATAGAAACCAGTCAGTTCCTGGAGCTCAGTGCTCTCCTCCGCTCCTGCACAAATTCACTGCTTCCTCTGAAAAAGATTTAGCATCATGGAAACAAATTTTGGAGTAAGATTCCAATGTCTCTCATTCATGCTCTCGATGCCATAACACCATTTATGGCTCAGAAGAAAGTGTCTGGTCATCTCAAACAAGATAAGGTTTCCTGGCTGGCGTGGCTCAGTGGTTGAGCATCAACCGATAAACCAGGAGATCATGGTTTGAATCCCAGTCAGGGCACATGCCAGGGTTGTGGGCTCCATACGCAATAGGGGATGTTCAGGAGGCATGAATGAGAGACATTGGAATCTTACTCCAGAATTTGTTTCCATGATGCTAAATCTTTTTCAGAGGAAGTAGTGAATTTGTGCAGGAGCGGAGGAGAGCACTGAGGTGAGGGGAGGAGGCACCCTCATTTCACTACAAAGTCAAAAAGCCTTTGTAAAGGACAGAGCAGAGTCCCTGACTCAGGGACCCTGCTGCTGGGAGTGCCTGCTGAGAAAGGAGAGGAGCTCATAAAGTTAACCAGAGGCTTGTCCAAGCATCAGAGTATCACTCTTCCTGGCAAAGTACGGCAAAGCATCAAAATGCTTAAAAAACAGGGACTGAGGAAATAAGTGATGGTACATTTACACCACAAAATACCCCACCACCTTTGAAAAGGAGAGGCATTGCTCAGTAAGGGCATTATGCACAGGCTATGGAACTACAGTGCCTAAGTTTGAATCCTGATTCTACCTCTTACTGGCAATGAGATCTTTGAGTATAATTTGTTTTTCCATTTGTAGAATAGAGATAACAACCGTAATGTAGGCATCATAACAGATAATAATGTATTGGCTGGGGTCTTATGAGAATTATCTGAGTTAATAGGATGCCTCCTTTTTTAGCTCAGTGAATAGTCAATGTTATTATGTTGTTTGCTCAAGATCCATGACTGTGACGTGACATTTCAAGTGATAAAAGAAGGTTTAAAAGATCAAGTACATTATGATCTGTTGTGCATAAAAAGCAGTGTACATGTGAGCGCACACACATAAATAGCAGAGGCAACAATGGAATTTTCCAGAGTGTGTTTAAGATATTAGAAGAGGCCATTAAAAGTGAAAGTCTGTTCAATCTTATTACATTTAAGCCCTTTGGGATTTCAGGTAATTTTATGTAATTGGCACTGTCTTATATTTGTGTGTATGTATGTGTGCTTACAATGTGCCATGTTGCATTTTAAAAAAGTTATTAAAAAAACAAAAGGAGAGTGTAAACTCACTCCTATGATTTTGACTTAAATAAAACACAACTCCTGGCTGCAGATAGGGTCCCACAGTCCACAAGGAGAAGCTGGGAGTATGAGCCATGCTTGGAAAGACTCTGGATCACAGCAGGGAGTTGGGGTCTCCCAGCAAGAGTCAGGCACCAGCTCAGATCTCCATGGCAACCACACGAAAAGTTTTTTTTTTTAAAAGGGAAGAAAGTGTCTCTCTTTATCATTAGGAGCATAAAAATGAGAAGCTTATCATTTTAATGTTTTTGACAGCATCCCTCTTTCCTTCATCCCCAAATTCCCAGAGCAAGAATTCCAGCCCTCTGATCACAGGTTCAGACAACGAATGAACGGTGTGGTGCATACACACTTTTCATAAACAGCAGATGTTTCCTGTCCTGATGACCTGCGGACTCTGGAGATGCTGTTTAATAAACACTCAGGAAATGAGGCATCTAAATGAGTGGTGTCCTCTTCAAAATGGAGCTAGCCAATTTCTGAGTCCTTCGGAAAGTGCTTGAGAGGCTGGAGGGGAGGGGAACCCCCATGTCTGCTGTTCCGATGTGTGATGGCTAAGCTTCTGTCCAACCCTCGAATGGCATCTGTTCCTCTCATCCCCTTCATTGTGGGAGAGTTACAATCATTAACATTCAGTTGTTTTGAGCCCCAAATCTGCTTTTCTAGAACTTCCACTCGTTTATTCTGATTCTAGATCAGAATCAATTTTGAGAAAGTTGTAACTCTTACCATAACACACAGCCTTTCAAGTAGATAAAGGTTACTGTCATGGACTGTTTGCTTTATCATCTGTTAGAGGCCTGGTGCATGAAAACCCTCAGCCTAGCCTGCATCCTCTTGCAGCCCAGGAGCTTTTGGGGGATGTCTGTCTGACGGCTTAGGGGAGCAGGCCTAAGCTGTCAGTGGGACACCCTTAGCGCTGCTGCGGAGGTGGAAGAGGCTCCCACTACCACCACTGCACTCACCATCAGTGAGCCCAGCTCCTGGCTGAGTGGTGCTCTTCCTATGGGAACAAACTGACCACCAGGGGGCAGCTCCTGCATTGAGCATCAGATCCCTGGTGGTCAATGTGCATCATAGAGACCAGTTGTTCTGCCATTTGGTCAATTTGCATATTAGCTTTTTATTATATGGGATGATAAGGAATTTCAGGAATTCTTGGATACTAGGGCTTTAAAAGTAGAGCAGACACACCTCTAACATTTTTGGGCAATTCCACTGCACATAGGTCTTCCCCAGGAGTGACAGGTAGGGATCTGCCAAAAAATGTTTTCCTAACCCAAAATATAGTCTTCCCTGAGAGTCATTTTAAGATTTCTCTCTTAGGAGGCAGAAGCCATTTGTGTGCAAACACACACACACACACACACACAATTGGATCTATTCTCAGTAATCTAATTACAATTATTGTCTTTTTCAGGACAACACTCATTTGGATGTCATGATACCTTTGTTAGAAACCCAGTCATGAAACTTTATTATTTAACAAATAGTGATCGAAGATTAACAAGGCCCCTGTTTCCAAGGAATTTATATTCTTAGAGCAGGGATCAGCACATTTTTTCCCCTTTAAATGGTCAGATAGCCAATATTTTAGGCTTTGTGGTGCATAGGTCTCTTGGACACTACTCAACCCTGCTATTTCCACACGAAAGCAGCCACAGACAAGACAGAAGTGAACAGAGATGGCTGTCTCCCATAGAACTTTACTTACAAAACAGATGGCTGGCCTGGGTGTTGTAGTTTGATGACTCCTGTTCTGGACAATAAAATAGAGATTTGAAATGGCAGGTATGACTAAGTGCTAAGAATCAAAACAAGACAGGAGGCACAGCAGGGGACCAGTCATGTAGGAACTTATGATGAGTGAGATTGGAAATCCTTGGACAGTATGAATAGGGAAATAGTCTGGTCTGACTCCCAGTTCCAGAAGAGCACACTGGATGGAAACTTGAAGACTGTTTGGGAGGGTATTGCAATGGTCCAGACGTCAAGAATGGTGACTAGTATTAGGATGGCAATGATGAGGTAAGAAGTGGTTGCATTCTAAGTAGATTTGGAAGGTCTAACCAGTAGGCTTTGGTGAGGGTCTATATAAAAGTTCAAGGATGACTCTAAGATTTTACAATAGTTAGAGAGGTTGGAAGAATGGCTTTCCCATCTACTAAGATGAATAAGAGAAGAGGAACAGGTTTGGGACAAAAGTCCAAGTGTTCTGTTGGGACACGTTAGGTCGAGCTGTTCACCAGACATCCAGGTAAAGTTATCGAACAGACATTTGGGTATGAGTCTGAAGTTGAGGGGAGGTACCTGGTTTTACAAATTTGAGAGTCACCGTCATGTGGTCCTTGCAGTGGGGATGAGATCAGCTTGCGAGTGAGAATTGATGTAGAAGAGAGGCCCACGAATGGAGCCCTGGAGTGTTCTGGTGTTTGTAGATAAGGAGCAGAGACCAGGGAGAAGAGAATTCAGCTGAAGAAACAGAATGAGTGGCAGTGTTTAGGAGAGAGGTAAGGGAAAGTGACTCGGGGTGAAGAGGGGCATGGACAAGCCCAATGCCCAGTGGGATGGTGCCACTGGGATGCGGGCTGAGACTGTCCTGTGATTGGTTGCTGGAGCTCCACAGGAGAGTACTTTGCCTTTCCTCTGGACCCCACGTTTCATTCCCTCCGTGATCCCCACTGCAGCTTTCAGTGAGCTGCCAAGCCATCACTCTTTTCTGATCCTGTTATCACCAGACAAGCTGTATTTTCTTTGTGACTTGGTGGTGAAATTGTACCTCCCAAATTGCTCGTAATCCGTGGCTAAATGGCTCCCTTTGTACTGAAATAAAGGAAGCCAGCAGAGTCAGAAAATGATTTCTGGGAACGAAGAGGAAAGATTTCCGACAAAAATACAGTCACATCATCCACCACCCCACCCCCTTCTCCCTGTTCCCTGGGGCAGGATGAACTTTCCTGGCCAAGACAGGTTTTTTCTCACAGGGTGAAAATGCAGCTCCCCCTGAGAGGAATGGGAAGCCTTCTGGCTTTCACACAGAGGCAAAAGGAATGATCTTTCATGAATGGGTGAGGGTGTGTGTACAGGGCAAATTTGGGGTGAGGAGGAGGGTGGACAGAGAGGTGAGAGAAGGGGCAGAGGGTGCGAGAAGTCTGGCAGAAGGAGAGGGTGTGAGAAGTCTGTCAGAAGGAGAAAGACCAATGCAGAAATGGTGCTCATGGAGGCGGCAGGCTTTTGTTGTATCCTTTTGAGTGTTTTTGACCCAGATTTGGCCCCATGTTTAAGGCCATGGATCCAGGAAATCGGTCCCCTCCTTCCTCTTCCCTTTTTCCGTCACAGCAAAGATGACACCTGGCACTCTGAGCTCACATCTGTTCATGCCTTTGTGCTGTTTTCCCCCGACTGGGTTCAATTTGGATATCTGAGGTTTAGAAGTGACACTCCAGCTATCTCCTCCATGCCCACTCTACTGAAGTATCCCAAATTCCCTCCTGCTTGGCATGGCTCTCTTTAGTTCCCACTGAGCAGAGTCTTGGTCAAGCTACTGTTTTGACACAGTATCATGCGCTTGGCTCTTCCCCCCAATATTCTTCTTGGATTATTGAATATCTGTATTCTAGGCTCCAAATCTTATGATTGATGGATGACCAGCTGTCTCTGAATGAACTGAGGGCCAGGGAACTGAGGGGACCTCTGGACAGTTTGGGTCCCAAGCCAAAAAAGGTCAGGCCAGATATGTCCTTTAGATTAATGGTGTACCCAGACGATGGAACGGTTCTAGACTTATGTAATGATTCTTTTTGTTCTGGGACTTTCCCAAATCTGTAATGTCATATTTATGTAATGTGCTGGGTACCAGGCAGCAGGTCACAAAACAAGTCGGTGGTAGAAAGCATGTTATTTTAACACCTGCTACCAGAAATATCCCAGAAAGGGAGCTATTTGAGGAAAGTACCTTGATGAGTCATTTAGGGAGTCAAGACAACTCAAAGAATTTCAAAAGTACTGTGTTCAGAACTTATGACTTGGGGGGAAGGAGAAGAGTAGAAGGGCCTGGGGAGGGTGCCAGAAGCTGGCCCAGGGTGCAGTGTGCCTTGATTCTCTAATTGGGGCTCCAGGGAAGCAGAATCAATAAAATCTGGACATCCTATATAATAAGACTCTAATATGCAAATCGACCAAACAGCAGAACAGTCGCTATAATGTGCACTGACCACCAGGGGGCAGACACTCAATGTAGGAGCTGTCCCCTGGTGGTCAGTACACTCCCATAGAGGGAGTGCCACTCATACAGAAGCCTCATGGCTGAGCCCCTCTCGCCTCCGCTTCAAGTGGGTGATAAGGAGTGATGGGTCCTGAACTGCAAGAGCCCAGGATTAGGAGAGGGATTTCTGACTTCTCCCTGAGGATTGGGCCTAAGCCAGCAGGTGGACATTTCCTGAGGGGTCCCGGACTGTGAGACATCCCTTTCCCCCCCACAGTGCATGAATGTTGTGCACTGGGCCTCTAGTGTGTGTGTGTGTGTGTGTGTGTATATATATATATATATATATATATATATATATATATATATATATACACATGTACACGTGGAAAGAGATTTATTATAAAGAGTTGGCTCCCATAATTATGGAAGCAGAGAAATCTCATGATCTGCTGTCTGCAGGATGGGTATTCCAGTCCAGACCTGAAGGCCTGAGGGCCAGGAGCAGCAAACAAAAGGTCACTGTCTCAGCTCAAACTGCCAGGTTGAGTGAATTCAACCTTCCTCCCCTTTTATTTCAATTCAGGCCCTCAGACTGGGTGATGCTGCCTGCTTTACTGAGTCCACCAATTCAAATACTGACCTCTTTGGAAAATCCACTCACAGATACACCTCAAAATAATGTTTAACTTGATGTCTGGGCACCTATGACCCGGTCAGGTTGACTCACGGAAGCAAGCATCACAGTGCCCCTGTTGCTAAGGAGCTCAAAGGAATTTTATGCCCTGAGGTGACAAGGGCTCAGTATAAGTGTCTGAGAGTTGGTCAAGTAATCATGCCAACTCTCCCAGATTGCCGAAATCTTTACTCAAGTGTGTTGAGCACACAAATGTACGCCTCTTCTAAGTGGTGTGCTTGTGTGTGTGCACATGCCTGGATGTGTGTGTATATGTGGATCACGTAGGTAAACGTGTATGTGAGAGACAGAGTGGTTTGTGCAGGTGGGAGGAACTGACATTCCCCACAAGGGCTGCCACGGTGCAGAGCAGGGATTGGTTGAGGGGAGAATCTAGAAATTAAGCAAATTCAACAGAAGCAGGTCTCTGAATGAGAGGTGGCAGAAAGGCATAGTTTCTCAGAAATCCTGTGGGTGGTTGACATGAAATGCGAGCTGCAGTTGATTTTGTCTAGATTATAGGGGTGTGATGATGCTCGTGATATGTTCGTTCTTAGAGTGCTGTGGGGTTTCATTGACTGTTGGTAAAATAACTCCTGAGGTTAACTTACAATCCGACCATAACTACCCTCTATTCCCAACCAAGTCAATATTCTGGATTGTTCCTCTAGCTTTCTATCCCTCTCTAGTTGTCATCTTTCGACAATTTCCCATTTACTCTTCCATAGAAAGCACTTTAAACCTAATTGTAGAAGATGACACTATTGGCTTGGGATGTAAGGCCCTGTCAACTTCTACTGGGGGCCTTAAAAGGATAATTCCCTAAAAGCAACTTGGTTTACCTGGAACTTTAGGGCCCCAGATGTATAAGATGAATTTGATTTTCGTGCAGGCTACTTCATATCCAGATGATAAAACGTGAGTGCGGTGTCCCTCCAAAGTCTTGAATGGCTCTGCAGGATTCATGTGCAAACTCACCTGTCCCCTCTGGAGGGATCCGCCCTCCCCTTCCCTATTCTGTGATAGCATACAGCACTGTTCCGATGTCTCAGCCGCTCTGAACTCCGGTCATCAAATGCTAATCAGAGAAATATATTAGCAAGGAGTCCCATAAATTGTATCTTCAGAGGGAAAGTAAAGGCAGTGCAGATTTAAAATTCACAGCGAAGCCATCACAGCTTTTTAGGATGCTATAAAAGTCCGTTTTAATAAATATCGCCTAGTTTACCTGTAGCCCATTAAATGCATTTTAGAGATAGGACAAGTGAAAAGCGTAATCTGCTTTTAAGCACTTTCTACTCATATAAATTACCCAAATGAAGTATTTGGGCATGCTTGCACTGCAGAACGAGGCAGAAAACTTTACCAAACTTTTATGTTACTAATGCTCCTCAGTGCTTAGCTGTGTTAGAAATGAGTTTTAAAACCTAAGGGAAAAACTCACACTTTGGGTTCTGAGGACCAAATAGATCTCTGCCCTTGCTCTCTGAACTTGGGCACACCACTTCCCTTCCCTTCTTTGGGCTGCTGGCTCCTTACCTATAAACCTAGGTTAGTTAAGCCCGTGTGAGTGCTGTCACTCAGGTTAAATGAGCTAGTGCAGGCAGAAGTACTCAGCTCCAGCCTGGAAGGTGCTGAGTACTACATAAATGATTGCTGTTATTGCAACATGCCTGTAGCACTTAATGCAACATTATTACTTTTAGAGTCATACGTTCTATTTATCTCAGCCATTTGAGATGGAAATTTAAAATAAGTTCTGCTCCTCCTGCCAGTTAGGCTAAATTTTATTTGTGGTAAGTACACATTATCACAATGAAAAGGAAGTTTTTAAAATTTAAAAATTGTTTATTCATCATCTTTATATCCCACAAAAGGATGGCTT
Source organism: Pipistrellus kuhlii (assembly GCF_014108245.1). NCBI lineage: Eukaryota > Metazoa > Chordata > Mammalia > Chiroptera > Vespertilionidae > Pipistrellus > Pipistrellus kuhlii. The sequence continues at coordinate 2,139,139 of NW_023425404.1, forward strand.
CCGTCTCTATGGATTCCCTTGCCCAGGTGCAGGCGCCATCTGACATCCTGCAGTCGGGTTTATAGCATTGCACTGTAGTCTACGTCATCCCAAAATGAACTGTAGATATTTTTACCTGGTTTCCAGGATTGTCATTTTAGCAGCGATGTACCATTCAATTGAGGCTGTGGATTTAAGTTTCTGTTTTTAGTCATGTTGATTTCTTCTTCTTCTTCTTCTTCTTCTTCTTCTTCTTCTTCTTCTTCTTCTTCTTCTTCTTCTTCTTCTTCTTCTTCTTCTTCTTCTTCTTCTTCTTCTTCTTCTTCTTCTCTTCCTCCTCCTCCTCTTCCTCCTCCTCCTCCTCTTCCTCCTCCTCCTCCTCCTTCTCCTTCTCTTCCTCCTCCTCCTCCTCCTCTTCCTCTCCTCCTCTTCCTCCTCCTCCTCCTCCTCCTCCTCCTCCTCCTCTTCCTCCTCTTCTTCCTCCTCCTCTTCTTCCTCCTCCTCCTCCTCTTCCTCCTCCTCCTTCTCCTCTTCCTTCTCCTCCTCTTCCTCTCCTCTCCTCCTCTTCCTTCTCCTCCTCTTCCTCCTCCTCCTCCTCCTCCTCCTCCTCTCCTCTTCCTCCTCTTCTTCCTCCTCCTCTTCCTCCTCCTCCTCCTCCTCCTCCTCCTCCTCCTCCTCTTGCTTCTCATTCATTGCAGAGATAAATATCTTTTGTAGAAGGAGTCAAGGGATTCTAGAGTTTGAGAGCTGGAAGAGATGGGTCATTCTGCCCAGGGCTGGCAGGGGGTTTTATAGTTGAAGCATTTGAGCATGGAGGGGCAGGGCTCCACATGCAACCAGCAGCATGGGGGTAAGGCTGGAGCATCTCAAAAGAGAGGACACACCAAAGGCTGCCTCAGGCTTGGAGAAAAGCAGGGGACCTCGAGGCTGCCTTCTGATTGGCCTGCTCCATTCAACAGGGAAGGGAAGGACTGGAGATGGCAGAGAAATCCCTTTCTGCGGGGAGATGGGGAGTCAGCATTTCAGAGTCAGCCTGTGCGTCTGCTGCTTTCTAACTGTGAACTCATTTAATCCTGTAAAGTACTATTTACCGTATAAAGTCTGTAAGGCCCAGATAAACAGATGGCAAAACCGAGGCATAGAGAGCTGGCGTAAGTGGCCCAGGTCCCTGACCCGAGAGCAGCGGAACCCTAAAAGGCGCCCACCTGGGTGCCTCTGGGGGTCCTGCTAACAGCCTTTGGCAGGTTCTGCATAACAGTTAGGGCAGCAGCTTGCCTTGCTGCTGAATAATTGGAACACCATGGGACAGGCTGTGAGGGGGCTGCCAATGGCTCAGCTACAGTGACTGTGTCCTTGCAGCACCCCTTTGAGTGTGTCACCTAAGAACACAGCAGTGCCTGGTGCAGGTAAAGCTGTTTTCTGACACCCTGCAGATCCATGGAGGACAGACTTGTCAGCACTTCCTGGTAAGGGCAGCTGTCCCAGGTGCATTCCCAAGCAGTGGCCAGGCCCACCACTGTTTTCATGATTACTGTCAGGGACTTGCATCACCCAGCTCACATGCAATACTGTGAAAATGTATAGATTAATTAAAATAATAAACAGGCCCAGCGGGTGTGGCTCAGTGTTTGAGCGTCAACCTATGAACCAGGAGGTCACAGTTTGATGCCTGTTTTGGGTTCCATCCCCATTAGGGGGCATGCAGGAAGCAGTTGATCAATGATAATCTCTCATTATTGATGTTTCTATCTATCCCTCTTCCTTCCTCTCTGAAATAAACTATAAAAAATAAATAACAAAAAAAGCACTTTTTGACTTACCATGTTGGCAAATATGCATATATTGCAGTATAATATTACTGTATGTATATTTTTATATATTACTAGAGGCCTTATGCATGAAGATTCATGCAAGAATGAGCCTTCCTTCCCCAGGCCTTTGCTCTGGCCAGAGCCGCCTTTTTGCTCCAGTCTAGAGCTACCTTTCCACCTTCCCATGCTGCCCAGAGGCCTGGAGCAGCTGGGGCAATGTGGAACACCTGCATATGCAAATTAACCCAACATCTTTGTTAGGTTAATTTTCATACTCACTCCTGATTGGCTGTGGGTGTCACAAAGGTATAGTCAATTTGAATCTTACTCTTTTATTAGTGTAGATGTTATTTCATGTATAATACGTAATATGTAAAACAATATATTATGTAATATATTTATAAAGATTATATATACTTATATACTTATATAATCTTTATATAATGTTTAAAAATATAGCTATAGGTGCAAATATGTATGTGAGGATGTTTATTACATGGCTCTTTATAACAGTGAAAGATTATAAATTATTTAAGTGATCAATGATAGTAGAATAGATAAAGAAACTACACATACCTGTACAGTGGAATCAAAACCTTAAAAAAACCAAACCATGCTTGCAGGAGTATTAGTGACAGGGAAAAGTACTTATATAAGTTTTTAAAAGGCAACATATAAAATAGTATTTATATTATGTTCCAGGTTTGCAAAGAAAATAAAAAAGCACTCATAAAAGCAGCTGAAAATAAAGGAAGGAAAAATATAAAAATAAAAATGGTAATTCTTTTTGGGAGGTCAGAAGAGGGTTTTTATTTTCTTCTTTGTACTTTGAAGTTTACACATTTTTTTCAATGAACATGACAAAGACACATATAAACCATCATGCATGTGAAGCCACTTGAGAAAACCAAAGCTTCTGCATCTCCCCAATTTATCCCAACTTTCCAAAATCTGCTCTGCTGTCAGACTATGTATTTCATTTTGGCTTGGGACATAAGATGCTTTAGGAATTCGGGGGTGACAAAAATGAAGGGTTCTCTAAAGTAGGTTTCTAAGAAGAACTGGCAAATGAGTTGCTTTATAAAAAAAAAAATAATCCAGATTGGTCCAATAATAATCCAGAGGGCAGCTAAGGCATCATGGAAGGAGGACTGAGTGGCTTGAGGTGTGACTTGACCAACCCTGAACTAGAGGACTTTCCATGGTGCAGGAACTGGCTGAGCCAGGGTCAAGTCCAGGTCCAATGTACCTACAATCGCCTGAAATCTCAACGTAGGTATAAAGTGATGACCATGATGGGCAGTATGAGGAATTGTGGAATCATGTACTTAAATGTGGGAGCCAGGAGTCTGGCCTGGGCTGAGGGCTGATAACCTGTCTTCAGCACTGGATCTGTCTTCGTCTGCATCTTTGCCTGTCAAATCAAGGAATTGGAATAGCTGGTCTCCCCCTACCCCTTTCTCTTTAAAAAACCTATAGTACTCGAAAAGCCTGGAGCCAGGAGGACTTAATAGTCCCTCAGCTTTGACTGAGCCTCCTTTGGCAGAGAATGAGTTACTGAGGGGCATGAGTATGCATGCAGGACCCCAGCAGTGGGGTTTGGGTCATCCTGAAGCCAGAGTGGCCATGGTTCTCAAGGTGAGAGAGCAGGAGGGGCCAGGTGACTGGTATGGGAGCCTTGGCCTCCTGCCCTTTCCCAGAAAGACTCATTTTCTCTCCAGGTTTTATTTCCTCTAGAGCAGTGGTTCACAAATGAAAGTCCACTGGAGAGCTTTAAGAGCACCTCGGGGCCTAGACGCACCTTGTACCAATTAAACCTGGGCGAAGGCTCCCCAGATGTTCCAACATGCACCCTCCATTGAGACCCATGCACTGTAGGGAATGAGGGCTCAGTTACAATTGTGAATCCCTCGTGTCAATTCTATCCACTGAGCGGAGAGAAGCAAATCTTCTCTCCACAGTCGTTCCAGATCACAGTGAGGGCAGGAGGTCCCCGAGGAGGGTTGAGACAGGAAAATCCTGTGATTGCTTGATGTCTGTAATCTTGACCTGGTCCTGGCCTGGCTTATGGGGTGGTTAGACTCACAACATAGATATACCTGAATGTGCTCGCAAGGGAGGAGGTTTCTAAACATCATCTCATGCCACTGCTCACTAGAGGGGGAGAAACAGGCTCATTCAGGCCCCTGAGCGGAGAAAGTAGCCCAACTCCACCCCATTACTCACTTCCTTTCTCTTCCTTGGTGCGACCTCAGTTCTGCAGTGACGCATGTCAGAGGGCTTGTCCCCTTCCCTATCGCCCGTGTGTCACACAACAGGGTTAATGGCTGTCAGGACAGCAACAGCAATACAAGCACCTGTCATTGTTTGTCTGAGGTCTAGTTTCTCAGAGACACACCACGGAGCTGAACGAAGACAGGAAGTTGCCAGTCTGATGGCTCCTCTCCAGAGGGACACACTTTCTCTTGTGCGAATTTTCTCACTTTTAGACAAAGAGATAGAGATTTTTTATTCTGGCTCACTGCGTGACTGACACGTGTGAAAGTATTTTTCTACTAAGGCAGGGGAAAGGGACAGTAAAAATACTCCATTTTACCCACAGAAAAGCCCATAGAGGAATTCCAAAAATTACTCTCCTAAGAAAGAATAATACATGTCTGATGCGATCCTTAGAATTCTAATCCTTTCTTGGCAATTTCCAGGAGGCAGAACTTCAGTTCCCACGGATATCCGCTAGATGGCAGCATGATCACGGTAAAAGTATCATTTTGGTTGGTTTGGCACAAAACAGGATTTTTTTAAAACACTGAACCGAGTTGGAACTCAAAAGGTTTTATGGATATGAATATGCTGTTAAAGCATTCTAAATCATAGAACATATATAGATAATATATAATTCCTACTATCATTATGTAAACTATCACAGCAGCATTCTTACTCTAATTCTTACCATCATTACTTATCCTGTACCACGTGTGAGTTAATCAGGTTTAATGTTATGGCTACAAGTCCTTGGCTGGAAATCACCACCTTTCCTGGCTAATTTCCGCTTTGCCTGGCTAAAACCACATTCTTCACAGGGCAGGGGTGTTTATTTATGAAATGGTTCTAGTCTGCAGCATTCGCCACACAGCTGCGATCCTGCTAATTGCCCGTTGTATTTTCACTCAGTTGTATGATGTAGTCATTTTCTCCTTTTTCTTTAAAAAAATATTTTTATTGATTTCAGAGAGGAAGGGAAAGGGAGATAGAAACATCAATAATAAAAGAGAATCATTGATTGGCTGCCTCCTGAATTACCTCAATCCCCGCCCCCCCCTCTCCCCCCCTCACACACATACACACACACCCCGGGGATCGAGCCTGCAAACCAGGCATATGCCTTTGATGGAATCAAACCAGGGCCCTTGAGTCTACAGGCCAACACTCTATCCACTGAGTCAAACTGGCTAGGGCTGCTCCTTTTTCTACCATGATTTAATATGGCCTGCAACTGATTCTTGATATATCTTGATGCAATATGTTAAATCATTACGTCCATCCTGCCTGCCAGGCTGTGTGTGAGCTGTTGGCAACGCAGGACAAGACTGTCCTGGAGGATCCCAGGCTCATGGACTGTACCAGGACACATGCGTAAAGCACACACCTTAGCACAAAGTGAATTCTTGCTCACAGGTCCTTTTAAGGCTTAGATATTTATTCTGTGGATGATGAAAAGTTCTTTTGGAAGTAGCTGCGCCATCAGGAAGGTATCAGAGGTGACTTTCCAAATGGAAGGATTATTAGGAGCAGCGCCATGCCAGACGTGTTCTTTGGGGAGCGGGGCCATGCTGCAGCTGTCTGCTGTTGTCACCATCTGTCACCTGTAGGACACATACACCCACATGGCCAACACAAAGTCAGCTAGAAGTAGGCAGACAGCCTGGTTGGTTCAGTTAGCTGAATAAATGAACACACACAGAGACTGGTCAAGGAATCGAATGTCATTGTGCTAGGCAAAACAATCCTTTCCTTTTTAAAGCGTCTCATAGTTGAGAAGGTGCATTAAAATATTTCATATGTGTATTTAACAACCCCATGCCCGAAAATGCGGTAGCCAGCTAGCGACAAGAGAATTCAGAAGTAGGACGACAAAACATGTTAACTCGACATCAGAGGTACAGGGTCACTTGCTGTTTTACCATGTCTGCTGTTTACTAGAAGCCCTGATACTAGAAGCCCAGGTCAATAATTTATGACTTGAGGTTTCTGATGATTCTACAAGCAACTGCTTCGACTGTGTGTGTGTGTGTGTGTGTGTGTGTGTGTGTGTGTCTGACCTTCAAATTCTGCTCCTGCGGTCCTTCTGTATCTGTGAGCCTCTGCCCCACCTAGGTTTAGTAAGTGATGGACGGGGAGAGCATGCTTTGTCAGTGTGTGGTGGACAGGACCATGCACTGAACCAGCTGGGTTACTGGGCAGAGTATGAAGTAAGCAATAGGCCCTCACTGGCTTGGCTCAGTGGATAGAGCATTGGCCTGCGGACTGAAGGGTCCCCTGTTCGATTCCGGTCAAGGGTATATACCCCCGGGTGTGGGCTTGGTCTCCAGTAGGGGGCATGCAGGAGGCAGGCGATCAATGATTCTCTGTCATCATTGATGTTTCTATTTCTCTCTCTCTCCCCATTCCTCTCTGAAATCCAGAAAAATATAGTTTAAGAAATTAAAGTAAGCATCCCTTTTCAGAGATTCCATGTGAAAAGTTGACACCTCATGTGATGGATGAGCCTGGAAAAGGCCTGCCCAGCAGTGGTGAGTGGCACTTGAGAGCAACGCTGAGTCGGAGTCTGGGCCAGGGAGGTCCTGCCTGTGCAGTGGCTGGTAGACAATATTGCAATGTCCCGGGAAAAGCTGTTGCCCATAGCCTCCTTAAGGGGCTTTCTGTTTCCAGCAACAATACAAACAAGCAGGTGGACAGGGAAACAAAACGACAAAAAGTGAGAACAGCAAAAAGAAGGCAGGACGCACATTAGGACCAAGGGAAGGTGCCAGGGTTTCCAGGACGTTGGATTTTTCATAAAGAAACCAATATATTTAGAAAGTGGCGGCACCTTTTGACATTTGCTAAGTGATTTTGATGATTGACTTTCCCATTGAGTTTCTGCTCGAAACCACGGAGTGGTGTGAGGAAGAAGCAATTTTCCCACCGGGAACGTAAACTCCTTCAGCCTAATGAAACGTTTTCTCTGGTTTAGGAATCACAACCCACTTTTGGGTTTTATGCCTAATATTGAGTCTGTGTGCATTTTTTTTTTTTTTATGGAAGGCCTGGTGAAATTCAGTTAATTGTGTTTTCTAGGACTGAGAGATTGTCTTTTTTTTTTTTTTTTTTTTTTTTTTTTAATATTCTCCAGTCCTGCTCACTTCTGGCTCCTGATCCTTTCTCCCTTCTCCTACCAATAGTTTAACTCTGATGTGTGGTTTGTGGCAGTTAAAAAAACAAAACACACCTCTCGCCCTACCTTTTTGATCTGCTCCCAGTTTGCACAATTGCAAACGTGCTGAAAAAGCCAAGTTCCTCTAAGCAGTAAGATGCTGAAATAGGGTCGTTAAATCCTGATGGGCTTTTCATTCTGCATCCCCTAATCTGAAGGGGAACCACTTTCTGAACTGGGTAGATAAATGCAGAAAATACAGTGAGAAAGAAGTGAGGTTCCCAAGGCAGGTCTTTAACCTGAAGGGCCCTGAGTTTATTGGCAAACCCCGGGAGAACTCATAAGGTACCAGGGTCCACATGACTAAGCAAAGGGCACCCAGGAGGAAACCATGGCAGGCTCAGGGGCCAGCAGTTGGGTGGCATGCTGGGAGCGGCTGTGTCTTCCTTCTCTTTATGTCTTGGGTGATTTTCCTGGTGACGGCATTGTCTTGAGAGAACTCCTTTGCTTTTGGGCAGCCAGATGACTTAACTTCTTGGGTGAGAGGGTCTCCTCAAAGAATTTAGATAAGAAGACTTTGTGTTTCATCGAAACTGTGATCTTTATTGACTGAGTGGGGTGGACATGGGATGAGGCATTTAACTGTTTAAAGGACAAAAAGGTTCAGGTTGATTTAAACCCAAAGAATAATGAAAACGAAAGGCAACAGAAAGGCAGGATATGATGGTGAACATTGTTCTGCTTTCGTACTTAGGAGACTTGGATTCTAGTCCTGGTTTTGTGTCTTGGGAGCATATGTGCTTGGGGAAGCCACTAGCTCCCTGAGCTTCAGTTTTCCTCTCTGCAGCAGGCTTTTCTTGGGGCTTACAATGGGCTGGGTGAAGAACTTCACATGGATTACCTCATTTAACCATCTTAAGAACTGTATGAGGCAGGAACTATTATTATTATACCTGATAGGCAGATGAGGAACCCGAGGCACACAGACGTTTGGTAACTTTCCTGAGTCAGTAGCAGGGGTGGGATTTGGCCATAGTCAGGCTAAGGCTGGTGTCAGAAACCACTGTGTCCACGCTGTGCATCCATGCTCTGTGTCTACACTCCTACTGTGGAGCCTACTTGGAGACCCAATCCTCGCTCAGCTTACATGATCATGGTGCTGAAATAAGTTAATATTTACTCATGGTGAAAATGGCCTATAAAATAAAAGCTCACATGTGTGTGTAAGGTAATGATGTTATTAATAGCTCTCTTAATGTTAGATGTGGGGAACGGGTCTACCTAAGACTGCAGACTCCAGTGCCATGCGCTGCCTCTCATTGTGGGTGTGTTACAGAAAACCGGAGAAGAACCAAGCAATACTTAGAGAGATGGAGTTAGTTATTACGCGAGGGTCCAGAGAAAAATGTCTCTCAAATTCTGGGTCCCAACATGCAGTTATTTTCCATATTTATATGTTTTTACCTTCTTAGTCTCCCAAATATGGGGTGTTTTCGGCCCCCTTAGCAAGTTCTTAAAGAGCACCTATGTGCTGGGGCCTTGAGATCGCAACCAAAAGCTTGGCCTGGTGCCAGCACTGATAACTTCGTCTAGGGAAGGTTTAATGGTCTCTATGAAATGGGAGTTGTCTTATTTTCCTTATCATTTAAGCAAGCAAGCAATCAAGCAAGCAAGCATTTACAGAAGCCAAATAGCAGGGTTAAAATTTCAAACAGCAGTTTTTATATAATATGGATGCCTTCCGTGTACTAGTTTCCTGGGGTTTCCAAACCAAGCGCCATGAACGGGGAGGCTCAGCACAGCCCAGTTTTACTGCCTCACAGTTCTGTAGGCCAGAAGTCCAAAATCAAGTCATTGGCCAGACCATGTCTGGCCCCGGGGATCTGCTCCAGGCATCTCTCCTCACTCCTGGTAGCCTCACGGCTTCCTTGGCGTGTGGATGGCTGTCTTCTCCCTGTGTCTCTTCACACCATCTCCTGTCTGCACATGTCTGGGTCTGAATTTCTCCCTTTTATAAGGACACCAATCACATTGGATTAGAGCCCACCCCAATGACTTCATCTTAACTCGATCATCTGCAAAGCCCTTATTTCCAATGAAGGTCACATTTACAGACACCGGGGATGATGACTTCAACATTATATTTTTTGGGGGTAAGGGGGCACAACTCATCCAGTGACAGTGAGAAAGCATGGGGATAAAATTTGGAGTCAGGCACACCAGAGTTCAAATCCAGCCTCCGCCATTTACAAATGAGAGGTGGCTGTATTAGCTTCCTATTGCAGCTAATGGATTAAAACAATACAAATTTACTGTTTTCTAGGTAGTTCTAGAGGTCCAGAGTTCAAAATGGGCCCTCCAGGGCTGAGATCAAGGTGTCAGCAGGACTGTGATCCGGTGGGGGGGGGGGGGGGTAGGTTCCTGGAGAGCATGTTTGTCCCCTTTTCCAGCACTGACACTGCCTGCATTCCTCTGCTGGTGGCTCCCTCTTTCGTTTTCAAAGCCAGCAATGGAATATCTTCAAATCTCACTTTGAATTTGACTTTGAACTTCTGCCTCCCTCTCCCATTTTTCAAGTGCCCTGTTGGTTCCTTTGTGGTTTTAAGGATCATTGGGATTTTCACCTGGATAATTTAGTATCATTTCCCCACGTCAAGATCCTGAACTCCATCCCATCTGCAAAGTCTTGTGGCCATGTGAAGTAACATACTCACAGGCTCCAGGGATTAGGATCTGGACATCTTTGCCGGGGAGGGGTATTCTGCCTACCACAGTGACTCTCCTAAGCCTTTGATCTATCTTGAGAATTCTTGTGTAGGTTTTGTTGTTGTTGTTAATCCTCACCTTAGGATACTTTTTTCTTGTTGATTTTTTTAGAAAGAGTAGGAGGGAGAGAGAGAAAGAGAGAGAGAGAGAGAGAGAGAGAGAGAGAGAGAGAGAGAGAGAGAGAGAGAGAGAGACATTGATATGAGAGAGACATGTTGTTCAGTTTCCTCCTACACATGCTCTGACCAGGATGGGGGGATCAAACCTACAATCTAGGTACTTGCCCTTGACCAAGAATCAAACCTGAGACCCTTGGTGTGTGGGCTGATGCTCTAACCATGTTTTTATTTCAGAGATGTGTTGAGATGGTTGAAGGAAGGGGTCCTGGTGAAGCGCTCTGGCCCATGCCTGGCCCAGATCGGCAGCTCATTCGGCACCTGCTAGCTACTAATATTATTATCCTTTTTCATCCATCATGTTTTAATGAAAAGGGTTTCTTTGAACTCTTTTTAAATAGCGGGGAAACCTTTGCAAATGTTTCTGATGTTTGTAGAAATCCAAAACAAAGCTCCCTGGTATTCTGTTTTCTGAGCGATCGGTAAAGCTACATGGACCTAACAGGGGGCGGGGGGCGGGGGGGGGGGGTGGCGTGGGGGAGGGGGCTTGACCATCATTTCTAATGCCTGCATTTCAGTCCCTTTGGTTCGCTATTCAATCGAATGGCAATTACCAGGGACCATGCTTGGGAAAACAGCCAATTTAATTTGGCCATCTTAACACAGTTAAATATTCCATTTTTAGGTACCTTAATGTTTAAGACATTTTAATGGCCACTGCAACACTCTATCACCTCCCAATCCCCAGCCTCAGCTTAAATCTTTCTGGAGTGTTTAATGTATCTTATGGAAGCAGCCTAAAGCCATACCAATAGAATGAAATAATAAAAGTTATTGTTTTTTACAACTACAATAACACTATAAATAATTGAAGAATACTTGAGAGTTTTACAAAAGGCTTTCTCACAGACAGTAAAATAAATGACTGATGTGATGGTTGCATGGCATTCTAGAGTGGGAACAGAGGTGGCAGCACTGGCCTCTGAATCAGACTGACCTGCTTTTTAACAATATTTTTTATTGGTTTTTAGAGAAAGGCAGAGGGGAAGAGAGAGAGAGAGAGAGAGAGGGAGAGGGAGAGGGAGAGGGAGAGGGAGAGGGAGAGGGAGAGGGAGAGGGAGAGGGAGAGGGAGAGGGAGAGGGAGAGGGAGAGGGAGAGGGAGAGGGAGAGGGAGAGGGAGAGGGAGATGAGAGAGTGACATATTGGTGATGGGTTGCTTTTGGCATGCCCCCTGTCAGGGCTTGAGTCTCTAACTCAGGCATATGCCCTTACCAGGAATCCAACTGGCAACCTTTCGGTGCATGGGACAACACCCAACCAATTGAGCCACACCAGCCAGGGCCAGACCGACCTGCTTTTTTGTCCCACATGCCTTTTACTCCCAGCATTGCTCCTATGAACTCCGTGATCCCAGCCACGCCACAGACCCTCTCTGAGCCTCAGTTTCTTCATTTGCCAGATAAGTGGAGCACTGCAGGTTCCTCACAGGGTTGTGCTGTGGAGTCAATAAGAGGACCCCCACAAAGCACTCAGCGCAATGCCCGGCACATCTCAGTCAGTGGTCCGTATTGGCTGCTGCTGTCACCATTGTTACTACTTTATTGTGAAGATGCATCAAAAGGCAGGTCTGCCCTCCCTGATTTCAGCTGTGCATTAGGTTAGTAGAGGCTACAGTCCAAGATGAGATGCAAAACCACAAGCAAGACTTGCAGAAGGAGGTGAAAAAGTGCAAGTTCTGACCAGCTCAGATGAGGTGGTAGTGTTTCTGCGGGGGGTGGGGGAGAGGAATAAAGCCCCACCCCCACACACTGAAGCAGTTTCCTGTCATGCCCACAGGCTGGCTGTGGGGTGTAGGCCACCACCATGTAAGGGAGCAGAGCTATCCTAAATTGTCACTCTCATGACCCAGAGCTGGAAGCAGTGGCTGGAAGAGCTAAATATTACCTTGCATGGTCTTTTTAAAAAAAAGTTAATATTTTTTATTGACTTCAAAGTTGAGGGGGAAGGAGAGAGAGAGAGAGAGAGAGAGAGAGAGAGAGAGAGAGAGAGAGAGAGAGGAGAGAGAGAGAGAGAGGGAGAGAGAGAGAGAGGAGAGAGAGAAACATCAGTGATGAGAGAGAATCATTGATTGGGGCTGCCTCTTGCACACCCCCTACTGGGGATCAAGCCTACAACCTAGGCATATGCCCTTGGTTGAAATCGAACCTGGGACCCTTTGGACTGAAGGCTGGCTCTATCCACTGAGCCATACCAGCTAGGGCATACCTTGCACGGTCTTGACTAGCAATTTAGGGGAACAGAAAACAAGTCTCTATCCAGTCTCCCCCTGTCCTGAGGAAGTCCAGGTAAGGAGCTGCCTCTCACTCCCGCAGATCCCAACACAGAAACCTTCCCATCAAGGGTGAAGGAGGAAGAGGAGTATGTTTAGTCCAGAAACAAATGCAAATGTAGAGGGGCATTACAGCTTCATTGGTGGGGAGAAGTGGCTTGTTCTCTGTGACTCCACAAGTGAGACCCAGGGAAAGGGGTTGAAGTCGCCTGCAAACAGATGTGGGCTCAATGAACCCCCAAATCCCCATGATCTTTGTTCCCCTACCCCGCTTTGAATGGAGCAGCTCTCTCCTTTCCCCTCTGGCCTCGTCTCCTCATCTCTCCCCAGGGAGGATGGGGTGGACTGTCCCTCTGGTGGCACTGTTTGAAGGAGGTGGGTGGGGTTGGAGGTTTCCTTCTCTCTCAGTGGAGTTATAGAAAAGAGCGGGATTTTGGAATCAGATTGCCGTTCGTTCCAAAGGTGGCCTTGCCGCTCAGGAGTTGGGTGGCGTCAGGCAAGTTATTTAAGGCTCCCAGCTTCGGTGTCTCTGTGTGAAACGGGAAGTGAACATCACCGGCGTCAGGGCGTGGCCGTGAGGATGCAGTGCAGTCCGGGCCTGGCCCCTGCGATTACCAACAGGCACTGACTCACAGATGGCAAACTCAGCCGCAGCTCAGAACTGGGTTTCCGTTTATAACGCTGAGAAATATTGACGGCAGCTCAGTGGTACATTCTGTAACGTAAGATTACATACAGTTACATGTCCAATCACCTGGTGCTTTCAAGTACGCGGTTTCATCTCAGCTCTGAGGATCTGAGTTTTGCTGTTGACGTTGTTTTCCCCCAGTTCTTCTGGATGGACCTCTGCTAGCGCCTGCCAACAGACACATCATGGGAGACTTCATTGAAGTCTAAGACTTCCACTGACAGAAAACTTAAGGCCATTTTTCTTTTTTCAATCCTCACCCAAGGATGAAAGAGAGAGAGAGAGAGAGAGAGAGAGAGAGAGAGAGAGAGAGAGAGAGAGAAAGAGAGAGAGAGAGGAGAGAGAGAGAGAGAGAGAGAGAGAGAGAGAGAGAGAGAGAGAAAGAGATGAGAGGAAAACATTGATCAGCCGCCCTCCGAATGTACCCCGACTGGGGATGGACCCCATAACCCAGGCATGTGCCCTGACCCGGAATCGAACCAACAACCCTTTGCACAAGACAAGGCCTAACCAATGGAGCCACTCTGGCTGGGACAAACATAAAGCTCTACATAGTTTTATGTGTTAAATTAATGTGCTTTTTTTTGGACTTAAACTGGGTTTGAATACCCATGTGGCTACTTAATTAGCTTTATGACTTGGGACAAATTTCTTAATTTGTTTTAAACCTGTTTGCTCACCTATAAAAAGGGAGTTGTTGTGAGGATTGCATTTATTGAAATTATATAGGGAAGAACTTTATGGTTTCTGTGGTCTAAATGTGTCCCCACAAAATACATATATTGAAATACTAACCCCCAAAGTGAGAGCATTATTTGAAGGTGGCCCTTGGGGGGTGCTGAAGCCACGAGGGTGAGCCCTGGTGAATGGGATTAGTGCTTATTAGAAGAGGCTCAGGAGAGATCCCCATTTTCCTCCACAGTGAGAAGGAGCCAGTCAGGAGCCGGAAGGGGGCCCTCACCTGAAGGTGACCCTGCTGGCACCTTGACATTGACCTTGACCTTTCCAGCCTCCAGATCTATGAGAAATAAGTTTCTGCTTTTTTTTTTTTTTTAATAAGCACCCAGTCTGTGGTATTTTGTGATAGCAGTCCAAATGGACTAAGACAATGGTGCTCTGTTTTTGAAAAATACTTATTACCATTACTGGTATTTTTCCCAGAATAAGTTTATTCATCCCAGTTTTCGCTGTCGGGTATCTGGGTTAAAGGTCTCGGTATGTCGCAGGTGCAGCTGGAGAACCACCTTCGGTCGTAAGCACCATGGTGTTCTGGTCTGTATTAGCTTTCTCTTGCTGCTCTAACAAATTACCACAAATCTGGGGGATTAACAGGTTTATTCTCTTAAAGTTCTGGAAGCCAGAATTCTGGAATCAGTCTCAATATCTTAAAGTCAAGATATTGGCAGGATTAGTTCCTTCTAAGGGAAATCCATTTTCTTGCCTGTAATCACTCTGGAGGCCACTTGCACTCACTCCTTCCTCCCCTCACTTTCTCACCTCTTGCTTCCCTCATCAGATCTCTGATTCCGTAGTCAGATCTTCCTCTTAAGAGGATGTGTGTGATTACGGGGAGTCCACCTGCATAATCTGGGGTAACCCCCTCTCTCAGAATCCTTACTCACACCCGCAGAGTCCTTTTCTCCACGTGAAGTAACACTCCCAGGTTCCGGGGATTAGGACTTAGACATCTAGCGATGGGGATGGGGATGGGGATGGGCGGGCACGGTAGAGAGTGATTCTTATACAGTCAGGAAGCTTGCTTCCGAGGGACCAGTGGACATTTAAATCTGTGACTGAATATTCAAAACGTTCGAGGTTGAATGTATTCCCAGGACGGAGGCACTGAGAGATGTAACTTGCTCAGAGTCTCAAATAAGTGTTCAAAGCTCTGGCCACAGAGCCCACATTTTTAACCACTATGCTCCATTGCCTCTCTGCAAGGAGTGGTCACTATTACTGGTTTTATAGAGCCCAGAAATACATGTTTAGGAGCCTTACTCCTGTAGTTCTCAGCTTTCTCTTGTGTGAGAGAGAGAAGATGGAAAAAATAAAAACAAAGCAAAGAAAATAGAGTGAGAGAGGTTCTTATTGACTTGCTCTAGAAGTCACACCTGAGTGAGCCTCCTGCCCGTGGTTGACACCACATGTGAGCAATGAACAGATTTTGTAATTTTGTAGCCTGGCATTGAAGCCGGTGCCAAGCAGATTACTGACAGAAAGATTTCAGAGAAACATTATAACATGATGATTAAGCTAAAAAGAATTTGAATGGTAAAAACTCAGTCTGAAATGTATACATTTATGGTTACCCTGTGCACATGTGTAAAAATTTGGTCTCGACTCTGTAGCTATGCTCAGCACTTGGGAAGGCAGAGAGCGGGCGGGGTGGGGAGAGGCGATCATGCCTGTTTCCCTCTGGCAGACCTCCGCTGGTCTCACAGAGACTGGGGAAGTGAAAGACAGTGAGTGCACTGCATGGCAGATAGCCACCCAGTTTCCGAGGCCAGATGGTGTGTGTTCAAATTTGGATGCCACCATCTACGAGTTGTGTAACCCGGATCAGGTTTATTTAACCTTTCTGTACCTTAGTTTTCTCAGGAGAAAATGAACTTGAAAATGATACCTACCATAGAAGGTTTTTTTGTTTTTAAATATATTTTATTGATTTTTTACAGAGAGGAAGGGAGAGGGAGAGAGAGAGAGTTAGAAACATTGATGAGAGAGAAAATCGGTCAGCTGCCTCCTGCAAACCCCCTTCTGGGGATGTGCGCACAACCAAGGTACATGCCCTTGACTGGAATCGAACCTGGGACCCCTCAGTCCACAGGCTGACACTCTATCCACTAAGTCAAACCAGTTAGGGTCCATAGAAGGTTTTGTTAAAAGCCACTTGCCTTTCACATAAGTGCTCAGTACATGCTAATTGTTATTATTATCCCCTTATCTTTAATGGGCTTGGGAGACCCCCATGCATTTGGGAAGAGGGAGATGCTTTCCTTTAGATGGAAATGGTAAGGGGGTCACTCGTGGTTTGAGGGAGGAAAGGAGACAGATAGTATGCTGTCTTAATGGGTGGGTCCCACAGCAGACATTGCTTTCTCCCAGTCCTGGAGGCTGGAAGTCTGAGGTCAGGGAGTAGCCTGGACAAGTTCTGGGAGGGCCCTATTGCTGGCTTGTAGATGGCTGCATTCTCACTGTGTCCTCACAAGGCAGAGAGACTTGTTCCCCCCCCCCCCCCTTTTTAAAAAATTTTAAAAATTGATTTCAGAGAGGAAGGGAGAGAGATAGGAACATGACTGATAACAGAATCATTGATTGGCTGTCTCCTGCACACCCCCATGGGGGTGGCGTTGAGTCCAAAGCTAGGCATGTGCCCTTGACTGGAATCAAATCTGGGACCCTTTAGTCTGAAAGCCGACGCTCTATCCACTGAGCCAAACCAGCTAGGCACCCGCCCCCCCCCCCCCTTTTCTTTTTTAATGTCAATAATCTCATTATAATGGCTCCATCCTCAATAGCTCATCTAAATCTGATTTCTCTCCAAATACCCCACCTTCAAATACCATCACACTGGGGGCTGGGGCTTAAACATATACATTTTGGGGGAGCTCTAACATTTAATATCAGCAAACAGTAAACTGAAGGAGATCATTTTAGATTGTAGTAAATGTCACAAAGAAAACGTTTCTTGTAAGAATGGGGTCCTTTGTGCCTGGGATTGCGGTGAGATAAGAGGAATCTACTCCAGTTAGGTGGTTAGTTAGGGTGGGCCTCTTTGTGCTGGGATCTGAGTGAGAACAGAGATCTGGAAAGAGTTTTTAGGTAAATGGAAGCAGGAAGGCAATGCACTTAAGATGGGGAAAAGCTTGGGGTGTTGGGGAGACAGTGGCATCAAATCCCAGTGTGGCAGGGGGGAAATGCAGGAAGAGGCGAGTGGTAGGAATGACGTTTGGGAGATAGGCAAGGGCTGGAGGAGAGGGTTTTATCTCAAGTGTCAAGCTCTTGGAGGATCTTAGCCAAGTGGAGAGTGCCCTGCTCATTGTTTCATACTCGATGTGTTTTTTAAGTGCTCTAATCTGTGATCCACGTTACTACTCTGGATAGAAGAATTTACTAAGTATCTACATGTGCTAGTTATGTGCCAGCCAATCTGCACACATGTGATAGGAAGTAAACTGGAAATTTCAAGAGAGGCACCAGGATGCTATAGATATAAATCCAAAGTGAGATGTAAGAGCAAATGCAGATTTTTCAAGGGAGTGGGCCAACTCACCTGCAGGATATACAGGGTAGTTAGAGTGCATTTGTGAAGAGGGTTTCTCTGAAGACAGCCCATACCAAGTCCCTTCCTCTTCTCCCCTGCAACAGGGGTGGGGGTGGTGGGGTTGGGGGGTTGGGGAGAGGATTGCATAAGGCCACTTGGAGAGTGGCATTTTGCTGGCATTTTGTGGGGATGGCAAGACTGGCTTTGACATGGAGAGTGGATGGGGTGGAGGGAAGAGAGTGAGAGGTGAGAGAGAAAAAAGTAGGGAAGTAGGTCAAAGGCACATGATGGTGTAGACTAGTCAGAGTATTGGGTTAGAGTCACTTAAAAGGAGAATGCCCAAGAGGACCATCTAGACTTCGAAGTTTTCTGTGGAGTAGACACTGGCTTGGGGAGGGAGAAAATTGGAAGATAAATCAAATGTGATTATTGTCACAAACTGGACCTTCCAATTTCTGAATGGAGACTGAGTTGCAGCTGGAGGTCATTTTATTATCTAAGACCCACATATATTGTGGGCCATGCTCCAGACAGGCTTCCACCAAAGGCAAAGAGAAAATCCCCCCACGAATACATGTTCGAGGGGAAGTGTTGTTTTGATTATAACCCCCAAACCACTCTTGTTCTAACATTACTGGTTATATGTGGTATTTTCCTTAACCCTCTCTGAGGTGGGTAATCTTATCCCCACTGTAAAGATGAAGTGTTTCCATTAATCATCATGAGGTCACAAAACTAGCAGGAGTCAAATAGGGGTTCAGCCCAGAGCCTCTCTTAGCCACTGTGCCATGCAACCTAGGAAGCAGTGATGGACCAGCCATTGGACAGTTGGACAATGAACTGTTGGAAATAGCTCCAGGGTTTTGAATTATTTTAAGAAAAAAAAAGAATGTCAGCCAATGTACCAAGCCTACTTCTCCTTCTCCCAACCGAGGACTCCTTGAAAAGCTCCTTGAGACCAAACCAGACCTTGACCCCATGGTTCCTGGCATTTTCTCTGGCATATTCCCATAGGGTAGAGCTGGGCTTTCGGGGGGATGAGGAACATGGGGTGCTACTTTCTCCCTAACTTCACGTGTCCCTCCGCCCCTACTGGAGAACGCAGTACTGTGAGTTTAGGGCACATGTGTCAAACACAAGGCCCGAGGGCCAAATCCGTCCCGCCAGGCCTTGCAATGTGGCCCGCACCGCGCTGTCATCACTGCACTCTGCTGCATTTCCATCACAATGACAGTTTATGACTGTTCAGTAAACCATTCGGCCCGCGATTTAGGCTGGATTTTAGATTTTGGCCCCTTCTCTGATTGAGTTTGACACCCCTAGTTTAGGGTCAGGCCTGTGGGCTGCTATGGTTCCTCAGGGTCTTCATCTTGCAACCAAATTGCTGAGCTTTGCGGGGCTGGGGGAGGTTGTTAAAGCTCAGAGCCCTGCTGGTGGGTGAGGAATCGTACTTTCCAGAGGGGCCCTCGGGTATCTGTGAAACACAGTCCCTTTCTGCCTCTCCCCGCTGCTCTGTCACCTTTCTCTGGAGCATCCTGAAACCGGCTGCATTTGTCTCTGTCACCATCTCCAGGATAAAGCCCTTGTTAAACACCCATCGTTAGGATCTTGGCTATCAGATAAATAAAACACTGCTCTATATTCAAGCATGGCCTTTACAGCATTATATTAAAACAATAAATCAAGTATCACAGACTCGGCATTCGCACCAAGCTTTTATTGCATTATCCAGTTCTCTCCATTATCCAGCTTTAAAATCCCTCCTCCCCTTGCATTTATGATTTTGAAACATTACATCAGTTATGTCCCCCTGGCACTTTAATCGAAGCCAACACTTTAAGGGGGTAGGTAAGTGTTTAGGACACTGGGCCAGGCTCTGATCATGTTATGAAACCGTTGTTTTATAGAAGACCATTACCTTTATTACCAGATTCCACGGTGGGGTGGTGGTGGTAGTGGGGTGGTGGTGTGGGGGCGGTAGGGGGACAATCTGGTTATAATTAGAAATAGCGTTTCTTGTGGGCTGTAGTTAGAAAGCTCAGCCTTTGAGGCTGAGATACTGCTTCCTTAATGGGTCTTAGCATATTCATTCAAGATGTCTAAAGAAACACGTGAATGATCAGCTTGGCGCTTCTCCTTGGGGGTTGATGTTACCAGTGGGAGCAGGTGGCTCCATGGGAAAACCTGACTCTGTGCCCTGCAGTGGATGTCAGTCATTCACATCACAATCGTCCCTGGACCCAATGAGAGCCTTTATATATTGGCTAATGCAGTTTCTTCAAATCACCTCCAGCCCAACTGGCTGCCGTTAAACTTTTAGTGCAGTGGGTTCCTTCATATAGGATGGGAGGTTGGGCTCCTGCAGGAGGATTGGGCTGCCAAAGGGTTGTGTGTGTAGTTCCTCAATATCCGTTTCTTTTACTTCACTGGTGTTGAGGGTGGGGATAGTGCCTAGATCAAAGTATTTTTAAACAATAACCCGAGCCATGACAGTGGGATACTGTTTAAAATTCAAGTGGCCTGCCTTTCATAGACCACGAGTCTCTTGTAATTTGGGAGAATGGCTATAGGAAGCAATAAATGTCAACGAAATGTCAACTCCTGTGTGGATTTATTGGGTCTTTGGTGCATTTCTGAGGAAACGTGGTGGCATTTGGTCCTCGTGTTCTTTGAAGGCGTCATGCAGAGTAGGTGCCATAAATAGATCGGGTGGATCTCAGACCCACCTGTGCCCAGGCAGCAGTCCAGGCCCAGAGGGATGCCCAGCACTTCCCTCCCAGGTTCGCTTTGCCAGAGGATTCTTTTAGCTCCGACGTGAAAAGTGGGTGCGCAGACGTGTCCAAAGAGCGAAGGCCACCAGGTGGGTGGTCTTTGGTGTTCCTAGACCTTTTGGTGGAAGCCTTTTCACGTGCCCAGGGCTTTGAGCAGCCATGGTGGTGGCTGCAGGAAGGTAAGCAGGAAAGTGGGTGCCCTGGAAGAAAAGTGGAAAGAACTCTGGCACCAGGCCAAAACCGGGTTGGCTCAGTGGATAGAGCATCAGCCTGTGGACTGAAAGGTCCTGGGTTCAATTCCGGTTAAGGGCATTCACCTTGGTTGCCGCACCTCCCCAGTAGGGGGTTTGCAAAAGGCAGCTGATGGATGATTCTCTCTCATTGATGTTTCTGACTCTCTGTCCCTCTCTCTTCCTCTCTGTAAAAAATCAATAAAATATATTTTTAAGAAAAAAAAAAAAAGAGGTCTGGCACCAGGAGCTGGTATCAGCAAGGGCTCTCCGAGACTGCTCAGGTCCCTGTCTGCCTAGGAGGATGTGTGCATCTTCTCTGCTTCTGCTGCAGAAAGACCTCTGAGGGGCCCAGGCCTGTCTGAGTCAGCATGGCCTTCAGGGACTGAGCTGAGCTGAGCTGAATTCACCAGTTGCTAGTTTGAGTATCTGTCTCTCTTCTCTTTATTAACACCGAAAGTAAATGTGTCCAACTTCTTATAAAAAAGCTGCATCAATAAATGATTTATCTTCCTTTGCTATTGCTTCCTTTATCCATTCTACCAAACTCCCTGAATTCTTTAGCCCCGGTTTTCCCTTCTCTAATATTGAAAAGGCATCATTTACGGAGCGCCTACATGTGACAGGCACTGTGCGCAGCCCTTTATGTTACACTAGAGGCTGATGCACAAAGTTTATGCACCGGTGGGGTCCCTAGGTGTAAGGGCAGATCCCAGCTGAGCTCTGCGCTCTGGGCTGCACCTGGGCCTCTAAGCCCCCCTGCACTTCCTTCTGCCTGAGTCATGGTGCCGGAATTCCCATGTGGAGATGCAGTGAGGGCAGCCAGACGCACTGGGATGCAGTGTGGGCCTCTGGGCCACCCAGTGGGGCCACAAGAAAGATGGGCAGGCAATGCACTCTCTCCTGCTGGCCTTGCAAACCTGCTCCTGTGTGAACCCAGGGGGAGTTGGACTGGCCCTGCATTCCCGTTGGCTCACCTGGAAGAGGCCACTCGGGTGGCTTAAGCAAGGGAAGGGAGGGTGGGCCTTCCCCAGTGTGTGAGCCCTGGCCTGGCATCTCAGGGGAAGGCAGCAGGGGGATTGAAAGCGAGCTCAGCGGACACCTTGCATTTTCATCGCACCTCCATTCCAATCACCCCCACTCCCAGGTAGCCGGCAAGAGGTCGAGAGGTTGTAGCAAGAGGTTGAGAGGTTGTAGCCAATGCCCCACTATGTTCTGCTTTGTCCCCTGATGGTCAGTGCAGGTCATAGCGAGTGGTCGAAGTCCCGGTCTCCTGGTCAAATGAACATCTGGGGAAAATTTGCATATTAGGCTTTTATTATATAGGATTCTCTCTAGAATGGCTGCAAGGCATGTGGAATTATCCCCATTTTACTAATGGTGAAATTAAAGCTTCGATTGCCTAAGTAACTGAATCTGCTCAGTGTCAAAGCAAATGTTTGAAACCCCACCCTCTTTCTGCTCATCCCTTAATGGGGGTTCCACAGAAATGCCTGCCTGCCTCTAAATTTGGGGAGCCTTTCTGAACAAATAATAAGTGTCAGTCTAATATATTCAAAGCTGTTTAGCTCCACAGTCCATCCAGAAGCAGAATCATTGCAAAGGGTTTCAAACCACAACTCTTTTTCACCCACAAATTTTTTCATAACAAATGGAATCTCAACCTCTTTGCAAAATGTTCTGGGTTATTTATTAATCAACACAATTCAAGATGAAAAGGATAAAGGATTAGATTAGCAAAAATTGAGAAGAGTGTGTCTATAGTGATTATTTTATATTAGAGGCCTGGTGCATGAAATCTGTGTACGGGTAGGGTCCCTAGGCCTGGCTGGTGATCAGCACTGATCTGTGGGCTGACGGGTGGGACAATAGAGGGGTGGGACCCTTCTGGCACCAGCCTTGGCAGGCTGGAGGCAGCTCCTGTGTTGAGCGTCTGCCCCTGGTGGTCAGTGTGCATCATAGCAACCAGTCATTCTGCATATTAGGCTTTTATTATATAGGATATTATTTATATGAAGCATTTTTAAAAAAATAGTCTTGAATGGACAATGATTGCTATCAGGGGAAATCATTAAGCATGATGATGCAGGGAAGGAATTCTGGACATGTCCTGTATGTAAAATGCACTAAAGATTTAAATAATATTTATTTGGGTTTAACTATCCCTCTGGGAATAAAATGGGGGTACCTCAAACTATACATGAACAAAATTCTGTTTGTGCAAGAACTTTGGAATTTTAGGAAAAAAACAAAAACATCTTTGGAAGAAGAATCCATCCATCTAGCTTTATTGTTAAAATAACTCTTCACTCCCTATTTGATAAACCACCTTAATTTGTTCTGTTTCTCCCAAGCCTATCACAAAAGTCTTGCACTTGAATCAACCTACACATTGTTTCTCAGCTTGGCCTTATTCGAGACTCAGACAGGGAGAGAGCGAACATTTATTCAGGTCCTGTACTAAACATTTGCTTATATGTCCGCCTGAAATATTCCTGCCCTCAAGAATTCTATTGACCACACTAAAAGGAGCATCCCTCACCGGGGAAGACAAAGGGACATTTCCTGGCCTCTTTCCAGGAATTGCACTAATGGGGATATTGTGTCTTAAAAAAGAAAAGAGTCCACATGTCTGGTGAAATTGTTAGACAAGCCTCCCTCTCCTGCCCTTAGAAGAACATTAATAATCTGGACCTCACTAACGCAGAACCTATTCTGAGTCACACATATGCTTGAAAAATTGCATTCATTAATAACAAAAACTAGGCTGCATGACATATGCTTGAATCTCCCCAGAGAACATATTATTTGAAAGTCCATTTGGTACCTATTTCCATATCAATAATCAATGTGCTGTATACTGGCCATTTAAATCTGATTATTAAAGCAGATCTGGAAGGAAATTGCCTTGCTAATTCCTAGTGATTCTGTTTTGGCTAAAATGTATAGGTTACCTAATAAGCTTGCATATCTTGGAGTACCCAATAATTCAGGACTTTTTTTTTTCCCTCTGACTGATCTTGGGCAGAATCCATCTAATTAATGAGATTTTTTTTTTCTGAGTTTCAGTGCTGACAGCTTTCTTTTCATGTTTAAATTTTACATTGACCAATTTTTTATTCCTCGAAATAAAAAACAGATTACACAGGGGTCTTGAAAATATTAATAAACGGCAACTATATAAGTGTTTAGAAAGGGGAGTTGGAAATGCATTGAGGCTCATTTCTTACCCTTGGCTGGCATCACAGGTTGGTGATAGTGGATTTTATGAGTCAACTTGGCTGGGCCCGTGGTGCCTAGATATTTTGTCAAACATTACTCTGGATGTTTATAGGAAGGTATTTTTTTTTTTTTTTATGAGATTACCATTTAAATCACTGCGTTTTGAGTAAGACAGATTACCTTCCCTCATGTGGGTGGGTGGTCCTCATTCAATCAGTTAAAGACCTTCATAGAACCAAGACTAATCTGTGCTGATCGAGAAAGAATTCTGCCGGCAAATGGCCTTTGGACTGGATTACAGCTCTTCCTTGAGTCTCTACCCTGTAGATTCTGGACTTGTATCTCCATGATTACATGAACCAATTCTTTACAATTCTATCTATCTATCTATCTATCTATCTATCTATCTATCTATCTATCTATTATCTACCTATCCATCCATTATGTATGTATGTATGTATATATGTATGTATGTTGATATGTATGTATTTATTATGTATGTATGTATGTATGTATGTATGTATCTATCATCTATCTGTGTGTCTATATATCTAATAATATGTCTATGTATCTCCTGTTGGTTCTGTTTCTCTGGACAACCCTAATACAACAGACCTCCCAGAATATTAACTGTCCCAGAACATCCCAAGCACCATGTTTGGCACATTGTAGAAAGCTTTCTAACTGCAATAAGTTGGCCTGCTTTTAGGTCTGAGGCAGAATGACACTTAATAAAGTTTATTTGTCCCTGTTTTCCATTGGCTGTTTGTGTAGTTTTTAGCACAATGGTCATGGTTAGTAAACATGTGCGAGAATTTTGTAGAACACCTGGGCAAGAGAGGGCAAAGCAGTCCAATGGCATAAAACTAGAGGGAAAATAAATTTTTAGTTTTTGGCAGGATTCCACTCACGAAATGGTTTTAGGCACTTTCTAAATGTCAGGCTTTAACTAGCACATGTGAAGAATGGGAGAGAATGGGTTGTTGAATTTAAATAGGAAAAATGTTAACTTTTTATACGTTTAAGGGTACTTTGAAGTATTTAAACAAGCACAATTGGCCTTCACTGTGTAGTTCAGATAATAAGAGAAATGCAGGTTTCTGTGCAATGGACTGCTACGTTGTATATAATATTCATTTTATGAAATACTTTTTCCTTCATAAAAGTGATGCATAGGAAAATATAATAGACAATTTGGAAAATATAGAAAGATAGAAAGTAGGGTGGGAATCACTTTTAAAAGATGATTATTATCAACATTTTAGAGGATTCTCTTTGTCTTATGCCTTTTCTTAGTGATTGGATTTTATGTAGTTGTATGACATTGTAATACACAAAAGAATTTGCATTCCCTTTTCTTTTTATGTAAAATGAGTATTTATTGAAAATTTATTGAAGAATAGCCAAATTTCCCAAGGAGAGGATCTAATTTTTCTGGAAATCTGAGCAGAAAAACTGTAAAAATAAAGGAAAACAATTGTCCTGCTATTATTGTGAGAGCCTTTTTTTTCCCTGTCCCACGGGTTGCTGGTGTCTCTGTTAGTCTCTCTGGACTATCAGACCACAGGGTATTGGAAAGGTGAACCCCCCCAGGCTAGTGGTCACGTGTTCCAGTTCCTGCCTGGCTGCGCACCCTAGGAAGAAGTGAAGTAAGGCTGGGCATGTTTCCTGGTTTGTTAAGAGGGGAATATAAAACATCCTCTCTCATAACTGTTGCAAGGGTAACATAAAAACATGGAGAAAACACTCAGAACGATGCCTAGGACACCACGAACTCTCCGTCAATGATAGCCATTGGTAGATGACACCAGACTGCTTATAGGCACACCATTCATACACTCTGCAAAGACAATAATAAGCCCCTAGTTAGGGAGTGCAATGTATTAAATGCTTCACATAGATGTCTTATTAATACATGTGATCATGCAGGCACTGCCATGCTCATTCTGCTGATGGGAAACAGGCTTGGGGGGGGGGCTGTTACATAGCTTCCCCTAAATCTCCTGGGGGAGGGAGTGAGAGGACAAGCCATCTCTTGTTCAGGATCTCCTGTGGCCTTTAAAACAAACAAGGCCTAGGTATCTTAGGTCTCACCTGGGCAGAGGTGGGAGCACCTGCAACTGGAGAAGGAAGTGGGAGGGAGGGAGGAAGAAAAAGGGGATTTAAAAAATTTATTTCAGAGAGTAAGGGAGAGAGATAGAAACATGAATGATGAGAGAGAATAATTGATCAGCTGTCTCGTGCATGCCCCCTACTGTGAATCAAGCCTGCAATCTGGGCAAATGCTTGAACTGCAATTGAACCATGACCGCCTGGTTCATAGGTCAACACTCAACTCCTGAGCCACACCAGCCAGGTGAAAAGGAGAATTTTAACCAGTTTGCTGTGTGATTCACAAGGAGTATTTTACCAAAAGAATGGGAGTTGCATTGAAATCTCTTTCAGTGGCTACACAAATTCAGCCTCGATGTTCTGAGACTAGGCCACCTGAGATAAAACTTTCGATCATTACGTTCAAAATCATTTTTTTTGTTAAAAATTAAAACCAACAAGAAAGGAAAATGTCTGTTCCCCAGGAGGAATTGCATAAATGGAAGATACGCATTTTCTCTTCCCAATTTTCTCTAGAAAATAAGTTGTATCTGAGACGGTAGCGGAGAATGGGAGTCTGTTCTTATCCGTGGTTCTATCAGCAAACAGCTTTGGAAGGAAGCACCTAGGGTAATTTATCAAGGAAACTGCTTTTGACTCTATTCTTTTCCCAGGGGCGGGTGAAGCTTCAGCAGATGGCAATTTGGTGTTTAGCATGACAAGCTTGTGAAATTGCAGCAGCTGATAAGAAAAGGGGCAGGTTGATTTGGCTTCTTTCGGATATGAAATAGAAGGGGGAAAGAAACGAACATGCATGGAGCCTTCTACATGTACCGGGTCCTGGGCTAGGGGCTTGAACAGACATGTAATTGACATAGAACTTCACACACATCTAGTTTGTCATGGAATTCCCTTATTCAGTCAGCGAATAGTTATTGATTGCCTACCACTGAGCAGACACGAGGTGAGGTATGGTGCTGGGTTTGCAAAGTGAGCAGGGAGAGCTAGTGAAGAGGATAGACACCATGCTGTGGAGGCAAAGGGTGATGTGAGAATCCACACGGACCCCCTCCTCTGATAAGATCTGCAGCTGAGGAAGTTGGGTTGTTAGCATGATTGTGCTGACTGGTAAGTACAGTAATAAAATCAGGATTCCTTGCTGCCTGTGTGGTTCCTTCAAAGCCATTGCTGCACATCATCGCTCAGAGAAGCTCTGAGGAACCCGCTGAAAATGCTCTGTTTCCTCCCTTTCTTCTTTATGCTTGTATGTTTGCCTCATGTGCCCCCATCTCTGAAGTGTGACTGTGTCTCTTCTTGAGAGGAGTTAGAAGCAGGATTAGGCAGACGGGGTAAGGGATGGAAGAAGGAGAAAGCGTGGATATGACCGTTGGAGCTGAAACCATAAAATGTTTTGCAGAAAAACAGGATGTTTTGAGACAAGGATGTTTTTCGTGCAAGCGCAAAATAAAATGTTGCAAAAAGGCCAGGAACCAATCAGAGAGCAACACAGATAGACAAAAAGCGGGCCTTGAGCAGATATAGGGGGAAGAGCAGAATGCTTTGCCAGCAACCCATTTGGGTCCCTTCCCTGAGTGGGGGGCGTGTGTTTGATTCCTGCCTTGCTTGAACTCCTGTGGTGAGCAGCTTCATTCTTTGAGTCCCTGAGAGTGTGAGACATGACTCCTGGAGG
This sequence comes from Pipistrellus kuhlii, assembly GCF_014108245.1. Classification (NCBI taxonomy): domain Eukaryota; kingdom Metazoa; phylum Chordata; class Mammalia; order Chiroptera; family Vespertilionidae; genus Pipistrellus; species Pipistrellus kuhlii. Next base: position 2,166,510 of record NW_023425404.1, read on the forward strand.
CATTCCTGCTCACTGGGTTCCGGGATCACTCTTACCCAGTGCATTTTCTTCCCTAGCTCCCTGCTCCTCTTCTCCCCTCTCCTAACCATCCCTGGAGGGCTGAAGAGATGGTAACAGCCATTACAATAGCATTAGTGAGCCTGCTATGCAGCAAAGAGCAAGAACCACTATTTCCAGGCCCTCAGCTCTTCCTGCCTGCCTGTGAGCTTCGGAGGTGGGAAAGCTTGGCTTCTGCCCCTCCTTCCCTCAGAGATTAGGCTGGGAGCCACAGGGGTTCACAGTGACGGATCTTTTCTCCTCAGTGAAGCAGTGTGCTAAGAGGCTGCAGGTCAGGTGTCTGCAAACTTTCTGTAACAGGCCAGATAGTAAATTCTTGGGCTTCACAGGCTTTATGGTTTTGGCCGCAGTGACTCTTGAGAGTGCTGTTGTGTAAAAGTGGCCATGGAAGATAAATGATGCATTGCGCGCATTGGCTTGAGGACTTCCTGTCGGTCTGGTGGAAACTTTAGAACTGCATGGCAGTCTGATGCTTCCTGTTCATCCCCGTCTTCCCCTATCTCCTTCCAGGGCCCGACATGCACTGGGGTCTGATGGCTCCCTCACCTTCTTTACTTCCCTCTCCATCATCCCTCACTGACCAATCTCTTGCATGTCTAACCCGCTTCTAACATCTGCTCCTTGGAGAATCCAAACTCACAGGATAGGCATTGCAGGCAGAGCCTTGTTTATGCATCTGGTTAAGCATGTGGTTCAGTTGGAGTCTCATTTTCACAGCAGGTAGGTCAGATCCCTTGAACCTTCCACTAATGTAAAGCAACGGAGTGAAACGTGTCTCCTTGCTGGCAGGGCTGTGGTCATCTCAGCAGGGAACAAAATGCCACATTGCCCTCTAAGATGTGTTCTTGATGGCCACTAAACCAAAGATTCAGATCGCTTTTCTGCTATGTCCATTTTTGCCAAAGAAGACCCCTCCACATCCTGGAGTGTCAGCTCCTCACCGGAATGTTTCTTGCTGTGAAGATGCAGCAGGTCGAACACTTTCCCCGGGGACTTAACATTGATCTGTTTCCTTCCCAAGCAAGTTGCGATCCTTCTCTGTCCTTCTGACAACGTAACTCCAGGTGCAGAGTTCATAAACGGGTTTATAAACAGAAGCACTCCATCTCTCGCTCCATTTCTCAGAATACAGCTGCTATTACCTGGGCCACTGGCTCGGTGCTTTCCACCAAATATTCTGTTTCGTGACCACTAATGTACTATTTCTTGGTAGGCTGTTTTTTGTTGTTGTTGTTGTTGTTTGTTTTTTTAACAGTATAAAAGGAATCACAAAGAAAAGGGTTGTGCGAGAGGGGACTTATAGAGTTAGAGAGGCCTTCTGGTATTTTTGAGAAGACATAGGTTCTAATCCCAGTCAGATATTCACTACCCATAATTCCTCTGGTGGGTTTTTATTGTGTTTATGCATCTTAGCTTTCTCACCTGAAAAAGGGAATGATAACGCCCTCATGGTTCTGGGGGAAGGAACTGATGTAGGTGCTCCATTTATGAAGGAGGAGTAATGGAGGGCTTCACCCCTGGATACCGGAGACCAAATGATGATGATGGAGGGACACTGGACTTGCTGGGTGTCAGTATCAGGTATTAAATACATGGGAGATAATATTTAAGCGCTAGGATATGATGGGCCATAGGGTTAGAACTACCCTATTCACTCCTAGAGGGCAGGGCAATTAGGAATTGCTCAGTATGTCCATCACACATACTGAAAGGCTGGGTACCAGCAAGGAGCCAGTATGTCCATCACACATACTGAAAGGCTGGGTACCAGCAAGGAGGTTGAGATGAACTGAACCTAGCAACTCAGGAAGGGAAGGAGACCACCAGCTCAAGAACCTCACCTCTTGTCTCTCAAATCTGTTTTCTTTTTCCCAAAACACGAACCGAAGGAGGAAGGAGGTGGCTCTGAGAGGAAACTGTTTGGATGCTCCATTGTTCACTCATTTAGCAGCTCTGGGCCTGGTGCAAAGATGTCATCTTGGAAGAAGGCTCCCTCCATGTCCTTAAGGAGCTGTCAGTCCAGTCACAGAGGGAGGTCATGACAGCTGGCCGTGGGGCCCTGCCCGGAGGGAGGGAGGGCCGGCACAGAAGTCTCCTGAGATGAACTGCCACGGGAGGCTAGTCCATGAGTCAGCGAGGAGGAAGCAGGGAGCATTACCCCAAAGGCTAGAGGCTGGAGGGGCTGGTTGTTGAGGGGGTTGGAGGATTTTTCCTAAGCTGTGTGTCAGCAGAACTACAGAACTATTTGTCTCTCTAGCCAAGGAGATAAATGCTGCAGGGACTGCAGCTGGGGCATGGATATTACTACTTTCACTAACATAATCTTAGCAACATGTAGCTCGGGGATGCATCCTGTGGAGTCCCAGTGTGCATGCCCAAATGTCTACTAGTGAAGCGTTGGGCAGAGCGGAGGCCGCATCTTTGATGTGATGTTTAGAGACAGACTCGGGTTATCTCCAGGGTCTCTCCCAGAACTGGAGGAGGAATTCTGGGCAGACATGCTGAAACATGCAAGCCCTCAGCTCCCACACCACACCGACAGAGAGTTGGATTCTATGATGTTTATTTCTCTGCCCATTGTGGGTTACATTCCCCGGATCCACACAGGCAGGTAGGTAAGAAATTGCTGGAAGGAGCCATGCCATTTCTCTAGCTTTGTGCCCTTTTCCATCCCTCACATAGACTCCCTTCCACAGAGACACCCATCCCACAGGGGCCCCTTCTGGGCCACACCAGGACTCTGATTTGTGCATTTTCCGACAAACCTGAAAAAGGGAATGATAACGCCACATGGTGCTGGCGGAAGGACTGATGTAGGCACTCCATTTATGAAGGAGCCCTGGAGTAATGGAGGGCTTCACCCCTGAAGGGCTTCACCACTTCACACGTGCAAGTGAGCTCCGTTTCATTGCCTGCCTCGCTGCCTTTGCATTAAGAGAACCATGGAGGAGTTCCCACTTTGCCTTTGGAGCCGGCCCATCCTCTCTGCTTCACTCTCCCACCTCACCCTACAGACCCTCTATGGCTGAAATAGCCTTTCTTCTGCTTCTTAAAAAGTACATTTTCATTGATTTCAGAGAGAAAGGGAGAGGGAGAGAGAGAGATAAGAACATTAACGATGAGAGATAATCATTGATCAGCTGTCTTTTACCCCTTCCCCCCCCCCCCCCCCCCCCACACACAGGAGATAGAGCCTACAGCCTGGGCATGTGCCCTGAGTGAGAATTGAACCGTGACCTCCTGGTTCATAGGTCAATGCTCAACCACTGAGCTGCCTCGGCTGGGCTCCTTTCTTTCTTAATATATCCTCATCTCCATTGCCCCGAGGCATTTTCATTTAGCCTGCAATCATTTCTCCACTGTTAGTAAAGTCTGCATTATTTATTTTTTCCCCTATACAGTGGATAGTGTGGTTTCGATGCTTTCTGTCATGCACCCAAACACTGTGAAGCTGTGTAGTAAGTGTGACTTCTCTGAGGATGCTTGCTTCGTCCGCTCAGAAGGCTCGGCTGGGGATTGCAGAGTGATACAGAGGGTCTCCCATCATCGTTTTGTTACATGGTGGGAGAAAGTGGTGAAGCTAGAGCTCTTAAAATTCAGCTGCTTTCACACATGACTGGACTCTCTGCCGGTGCCCGGTTCTCCCCTTTATCTGATTCCCAAAGTAATAACTGGGAGCTAGTGAGGCTGCTGGCTCCGTCCGCTGTGAGCTTTATTTTCCATTTTTGGGGTGCCTCTGATAACATGGCCAAGCCAACCCACCGAGAATCGAAATGCCTTTCTTTTTGTTGCTGCATTTTGGCCTGGACTTGGGTTACAGTCAGACATCAACCTGTGGCCCCCACAGACCCTACAGGGGGCCAATCGAGGGGGCTCTCCTATTTGTTTTGTTTTTTATTATCTCCCGAGGGTGTGTTTTTGCAACGTTTGAAAAATTTAGACAATTTTTTTATTTAAACAAATAAAAAGTAAACTTTTTCCCCCTAATATTCAAGGCAGTATGTGTGTCATATAAAAATGAGTATAGTAATTATTATTACTATAGTAAAAAATTTGCACCCTGAATCCCACCTTCCAGAGATAACCTTGGTATGTAATCATGTCTACAATTATAGGCAGATACAAGGACCCATAACTATGTTTGTGCCTGTGTTATACACACTTTATCTTAAAAAAAATTAGAATCATATCATAACTAATCTTTTGTAGCAGGAACATCTTTTCATGCCAGTACATATTTATCTGTTTCAGTTTTCAGAGCTAAATAGTACCCACTTCATACCACTGTAGAATACTTATCTTAACTGATTTCTCTTCTGGTCACTTAGGTGGCTTCAAAATTTTCATGATATATACAAAAAATAGAGCTACATCTTTGCACACAGACTTAACTTTTCCTTACCATAAATTCTTCCAAGTTGAATTGAGTCTGAAGGTCCCTTTTTGAGGTTTTGAAACCATCCTGCCAAATTAGGCCCCCCTCCCATCCCCAATCTCTGGTTAACATTCATCAATATAAACACTGTTAGGATGTACCAGTTCCTGCTCACCATGAGATCTGTAATAGATAGGAATATTGTGGTCCTGCAGGTACGCTGAGAAAGACAGCTAACAGGTGTCTGGAATCGGATAGCGGATAACAGGTGATGGTGGGTTGGTCACACTCTAAAATGCAGGGTTTGGAAGCTGCCACATCGTGCCAGGACCCTCACTGGCAGAACACTGAGTATTCTTCTAGGTGTGCCCACGTTGCCCTGCCCACAATGCCTTTCCTGTTGCCTCCTTCTGACCTCACCCCCTTCATTTCTATTCTGTATCACACAGTGATTGCCAGGACCAGATTCTGTGCTCAGCTCTTTTGGTCTCTGCTTTTATGTGTAAAGGGGCTGCCTCTCCATCTTGACTTAAATTCTTGAGGGAGAGGAATGTTTGAGCCTCTTCCATAAGTCCAACTTGCCTGGCATCTGACAATGCATCCAGTAGGTGATAAATCCTGCTGGCCCAGCTGACTTTCTGACTAGACAGCCTTCTCCTGGAGCTATTGCTTAGTGGGCATTTCTAGGAAGTTACATAAGTCATAAAAAATAGTGGTTTGGATGGAAAGAGTGTTTTCTTTACAACTTCTAGAAAATAAAACCATACACTGTGCTGGGGGAACCTTTCCCTAAGCCTTCAGAGAAATGCATCACATCCTTTATTATCCCTCGGAGGAGTCATATAGCTTGCTATTTTCAAGCTGTGTTACATGGAAAATCGAAGCTTAAATCAAGTTTGCCTCTTGTTGTCCCTCAGTTCCAGTCTCTTGATTTTATTTTCGGAGCCAGAATTTGTAGGAGGAAGGGCACATGCATGGACTGAGCGGAGGCAGCAGGTAACTGATGCCCAAGGAGGACTTACTTTCTTCCCCACACCCTCTTTCCTTTCCCAAATTAGCATATTCTTTCACAACGTAACAGCAAACTACAGCAGAAGCAGTTCTCCTGAACTTTAGAGCTAATTCTCAAATCACTAGGAATTTTGTTCAAAGGGCTTTCCCAATCTTCTCTAATAGTGACTTGTCTTTCCATTTCCTTGAGTCTTGATGCTACTGGATTGGGTTGAAAAGATGTGTTGGGTGATAATAAATACATTGTTAAGTTGGGGTGGTGGTTATCATTTGGAAGTATTTTGATGTAGTAACAGCACCATGCGTCATATGAATCCTATGTATATGTATATGAGCCACATAGAGAGAGAGCAGAGAGCATGAGTCATTGGGGGGTCACTTATATCCATACCTTCTCCACAATCTAATTGCCTCTGAGGTCTAAGATTATGTGGAAAGGTGAGGACACAGTGGAAAAGGGAGGAGCATAACAATCTCTCAGGATAAACTTCAGGATCAACAGATTGACCAAGGTTTGTGATTTATTAGTTGGGAATAGCCACATTCAAGCGCTAAGTATTGATGGATATTTTTCTCATTACATTTCAAACATAGAAAATGGTTCTTTCTGAATGAGAAATCTGGGGCCATTTTAGTCATTAGTCATTTGAAACTTTCTCTGCTGGTGTTACAAAGAGGAGAAAAATGACAAGAACTAAAACACATTCCTCTCCCAGAATTGCTGATGTAGAACAAAATAAAATGCTTAAGATGAGTAACTCTATTAACCTGCTGGTTTGCTTCTTTTAATATTTTCTATTTTTCTCTTAGAGGCCTTGTTGTATTCAAATCTTTCCTTATGTGGGAACTAAGCACGATGGAATGCATATTGGGCTGGGTACATATGCACATACGTGAACTCTTTAGTGAGTTCCTGTGGCACCTATCATAAAACCTAACTCCCTACCATGGTTCCAGAAAGGTACTCAGTTCATATTTGATTATTGCAATAAGAGGGCTCAAACCTGGAACCCTCAATCCACAGGAATGAATGGAGGTAGATATTCTGAAAATCCTAGGGAATTTCAAAATGTTGGCTTATCTTTAGTGATGCCAGGTAGCCTGGTTGTAAACTCTGCCTGATTTGAGGCTACTCTCAGTAGCCAAGTATATACAGTTGGGTGATCTGCGGAGAACCATTGTTCTTGAAGAAAACCAGAATAAGTCACCTCAAAATACACCATTTTGGCATAGGGTTATTTTGAGCTGATGGCAGTTGAGACGAAGCAGATGCAAGAGCTCTTGTCTTCCCCTTATTTGCCTAAAAGCAGGGAGGACACAAGTCAGTCACCAGAGACAATTTTAGACCCTCTCAGCTGAAGATAAAACCAGAGGACTCTGCATAACAAATTTTTTGAATGACCCTTGATCTACCATTAGTTTCCATTATAGTTACCTTCCCACAATTTGCCCTGCCCCCTTTCAGAAGCCTAAAATCACTTTTTTTTTGTTCTATAATTTCTCTATAAATTTATTGTTCCTTGTTATAGATACTTCATACTAGTAAGCCTGAATTCCAAGCCACTTTTTTGACTTACTTATCTTTGGATACTCTCATGTATTCCATGTGCAACACACTTGTTAATAAACTTGTTCTTTCCCCTCTTGTGAATCTATCTTTTATTACAGAGCCCCTGCTGAGAACCTAAGATCAGTAGAGGGAAAACAATTCCTCCCCTACATTCTCTTGTTCTGACAGGTTAAATGAGATAGTAGGTCTCCCAGTGGATTTGCATAGCTGCCTGTTGCACTGGCTCTAGGATATTTGGGTGCTCATGCAAATAGGCTCATGTTAGGGTTCTCTGGGCTAATTTAGATTGCTTTATCAAGGGTCCGTATCATAGTTGTGGTATCAGAGTTAATGTAGTGGTTGCAGTAGCTGTGATAGTTTGTAAAAATGATAGATGCAGCATAGCATCTGTAGACTAGAGTTATACAAGCTTTTTTTCTGCATTATCTCATTTAGTCTCCTGAACAATCATAGGAGCTAGGAGTTATTTTCTCATTTCAGATAAAGAAATTGAGGCGTAGCGATGTTAAAGGACGTATCTGAATCTATTCAAAGACAGTGTGCTATAAAGTTTGAACTTGCTGCTGGACATTTGGCCTCACAAGCTAGTTCTGGGAAAATGCATCTTTGAGAAAGACATTTTAATAAAGTCATTTTAAAAGTTGGCAACTGGCAAGCTTCAAAAAGCAGTCTACTTACTAAAGGTGGTGAGCAAAAGCAGTGAAGAGATGTGTGTCTTGGGGTGGATGGCAGCTTGTGTGAGGTGCAGACTGCTTTCCGTGAAAGGAACTTGGAATCATTAAAATCTTACAGAATACCTGCAGAAGAAACTGCCATTGAAACACACACAATGCTCCCCCTTGACCCACTCCAAATCAACTCTTGAAGGCACAAGAAAAAGCATACAACTTACTTAACCATCCAAAGTTATTTTTAGCCATTTCTGATAGAAATGTTTATAAAATGAGATAAAATTTTCCCTACCTTCTTAAACAGATCATACAAAACATTTTGGGGGCAAGAATCATGTGTATTTTTGTTTATGTGACATCCCTAGCACCTAACTCTGTAGGTAGCACAGAGCAGGCATTCTGTAAGCATTTGTTGAATGAATCAATGAATAAAACAAAAACAAACAAACAAAAAGTGCATCTAGATGGAACATAATGAAGCTTAAATAAGCTAGCATATTTTGGTGGTAACCTCATTTCAAGTTAGTGAAGACCTATGAGTGTTTGGTGATCCAGCTACATCTTCGTTTATATTTATTTTTTTATATCTTATCACTTCTCTGTGGACATGCATGGAAGCATGTACTTAGCGGTAACCCCACAGCTGCTAACCTCAGCTAGAACCAAGTTACGTTTCACCTCATCTCCATCTGATTTGTGTGGCCTCCTGCACCTTGGATTACTTTTCTAAACAAAAGGAAACTGTGTGCTTGCTGACCATCCACTATTTTAAATATACCTTTAGGTATGGATTTCCCATAAAACCCAGTAAGCAGACCAGCCTGTTTGGCTTTTAATTCCAAAATTTACTAGCTCTTCCTAGCCACTTGCAGATGTAAGCTCATTCTTAATTGTTCGTTTTTATTCTCACCCCAAACATAGTAAATCTTAATGGCCGTGCTTTCAACTTTAAGAGGGAATGTGTTCGTTGTAGGAAAAAGTGTTTGAAACACATAAGATTAGCAACAATATAATGACATCTTCAAGCTGTTCGAAAATCTTAGATTGACTTTCAAAGAGTAATTGTGCTGAGATGGTTTTTGAGGGGAGCCTCCAGATGGATGTGTGCTCTCTTTACCTCAAGTTCTTGTCATAACATGTTTTCTTTTTTCATCTCTTAGTCATTCAGAACTGTGAAAATACTATTTTTCTACTTTAATTACAGAACTGGTTGAGAATGTATTCTGTTGTTTGGCAGTATTACTAAGGCACTCTGTTTGTTTATGGCTCTTTGAGAAAGTCATTTTAATAAGGTCAGATTTGCAATTTAAATGAACTTTAATATTTCTTGCAAAGGCTGGGGCTGCTTATTTATGTGAGGGGTGAATGCGATAGAAATTTATGGTTTAAAAATACCTTTTCCTCTTTTCTTTTCGAAATGGTGCATCTCAGGTGATAAACGCTTTCAACTGTATTTATAATTTTTCCCCCCAGAAAAGGGCAGAAAATCCAAATCAGTGAAATATATCATGACTCTAAATGGGGTTGTTAATACTGTATTTTTCTGCTTTTTCCCATTAAAATTGCTAGCTAAAACCTCTATTGTGTTCATGGATAAGTATTAGTTATTCACCATCGCGTGGGTGAATTCTTCATTCTGCCACTCTTGTACCACAACCAAGCAAAACCAAAACAAAGCAAAATCTCTTCTTTAAACCTGAAGGAGTGTTCATTTATTGAATTTATGTAATCACTCTTGATGGAAAGGACTTTACAATTTTCTAGTCAAAAGAATCTATACCTGAGCGTATCAGGAAGGCAAGTTTATATCATATTCCTACAATACAGGTGTCTCCAGGAGGCCTGGGTTTAGAGGAAGTCATTTAATTTGTTGAGAAATTGTTTCTTTATTGGTGATGAGAGCAGAAAAGCACCACTGTCCTCTCCCCGGCTTGAATTCTGTTGCCTACTGTGTGAGTGCTTTAGATTCTCTCTTGGAAACACAATAAAGAATAAAACCATTTAGAAAGTCTGAATGAATGAAGCTTAAGTAGTGCATGCTTTGTAGGCTCCCGAATTGAAAATACTGAGTACACTGGAATAGAAGGACTCCTGCATAGTTTTTATACCAAGATAAAGAATGAGAATGAGTTGTATTAAGTCTTCTGTTAGCTTAAAAGATGTAAATTTACTGCAGAAACAAAATTCTTTCAGGAACTGAATCTCAGTGAAATAATTCTCCTTCCCTCCCTCCCTCCCTCCCTCCCTCCCTCCTTCCTTCCTTCCTTCTTTTCTCCCTTCCTTCCTTCCTTCCAAAAAATTATTCTTTTCAATTTTACCTATTTGAAAAACTTGGTGTTCTTTCATGTCAAATAACCCTTATCTTATGTCTCTCTTTCATGAAAGAATAGCCTCAACTATCATTTATATTTCCTCACCTTATACTCACTTCTCAATCCACACCCTTCCATGTCCACTCCTGATAATTTGCTGATACTCTTCTTGCCAACTTCAGCAAGACTCTTACAATTGGAAATCCAATGGACACATTTTATCCTTGGTTTCTGTGACTTCTCTGGGGAATAGATTTCATTTATAATGTCACCCCTTTCCCTTGTCCTATGAAATATCACTTCTACTCATTTATCTGTGATTATTCCTTTCAAGAGTGCTGAATCCTTAATGCTGGTGTTTCTCAGAGTGCTCTTGGGTCCCTTGTCCTCTCACTCTCCTTGCTTTCTCTGGCAATCTCATCTGCATTCATGATCTTAGCTACCCCTTACATAAAATAGGAAAGGTAGTTTCTTGTTGTGTTTTGAGCTGGGGTAAAACAGTGGCTTCCACTGGTTTCTGTGGTTGCCATCTCCATGGAAGACCCCCAAATCCATTCACCCAATCAGAATTCTGAGTTGTAGATCTTTTACTTTAGCCACCCCATTTTTATTGGCACAAAAATAGTTGGCAAAGTCATGGAAAAAGAAGAGCTATTTCAAAGGGGCCATGAAGTTTGAACAGAGAGAAGGGTAAAGGATTGAGTTCAGGAATCAGGCAAAGTCTACCATAAGAGCAGGTAGAGGAACAAGAGAAGAGGATTCAAGGATACTGGTAGAGAGCCAGGGCAGAGCATTCTCCAAGGAGGCAAGGGGGAAGGCAACATCAATGAGTTTCAGTGGGTTACATTAGGCACGTATCATCGAACCTGCCCTCACTGGTTGACCCTGAGAAAGGCTGAAGGTGGAATTTCTATGATCTGCCTTTGTATAGGCTTTTGTGTGGCACCTTTCACATAGCAGGGCACCATAAATTATGTATTCATGAATGAATGCATAAAGGGCATAAAGAGCATAGTTTTACTCGGGATTGGGAAACATCGGTCATCAGGTCTACTCTAACGGCAGAGGATGTGTGATTACATTATACCTCCTTGAAGGCATTTCTGCAGTTGAATTAAACTCAGACCTCAGATGCTGCCTGACATTCAAGGTTTTTTTTTTTTTTTTTTTTTTTTTTTTTTTTTTTTTTTTTGTGTGTGTGTGTGTGTGTGTGTGTGTTTTTCCTTGTAATGTCACCCATTTGCACTCACTCAAGTCCAGATCATCACATCTGCCTGCTTACTATTCTCTGAGTGGACCCAGGTTCAACAGGGGCCAATGTCACTATGAAGCCTTCCTACCTGTTTCAACTTGCTAAGTGTTCCTTAAATCCCAACCCCGTCATGAACCTTTCTAGATTTTCCAAAGCCAGTTGTGAGCTTTTCATCTTCCGGGAGGAGGTATAAACAGTAACAATAATTGCCCTGCCCTCAAAGAGATCATGGATTAGAAAAACAAAAAGGCTTAAACTAATGCTACCCATAAGAACAATAATAAAACTTGTTCACAAACTGGGCCAAGCTCTTTTTTAATAAAGAGTATGCCTTTGAATCCTTGCAAAATGCCTGCCTGCTATGAACTGAACATTTGTGTCCCTCCAAAATTCATATGTTGAAACCCTAGCTTCCAATGTGATGGTATTTGAAAGTGGGAGGTAATTAGGGCTAGATTAGATCATGAGAGCAAGGTCTTCATGGTGGGATTAATGCTCTTAGAAAAAGAGAAGACAAGTCACCTCTCTTCTCCTCTCCTCTTTTCTCCCCTCCCCTCCCCTCTCTCCCTCCCCACACACATCCACCAAGGAATGCCATAGGACTAGAGCCCCAGTGAAAGCGTTTACCAAGTACATGATACAGCTGAGAAAGTGACTGTCTTGGGGGCGGGGGAGAATCATATCACAAATAAGACAAACAATTATTAGGATACTGAAGAATGCATCAGATTTTACAAATAGAAATAAAAAGAAAAGGCACTTGGGACAGAATTTTGCAAAAGCATAGAGGTACAAAAGACCACAGATCATTCAAGAAGATTATAGGGGAAAGTGCAAGGGGGTGACGACACATATTTCAGGGTGATTCAGATAGAGAGGTAGAGAGGCAGTTTGGTACCCAACTAAAAGGAACCCTGAAGCATCTTCCAAATGAAGTCAGTTCTCAGTGCCCTTATAGGAATAATTTTTTTCTCCCACCCCCCACTCTGATCTACCCTAGTTTGCATTTTTTGAAAATGAATCTCATTTTGCTGTTTATTACCCATATATTGAACCTGTCTATATCTCTTGGAATAAATTCTATCCATCATTCTTAGTGAATTTATTCCAGCCCCCGCCCCAGTTTGTATAATTTGCAAATTTCATTAGCATTCTCTTTGCTTTCTCTTGGAAACCATTAATAATGTTGTTGCATATGATCAAGCTTAACACCAATCTCTCTGGCACCCCTACTAATCAACTACCTCTGGCTGGATGTCACACTATTCATCACTGTGCCTTGTTTACAGACCCCCGGAAAATTATCAATCGCAGTGACAGTATTCATATCCAAGCCAGTGTCAATTAATTTCATAAGTAAAATTTCGTGACGTGGTATCAAATGTATTACCAAAATCAAGATGTATTGCTGTGACTTTGTTCCCCTCCACTATGAATGTTAAACAGCTTTCCGATCCGTCCTGGATGATTTATCTGTGGCAACACCACGCTGCTTATTCGCTCCTGATTCCATTACTTCTTAGATGTGTTGGGCTATTTTTCTCCAGACACTTAAACTTCCTGGAGGTAATCTCAGGATCATTCCTCTTTTGAAAAGATAGGTGAGCACATTTGTTGCTGGCCTGAACTTCTGTAATCTCTGCAAATATATCAAGTCATTTAAAGAGCAATTCCTTTTCCCCCTCATCTGGCAGTTTTTATGAAGTAGTGAGGTGTCTCCACTAGCTCTGAGCTGTCTTCCCAGGAAGTTGGCATTAGATGTCACCTGCTGGGGCAATGAGCATGTGCTGCTGCTTATGGGGAAAAAACATCCTGGTTTCAGGGGCTCCTTTTGGTCCACCTGCGCATCCATTCTGGAATTTCTTCATTCGCTCAGCCTTGAGTGCAAATAACCTACACAAGGAAATATACCTGGGTCATTGTACCCCACTGCCAGCCAATGCACCCAGATGCTGCAGGCTTTAAAAGGACACATAAATAAAAAGTAAAATATTAGGATCATAAATTTGCTGTTTCAAAATCAGAATGTATCCCAAAGTTGAACCCTATGATTTTTGGTATATAGAGCATCATGTTTCCTTGTATGCTTTTCTCATTTGTCCCTCACTATGCCTCTCCACCTTCACTGTCCTTGACATGGATATTTAACAGACAATAAGATCTGGGTATGCACATTAACAATTTCTATCCAAATGTCCCTTTGTCTCAAAGTGAGAAAAGAGAAAGTTTGAGCATGAAGGGAAGATTAGTAAAATATTTGTGTAGAAGGAACAGTTTACCATGAATTACACCAAAAGTCAAGTGAGCTATGGGAGGGCTTCAACAATTTCCAATAAGCATTCTTAAACATTCCAGGTTACATCTCCCAAGTACTTATATGGCCACTTTGCTTCTGACTCATCCTAGTGGACTTCAAGGGCAAAGTTTCCAGTCTATAAGCCATGTACTGCTAAGACCAGGCTGTAACAGGCATCTGGTCACAGCTGCTCACAATACTTTTTTGAATGAGGTTGGCTTTCCTCTAACATAGAATTTAGAGCTGTGAGCCTTCACCTGATCACTGGGAGACTTTGAGATGAGTCAAACATGTCTTGCCCTGGCTGGTTTGCCTCAATGGATAGAGCATTGACTTCTAGATTGAAGGGTCCTGGGTTTGATTCTGGACAAGGGCACATGGCCAGGTTGCAGGTTTGATCCCCAGTAGGGAGTGTGCAGGAGATAGCTAATCAATAATTCTCTCTCATCATTGATGTTTTTCTCTCTCTCTCCCTCTCCCTTCCTTGCTGAAATCAATAAACACACACACACACACACACACACACACACACACACACTCACATACACACACTAATAAAAGGATAACATGTTAATTAGACCAGGAGACCTTCTGGATGTCCTTCTGGACAAAGCCATGGTGGCAGGGCCGAAGCAGAGGCAGTTAGGGGTGATCAGGTCAGGAGGTGATCAGGCTGGTGGTGGTGGGGGGCAGTTGGGGGCAAGTAGGCTGGCAGTGGAGGGCAGTTGGGAGTGAGCAGGCTGGCAGGAAGGCAGTTGGGGGCAAACAGGCCAGTGAGGGAGTAGTTGGGGGTGAGCAGGCCAGTAGGGGGAGCAATTGGGGGTGATTAGGCTGGAAGGGGGGACAGTTGGGGGACAGTCAGACTGGCAAGGGGGGGCAGTTGGGGGTTAGAAGGCTGGCAGGCGAGTGGTTAGGAGCCAGTGGTCCCAGATTGTGAGAGCTTCCTTCCCTTGTCCTTTTGGTTCATGAAGGCAATGGCTATTGTCAGCTTTCCACTCCACCACAAGGAACTTCCCCATCACTCCTTGCTGGCTTCTCCCAACCCTCCTCACACATTGTTAGGAAAGAGTCTTTCTCTATATTCTCCTCAATAACTCTGCTTGAGGTCACCTTATCTTCCTGCCAAGACCCTGATGGACAGAGAACTCCATCTAAATATGTCTCCTGAATCCACTATTCTCACTTATTTTTTCTTTCATACACATTTATATGTAATCTTAAAATTTATTTGTTTATTTATCTGGTGCATGTATTCTCTCCTGATAGTGAGTTCCATGAAGATAGGGAGGAGGCTGATTTTATTCACCACTACAGAGTCACTACCTGGTATTTCATGTCTGGCTCCAAAAAAAAAAAAAAAAAATACTTGTTGAATGAATGAACAAACCAATGAATGGGTGACGAGATACCAATCAGGTTGCCAGAGAAGAAGTGTCATTCATTATCCAATTACTACATTCCAGGTACTATTCTAAGTGCTCTCTATGTATTACCTCATTCACAGCACCCTACAGGTAGCAGTGATGAATGTCACTTACATAAATGAGAGGACTGAAATTCTGGAAGGTTATGGAGGGCACACAGTTAGCAGACAGTGGCTCCAAGACTCAAACCCGGTTCTGTCTGTTGCCGGGGGCCATGCTCTCAATCACCGCTCTCTGAACTGGTTAGACATTGGGAAGTCATACAGGTCCCAGTAACCATTCCCAACCTTCTCTCTGGCTGCCGTGGAGAATGTAACCAATAGCTGGATCAAGACTCCTGGTCTCCCCAGGACTGCCAGATGGACTGTTTAATCAGATTCAGACCTTGCAGCTGACAGAATCCCCCATCATTTATTTTCCTCTCATCGGTGAATAATTGAGCCTGGCTTAGGGCTGCGGCAGGGTAGTTCTCACCTAGTGGATTCTGCCTCTTTGTTGTCGATGTGTACCGAGGATATATTGAATGATTTGCTCTTATGTATGTGAAAGATGTGCAAAGAGGTTAGTTCCATACCAAACAGAACATCTGTCAAAAAATTAGGGCCTTAGTTTTATAAATCCCCAGCTTCCCTTTGATTATTGCTGTAACTCACACAGACAGAAGATAATCTCTAAATTATACAGCGCTTCATGATTAAAATATTTTGCCCCTTTTTCATGGTGTAAGCAGGAAGAAGATGTGGCTTTGGAGGCTTGGTGTCAAATTAAGTGGTAACGGAGCCGTAGAAGAACATAATAAATATGCAGGAAGAGACCAAAAAAAGCATTTCTAATAGGTCCACATTGTAGGAATTTGCTGTGTGTGAAATTGGAAGACTTCCTAGGGAAAAATCCTTGGCCCATTTGCTTTCAAATTCACTTTTTATGCTCTTTCGTTTTTTAAAGAATTGTCTTAAACTCCATTATTCCCTTGTAGAGGATCTGATCAAAGGAACATTCTGGAGCTTCCCAAATGCTAACCTAGAGACAAGCTTTGCTGAGGGCAGGTACCTCCTGAGCCCCCTGCCAGCTCTTTCCCACCAAGGAGCAAGGCTATAACCCAGGAATAATCAATCAATAAAAGGAACTCAGAAATATTTGCTGAGACCATCTGGGCTAGGCTTAGCAGGTGAGGGAAGTTGAGGGACAGTAACAAGCCTGTGGTAGCTTATCACTCATCTAGGGACACTGGATGTGCATCGGTCAGAACCCTAAACTAGTTCAAAGTGTATCATTGCCGAGTTCCATGACTGAGAGTTGACACTGCCCATGAGGCAACTTTTTGGAGGAGGGGGGGCTTATGCCTAGTTGTAAGAGAATGATCTGGAGTTTGGGAAAGGAAGGCGAAGGCTCTTCAAGTGGAGAATGGCCTTTCCTGAAGTTTGGGATGGAATAAAACTTCTGCCTAAGTGAAGGCAGCAGAGAGGTTATAAAAGGGTTTTCAGCACAGATCTAAGTTCTGATGCAGCACAGTTTTTTCTTTAATTCTCAATTTTGTCTTCCTAAACAGTATTAAGAGGAGGGCATGATTGGGAAAAGACAATGGAGGATGAATGCAAGCCTTTTACTTTCTGGAATATTCTATCTGTTCTAAGCAAGCTTTCACATTTGCATGTGGTTCAACCTCTTTGCCCAAGATTTATAACAAAAGTGAAATTGCTTCCTTGGAGAGGCAAAGCTTCCAGAGCTTTTCTGCATATTACTGAGGTATTTGGTAACTTTGTACCCTTTCAATAGTTTTCTAAGCTTGAGTGCTGCTGTGGATTTTTATAATGTTTTCTCCACCTTAATTCAAACATTTAAGTTTTGGAAAAGTGCCTTGGACCACTTAAATATCTCCTAAAATGTTGTCGAATGGGTTTTGTTGGTGGCTGAGAATTTGGGTTATAAGGCACAATTCCATGAATGCACTTGACTGTCAGGTAAGAATGTCTTCATTGTGTTTGAGGGCTTTCATGAAGCAGGTTGATGTTTAGCTCCTGTGCACCCGATCACATTTGTACAGCAACAAAGAAAACAAATGAGCTAATATAACCCCTTTATTTTTCATCTCACAGACTATGAGCTGAACTTTTATAGCTAATGTGTTCCTGAAGTTTGCCTATTTTCTTTTTATCTAGAGGCAAAGGAGTGAGAAAATAGTGATTTATTGAGCAACTTCTACGTGCTCTGTGCTAGGGGACTTACAAGTGATTTTTCATTTAGTTCTCAGAGTGAAAATCAAGGTAGATATAATTTTATTGCCTATTAAATGGCATGGTAATAATGCCTATGTCTCAAGGATATCATTAGGATATAAGAAGATAATGTCTGTATGGTATTTAGCTTAATGTCCTCCTTATCGCTATAACCATTATCATTATTATTTTCATTTTAATTTTATTTACCTCACCAATGTTATCCAATCAGAGCTAGAATGAAAGCATTCTAATAAAAAGGCCAAATATAATTCATAGCTGTAAATAAAATGGGGAAATTACTTTACCTATTTATTATCACTTATGTGTGTGAAATAGGCATATATACCAAGGCCCCATAAAAATTCACTTGAATTCACTTAAATCCAAACTTAGTTGGCACAGATCCAGCGCCCACGTCTTGGTTTGTAATATCATTCCCTAATAAAAGGATCCAGAGTTGTTTGGAAAGACAGCTGATTATAGTTCTGGGGAAGAAATATGCAGGATGATCCTGAATCATCTTACATTGCTAGAAAGTAATGATGGGAGTATGTCAAACGGACACAATAGCCAACTGAAAGAACCAAAGCTGAAACAATATGGATGATAAAATAAATGAAATAATATTAGACTATAATAGAAAGTATAAAATAAATATCCATGAACCCATTCTAACATAAATATAATAAATGACTACATAATTAAACAAATATAGAAGAATTCAAAATAATTTATGTAGATACTGTTCTCCAAAAGGTGGAGCACCACTTAAGTGTGAGCTGTGCATAGTGACTTACTTCCAAAGAGTACACTCTGAGAATAGAGCGAAACGGATAATTTCACAGTGAAGAAACTTGACAAACACTACCTCATCCAGGAAATCTAGGTGAACAGCGATGTGATGCTAATAACAAGAAGCAAGAATGCAGTTACTTTACCTCTGATTTTTTCTCCTAAATCACGTAACCCCAGTGTAATCTTGAGAAAAATTTTTGACAAACTAATGGAGGGACATTCTGTGGTCAACCTACACATCAACAGTTGCTAAACCTGGAGAAAGTTTTGCCCAAATCATGCCATTTCTTTCAAGATCCTTTGAATGAGCTAATGTACTCATTAACCATTCTTCTTTCATTTTCTCAAAGAGTTCTGCATATATTGATCCCTGCCTGTTTTTGTTTGGCAAATATTTTAAATTAGAGGCTCGGTGCATGAAAATTCATGCACTGGAGTAGGGGGGGGTTAGGGTGGGGGCTGATCCTGGCCTGTCCCTTCTCACAATCTGGGAGCCCTCAGGTGTGAGTGGCAACCTGGTGATCAGGGGAAGGCGACACCCCCCTCACACCTCTGCTGCTGCCACTGCTGGCAGTGCAAGCCTTGGCCAGCCCTGGTTACCTGAGCCTCAGGCGGCCCTGGGTGGCTGGGCAGCTGCCATCTGAAGCTTGCCTGCACATCTGCCAGCCCTGCTTGCTTGAGCCTCGGTCAGTGAGGAATGCAGGAGGACCTGAGGCCCCTGGCAGGGCTAAGAAGACTCCAGGGGCAGGCATGAAGAGTGGCTGGGCCCACCCCTGCTGTGGGCACCACCATCTTGTGATGGCATGATGGTCAATTTACATATTACCTCTTTATAATATAGGATGACCATGCATTGAATATTCTTGTGGTGATGAATCTGAAAACAGCATGGACATCTCTGATAATTTGTCATTTTCTTATTTCCTAAAGGGGTTTCAAAGAGTTGGCATTTTGAGGGTGAAATAATGAGTAGTTTGATGTGGGAATGAAAGAAGTTCAGAAGGTAATGCTCAGGAGAGGAGGTTGGTTTTCTCTTTGCCCCCGTTGCTGAACTTTCTGGCACTTTCAGCTTGTGAAGCATTTGTAATAATAAAGGCATAATATGCTAATTAGGTTGGACAGCCGAACAACCTTCCAGAAGAACTTCTGGATAAAGCCGGGGCTGTGAGGGTCAAGTTCCTTGCATGAATTTCGTGCATCTGGCCTCTAGTTTCTGATAATTTACACATTACACCCAATTAGCCTCATTTTATAGGCTGCAATTCATAATTAGCCATTACCCTAACACATGCCAACACTGAAGGGAGCTGATAACTAAAAATAAGTGCAATAAGTTGCATCTACAGAGTGCTGACAAACACAGAGGCGAGTGGAACAGATAAAGACTTTGCCCGTTGCCCTCTTCAGCAGTGAGTCATATGCAAAGTTGCCCATGAGGACTTTAATACAAAAGCTCCCTTTACTGTATTCCATGCAAACTGCACTAGATTAGAGGAAAGAGAGTGAAGGGGGCCTTAAGAAATGAAATGCCTCTAGGCACTGTTCTTTGATGAGAACTCTCTCCCCAGAGGTTTGTTACCTTTGATGCCTCCTGATGGGATCAGAATCAGAAATTTAAGTTACTGGCAGAAAGGACAGTTTCACTGGGAAGTTTTTATAATTTACTGGCTTCATCTATGGATCATCGTGGTACCAGGTGACTCTACTACTGAAATGACATCTTGTATATAGAGAAAGCTTAGATGGGACTTTGATTCAATAATTTGCAATATTAATGTCTAAGTTGTAGATCTCATTTAATAAGTCAGTGTGATGGATACTTTTATATGTCAATTTGACTGAGCCATGGGGTGCCCAGACATTTGGTCCAACAACATGGATGTGTCTGTGAGGGTGTTTCTGGAGATATTAACATTTAAACTGGTAGACTGAGTAAAGCAGATTGTCCTTCCTAATGTGGGTGGGCCTCATCTAATCAGTTGAAAGTCTGAATAGAACAAAAGGGGTGACTCACCTGTAAGACAGCCTGCTGCCTGACTGATTTTGAGTTGGGACAATGGCTTTTGTTCTGCCTTTAGTCTTGAACTGAAACATCAATTCTGCCAAAACCGGTTTGGCTCAGTGGATCGAGTGTCGGCCTGCGGACTGAAAGGTCCCAGGTTCGATTCCAGTCAAGGGCATGTATCTTGGTTGTGGGCACATCCCCAGTAGGGGGTGTGCAAGAGGCAGCTGATCGATGATTCTCTTTCATCGATGTTTCTAACTTTCTATCCCTCTCTCTTCCTCTCTGTAAAAAATAAATAAAATATATTAAAAAAAAAAAGAAATAAAAGAAAAGAAAAGAAACGTCAGTTCTTGCTGGGTCTTGGGCCTGTGGGCACTTAGCCAGGAACTACAGGGAGGAAGATAAGTCTCACTATATTCATCTGCAGGTAGTGAGACTTGTCAGCCTCCATAATCACGAGCCAATTCCTTGCTATCTATCCATCCATCTCTCCATTCTTCCTATTGGTTGGTTCTCAGGGGAACCCTGACAAATATAGATAGTGTTGGTTTGCTGGGGCTGCCATAACAAAGTACCACTGATGGGGTGGCTTAAACAGCAGAGATCTATTTTCTCAAAATTCTAGAGACAAAATGTCTGAGATCAAGAGGTCAACAGGGTTACTTTCTCCCTAGGCCCCTCTCCTTGGTTTATAGATGTCCACCTTCTCCATGTGTCTTTCCATTAGCTATTCCTCTGTTCATTTCTATGTTCTAATTTCCAAAATTTAGAATTCTTATAAAGACACCAGGCATATTGGATTAGGGCTCACCCCAGTCACTTTAATTTAACTTAATTACTTCTTTAAAGACCCTATCTCCAAATATAGTCACCTTTGAATGGACTGAGGGTTAAGGCTTTAACGTATGAATTTGGGGAGCTCAATTTAGCCCATAACAAAGACCCTTTGTACAGAGTCAGGAACTTCAAAGTGAGGTCTTGATGCTTTAAAAGTAAAAGCTGGAAATGGTCCACATAGAAAAAAAAGATATATTTTTAATCAGAGGGATGTTGAGGCCAAATACCCTTTTCTTTAAAAGTATCTGCTATTTTCCTTAATGGACACAGTTGAAAGGATAAGGGTGGTTGAATGACTCTGGGGATACACAGAAAGTGAGGAGAGGATATAAAAAAATTGCCTTTAGTAGAGAAATTGCACCAGATCGCTTGAGGGCATCTCAACCAAATATTAAAGGCTTTTAACTGCATAGTTACTCTGTGAACTTCCTGCCATAAGATTATTCTTAAATGGGACACATGCATTAACCTCTTGTACGAGTTAGGACTTCTTGATCAAAGGTGACAGAGAGGAAACTCATTCTACTGGAGGAAAAAGGGAATTTATTGGCAGGAGTCTGGGTACTTTGTGGGAGACAGAACAGCCAAGTAACAGGAGAGATAAGGAGGCAGCTAGGCTCCAAAATGACTAGAAACAGGTATTCAAATATCATCAGGGTTTCTCTTTCTCTCTAGTTCTCTCTCTCTCTTTTTTTAAATCCTCACCCAAAGGTAATTTTTTATTGATTTTTTTTTTAGAGAGAGGGAGGAGGTGGGTGGAGAGAGAGAAAGACAGAGAGAGACACACAGGGAGAGAACTCTCAATGTGAGAGAGACACATCGATTGGTTGTCTCCTATTCACTCCCCAACCTGGGTGGGGATCAAGTATGCACTTAAGGTTCGTGACCTTGACCGTGAGTCAAACCAGTGCCCCTTGGATTGAGGCTCTAAACACAGAGAAAAACCGGCCAGGGCATCTGTCCAGTTCCTGCTTCTTGCTACCACGGGCTTCATTTATCTCTCTCTCTCCCTCTCTTTGTCTCTCCCTCCTCTCTCTCTCTTTCTCCACTAAGCTGCCAGCATCTTAGATCTTTAGCTACCCAGAGAATCATGAACTGTCCTCCAGATTCAATTACTAATACATTCCTTAGAGGGATTCTGGTTGACTCTGATTGGTCCATACTGTGTCAAGTATCTGTCCCTGAGCTAATCATCTATGGCAAGTGGGCAGGACCTTGTACCAATGGCTGCTTTGTCAGTGGGAGTGAGAGGGAGGAGGTTGAAAGATAAGGGAGGACAAGTGAAGTCCTATTGGTATCCTCTGTAGCTAGTATATGCAGTTGCCATACCTTTTAGAAAAAATGACCTTTAGATGATCTATGGCTTCACTTAGAAACCATTATACTTTTGGGTGAAGAAGTCAAATAAGAAATCATTTTATTTTTTACAAATTAGTAATGTTCTGGGATAGTTATGTTGGATAATCAAGACACCTGAAATTTTTAAAAAATTTCTAAAATCAACTGAAAGAATCCAAACCAGAAGCAGTAGAATTCTTCAAGGGGCTTTCAAAAAGCAAAATGGAATTCAGTGTGTTCAGTAATAAACATACCATCAGGATGACCGTATGTTTTGTTACCAATTCCAGAGAAGGTTTGAAAGGGAAAAGGAGGCATTATTACTACTTATGCAGGAGAACATGAGAAGGTGTATAGTCACGTTTGCTTACATTACCCATCTTTTCCTGCAAGTTGTCCATGTTTTTCATTAGAGCCCTTAACATACTAGTCATCATTTAAAAAAATTCTCCCTATGATAATTCCAACATCTGCAACACAACGAAATCTGGTTCTGATCTTTGCTCTGTGTCTTCAGACTGTTTTTCTTTTTCCTTTTAGTGTGCAGTACAATTTTATGTTGAAAGCCCAAGGTGTTGGGTAATAGAAACTGAGGTAAACAGGCCTTTAGTGTGATGTTTTATCCTAACTTGGCAAGGGATTAGGTTATGTTAAATGCTTGCTGTCGCTGCAGGTGCCAGAGACTTCACATCGTTAATGTCCTTGTTTCTGTCTCCCTGTTGGCTTTGGTCTTTTCTAAATTCTCCTTTCCAGGAAGAGTCCGTGTCTTGCAACTCTTTCAGCTGTAATGCGCTCTTTATACTGGAAACCTGTTCCTCTAGTGATAAGGTTTGTGGGATGGAAACATTCTATAATCTAGATGAAATCTCAGTCTCTTAGCAGGCTTCTCTTTCAGGGCTGTGATCCTCACAAGTGTTCCTACAATAGTTTCATCCCACACCCCCTGCTTCGGTGAGACAGGATGGCCGGAGTGGAACACTGGTGAAGTCTTTCCTGCTGGCTTGTGCTATGAAGAACATTGACAATGCTAATTTCCACCCCCCACCCCCCCTTCCTGACGCTCACTGGGGAATCTTTCTTTACTCTTCATCATGAGAACCTGATGGGGCTCCAAGAGGCTAAACCCAAGAATGTGTGGGTTTGCCCCTAGCACTGTGGCCCCTAGGAATTTCTCATTCTCAGATTAGTACATCCAGCCTCCAGCAATTCATCAGAATTACCATTTAAGTATTATTATGATCAACTCTAAACACCTCAGTTTGACAACTTAGATAAAATGGGTCAATTCATAAAAATAAAAATAAAAAACACAAAAAAAACCCATCAACAAATCTACCACAAGTTAATTAAAAAGGTAAGCTGAATGGATTTATAACCATTGAGAAAATTGAACTTATAACTTAATTATAATTTACTATCTGAAAAATAAATCTCTAGGCCCAGTAGATTTCACTAGAGAATGATACCAAATGTTTAAAGAAAAATTAGCATCAATCCTTCACAATATCTTCCAAGAAATATGTGAAGTCAATGGTTCAGTGTGTGAAGTCAATGTTTCAAAGACTAAAAATGCATGATTTAGACTTGTGAATATAACCTACAGAATTAAAAAAAAAGGGATTGGCAGAAATATAAAAGATATAGTATGGAAGGCAGTCTAAATGAACTAAATTCTTCATTTTTCATTGTAGGGAATCAATATATAATGCTTAAATTTAGCAAACTAAAAAAGAAAATATAATGCATACAATTTAGTATTATGGAGGTAAGCTCATAAAAGTTACACAAAAGAAGCATTTATGAATGGTCCTCTCTGAGGAGTGGGACACCTGGTCACAGAGAGGGAAGACTTATTTTTTGAGTCATCTAGTGTTCCTTGAATTTGTATCACTATATGGATATATATTTAAAATATTTATGTTTAACTTATTAAAAACAGAAATGAAAACTTTTCCATAAAGGTTTCCAAGATTCCAGAAGAATTTATGAATTTTTCATAGGGCTCAAATTCAATGTACTTGACAAGCTATTTTGGGAAGGAAGTTTATGATAAGCTCATGGTTACTTTAGCCCTGAAATAGTGGCAGTAGAAAGTGCGTTCTGATTTCAGAGATAACATGAGGATTTGAAACTCCTCCCACTCCTTCTCACCAAGATATTTATGTCTATCTATCTGTCCGTCTGTCTATGTCTATATCTATCTCTATCTCTATCTTTCTATCTCTATCTCTATCTCTCTATCTCTCTCTATCTCTATCTTTATCTCTGTCTCTGTCTCTGTCTCTATCTCTATCTCTATCTCTATCACTATATCTATATCTATATCATCTATCTATTTGTATCTATATCATAGCTAATCCAAACTTCATTTTAGCCTCCCAATAAATCAGTCTTTTGAAGCTCATGCTTTTAAGCTATAATACTGATTTGCTGCTAAAATTTGAGTCAGGTGGCATAAATGTTTGATCAGCTCTAATTCCAGAGAGGGGGAAAGGCCTGTCTTTTCTGACTGGTAAGCTTCAGGGGCTGAGGTATTGAACGGTCACTCTGAGTAACCATTAGACATCCACCTGGAAGAGTGCATGCAGGTGATGTGGATGGAGAGCATTAGTCTTACTTTCACAATCTAGCCTTATGAGAGATTCGGGAAGCTGGATCTGAGCTACCACTGGAGAACAGACAACTGATAAGTGGTGACGGCAGTGACAGAGTGAGGGTGGATTATCTTCCCAATTCTCCTGTGATTTGGGTTCCTGGTATAGTGCCATTAACCTGTGTATTGGGGGAGTGTTTGGGTGGCTATAGTGTAAGTGATAGAGAACATACGAGTGCCCTCCCACCTTTTATTTTTGAGCTGGCTTTGCCCACCACCACCACCAAGGAATAGATCTAGCACCTTTATTTTTGCATTCTAATCTAGTAAAGGAAATGTGATCAGATAGTAATTGTTTGCTTAATACCACTCAACTTGGAAGGTCAACTACCAAAATGTATAATTTAAGGCCATTACTTAAAAGGAGAGCTGATATTAAAAAGGGATTTATGTTACCTTATGCATCATATTAAAATAAAGCCTTTTATATACTTTTATATATTAATGACTTTAGTTGATAATATAACAGATATAAAACAACATGCTAACATTTATGAAAAAATGATATTTAGCATAGTAATGGTAAATAACCTTACATGTCAATTCTACTCAACTGTTAGCAGCTTACTAGACCACTGTATTGAGAAGGAGTCTAAGGCCACATCTGGGATTGATTACTTATGCTTGCCAAAGCTGGGAATGGACAACATTAATGTCATGTTATTTATCATCTACAGCTTGGGAGAACCACATAAAACAACTGTACAAGCTATTTTTTTTGATATCAGATCCTGTACGTGTCCTCATTTGTAAAATGGGAGTTTGACTAGATAAGTGGTTTTCAAACTGTGGCATGAGCGGTTTCACAAGGGTGGGGCTGGATTGGGGAAATCCAGGAAGTAGTTTCTATCTTCCGTTTTAGTGAGCGAAATCCATTTTTTTTTAATGTTTTTCATATTGGCTTCCATATCAACTTTTGGTTGGACAAGGGTTTGTCAGCTAAAAAGGTTAGTAAAACAGGATCTCTCAAATTCCAGCAATTATTTTATGCTTCCCTTTCTCCGTGTCTCTTACTCCCAATAGATGTATAATCTCTTCCCCCACCTCCAACCTCTCCCCTCAAAAACAAACAAACAAAAAAGCATAACTTCTCAAAGGTTGTAGCATTTAAGTTGGATTTTGAAGGAAGAGTAGCAATTCTCTGTGAGGTTGTGTGTGTGTGTGTTTACTCCAGGATATCATTTTTTTCTTAAATGATCTATGACTCGAAGGTCAAGGAACCAAGACTAGAATCAGAGAGAGCTGTGCTGGGTTGCCCAGGATGGCATTCAATGGATGGTCACAATATGGAGGATTTCTGAAATCCCAGAAAAACTCTTAGTGACTCACAATGCCCTAAGATCAGCTGTATAAATCAAAGTTACAGAGGACATTATTAGTTGTTAATTCCTAGGTTATTCCGAAATCCTTCCTTGAATCTGTGAAACCAAACTGGCAATCAGAAAACTATTTGGGGGGCATGGGACAGATGATCTGGAGGGACCATTCATCCAGGCCATCAGGAGATCCGTAAACCTCTTACCTGCTGGACACTGTTCTTCATCCTGGGCAGTGCTGGCTAAACCTTGACAGCTTGTTACCCCTGTCTCTCCTTCCTAGACACACAGAGACTGTCTAGTTAGCATAATTCTTCTTGCTCCCCTTGCCTACATTACCACTTTCTTCTGCCTGAATTACTTTGGAGCATTCCTGAGCCCCTGCAGCCAGGTGATCAGTGTGGGTGGGACTGCTGATATTACCACTCTCTGGTCTTCACCCCACCCACTCTGAGAAGGTGGCTTTCTTTTTTCCTATAGAAAGCACCTTATTTTTTCTCTGGATTTGACTGCAACATTTCATGTTACCCTACTCTCCTTTTTCTGCAAAAAAATCCTGTCAGCTCTGATCAGCTGTGTTCACGCTCTTCTGTCAAAAGCCACAGATGCCTCAGTCCCACCTTCAGTTCCCTTGGAGCAGGGATTGAATCTGACAGTGGCTGGAGGGTATCGCCGTCCTGATTGTTCTTGAATTCCCGAACACTTTCCTTTCTCTCTGAAATAGAAAAACCACTCTAATTTGTGCTGTGAAGCCCTTTTAAAATCAGAGATGCAAGCTCTTTGCCGTATACATTTTGATGGGGCCCTTTTCTCGGGGAGTTGTGTGTGCATGCTGTTAATGTATAAGGTATAATTATAAAAGTTTGGAGGTCAGGGTGAAAGCAATGACTACACTTATGAGGGTTGGAGTTTTGGCAAAGGGTTTTCCTGACTGGGAGATGGCAGATGGGGATGGGAGCTTCTCATGAGGGCTGCTTCCATTAGGAATCATGCTTGGCCCCTAATTACTGTGGGGTGTTGATACATATGCTCACTGAATAGTAACTCAATGTATTATTACTCATGGTATTTCAGGCACTGTGATTGATGGTGCTGTGAGTATATAGATGTACAATCTGAACTTTCTAACCTCCTGTCACTCCACGTCTAATGAAGGAGGTAACAGTAACAACAACAACAACAACAACAACAACAACAACAACTAATCACTAGTATATTGACCTTACATGAATTTGGGGATGTATTCAGAAAACACCTTTATTCTTTTTCTCCAACACCCATTCTACCCATTCTGTGGGATTTCATGTTGGATGAAATCCAGGAAAACTCTCATGTCTTTTTGTGGTAATAAAAATACCTCCCTTATCTAGGGAGGGGTTTGGGATGGGAATGGGGGAATAAGGACAATTATGTGAGACCATAATCAATAAAAACACACACACACACACACAAAAAACAAAAAACAAAAACACACACACACACAAAAAAAAACCCTTCCTTAATTTTCAGTCACAGAAACAACATCAATTATTGTGATTATTAAGTTCTAGAGGCCCAGCACATGAAATTTGTGCACAGGGTGGAGGGTCCCCTCAGGCCAGCCTGCACCCTCTCCAATCCGAGATATCCCTCTCACAATTGTGGACAGCTGGCTCCTAATCACTTAACAGCCTACCTGCCTGGTTGTCCTTAACTGCCCCCACTGCCAGCCTGATTGCCCCTCACTGCCTCTGTATGCTGGCCTGATTGCCCCTAACTGCCCCCCCTTGCTGACCTTGTGGCCCCTAACTGCCCCCCACTGCTGACCAGGTCACTCCTAACTGCCCCACCTCTGGTGCTGGCCTGGTAACCCCTTATTATCCACCCCTGCCAGCCTGGTTGTCCCCAACTGCCCCCCTCTGCTAACCTAATTACCCCCAGCTGCCTCCCCCTGCTGGCCTGGTTGCCCCAACTACCCCTTCTGCTGGCCTGGTTGTCCATCACAACCCCCTGCCGGCCTGGTCACCTCATGCAGTCTGCTTGTTCAGTCGTTTGGTCGTTCCTCATTAACCCCCCTGCCAACCTGGTCATAGGCAGCCATCTTTTGAGGGTGTGAGGGTTAATTTGCATATTACCTCTTTATTATATAGAATAATAGTAAAAACTCTTATCTTTATTTTAAATGGAAACTCCTTCCCCCCCAACTTGGGGCTATTGGCTGGTCCCTGGAGAGACAGGTGAGTGTATATGTATGTATGGCTTAACAAATACAAGTAACGCAAACTATGTCTATTTTGTAATTTTCACATACATAAATCTCTATTTGTTAGGGTCACTTTCTCAGCACTGCTGAACCCCAGGGAGGGACATTCCTCGTATGCTGTGTGGAAAGCAGGTATTCCCAGGAATTAGAGGCCAAATCTCTATAATAAATAGTCTGATACTTAAGAAGCATGCTAATATATGTTAGTAATTACTATTTGGTAACTATGATGAAATGACTTTTTTTTCTCTGTAAAACATATCTGGCAATGACTTAGATAAGTAGGAATCTATACTGTGTGTGGAATATATTTGGGAGGTTTGGATGAGAGAAATCAGCTTTTATGATGTGATATTGGAAATCACCAGTGTTTTTTCTGAGGGGATGCATCCATCAAAATCAAGACAAGACAGCAACCCCCTTTCTGTGCCTGTCAAAAACAGAGAAAGAATAGTGATAAATCATTGTATTAATGGTGGCCATGGACTGTGGGAATCTGGGTGAATTTCCCTTTCAAGCCATCAGTTTTAAGCAAACGAGAGGCCTAAAGCAAATAGTAAAAATAACTGCTGTAAACCAAGAGAATGACTCAGGATACAGGAGATATCAACTGACAGAATTTTCTTTTTCCTACTTTCTCTTCAAGGATGACTGGGCATTGTAAAACCTCATTAAATCAAAGGTTTTATATTATGATCTCTTTTTGGCTCTGACCAGAGCTATGCTTGAAGCTCTCTCTTTTTTTTTTTTTTTTTTTTTTTTTTTGCTTTTGTATCCCCAGTGCATGGTAGACATATCATAATAATGAGAGTGACAGCAATCATAAACATTGGTTGCATTCTTACCTTTAGTCGCTTCTGTTCTAAGTGCATTGCATGTAATTTATATTTGCAAAAATCTTAAATGGCAGGTGCTATCATTATTTCCATTGGCACTTGAAGAATCTAGGGTGCAGAGAGGTAAAGTAGGTTGCCCAAGCCTCACAATAGCCACGGGTCATTTTGGCCATTCCGCCTTTCGGTCACTGGGCTTTTATATATATAAATTATATATATATCAAAGTCTTTCTCTGTCTGACTTATTTAACTTAGCATAATGTCCTTCAGGTTCACCCATGTGGTTGCAAATGGCAGAATTTTCTTCTCATTCTGAATAAATCCCTAATTGCATATTTGTGTGTGTGTGTGTGTGTATGTATATGTTGTGTGTGTGTGTGTGTGTGTGTATGTGTAATCTTATATTTTCTTTATCCATTCTTATGTTGGTGGACACGTAAATTGTTTCTATGTCTTCGCTATTGTCAATAATGCTAAAATGAATATGGGAGTGCACATATCTCTTCAAGATAGTGATTTCATTTCCTTCAAATATATACCCTGAAGTGGGGTTGCTGGCTCATTTGGTATTGTATTTTTATATGTTCATAATGTTTCCCATTTGGCTGTACCAATTTACATTCCCACCAATGGTGTTCCCTTTCTCCATAGCCTTATTATCTCTGATCTATAGCCATACTAACAGTGGGAGGTAATATCTCATTATGATTTTGATTTATATCTTCTTGATAATCAGTGATGTGGAGTATATAGGCAACCTTTTTATTCCTAATTTATATATAAGGAGACTGAGGCATTAGGCAGTTCAGGAAATATCCCCAAATTCACAGCTATTAAGTGGCAGTGGTGGAGATCTGTTATTGTTTATGCTCCCATTGCTCAGCAGTACCAACTCCCCCATGGACAAGCCATGAATGCATTTTCATCACAGCTGTGGGAGAAGAGAGATTTGCTGGAAATAACCTTTGCAGAAATTTTAAGGCAGTTTTGTATAAATCATTTGTTATAATCAATGGGTAAGCAATTAACCCAGGATCATTGTTGAGTTCCATAACACAGCTTTCCCAGAGCCTTCACATGTGGGCCCCATGCCTTTTTCACAACCATATGGGGTCTTCTGTGCTTTCCAATGTGTCTTTTTTTTTAATTTGTATTTACAGAGTCTTCAAAATGGTGAAAATTTTATTTATTACATGGAATATTGCTATCTTTAATTTTAAGAATAATACATACTTGTCTTTTGAAATTTTCATAATACAGAAGTGTATGAAGCAGGTGTAGAAGATGCATTCTTTGTAAATGTAACCTCTGGGATAAAAATTGTTAACTATTTTACAATTTTTTCCTCATATTTTTCTATGCACATAATCATATGTATTTTAAAACAAAAAATTAAAAACATTAAGAATACATAATATGATACTCTTCTGTAAATTCTATTTTCTCTAAATATTTTGTGGGTAGCATTCTTTTTAAAAAATCGTTATTGTTGAGATTATTACAGTTGTTCCTCTTTTGTTCCCCATAGCCCCCTTTCACCTGGGTCCTGCCCTGCTCCAGGCCTCTGCCACACAGACCAGTACAGTCTGTGTCCATAGGTAATGCATATATGCATATAAGATCTTTATTTGATCTCTTCCCACTCCCACACCCCCCCTTCCCTCTGAGAATCCATAGTCTGTTCCATTTCCATGCATCTGATTCTATTTTATTCACCAGTTTATTCTGTTCATTAGATTTCTTATTCATTTATTTTGATTTTTATATTCAATTGTTAATAGATATGTATTCATTGCAATTTTGTTGTTCATAGTTTTTCTTCTTCTTCCTCTTCTTAAAACATACCCTTCATCATTTCATATAATACTGATTTGGTGGTGATGAACTCATTTAGCTTTGTCTTGTCTGTGAAGATCTTTATCTGATCTTCAATTCTAAATGATAGCTTTGCTGGGTAGAGTAATCTTGGTTGTAGGTCCTTGTTATTCATCACTTTGAATATTTCTTGCCACTCTCTTCTGGCCTGCATAGTTTCAGTTGAGAAGTAGCTGACAGTCATATGGGCACTCCCTTGTAGGTAACTAACTGCTTTTTTTCTTGCTTCTTTTAACATTTTCTCTTTGTTTTTACCCCTTGGCATTTTTTAATTATGATGTGTCTTGGTATGGTCCTCTTTGAGTTTCTTTTGTTTGGGACTCTCTGTGCTTCCTGGACTTGTAAGTCTATTTCTTTCACCAGGTAGGGAAGTTTTCTGTCATTATTTCTTCATACAGGTTTTCAATATCTTGCTCTCTGTCTACTGGTACCCCCATAAAGTGAATGTTGAGGGGTTCCAGAGGCTCCTTAAACTATCTTCATATTTTTGGATTCTTTTTTCTTTTTGCTCTTTTGGTTGGGTGTTTTTTGCTTTCTCATATTTCAAATCATTGATTTGATTCTCAGGATCCTGAGTCAACTGTTGAATCCATGTATATTATTCTTTATTTCAGTCAGTGAATGCTTAATTTCTGACTGGTCCTTTTCGGGTTTTTTTGCATTCTCACTAAGATCTTTGAAAATCTCACTAAGTCCCTTGGATGTTTCTAGAAAATTCTTGATTAACCTTATAACTGTGGTTTTGAACTCTATATCCAGTAGTTTGATTTCTTCTGTTTCTTTCATTTGTGGCATCTTTCTTTGTCCCCACATTTTGGCTGTTTCCTTGTGTTTGTTTCTGTGTATTAGGTAGATCTGCTATGTCTCCTTGAGTTGATAGAGTGGCCTTGTGTAGTAGGTGTCATATAGGGCGCAGTGATTCAGCCTCCCTAATCACCTGAGGTGGACATTCTAGGTGCATCCCTTTGTGGGCTCTGTGCACAGTCTTTTTGTAGTTGAGACTTCATTGCTGTTGGTGTCACTGGGAGGAATTGACCTCCAGGCTATTTGGCTATGGGGACCAGCTGTGATTACAGTGGGAGAGCTGCTCTGTAGGAAACACCCCTATGGAGCAGGACTTATTTCACTGAGGCTTTGATGCTCACTGCGTCTGCCCCTTGATTGTGTTGCTTATGGATGTGTAGAGTTGTAATCTGGTATGGTCTGACACTGACCACTGGGTACAATGGCTCTTGGTTATCCAGATAAGAGATTTGCAGATTCCTCCTCTTTGTGTTGGGTTTAGAAGTGCCCAGGTGAGGCCCAGCTGTGAAGCAAGGCAGGCTGGTGCTGGTGCCAGATCTTGGGCCTTTTATTGATTGGTTTGGGGCTTCCTGACCCAGCTGCAGCTTGTTTGACAGATTTTACCTTGAACAAGGACAGGCCATTCATATGCAAAAGCTGCTACACACAGCTTGGGTGGGGTTGTAAATTGGATGAGGCCGGGGGTTTTAGGGAATCACCAGGGTGGAGCAAAAAGAAATGGATGCCAGTCAGACCTGAGACCTGGGAAGTCCCAGCATAGAACAATGATCCCTGGGAGCACCTCCATCTGGGAGAAAGCAGCCCATGAGTGTTCCTGCCCCATGACAGATAACCCAGTTCTTCCTTGTATGTGTCTGTTTCCCCCAAAGCCTGGCCCTGACGCTGGAGCTCAGAGGAAGAGAGAGGAAGCAGGACCTTGTAAGTTCAGTTTGTGTGTGGCCTTTTAAGAGGAGCAGCTGGGTCTCCAGCAGCCTCCTATCACTGAGCACCTTTCCACTCTGGTCTTTACAGCCTGTAGTTACGGGGACTTCTTTTCCCAGATCTGGGTTCCTGGGCTGGGGGTCTGGTGTGGGGCTAGTTCCCCTTGCTCCTCCGGGCGGCCTCGCAGAGATGATCTCTCTCCCCATTAAAAAAGCGGCACAGGTGGGTGTGAGACCAGCCAGTTCCAAACTCTGCACCTTCTACCAGTCTCAGTTTGCTTTCTTCTTTACTTCTCTAGTTGTAGGACTTTCATTCAGCCAGCTTTCTGGCAGTTTTGGAGGATGATTGTATTTTAGTTGTAATTTTGATGTGCTTGTGGAAGATGGTGAATACAGGTGTTTGCCTATGATGCCATTTTGGTCTTGACCTAAATGTGTCTTTTTTTTTTTTTTTTTTTTTTTTTTTTTAATATATTTTATTGATTTTGTACAGAGAGAAAGGAAGAGAGATAGCAAATTAGAAACATCGATGAGAGAGAGTCATCGATCAGCTGCCTCTTGCACACCCCCCACTGGGGATGTGCCCGCAACCAAGGTACATGCCCTTGACCGGAATCGAACCCGGGACCCTTCAGTCCCCAAGCCGACGCTCTATCCACTGAGCCAAACCGGTCTCGGCTAAATGTGTCTTTTTTAATGTGTAATTTCTACTGATGTTGCTGCTTTGTGCTTTTCCTCCCCTGCCTTGCTATCCCCCCCCCCCCTTGCCAACATAACATTTTAGAAAAGCGAGAATGTACATCATGACTAAGATATTTCTGAGGGATATATTTACCTGTTCTGCAAATTCTTCTAGAAAAACATTATCTTAAAGCTAGCCCAAATTGGGGTCAGTTCAGGGCTTGGTAAAAATATTCCTGAGGCTTCTCATTTTTCCTTATGATTGTGTGCTGTGTAGATACAGGTGCCCACCTGCGTGATGTGAGGGATTTTAGAGGTTGACCATTGGATGGATTGCCATCTTCCTGGGAATGTTTCTGAAGGCAGGCTATTCCTTTATAAATACCAGGTAATTGCATTGAAGGTGCATCTGTCTCTTAGTTGGATTAATTTATCAGCTAATCATTAGAGAATGGGATACTAGGTAGATACATTTCAATTAAATAGAGATATAATGTCCCAGTGGTAGCCACAGCCACATATGGCAGTTGAGCACTTGAAATATGGCTAGTTTGAACTGAGATGCGCTGGGTTTTTATAATAGCAACAAAAACAACAAAAAAGATCTAAGTGTTTCTATATTGATTACATGTTGAAATGATAAAATTTAAGATACACTAAGTTAAATAAAAATATAGTTAAAACCAATATTATCTCTTTTAATTTTATAATATTGAAAATTACAATAGTGGTTCTCATTTATGGCTTGATTATGTTCCTGTGGGACTATGGCGAACTGAAGCATGGAGAGCAGCAAGTCCTTAAAGAGCTTATGAAGGGAACAGTGGTAGAACTGAGCCAGCGAGAAGGGAAGCAAAGAGATGGCAACAGAGAAGTGCTAGAGATTTTTTGTATTTCACATTTTTGCTGCAGGTACCACTTGCTTTATCTAATAGGCAAAAAGTAACCGCTCCCTCCCAACCTACCCCTGTTGCAAACACAACTCGGTATTGGAAAATATGCCTGTGCTTTCCTCCTCCATTTCTGCTGTACTTAGAACTCAGCCACCACCACAATCCAGCTGACACACCAGCTGTTGGTTAGCGGGAAACCCCCTAACTTTGTGCTGGCTGTTGTGGTGCCCTGGGGCTGAGAATAATGAGGACTGAGTCTTTTGGGGGACTGTGAAGTGGGCTGTGGTTCTGACGTGATGGATGTTTTCTGGGTGACTGAGTCAAGACCAGGGGCTCAGGCCCAGCTCACGCTGCCACTTCTAGATTGGCTCAGGAGGTTGGGCTAAGCCTAGCAATGACTCCATCGTGACAGGCCTGTGTGAAATGGGTCTAAATTTTGGCTCCAATCTCTTGCCGTTCCCTACAGGGATTGTCTATATACCCTTGTCTCTGCAATTTGGGATATGCTTGGCCGATTTTTGACATGTCAGCAATGATGCCTTCTTTTTTGCTTGGTTTTATCACAATGGTGTACCGAGCATTTTCACAGGTATAAAAGATTATTATTAGATAGTTATATACATCAAGGACATACAATGTACTAAAATTTGCTCCTATCATATAAAGATGAAGGAATTATTATTTGCACCAACTTATAATTAATGTTTTAAAGTTTTAATAATGATCTTCTCAGTGTCCAACTCCTTAGTTTCAGTTGCCTAAAGTCAGGGCTATCTTATCAGCGAAATATGAACTTGCTTGCTACTTGTTTCAGTTATTTATTGCTGGGTAACAAATTGCCCCCAAATCATAGTTACTTAAAACAATGCCATTCTATTTCTCAGGATTCTATGGACCAGGAATTCCATCAGATCATAGCAAGCTCAGCTGATCTCTGCCCCTGGGTCAGGGGAGAGTCCTTGGAACAGGCTGGCTGGGTGGCTTGAGAGCAGCCATATGGTTGGGGTGCAGTTCTTGTTTTCAGCCCGTGTCATGGTTTCTCCAGGTGACGAGGGTGGGCTTTTCCATAGCCTGGTGGTCTCCTTGCAAGTTAGACTTCTTTACACAGAAGCTGGCTTATTCTGAGCTAAGACAGAAGCTCTCAGTCCTCTTAAAGTTTATGTCCCCATGAAAGAGAGAAACAATCCTTGACATCAGGGGCCTGGCTGGAACTCTCAGCTAAATCTTGGTGTTGCTAGGAGCTGTCCTGTACTCACCGTTAGACCATAGTTTTTCCTACTGAATAATCATTTCACTTAAGATTGACATCAAACAAGCTCATGTTGTGATCAAGATAAAGCAAGACTGTTCCCTTCTACAGGACCCTCCCACCCCTGCCCCTGCCCCCAAAGGCTACGCCATAATCACATTCAAATGTAAACAAAAGCAGAAACATTGTGGCTAATACAAATGCGTGCTGCTTCTTATTAATTATAATGTCAGCCTTAATCCATTCCTTCTAGCTTCAAGATAAAAATTATTGATACCCAAGCATAGAGTTATCCCTCTTCCTGATACCATCTACCTTGAGAAAAGCCCCACTACCTCTAACTCTCCAAAATCACCTCCCGCAGAGCAGTCTCTGTAAGTCCTTTCTCACACCTGCTAATTGAGACACTCCACACCACCCCCTCCTGGGCACTCCCCTTATTGCAGCTGGTCAATAAATCCAACATTGCCCGACCACATGTATGCTCCAGATAGCATTTGTTTAAAGGCCATTGGCATCCCTGTCTGGCACACTGTCACCTCCACTGCATTCTGTTATTGGTGGAGGAAAGTCCCAAGGCCATCCACATTCAGGGAGAGGGGACTCCCTCTGGGTGGTGTGACGCAGTAGGTACACACGAGGGGCTGATGTGGCCATCTCCGGAGCACCCTACTGCAGTACTGTAGCGTGTGCTCTCATACTTCACAGAGAGCTGTTGAATTCACTCTAAGAATGTGTGTGGGACTCTGGCATTGGCCACCTGGCAGGGGCCATAGTCTGTGGCTGGGCCTTATTCAGGCCAAAGAAGGATTTGGTCTCTTTACATCCTCAAAATGTGTCTTTCTTTCCATGTTTTTGTTTTGTTTCCTTTAGCAACGCAGCACCTCTGCTCTCTTCTGGCCTTTAGAGAAGGAATCTTCTGCTGTTTGCTGCTCTGGACCTGTGTCTCCTTGCTGGTCACCTCTGGAACTCTGGGGCAAATACCTTTGCTGTTTGTGATGCCTTTACCACTTTCTTGCCTTGCGGGAGAGCCAGTTGGGACCAAGGCCACTTTTCTTCCCCGCTCCCAGCCTTCCACAGGCACCAGCCATACAAGGCTGCTGGGTGCAGGAGACTTTCACTCTCAGTACACCTATCACAGAGGGAAAGCTGACAGAGCTGTGTCTGGTAGCATTGCCCTTTACTTGCATCTGTCCTAGGCAGGGGTCCTTATAGTTCACCTCTCTCCTGGCCTCCTCCCCCAGTGGAAAATAGCCATTATCTAATATTACTCTTTAGCGTCCCCTCTCATTTGATAAATACAGCAGCAACCATAAGCAATGAACCCATCTAGGGGTTGATCATGGTAATCTATTTGTGTAATATTGGGTGCTTTCCCCCCTTCTTTTTGCTTATTTGTAATTATTCTTCTACTAAGAACATGTATTGCTTTTGTAAAATGACAAAAAAAAATCAAATGTTTGTTTTTCATTGCAAACAAAAGAAGGAGCTTTAAATAGAATGTCCTAGTGATTCAGATGTTTGGAAAGGCTTACCCTCTGAGTCCTACATTTCTCATTACTTTCTGCTCAGGCTTGTGTGAGTGTTTAGAATGTAGACTGGAACGAGACAGTATGGTTTCCAATGTAAGTGCCTAATGGCTTTTTCAATACTGTTAAGACATGTGATCAGAGAGCAGGCCCTAATAAAGTGAGGAGGTGTTGCCTGACTTAGTAGAATAATCAATTTAGTTAGTGAGCAACTGGAGGAAAGAAAGAGCTGAATTTCTTGGCAGGCAGGAAGTGCACAGATTACACTCTGGAGCTTCAGAAAACAGCATGGTAGGAGTTGTCTGTGGAAGCAAGATAAAGATGAGGTCATCTTATAATAAGATCCTGCAGGGCCGATACTGTGGACAGAGCTCTATAAAGTCCTGACTCAAAATGAAACAAGAGAGATGTTCAGTTTCTACTGCTGGATGCA
Source organism: Pipistrellus kuhlii (assembly GCF_014108245.1). NCBI lineage: Eukaryota > Metazoa > Chordata > Mammalia > Chiroptera > Vespertilionidae > Pipistrellus > Pipistrellus kuhlii. The sequence continues at coordinate 2,204,103 of NW_023425404.1, forward strand.
TTTTCTTAGCATGTGGTCATTGAACGTGAAGGTGACAAAATCTATACTAATAAGAGGGTAATATGCTAATTAGACCAGACATCCTTCCAGACAAAGCCATGGTGGCGGGGCTGAGACGGATGTGGTTAGGAGTGATCAGGCCAGCAGAGGAGAGCAGTTAGGGGGATCATCCAGAAGCGGAGAGCAGTTAGGTGGATCAGGTTGGCAGGGGAGATCAGCTAGGAGGATCAGGCTGGCAGGAAAGAGCAGTTAGGTGGATCAGGCTGGCAGGGGAGAGCAGTTAGGGATTAGGCCAGCAGGGGAGAGCAGTGAGGGGGGTCAGGCCAGCAGGGGAGAGCAGTTAGAGGGATCAGGCCAGCAGGCAGGTGAGCAGTTAGGAGCTAGTGGTCCCAGATTGCTAGAGGGTGCACAGAGATTGGGCCTAAACTGGAAGTCAGACATACCCTGAGGAGTCCTGGATTGGAGAGGGTGCAGGCAGGGCTGAGGGTCCACTGCCCTCCTCTCACCTCCCCCGCCCCCCTGTGCTCAAATTTCATACAGCAGGCCTCTAGTGAGAATGTAAAAGATTAGTATAGATTCATCATGACTGCTCCCTCTCAAACACCTTGCTTTTTAAATATTCTGTTACTTATTAGCCTTTTACAATTATAGATAAAGAGGTTAAACGAAACTGGTGAAGGCTAGAGATGGAGGTTTTATAGTTTAGGACTTTATACAAGCACTTACTCGATGCCTCACACTGTGATATACACTTTCCCATGACTAGAAAATAGTATGACAACAATAATAACAACGACATTTATTGATACCTACTGTGTGCAGTATTATGTTATATCTATTGTGTTATTACATCCTTAAAACAACCCTACCCAGTTCAGGCTGCTCCTCTGACCTCGTCTTTGAAAGATGAAGTAACTGATACTCGGAAAGATTAAGTAATTCACCCAAAACCACATAGCTAATATAAAGCCATTCTAGGAGGTTAAACACAGTGTTCAAGTCTCCTTACCCTCAGTCCTGAGGTATTTCCATTAACCTCATTCATTGTTACCTCCTTGATTTTGATGATTAAATTTGCTTTTTGCTCTGAGCAAGTATCTCTTACTGTTTTCACTTTGATTTTGCACTTGAGAGCCAACCCTTTACTCGTGCAAATGTGGAAAACAGATTACAACGATTGTAATGGAATCTTCCTATAATGTCCTTCAATTTCTCCCTCATCCCGCATGGATCTATCAAATACTTGGCCTAATGCAACCAAATGCACCTATTCCCTCTTACAGTATTTTACTACTTATTGAATTTTATCTTCTTGATCCTTGGAGGCAAAATTGTAAACAATCATCCACAACAATCCATTAATGAGAGCAGCACCCCGGAAGGTATGAAGAGCCACGCGAGCACTCAGTGTTGGCTTAACATTTTTTTCTCCTCCTGGAATTCTCTTCCATGAGGGATGCAATTTGGAATAAATTCCCTTACAGTGACATACTGAGAGAAGCCCAGTGGGGAGCAACAAAAATGATGCAGGGTTTTCAAAATAAGACCCCTGAGGAAGCGGTAAGAGAACTGAACGTGTTCAGCCATGTGTCAAGAAGACTTAGGGGAGGAATAACTATAAATATGCGTGCTGATGGAGTGGACAAGGTGAAGGAAATTTTTCCTCATTTTAAAGGAGGGTAAAGGAAATAGGAGGGGGGCTAAATTATAGTAAGAACAATTTAGTTTAAAATATGATATTAATATATACTGAGGGAGCTTACTGGAAATTCCATTTCTACCCACATCACTAAGGTGGTTGCCTGGGCAACATATTTACCATACATACACAAACACATGCTTTTATATTAGATTATGGCAGAACATAAAGATGAGGAGGGTGGGGTGAGGCAGAGAGGACTCTTGTATTAATGGGTAACTATGCTCCTATTTTGTACCAAACCTGGAAGATTGAGCCAACATCAATGTTTGCTTGGTTTGCAACTGCTATTTTATTTATAGAGCCATACTCATCTATTTGAAAATTCATTATGCTTCTGGCTTAATAATAATAATAATAATAATGAATTAATATTTATTTAACACTTCTTAGTGCTAGGCATTGTGCTAATAAGTGCCTCATGTGAATTTGTTCATTGAATTCTCAAAATATTTCTGTAAGTAAGGAATTATGTCACACACACACACACACACACACACACACACGCAAACAAGCTGGGCATCAGTTTCCTCATCTGAGAAGTGTGTTTGATAGTCACAGTGAATCCAGGATGTAATAGGTACTTAATGAATGGAAGCCAGATATGCTATATGCTCTAATGCATGGAGCAGTTTCCTAAAAGGTGAAGTTCAAAGCTCAAAATGCCAATAGAATCCCTCTTGAGAAGATGTGAGCTCCAAATAAACCCCCAAGTTTCTGTGAAGCATCCCAGCACTCCTCCAGTGTGACGTGAAGCTGTTTCTTATAAGATGAACCCTTCAGACTCTGGGATTGCTGCTATAAATACAGACAGACCCTGTTCCCTTGTAACAGAATCTCACCATGGCAGCGACCCAAATGTAAATGTATTGGGAGGTGGTTATTAAAGCTGCAGTGGCCTGGGCTTTATCTATTGAGCCCAGTGGTTCTCAGACCTGACAGATCTTAAGAATCTCCTGGAATGCTTTGAAAAAATACAGATGCATGGGCACCAGCCCTGGGAATTCTGACGATAGGTCTGAGATGGATGGAGAACCCAGGAGTCTTTGTTGTCATGATTCTGATGATTAGTCACTGGAACCATTGAGCCAATCCATCCATGCACAGATGGGGGCGTGAGTGCTGAAGGCTGCAGAGCTGGCTCCATGCTCAGGTCTCCTGCTTCCTCCTTCCCCACTCCACGCTCTTTGTTCAATGCTTAATGCTGCTTCTTAGCCCTGGGTCCTCATAGGAGGGGGGCAGAGGAAAATAAATAAAGAGCATCCTGAATTTCTAAGATAAGGGCATGATCAGGCACTGCTCCCTCCCCCCCTCCTCCCCCCCCAGGCCTCCACTGGGCCTTGCTGTGCATCTGGGTTGCAGGCTATTGTGTTTTATGATGATTGGTGCAGGCCCCAGATTGATCATGAGCCCAGGTGGAGTTTGCAACCACCCTGATAATTAGGAAAGCTCACTAAGTAAAATCTATAGCCTCAGTACTCAATTTTCCGGTGGGCTTGAGCCTGTCAGGGAGTAAAAGAAAGAGTTTATCTTCCTTTAAAGGGTTGAGATGATCTCAGGGAGGAGGAGGAGAGTCAAAGCCGTGACCTATCCTGTTTGCATAGGGCGTGTGTGAATCCATGTGTGACCACCCCAATAACTTGAAACTTGGGGGAGAGTTCACCTTTTTTTAGAAATGATGAAACAGAAACACAGCAGGAGGTGAAACAAGCTGTTTAGCTGGAGCAGAGCTGGGGCTTGAACCATGGCTACCAGGCTACCAAGCCTCAGCTCAGGCCAAGGTTGTGTCTGGCCAGAGCGGAACAAAGAAAGAGCCTACAGGTCATCTGCAGGTCATTCAGGCTCAGAACTCTGTATCATTTCCATTTTGCCATCTTAAATTCTGCTCTAAGTCTCTTTGCTTTTGGAATCTGCCTCCACCTGGCCTTTCTCTGCCACCCGCTTCCCCCAGTTTAGCAGGTTTCTGGAGTCTTTCCCCGACCCCCAACCTAGTGGTGGGACTTGGTGCCTTATTTAAGCTTCCAGTCTGGCCTCAGCCTCATCTTCAGAACTCCTCAATGGCACCTACTTGCTTGCATCCTCTATTAACCTGATATTAAAAAAAAAAAAAGTTTGTTGTTCCACTTATTTGTGCATTCATTGGTTGATTCTTGTAGGTGCCCTGACCAAGGATGGAACCCACAACCTTAGTGTATCAGGATGATACTCTGACCAACTGAGCTACCTGCCAGGGCTTCACTGACCTGATTTTGAATCATTCTTCAGCTAGACCCTCTCTGTAATGTGCAATTTCATGCAACAAAGAAAATGAGGCATGTGCCCAAAGAGCTGTGTGCCTGCAGAGCTGTGGGGGGTGGGAATGGGGAGTTGCTTGGGAGAGTTCAGTGCCCTCACCAGGGCCCGTTGGAGCTGCCCTGGAGGGTTTCTATTCCAATCTCTGATGCAGAGGTCTCTGCCTTTACTTGTGTGATCCCCACCGTGGGCAGCTGCCCTGTGGATCAGCACTCCTGGCCTCTGGAAGGGATGGCACGATAAATGACAGAACAAAGTAGCTGGGTTTTTGTCTCTGAGTCTCAGATCTTGGGCTTGAGGAAAATCAGCAGCAAAAGATCAGTGACCAGCTTCCCAGTCCTGGGTCCTGGGTGGAGGGGAAGTGGAAGGAGAGGAAGAGACTCACTCTGGGGGAAGGGGAGGGTTACATAAACCCCCGAGGAGCTGAGGATAGAGAAAAAGCCCTTAGTCGGTGTCCACATCTCAGGTAAAGACTTGGGAGGGGTTAGGCTCTAGAGCAGAGATGGCTGCACAGGCTGTCCAGCAGGTGTTCCTGACATACCCTCATTCACCCAGCTCACCAAGCCCACCATGCAGGCACTGATGGAGCCATCCCCAGCACCCGAGAGTAGGGTATCAGAGGCAGAGGCTCCTGGCCTCACCTAGACCCCTTGGGCCCCAAGGTGATTAGAGGCAGCCAAGGGCTCCCACTTCTGAGAGAAAAGCAGGGAAAATGAGAGCAGGGCTCAGAGAGGCCTTGAAATCTGGAATAAGAGCAATATGCATCAAGGAGATGGACTGAGGACGGGCGTGGACCGAGGACCGGAGACTTGTTGGAGTTGAACAAGGTTCAGAGAGCCTCTTCTAGAACTTACAGCAATAATCTCACCCTGCATTTGTCCCCTAGAACTCACACACAGTCTTGGGAGGGTGAGAGAGGGAAGGCTGCACCATAAATTGAATGATATTTCTTTTCAAAGAAATTAAGCTGACTTTAAAAAGTTACAGTTTTATCTTTGTTATTTGCAAGGCTGAATGGAGAAGCCTTGCCCTTGGTTCCTGGCCTTTTTTCACCCCAAGTCTTAACCCACAAGCCGTTCTCTGACTTCAGACAGCTTCTCCTGGCCCCTCATTCAGCACCTGCCTTCCCTCCTGCTTCTCCTTTGAGGACTTGCCTGGGAGATCCCTGCCTCTGACATCCCCACCTCCTTTGGTGGGTCCCTGTGACTCAGTCTCTGCAAGAGCAGCCTCATCATTACCCCTCTGCTTTATCTGAAGGGATCCCAGCATGGGGCAGCTTGCTGAAACGTCTGGCCCATTAGGAGATGCTTGTTAGAACAGTAGGAGGAGAGAGCAATCACAGGGCTGTGTTACAGCCCAGCAGCTTAGCATTTGATTGATGGGTGTACAGATAAGAATATATGGTGGATAGATTCCCAGGCTTCCCAGGAGCCCAATGGCACACAAAATGCTTCTCTGTCAGTTTCACTAATTCAGCCCAATTAATTGGTGTCAATTAATTAATTAATGGTTCAAGCCCATGGAGCACCCATTATGTGCCTGGTTCTCTTTCAGATGCAAGGGATACAGACATGAAATATACGGCCCATGCATTCCAAGTGCTTATGTTCTGCTGGGAATATAGGCCCATGGAGACAGAAAGCTTTATTTAAAATTACTGAGTGGTTTTGGATTCCAGTCTAAGGATAAAGCATATAGTGTCTGACCTTAAGCAGCTCTCACTTTATCAGAGTGATAGGTACCTTAATAGGGAAATTTAATAGTGGATTCATTCAATGCACATCAACAATTATTCCAGGGCTTTAGTGTTCTGTAACAGGTAGTATAGCAAAGTATCAGTGACTGAGAATAATTATTAAAGTTATATATATAATTTATAATTATATAATGTGTTTATGTATACATTTTATATATATATATATATATATATATATATATATATATATATATACACACACACACACACACACACACACTAGTGTCCCAGTGCACAGATTCATGCAAATTGAAAGGAAATTAATTAGGAGTAATATTTTAATATCGCTATTTGCATCTTGCGAATGAAAAGAAAATAGGATTTTACTGAGTCTTCTATTTACCTACTCCAGGACTTCTGTGAGGATCAAATGAGATGAACAAAATGCTTCATAAACATGTAAAATGTCTGTCCTGGCTATAAAGCAAGTCGGGTTCCTGGGCTGAAGAAACTCTAAAGAGGCTAGTTGCTAGAAAGAGGAAGCCAGGTGTTGCTATGTGACGATATTACCTGGTGCCCACAATGACCATTTCCAGGCTGGGCTGGGGCTGCATTTTGCACCATGGGGTCTTTGCAGTGTTGGCTGAGATTTGATGGGGTGGTAATGGGGCCTGTATCCCACTTGGGAGAAGCTGAGTGCCAGGTCTGTGGTGCTATTTATTTTTAAATGGCCAGTGCACGTCATGCTTTGAGCATCTTCCCCCTGCTGGTCAATGTGTGTCATAGCTACCTGTCAGAGGGATGAACACCTAGCCTTTTATATTGATAGATATAAAATATGTATGTATATATTTTATCAGAGAAAGTTTCCTGAAACAGCTGTCTAGCTCATCTCTATTTTTAGATTCTGAGTTGTGCCTATTTTCCCCCAATTTAGCCACATATGTCTGCAATATAGTGATCTAATACTTTTCTTCCCCTGGTAGCTTTTAATCTCTCTTTTAAAATACATTTATTAATGACTGCTATTATTTATTAACACTTGAGATGTGAATATTCTAAAGGTGGCACTTTTCTTTTATTATTTTATATAAACCTCATAAAAACCTAGTGAGTTAGGAATAATTATTTCAAGAATATCCACCAAGAAAATGACTCTTGAAGAGGTTAATTTGCCCAAGGTAATGCAGTAGGTAAGTGATAGAGTCAGAGCTGAAATGTGATCTGCTTCACTTTATGTTCTCAGCTCTACTGCAATTTATTGAGTCTTTACTCTGTGTCTATAGCTGTACCAAGGGAGCCTCTGTATTCTCACCTTAGCCTTCTGAGGTGGGTGCCCTCTTACAAATGGAGAGACAGGCTCAGAGACAGTGAATCATTTGCCCAAGACTGGAAAGTTGCAGGATTTGAACCTTGGTCTTTCTAATTTCAGCAACACCTGTATCATAGTTACTGGTAGAAGGCAATCCCCCTTATCCATGGGACATATGTTCCAAGGTGCCTGAAATTGTGGATAGTAATGAACCATATAGATACTATGGTTTTTCCTATATATATATACCTACCTTTTATGAAGTTTAATTTATATATTAGGCAAGTAAGAGATTCTAACAATTGATAATAAAGTAATACAGTGATAATAATATACTACAATAAAAGCTATGTGAATGCAGCATTATTAAGTAAAATAAGAGTTATTTGAACACAAGCCCTGGGCTCACATGCAGTTGATCTCATAACAGAGATGCCTACTGAGTGACTAGTGTGTGGGTTCCTATACAGCATAGACTCCGGGTAGGGCAAAGCTGGATGGCACGAGGTTCCATCACACTGTTCAGAACAGCACATAATTTAAAACTTAGGAGTTGTTTATTTCTGGAATTTTCCATTTAATATTTTTGGACAGTGGTTGACTGCAATTGAAACCTCGGAAAGTGAAACCATGGATAAAGGAGAGATTACTGTACATTGACCTAATTATACCCAAAGGGAAGGGAAGAAACTAACATTTATTATCGATAAATGTCTCTTGTTGTACCAGGGTACATATTACTTTTTTTTCCTTTTCCTAAAACAGCTTTGTTAGTTAGAAATTATCTCCAGTTACTGACCGAGCAGGCTCTCTGGGTGCGTAGATTTTTCTCCCACTGTCATAGAGTAAGTTACACGTGCATCTGATGTTTTAAGGGATATGTGATATTCCATTACACCATTCTACTTCCCAAAGAAATAAAATTCATTTACAGAAATCATTTTAAGCATTAATTAGTTTTTAATTCTTAGAGAGTTAGCAAAGAAAAACCACCTATGGCTGGTATGGGGGTCAACTCATTTAACCCAATGAATGATTGGTTCTTCCCCTTGTGTTTCTAGGCATAATTTACAGACATGAATGAGTTAGGATACTTCTAATTCAAGTCGGTTTTACTTAAAATAAGGGAGTGACTTTTGTAAGGAGATAGGTTGTGTGCTGTGTCCAGAACACACCCAGAGCATGTCCTAATGTGCAGGGCTTGAAATACCATATGTGGCTTATCTTATGGCACAAAAAATAGTGAAAATGATTTACAACAGAAGTATCATAACTTATAAAATAAAAAATAAGGTACTACCCTATGTGATAGAATTGTCATGGGTTAAAACGAAAGATAACTCAGATAAGATGATGTGAAAGATTGAAAATACAGACAATGGGGTGGTGAGGGCGTGGGGGGTGTTAGGGGAGTATGGGAGCAGGCCATAAGAGGTTAATGGGGGAAAATAGGACCTATATAATACTTTAACAATAAAGATTTAAAAAATGCACAAAAATTATGAACTATGAACAAGTTCACTATTAATTTGAATTATTTGGTAGTATTAATTAAAATTTAATAAACTTTTAATATATATGTATATATTCTTACTTCTTTTAATGTTAGCTACATAGCAATACCTAGATAATGCATTTGAAATCAAAACAGGATTTATTTTTGACCTTAGGTTTGGCTGCTTTTATACCATATTTTTTTTGGGGGGGGTCTTGTTGCTCCTCTATCAGTATATAATAGATAACATCTTATACAATAAAAGGGTAATATGCAAATTGTCCCCTTTTCGGGAGTTCCACAAGAGTTTGACCAGGGTGTGAGGCCAGCCCACCAACTGCCCATGGTCCCTCCACTTCTGCCCTCCTACCCTCTCCTCACTACCCCCACTTCCCCCCCACCCACCCAGCCCAGTCTGATTGGCTCCATCGATCAGACCCCACCTGTACACGAATTCATGCACCAGGCCTCTAGTTTTTATCATTAAAAAAATGTTGAAAAATTATCTGATGAGACACAGACACAGGAGTCTGGAGCCCCACAACCTCCCTGTGTGAGAATCATGAGTGTCTGCAGGGCGCTGGCCAGCAATTTCCCATAATACAGCTATTAGACTCATCCATCCAACTTAAAAATGGTATGTAAATTCTGGTATTATAATGTTCAAGGCTAAAATGCCTAGTTTGAACATTAGGAATCATCAATAATCCCCTGAGATTTCTAGGAGCCCAGAGAAATTAGAAAAATTACAATGTTGTTTTTTTTTTTTTCCTAAATCTTTTAAGATCCTATTGAAAAATTATGCCTTGTGATGAAGAGAAATGAAAGCATGTAACCAAATTAGGTTTTTATTTATTTTCCTTTTTTCAAAGGAAAAGCCTATACTTAGTAATTTTAATCAAATATATTCTTTCTATTTGTTGCTCCCTTTTATTGGATTCTGTTACAAAGCTGATGCAACGTGTGTGTATGTGTGTGTGTGTGTGTGTGTGTGTGTGTGTGTGTGAACACGCACTCGCGCCTGTGAATTGTTGGGGACACTCTATTTTATTGCCACAATAAATAGTACAGTGCAAAATCCCACCAGACCATTTCCTCTGGCGATAGCTGTTTGGAAGTGTACTAAGACATGGTGACTGTGAACTCAGGCCTGTGTATGCTCCTGTAAAATGAACATTGCAACAATACATTGTCTTAATGGGCTAGGGATTGGCAGTGAGTAAGAAGGGCAGGCGAAGCGTGCCAGATCCAGTAGCAGCTGAGAGAAAGAGAGCTGCAGCCAGTTTTTCCGGGAAATCATCTTGAGTTTTTAGGCTGAAAGGGGTCCCTGCCATAGGTTCCCCTGCTTTCAAGGGTCCTGTTCTGGATCTTTTCCTGCTGGGCCTTCTCCACTGGGTTTGAGAGGCAAGGGGCTATGTTTCCCCAGAATCCATATCCATCACTTCTACATCATGCTCCAACAACCTACATGGTGTCTGGAATTCCCTGCCCAAATAGCCCAACCCCACTCCTATGATCTCCTCCTGGAGTCTGTCCTCCTCAGGGAAGACCAATCACAGGTAGGAGTCCCAGGTCCCTGGGTGGCCAAGGGGAGGCTGATGTAGAGGTGTGGCCACAGCTTAGATGATGGGTGGGGTATCCACACATGTGTTCAAGAGGCTACTCATGGTATAATCAAACTGGGGGTAGAAAAAGTGGGTGGGCTCTGATCTGAGGGCCAGAACTTTCCCCACACTATCATCATGTCCTTGCATGAACCTTCAAAGAGTTGGAGACTGGCAAGTTGAACTGGCTTTCTCAGTCATTATGATGTCATGCTTGTCAAGGTAGAAAAATAGATGTGTTATATATCAATAGAACAGTTTGCTTACTTAGTTCATAACACCTAAAAGTCTATAAATATGGGGCATGGGCCTTTATGTGTACCCTTGCCACAGGCCCTGCAAATATTAAGGCTGGGACTGCCAGATTTGGCTGCATTGCAAGAGTATACAAGTCTTGGCCTAATGTTAGGTTAGAAATGATTGATATACTAAAAGACAACAAACCTGTTCTCTGAGAAGGTATTACAGTGGTTGATACCAGGAAGAAGTGAAACAGATTCCAACTCTTGTTTGGACCTCTTCTTACTGATCCATCCCAGTTGGCCAGAAGGCAGACAGTGTATTCCAAGCCACTGGAATGGGCAGTATATTTCAAGCCAGACTGATGGAGAAATGTTCAGCATTGCCAATTATGAGTCTCAGTGTCCCCACTTAGAATGGGGATTACAATGTTTGCTCCTGGCTTTTTTTTTTTTTTTTTTTTTTTTTTTTTTTTTTTTTAGATAAGATGAATTCATGTAAAGTAATATAATGGAGTCTTAGGTTAAATAGCTATTCAACCAATAGCTTGCCCTCCTCTTTCTGCCTTGGTTCAACAATACACTTTTTTGTGTTTTATTTCCTTGGATACTTGCCAAAAGTCTTGTTTATTATTTAATATAATTCTTAGTAATGACATAATATGAACACTCTCAGGAATAGCTTTGAAAAGAGACTCCTGGAAACAGTGTGCTTTTTCATGCCACAGAACTATGGCAGGAGGCAGGGGGCCCTTTAATTCTCAGCCTCTGAGTGCTCAGTGTCCATCCCAGAGGCCTAACTATTTTGAGATGCAGGTTTCATTGCACTAGTGTTCTTGTCGACAGACCAACATTGGCCTCACCTCAGTTATTGGATTTTGATTTATTTCCAGAATTACCTGGACTCAGTCAACGCCAGAGCAGTACGATGGACTAGGACATGGACTTCATTTTCTTAACATGTCACATGTTGTAATGTTCCAGTTTTTCTGAGCGACAACAGTGTGATGGTTAGTTTGGTGTGTCAACTTGGTTAGGCCATGGTTCCAAGTTATTCAATCAAACACTAATCTAGGTGTTGCTGTGAATGTGTTATGTAGAGCAGTCAATCAGCATCAGTTGACTTTATGTAAAAGAGATTATCTTTTATAGTCTTGGTGAGATACATCTAAAACAACTGAGGTTTCCCTAAAAAAGAAGAAATTATGCTTCTGGAAGATTATATCAGTTCCTACCCAAGAATCTCTAATCTGCTGGCCTACCCTATGGATTTCAGATTTGCCAGCCCCTAATTCCTTCTTTTCCTCCCTCCCTTTCTCCCTCCCTCTTTCCCTCCCTTCTTTTCTTCCTTTCTCTTTCTTTGATCACTCAATCTTTCTATTTATCAATCACTTTAACCTGGTTTTCTTTCTCTATTGGAGCCCTGACTGGTATAAATTTTAGTACCAAGACTAGTTTTAGAAGTACAGAATCTCAAGGATAAATTTCTGAATTGATTCTAGATTTTCTGGAATTGGCTTTGTAACCTAATCCAATTCATTAGATTTGAAGGTACTAGTAATTCTATTTCCTGAGGTAAAGAGGATACTGGTAATCCATGTCATGATGCTGCAACAGAGATATACAAAATATAGTCACTGGATCAATCTGATGTGTATAAAAGGCAAGGTTCTGGGTGACCATGCATTTGCACAGTACGTTAGAACATTTTAGTCAAAATAAGGAATATAATGAAACTGGCTGGTTGCTCCTAATTGCCCTGGAGAAACTAAGGAAACAGAAGGCCAAATTCAGAGCCTCTAATTTATAGCTCAAGCTCTGCATACATGACCAGGAGTCTGAAAACCAAGACTGGACATTTGATTTTGCACCTTACTAAACACCACCTTCACATTGTCCAGGTCACTCAATATTTACAATCCTCACTGTCCCCTGCTATGAAGTTAGCAGAAAATTCCATGTGATGGCTGTGAAGATTTAAATATCATGAAATGAAAGCACATCTGTTGAAAATTATTTAGCACAGTTCTTGGCATGTAATAGGTACTCAATCACTATTTTGCACAACTTGGTAATCACTTCCTCTTTTAGAGTATACTGACTGGCTTTCAGATTGTAGAGGTCCTAGTGGGAGTGCAATTCCAGGCACCCACCTCCTACCCAGCCAAGAGGAGGGTACTCTTCCCACTGGAGTAGGCCCATGACCTGAACTCAGCCCTGTTAGCTGCTCCCTTCCGGGACTTTTGTCTTGAGTGAGTGATACAAGGTCAGAAGAAACATCACTCATGGAGGGGCAGTGGTGACTGAGTTTTCCTGAACAAGCTCTTTAAGCTGTGGGACATGGCTGTGTCGAAGCCTAATCTCCCTCTGGAGCTTCCTGGTTCTCTATTCATGCCCAGCAACACCTTCCCTACACCAATATTCTTCCAGAGATATCCTCTTTTGCTTTAGTTAGCTAGAGTTGGCTTTTATTGCCTGCCCTTAGGATCTTGGCTGATGCACGCATCAAGAACTGCCATGCACGAACCAATAGACTAGGGCTTATGGTCTTGTTTGCATATTTCATTAGGTTTGGATGAGTTTGCAATCATCGGTGTGAGTGTAACATGCCAATTTACTTTTCTAATGAACTCTTCAACAAATGACCTGCTCCTAATTTAGCTGTACCTTAGTATAGCTAAATGTTGGTTGCTACAAAAAGACCTCGTTTTGACCTCATAAGAAAACACCATTCAAAATCCAATGGAGGAAAGCAAAACAGTGGATCAAAGTCAGAGAAGAAATTCACAGTGTGTGTTTCAGGACTGGCTATGTCCATCTTACTATCTCTTTCCTAATACGCTAACATCTCTTGTGCATTTGATCAGTGTTCAACAGGATCAGACAAATATTATTTTAAAAGGACACATACTGAATTAAAAATGACCCTCCTTGTTGGGTGTGTTTTGTGGTTTCTGCAGCTGGAAGTTACAATAGACCATTTGATTAATGAGCTGTTTTATTGGGATGCAAATAACGCATAATGTCATACGATCCATATGTTCTACATTACAGAGGCATAAAACTTACCTTGGCACAAAATGGAAAATTTAAAGCATCTCTCTTGAAAAAAATATATCATGCCGAACAAGAAGCATGTGGGTATTTCTGGTATTTATGAAACTGATGAATGCTGTCCCAGACTTGTTTGGCTTTAGTGTTAATTCTGATGGTGTGTGTGAGCGTGTGTGCATGCATGTGTCCTTTATTCATCAGAAATGCCTTTATGCTTCTGTTCCTATTCAGTCTATTCAGACTGGAAGAAAAGAGCCAAACAGCTGGGTCCGATAACACACAGTAGCTATAACCTGTATTGTTTAGAACTAAAATGTGAGATAACTGGCAAGAAAAATTACAATATAATGAATACAGCAACTGGAGATTAGAGATGGTAATTGTCTAGGCATCATCAGAGAGGAGGAGCATGAGAATGATAAGTAAATTCCCAGTTCATTGGATAGCAATCTAGAGCAACACCCTTTGGGGGTAGAGAGACTAACAATGCAGCGGTGTGAACATGGAGGAACACTGGAGTTGGGTCAGAGTGGGAGATTTCCCATCCTCTGAAACACCATGAGACCAGACTAGGCTGACCATTTTCCAGGAGCCGTCATGGGGTAACTGCTTTTCATCCTTCAGCTTCTGCTCAAATAGCATGTGCCAAAAGCACCTGCTCTCTGTCCATAGACAGAGACTCTCACTGACATTTTCTCATTTTACTGTCTTTATGGAATTTTGTACTGTCTAAGTCATCTGGTTTCCTACTGGTTTCCTAACTTATTGCATGTTTCACATGAGAAAACAGGCTCTATGTCAAACTTGTTTACAGCTGTAAAGTCAGATCAGTGCCTGAAACACAATAAAGCTTCAATAAATAGACATGAACATTGAGTTTGAAAAGTGAGGATAATGTCCCTCTTTGCTTTAAAGATCCTGTGACACTTAACTCAGATTGTTACAGAGAACCGGAATAATCAAACAATGCTGGAGAGTTTGGAGTCACACTTTATTATACATGGGTCCAAAGGAAAATGCCTCTCAAATTCTGGGCCCTAACATGGAGGAATTTTCTCTATTTATATGTTTTTACCTCTTTTGTCTCCCAAATATGGGGTGTTCCTGACTCCTTTTGTAAGTTCTTAAAGATCCCCTCTGTGCGGGGGCCTTCAGACCTAGACCAAAGGCCTGGCCTGGTGCCAGCACTGATAATTTTGTCTGGGGAAGGTTTAACGGCCTCTCTGAATCAGGAGTAGTCTTATTTTCTTTATTATTTAAGCAAGTAAGCATTTACAGAAACCAAATAGCAGAATTAAAATTTCAAACAGCAATTTTTATATAAGATGGATGCTTCAAGATAATCCTTGTGAATTTGAAATGACAGTGCCAGGCACAGAGTGAATACTAAGGAACTGTTAGGTAGAGTTCTTGTTTGTATTATTTGTATTACTTTATATTACTTACAGCAGTGATGATGATGCTGTATTAGAATTCTCCATAATTTATGATGAGGAATTTGCTCATATGAAGCTGAAGTCTCACGATCTGTTTTCTACAACAACGAGTCCCAGGAGAGCTGGTGGTGCAAGTTATAGTCTCAGCCCAATCTGAAAACCAGAAACACCAATGATGTGAGTCTTTGTGCAACAGCAAGTGAAGACTGGTGTCCCAGCTCTAATGATGATAGAGAGAGAGAGAGAGAGAGAGAGAGAGAGAGAGAGAGAGAGAGAGAGAGAGAGAGAGAGAGAGAGAGATCTGTTGTGGGATCGAACCCTAGGTTCAAAATAAGACCACCGGAGGCTGAAGATTGATTAAAAAAGCAGGCAAAGATTTATTGAAATATCTGGCCAGGACAGTCGCAAGAGCACCACACACAGATGGACTCCACATGACTGCACTATTTCAGGGGTAGGCAGTCCCTTTTAAAGGTTCAAACCACAGGAATTTTCCTTTGTTCTAAATTCTAAATCTTAAAGACTACATTCTAAAGACTGGGGTCAGCCCGAAGGGTCCTTGCTAGTCACATCCTGACTTAGCCTCCAAATTTTTGGAGAAAATTGCCTTAGCCTCCAAGTTTCCACCTGAAAGCTAAGGTAAATAGCTTCCCCCCCCCCCCCCCCATGTTTAATCAGGTGCAAGAGCCAAGTTAGAAGGGTTAAAATTCAAAGAACAGTTTTTACCAAAGTATGGTTGCCACTATATTTCAAGATCTAGTGAGCAAAATTTTTCTTTCCTTTACCTTTTTGGCCATAGATACCATCTGGTATATCACTTCTTAATGAAGAGGTGAGATAATAATTGCCCAAACAAGAAGCCAGAGAAACCCTCAATGGATTGGTTGATGTCTCTCCAACTTCCCAAACACATATTGATTAGAGAAAATCTACTTTTCTCAGTCTACTTATACAAATACTTATTTCCTCAGAAACCTCACAAACACATCCAGAGACAATATTTGACCAAATATCTGGGGACCCTGTGACCTGTTAAGGCAATCTATAAAATTAACCATTACAATTAGGATAATATAGTGACACAAAGGAAATGTAATTGACCCCCACAGGAAGTGATTTAACTTGGCTAGGTGTATCCATCTATGACATTTTCACTCAATTTTTGAAAGTAAAGTTTCACAAACCTAGCTCAAGAATGAATTGCACAGATTATTACAATAGTCTGTCTGCTCTGGAGGTAGGATTATGCCCAGCATATAGAGATTATGACTTCCTTAAGTGAAACAGGAATTTTAGGGGTGAAATAGAACAGGTTTAGGAAATTTTAGAAATTTTGGAAATTAAGGGGATTGTGTAGGAAGCTTGGGGCTGCAGAGCAGCAGAAGGTATATTTCCATAGAACAGGGAAGCTAAAAAGCTGCAACAGGTACATTTCCATAGCATGAGGGAGCTGGCAATAGCAAAGGTCTATATTTACAAAATAAAGAGAAGGAAGCCCTTCATCCAGAAGGAGAGGAAGAAAGCCCAAAGGGAATAGGAAAACAATAAGGAAGGAGGTGGGGAGACCTTCATACTGCCCCTGTGAGGTTCCACCTTTGAGCCCCGAAGTTACTATAGTAACCAGTCAAGGGAATAGTGACCATCAGAAGGGATATCAAGGCATTAGGATCTGCAGTCTTTATAAGCCATAGGGAAAGGGAACTCAGTGGGACCCTCTTCTCCTCCTGATGAGGGAGTCCATTCTGTGAGACTCTTTCCTCTCTTCTCATGTGGGAGTTTGTACTTATTCTTCAATAAATCTCCACCTTTGCTATACCACTTTCTGTCTATGGCTTCATTCTTTGATTCCATTGGACAAAGAATCTGGGCTCCAGTCCAAGAATTCTGTCTCAGTAGACTCTGTAGTAACTGCAGGAAACAAGGTGAGTCAGACAGCTTGTTCCTGTCATGTGGTGCCTCAGGGTCAGAGGATTATCACTAGGAACATTCATGATTTCTGAGCTTTAGGGAAGTGTCTTCTTAGAGATTTCTGGACCAATGAATTGTGCCTACCCTAGCTCACTGGACAGCATTTCACTCTGCACCTTTAAAAAAGCTGTCCTTAAGAAAAAGGTATGTCACACCTCTTTTATTTACAAAGCACAGCATATGTAGGTTTTATCCTGGAGCTTCCTACACAGCACGTGATAGCCTGCCTATGCAATGCTTCCTAATTGAAGTCACATTCTGAGCAAAGTCGTGAATCGGTTGCCGATTGATTCTTTTCTACTTGATATAATTTTACTTTCCACCCTAGTCTGTCTCGCTTGCCTCCCTGAAGGTCGGGACATAGGGCCATTCACTGTGTGTCCCAGCCATTCACTGTGTGTCAGAGCCCAGGCTCCAGGTATTGATTTCTGAACAGTAAAATGCTGATGGCTTCCTCAAAGGGGCTGACTTTTCTCAGATTAACAGCTGCTCTGTTAACATCAGGAGAGCTGTGTGGCTGCAAAAAGTCTTCATTTACGAACGTCAAAAAGCATGTCTCAAACAACAGGCCCCTCAAAACAAATTCAAAACAAAAGAAGCATAATGAATGGAAGATTGTATTTTATATTAATGACTCTCTTTCAATATAATGGGTGGGATCATGCAATCTCAGGGATATGGAAACAGTTAATGTTCTTCTCGTTATTTATGTGATATGTTTAGTTTGTGTAATTTCTTTCTGGGCAGTAAAAATCCAAAGTTTAGTGTTCTTTTAAATTGTATTGAATTTTGTTAGTGAACAAAACAACGGCTCCTCACCTCTCCCCGTTTCAGTAGGAATAGAGACAAGTAGGCAGGCACTGGTTGTCATGGATGTTCTTTAGGTCATTACAGTCTAGCATGAGTCAGGGTAGGGAGACTGAGTCGGAACAGAGCCCAGGTATCAGAGCTGGACATAGGCTTCCTACTTACCTACCTTTTCTGGAAGCAAATAGTGAAGAGGGCTTTTTGGCCCATAGGTACCATCCAGTTTATCACTTCTGAATGAAGAGGCCAGATAACAATTACCCCAAGCTGTAGACAGAGCCTGGAAAGGCACATGGGCATTTCTTTAATTGTTGTCAACTGAGTCTGAGGCAACTGGCAGAGCTACATCTGGGATACACATTCCCCAAGAAGGCAGAAAGTGTTATCAGTACTGGCTTTCACCTTTGTCCAGGTGTCAGGAACTTGTGACTTTGATATGTAAATCCAGTCAAGCACCAGAAATGCTAGAGCCTAATCAAGTATGCAAATAAGCTCCTTTGATCCTAAGTTTTGGTGATACTTCCTGGTATTTGGGGGCATAAAATAAATGTGCTGCATGGGCTCAGGGTCCTGTCCGTCCATCAGAGTGGCAGCATCCCACCTGGCTTCCAGCTTGCTTCTATTTCTGCATCTTGCTTTCTTTCTTTTATTTCTTAATCCCCAGCTCCTCCACTCATAAATTGGACCCGTTCCTTTTCTGTGCTGGATGCGGAAAAGAGAGAAACCCCACACCAAGCAAGAAGCCAGGGAAACCACCCTAATGAGAGGACCACTGGAGGATTACTGGAGTTCTGGGTGATGAGCATTGTGTGATATACCACAGTCCCCACAAACCTTCTGAATAGTCCCTGAGAGTAGCTGTCCCCTCTCTCTCCAATCTCCTCCCTCTGCCCCATTTCCTCATTTCTTAAAACAAATTGTTATCAAAATAATGCAAGCAATCATTTCAGAGTCCAATATTAAAGAACTTATAATGAAAAATATTGGCAGAGAGGAATGCAGCCTGAAAACCTGGTGGTCATAGGTAGGTAATGACCTTGACCTCTCTTTCCTCTTGCCTCTTGACCTTACACCAGTGCCCCCATGAGCCCATCCCTTCTAGAAATAGCCTGGGTGATGCTCTCCATATGGCAGAATGTGAATACAAAGAGGAAAGAGGAAGCTAGCAAAGCAACGAATAACCAGCTCAATAGCTGATATCTATTTACAAGGGCTATTGTGAGGATGAAATGAGATAACTATAAAAGGCATGCAGGCAAAGTGATTGAAATACACTTTTCCCTCTCACATCTTCCCCTTTCTCATTTGTCAAATCGTGCTCTCTGAAAATTGTGCTTCATTTATTGCACAAGCTGTAATGTCTACAAAAGCCCTTTAACAAGGATGAGACTAATTCAGGCATTTTGGGTATTATAGAAGTTAGTAACTCAGTGAGTGGTATTTTGGGGAACTCGAGGGACTCAAGAGGGCTTGTTTCCATTTCTCTGAGTTCATGTATGTTTTCTTTGCCCTGACCTGGTCATTTAGGTCCCTCCTGCACTGCTCAGGACCCCCTGAGCTTTGCCTATAGGACTCAATGTGGCTGTTGCAACAGGAAAGGGCTGAAACCCTCCAATGTGATGCATACATTTCTCTGGAGGCTGGGAAGCCTGATTGCCCCAGACTCCATCCTACTGCATGCCAACGGTCCAACTGCAAGGTACACGCTTTTGCATTCACTGGCGTCTTTGCAACAAGCACATGCCATTTGGTCACTCCTAAAGAAATGTCTTTCTCTTTTCCAAATATTCCTTTTTCCCACCAGCACTGTCCCTGATGCCAGGATTTTGATGAACTGCCTGGGCTGCCTTTTCTTTACTGTGAACTATTTACTTCTCCCTTCCCCATCTTATTAACCTATCAATGGGTGAAAATGAATTCCTGGGTTATCCTTGGAATAATATCCTGGTCCAAGGAGTCATGACATCTTTCTGGATGCTGCCTGGACCCCTATAAGGGGAGGCTGAACTGGCATCTGGAAGGGGTGGCCAACAAAGGGTGCACCTGAAAGCTGGGCTGGGTTCCTGATGGGACAGGGACAGCCCCTAACCACAAAGTCCTGTGGAATACAATTTCCCCTCGGAGGCCCACTCCACCTACCCATAATCCACTCCTCTCAGGTTCCTCGTTAAAGTGAAAATCATCAATGTTCTTTTAATGTAGCTTTTTGTGTTTCATTTCCTTTGTTGGTTTAAAAATGCCTCAACTGAAACATTTTACAGTGTTTCTATACAGTGCATACATTTTGAACATTTTGTTCCTATTAACATAAAATATTATTCTCATTTCCTTTCGTGTTGGGAAGAAAGAGAAAAATAAGCCTTATAAAAATTAAAAATAATTTCTTTGTTATGAAGGAGGTATGAATGATTTATGAGAATAATAAAGGCAAGTCTCTTTGGTCAACATTATGAATTAAAAAATAAGACTTCTTTTCAGATTTTTGAAAGGACTTAAGATGACAGTAGGCACTAAAATAGCAAAAGAGGCCAGGTTATAATGGGACATTCTTTTCCCTCTCCTTTCCCTCCCCAGGAGATGTGGCAAGATTTCTACCGTTGGGAACAAAATAGAGTAATCTGGGGGCAGGTGCCTGTCAAAGAGCTTATTTCAAAATATATCTGTGGGACATCTGAGCTGCAGAGATGCATTTTCTAAAACTCCCTGTCATTTTGACATGTCCTTAAAGGTCAAAGGCAGTTGAATCTTGCTGGAGTTATCCATGTTGGCTGACTCCCCGCCATCATGATGTTTCTCCCAGTGACACAGGAGGGAGCCCTGTGCCCGCTGCTCAGTAGCTCAGTAGCTCTGTGATCTCTCTGTGTTTTGTGCTCAGGGTATTTCTGCTGCAACTCCCCCAGGTCCTGTGTACAATATTCTACACTCTATAGAGTGAGGGTTTCTGCATTTGGTGTTCAATTCAGGGCTCTCACACTGCAAGAACTAGGTTATACGTATAGGGTATCCCCCCAAAATGTATACACACTTTAATAGCTAAAAGCTCAATTTTGAAAATAAAATGCATTTTGTTAAACACTGCCTTAATAATTGTTCAAAGTGTGGGTATGCAATTTTTGGGACACCCTAGACAAGCTGGGGGTATCATCAGGGGAGGTTGGCAGGCTTCCAGAGGTCTCTAGAGTGGCATTTTCTACCCTGGTTTAAGATCAGGTGCTTCAGTGTATACTCAGAAACCAGCTTCTGTTAGACCACATGTGTCAAACACAAGGCCCGCGGGCCAAATCCGTCCCGCCAGGCCTTGCAATGTGGCCCGCACCGCGCTGTCATCACTGCACTCCGCTGCATTTCCATCACAATGACAGTTTATGACTGTTCAGTAAACCATTCGGCCCACGATTTAGGCTGGATTTTAGATTTTGGCCCCTTCTCTGATTGAGTTCGACACCCCTATGTTAGACCATTGGTTCTCAACCGGTGGGTGTTAGGCTCTACAGCAGCAGTTCTCAACCTGTGGGTTGAGAACCAATAGCATGGTCTCCTAAGATCATCGGAAAACACAGATATTTACATTATGATTCATAACAGTCAGAAAATTACAGTTATGAAGTAGCAATGAAAATAATTTTATGATTGGGGGTCACCATAACATGAGTAACTGTATTAAAGGATTGCAGCATTAGAAAGTTTGAGAACCACTGTGTTAGACTATTAAGAATGTGTTAGAAAATGGCCTTGTGTCGACTATTGTGAGGCTGAGGCAGAGGATGGCACTCTAATTTCTTAATTTATGAGAGAAACACCTCCTTTCAAATGCTTGGTTGGGGCTAGCTCACTGCAGGGAGAAGGGCCTGCTTGCTGAGACCCAGGCATGCTGGCGTGTGAGCTCACTAGGATGCTAGCTGCAGAGGTTCAGGTTTTCTACAACTTATTGAGCACAGTCAGGGCGGGTACTCAAGGTACAGTGGTCAGCAAAGCAGATGAGATTCTCTGCCCTCAGGTCTGGATGTTCTAGTGACTATTTGGGCCTTGAGGACTAGGTCTCTTACCCCTAGACACCACCATTGTTTAAGTTTCCATTTCCTCTGCTCAGAGCTCCAAAACTCACTCCTGAAGTGAGGCAGCACTTCAGAGGAATAACATAAAAAAAGGGCAACTTGGTAGGAAGTATCTTCCCCCACCCCCATGCCTTCAGTCTTAAACCAGAAAATTCTACGAGTGGGAATCTGTTACCTTGTTATGGTTTTCTCTCTTCCTTAATTCTACTAGCTAAAGAAAAAAATCTTAGTGAATATAAATTGCAAGAATACATAGAGAGGGACAAACCACAGATGTAGAAAAAGGGAATAAAAGCCAAATTATGACCCGGGCTGGGCGTATGGAGCTGAGAGGAGAGTTTGCCTTGAAAGATCCAAAGACATTGTGAAGAGAGCAGAGAAGTGAAGACAGGAGGGAGGGTTTTAAAAATGGTTGTGGTGTATTGTGAATTGAGTTTCTTTCATACTTTTTTGAATGGAGTTTTGAATCGCTTTTGATGACTAGTCTGCAAACATTAAGCCATAAAGGGCCCAAGGATTTATTAAAGTTCCTGAATTTGGGGTTCTGCTTTTAACCTGAATATTACTAAGTCCTTCAGTCTGCTGCCCTCATTTCTTCCTTTAATATATTGTTAAAAATAACATGAACCCCCTTTACACAGACTTTCAGGAAGTCCACTACTCACTCCAATATTTATAAGGTTCCAAAGGTGCTCCAGTTCCCAGGTACCTGCCTGTCACCTCTCATTCCAATCTCCTAGCTCAATTCATTGCTTCTTAAATTCTATTTTTAATAAAGGAATGCATGCATTCAAATATTCCATGGCTTATAATGAAAAACAGAAGTTCCCAACTAATCCTTCCCTACTGCAGTTCAACTCCCACAGGCAACTGCTTTCAACTCTTTTAGTTCTTGTTTTCTGTAACTTACCTCTATATTTATAAATAGAATGTGTGCCTTGTCACTTATAAATGCATCCATTTTAGACATTATGTATTGACATTGTCTTATGATAGATGAGGAATTACCTTTCTCTCCATGCTTCTACTCCCATCTCTTCTCTTACATTCACATTAAAATGATATAAAAATGTTGATCAAATCTACAGTCAAGATTGACATTATTGTGGCTATGGAAATATTAATAACCAATAACACACACACACACACACACACACACACACACACACACACGATCAATGGTTTATTTTCAGAAAGAATCCAATGGAAAGAGCTGAGGACATTAGGTCAAAATACAGAGAAGAGAAAAAGTTTAAGTTAAATTTGTACTTCTAGAAATAGGCCTTACATGTAGGATATTTATAAGTCTGCTTTAAAAAAAAACCAACATCCTTAGAGCTGCCAGATACTGATATCAGTCCCAGGGTTTTGAAAGTTACCTATGAATATGTTCAAGCACCACACTCTCAGTGCTTCTAACCTTAAGCTTTTAAATAATCACTATTGAATCTGAATGGACAATAAGACATTTGGAAGAAAGCATCCAACATGAGAAGAAGCCAAAACACACAGCAAATAGAAAAAGATAAAAGAGAAGGAAGAGGAGAAGGAGGAGAAGGAAGAAAAATGATCCACTGTAGTCAATAAGCTGGACTAAATAAAATTGGAGAGCTAAGAAAAAACATGGCAGACATAAGAAAAAGAGGGGTTAAGAAAGGTAAAGAAGGAAAAATTAAGAAAAAGACACACACCTAGAAAGTTGTTAAATTACAAAAAGCAACACAAAGATTAGTAGATAAAAACCAAGAAATGTTTCAGAAAGCAGGGCAAATAAAACAAAAAGAACTATGAGGGAATCGATAATAAACTTGGAATATTGATATAGGAAGCCCAACAATATATTAATAAACTATTTTAAAAAATGGAGAGGAAGTAATTTTCAAACTCAGAGGACATTTCCCAGAGCAATCCCCCCCCCCCCCCCCATGGCAAGAATAGCCCACTGTGTCCAGCATAGTGAATGAAAACAGGCAAACACATAGGTTCTTCATCATGAAATTTCAGACCAGGGAGTAAAAGAAAGAAAAAAAATCCTGTACATTTTCTTAGAGGGGGGAGATGTCACTGAGAGAACGTGGATTGGAATTTTATCAGACTTCAGACTTCTCGACAGCAAATCTGGAAAGCAATGGAAAAATGATTTCAAAATTGTGAAGCAAAAGGATTTGCAGCCTAGCATTTTATACCCAGCAAAATTATCAGCTAAGTCCAAAGGTATACTAAAAACACTTTAAAAAAAAAAGCACACATAATTATTACTATGAAAAAATTCTTGTGTATCCAGGAATATGCACCCCAGTAAATTGAGGGAGTAAATGAAGAAAGTTTCTTAGGACACAATAGATTCAACATAAGAACACAAGGAATCTATGATGAAAACCACTCTGCATGCCAGGAGGCAATGTCCAGATGGAAACATAAGAAGGGGAACATTTGAAGAGAGGAACCTAGGGAAAATAGTTTACAGATTATTTTATTTATTTGACTATTTGGAAAATAATATGGATGGATGTATAAGAAACATAATGAAGCATGAAGAAATTAAGTATAAGCACACATAATAAGTAAGAAAATGAAAAAAAAAGGGTAAAATGTTAACTCTAACCCACCCTGAATATTTAAAAAAATAAGATTTAATTATGATGTATTATAGTTCATTGTTATTAACACTATTTTAGAGATGAGAGCACTTCCCAATTTATTTAAGAATTTGGTTTTAGAGAGAGAGAAAAAAATAGATGGATGAATGGATAGAATGATAGATAATGATCAAATTAGTGGCAGCCATAAACAAACTAACAAGCAAGCAAACATTTTAGGCAGTGCTTCCCTAAATGCATACAGAAGGGAAAGCAGTAGAAAATATTTTCTTTTTGTTAATTGTAAATGACAAGTTTCAAAAAATGTTTCCTCTCACTATCTACTCTGTAAAATACTCATGTTTATTTTAATATAATTTCTCCAAGATCTTAAGGTAAAATCAATGCTCTAGGGAAGATACAGGATCTTTTTTTCTGGGGTTCTCCCTCTCTACTTGGCTCAGGATGGTAATACTCCTGAGGAGTATGTGTGGCATGCTCTCTGGAGTGGTGGTCTTACCATTTCCCCTAGCTTTTCTTAGGCAGGATACATTGCAAGTGATTAGGTTTTTATTTATAAACTATCAAATTTCAGCCTCATTCCCTTGAGGTGATTCCCATCCTTATTAGTGGAGGTTTGGGTGTCTGCAAATTTTTGAGTGACACATTCACACACTCTCTTTTGCTTTATGCTCACAAATGGCTAATTACAATCTTATCGTGTATTTTACTAGTTTAATTCTCAGAGGGTAAACTCTTCCAGGATCTTGTTTTTTCTTGTATTGCCAATATCAAGAAAATGTTCTCTGATCAAAATGAGATAGAGGAGACTTACCCCTATGCTGCCCCCAAAGACACAACTCTAGAACTTCCTAAAAATGAGAACCTTGCTAAATATGATTCTGCCAGGTTCTCTATGGCTTTTCATTCTTATAATGAACTGGTAAGGGGGAGAATGAAAGGAAAACCATGCTCACAGGATCCTGAGGTAAGAGCAACAGCAGTTAGTAAAACCTTTGCCCCAAATGCCCATCAATTTTTATCTTCATCATGATATAACCAAGGAAAGTTGTAAGATTAACTGTCACAGATGATGAATTAAGACAAACTTACAAGCAGAAGATGCCTTATTGCTGTCATCAAATTTAAACTTCTGAAGGGAAAAGGGGAAACGTTTTTTCCTCTTGCTCATTTAAGGCTTGAAATTGAAAGTCAGAAGGAACCTAGATCACTAGCTAGGATCATTGCCCCTTCCTCCCATGTTAGACCAACCAGTACTCTTAGACAGAATACAGGGACACAAACTTCCTCTTGATAATTCAAAATAGGTAATATTGTTTTCTGAGAATTAAGCTATAACACTGACTTAGTGGAAAAATGCAATGTCAGATCAGTGTGGGGAAATGCAATGTCAATGTTTCCTAGGTTAAGGAATTGATATAGGCAAAGAGAGAAGACTTATCAGAAAGAAGTTGAAGAGAGACCATGCTTAAATTGGTCTGCAGGAGAGAAACTCCACCTCCAGCTGCCTGTCCCAGAGATGCCTGGGACATCAGCCAGTAACATCTTGATAAACATATTCCCACTTTTATTCCATCCTTCCCAAGTAAATGGCTCATAATCTTGCTCTCCACGTGCATTTGCCTACAGAGAGAGAATGGCTCGATCCTCCAATATCCCTATCATATTTGCCTGACAGTGATGTTCTCATTGGAAATTAACAAATTAACAGCAAAGTGGCTGTCAACTCAGATGATTGGCATCTGAAACTTGGGGTATAACAAATCAGTTGTCTGCCTTGTTAGACTAAGGAACACTAGTGTGGGGCCAGTTGGAATCCTATGACACTTATAAATTGTCCTAAAATATATCTGAACTTGTTTCAGATAATGATATGCATTTGTTATTTTTATTGCTTAAACACTTAATTTTAGGGAAGAAATCTTATTGAAAGAGATAGAACACTATGATGATTATGAGCATAGAATTTGCATTCAGATAATATAGCTTTGAACCCTGGATCTCTTACTTCCTTCACAACATCCAGGGTCCTCTCTGGTTCTCTCTGTGTTCGAGTTGTTTCATCTATAAAGTGAGCATAACAAAAGTATTTATGTGAGAGAGTAGTTGTGAGGCTTAAATGCCCATAAAATACTTTTCACAATGCCTGGTACTTGGTAAAAGCTTAATAAATCTTAGCTGTCATCATCATAATCATTATTATCAAATGTTTTTTTCCCCTCTCCTTTTAAAGATCAAAGCCATATGTCACTGCCAAGCAGAGTTTAGATCAGCCCAAGAGAATCAGTGTGAATAATTGAGTGGAAAGAACTTTTGGCCAGGCATTGTTCTAGTATAAAGTAAAATAAACAAAAAGAAAAAAAATTGCATATAAGTAAAAAGTTCTAACTTGATTTTAGGTAATAATAAATAAAATGCAGATAGAGACTGGAATAGAGGGGTGGTGGTCCATGTTAAATAGAGTGGCTCTATCAATTTTAGATTGATAGATCATTATTAGGTGGCATGAAAGACTCACAGAGAAAGTGACATCAGAGCTGAGACCCAAATGACAGATCTGGAGGGAAAATTAAAGAAGAGGGTATAGCAAGGACAGCCTAGAGGAGGGGAAAAAATGTCATTTCCTAAAACTAGAAAGAGGGCCAGTGAGGATTAAACAATAATAGAGTGGAGGAATAGAGAAGGTGGGGTTGGGAGGAAGGGCTTATAGGTGGCTATAGAGAGTAGGACTTCATGCCAAAGGCAAAGGAACTATGGCAGGGTTTGAGGCAGTGTGGAGAATGGGTTGTCATGGGGTAATCTATTGCCCAGAAAGCTGGGAGGCTGCAGGCTAAAGACCTAGGTCAGGAAAGAAAGCCCAGTGGCTTAGGCTGGTGCAGAAACAGTGGGAATGGAGAGAAATGGTTGAATCTGGGATGTATTTAGAGGTAAAGCTGATATGACTTCCTGAAAAATTGGATATTGGGATTAAGGGCTGAAGAAAAATCAAAGGGGGTTGTCTTATTTTTTCACATGAGCAACACCCTGAATTATTGTTTCATTGAGTGAAGGTGTAATAAAGTGGATTAAAAGTGGATAAAATGGAGTTATTTTTAAAAATGTGGAGACTATTAGATATCAATGGCCTTTGTTTAATTTTAGATATTTAGTGACCTTGGCAGGGAATATTTGCACTTTCTATAAAGTTTTAAAAACTAAGAAGAGCATAGTTTGAAGAGTTCTATCATCCTAGAACTCTATGCTGAGAAATGCTATTCTTGTTCAATCCAGAGCCTGCCTGCCTGCCATCCTTCCTTCCTTCCTTCCTTCCTTCCTTCCTTCCTTCCTTCCTTCCTTCCTTTTTTCCTTCCTTCCTCCTTCCTTCCTTGTAAGTTATAGTTCTATTCTGAGCTTCTCATCAGTCCCAAGATTGTTGCCATAATTAGAAGAGTCTTAGTAGAAAGCCCTAAGCCTATAAATGCCTTTTGGATAAAACAAGAATCTTGATACATAAAAATGTGGGCTCTTAAATAAAGCATAAGAGGAAGAAATAAATGGATAAAGTACCCAGCTGGGAATAGATTTTCCTAAACACCATCTTAAGAGATCCTTTGCCCATATAGATTTATGGGGACTACCATGGAGACAGACCAGGTCCTCTTGTCCAGCAAGTAAAAAGGCCTTGCCAGGTATGAAATAATTATTTAAATTATATATATTGGGGCCTTGTCCCAATCCATGTTTTCCAGCCCGAGGGATTGGTAGTGGCCAGGGGGAAGCCTTTGGTGATTGCTGAAAAACCAGTACCAGAAATCCCAAACAAACCTGTGCACAGTGGCCCATAAAATTCTCATCAGTCTCCCATGATCTCTTTGAATCAGCATTCTGGGCACTGTCAGAGATCCTGTGAATTACACAGGCATCAATTACTCATTTATAACATCTGTCGGAAGGCAGCTTCAGAGGCAGTTACTTTTTTTTTTTCCCCTCCAGCCCCCGATCTGCAGCAGCTTGCTTTCATATTTTGTTTTTGTTTTTCTGAGCATCCCTGAAGACATCACACCTGTTGTTGACTGGCTCAAAAGTATCTCGGAGTATGTTCCAATTAATCTGAACTGCCTCTCTGTGGGGAAGCTGGAAATCAACTTTTTGCCAGGAATTGTACTAGACAATGGGAATGAAGAGGTGAAAGAGATGGTCTCTTTTCAAGATGCTCATGGAGAACTAGGGGAGTCAGTGGAGACAAAAGTATCTTAGGGATCTGCACAGTGTCCTGATGATAATGGAGGAAGCCTCTAACTCAGTGGATCCTTATGGAAAGAAGAGGTGATAGAGTGCTTCCAAGGTGACCCCTGAGAACCTGCACACATTGCTGGTGGGGATGTAAAATGATGCTGCCACTTTGGAAAACAGACTGATAGCTCTTCAAAAGGTTAAATATATTTACCCTATGACCCGACAATTCTATTCTTCAGCTATACACTTAAGAGGAATGCACAAAAATTTGCACATGAATGTTTATAGCAGTATTATTCAAATAGCTCCAAAGTGGAAGCAACCCAAATGTTCATTAAATGATTAATTAATAGGTAAAATGGGATATCATACAATGGAATACTATTTGACATTTTAAAAAAGGAAGTATCGATGCATGCTATAATGCGGATGAATCTTGAAAACATTATGCCTTTGAAAGAAGACGGCCACAAAGGATCAACTATTGTATGATTCTATTTATAGGAAATGTCCAGAATAGGCAAATCTACATTGACAGAAAGTAGATTATTGTTTGCCTAGGCCTTTGGGAAATTGGAAGATGGAGGGGTTAGGGCTAAGGGGTGCAGAATTTTTTTTTGGGTTGTGCTCTAAACTTGATTATAATGATGCATGCCCAACTTTATGAACATACTAAAAGTCCTTGAATTACACTCTTAAATGGGCACATTGTATGTTTTATTAATTAAATCTCAATGAAGTTGTTAAAGAAACAGTGACACCTGAGGGCTATTGAGGAAGACATATTTGGGGGGAGAGGACATTCTAAGGAGTTACAATAATGAGCAAATACACCCCATCAACAAGTCCTCTTGACTTTACTTTCAAAATGTCCTCTAGATCATTGTCCTCTCTATGTAGTACACTGCCACCACCCTCATCCCAAGTATCCCTCATCTCCCATCTGGACTTTTGCAGTAGACTTCTAACTACTTCCATTCTGACCACTTTGCTGGAGAGGGCGATGGCAACATAAGACCACCCTCCTCCTCTGCAAGGGCTGTCAGTGTGGGAACCTCATTTTTCAGAATCCCTACTAACAGGGCTCCAGGTTGAATTTGCCTGGTAAGACATGGTATTCTTGTGGGTCTTAGAAGGTTGAGGGAAAGTGAAGCCACACACCTGCTCCCATGGCTTAGGTAGTTTCCCAGTCATTCTGTGAATTGCCCACTCTGGTGGCGTACCAGTTCATTGAGATTGGGGACAATCTCTTGGGCTTCCTGCACCTCTAATTTTCTGAATGCTGTTGGAGCTTAGCTGACCTCATCCCCTAGACATTCCAACAATCCTTTCATGTCTCCTTCCACATATTGAATGCATTCCTGCTTGAATTACATAGCATGGTTTCTGTTGGCTTTCTTCAGGCCCTTATACTCTATTCTGTATGCAGGAACTATTGTCACATTTTAAAAAAATCGCCCTGAAACCTTTTACTTCCCTGCATACAATTCTCTAACAACGACTCCTCATGAACTTGATCTCAAATCTAGATTCCATATAAGACTCTTAGTGATCTCACTCTGCTTCCTCTTCCTACTCATCCATTTGCTCCCTCCTCTTTGCTGATGCCCCTTTTACACCAGCCCCTTTCCTGCTCCTCCAGGATGTTCACTTCTTCTCACCAGAGAGGCTTTGCACACGCTGTTCCCTCTGCCAGGAACACTCCACCCCAGGTTGCTGAAGGGTTTATTCCTTCTCACCAGGTCTCAGCTCAGTTCTCTCTCAGAGAACCTTTTCTGGACTACCATACACAATCTGCTTGCATCCTCCATCACACTCTAATCCAACCCTGACTTTTAATGTCTTTGTAGCTCTTATCACCTGCAGAGTTCTCTTGTTTAAGTATGTCCTATCTTAATGCAAGCTCCATGCAAGCAGGGGCTTCGGTTCACTGTTTTAGGCACCTCACATGGTGGCATGTTTGTTTCTAACTTGGTTTTGACATTTAGTAATTCATTTAGGGCAAGGACTTGATCTTTGTCACCTCTACATCCCTGATCACTGCTTGCCTGTGTCTGGCACAGAGTAGGCAATAATTGTTTATGGGATGGTGGTTTGATG
Source organism: Pipistrellus kuhlii (assembly GCF_014108245.1). NCBI lineage: Eukaryota > Metazoa > Chordata > Mammalia > Chiroptera > Vespertilionidae > Pipistrellus > Pipistrellus kuhlii. Next base: position 2,234,675 of record NW_023425404.1, read on the forward strand.
GACTGTAGTGACGACGATGACTTAGACCCATCCATCCTTGACTCCTTGTGGGTTTAAGTAAGAGATTTAAGCAAAAAGCCCTTTTTCCATCTCCCTAAAACCAGCCAGGACAATGTAGTTTCCTCCAGGACTGTGGGGGAAAGAGGAGATGCTATGGTTTATTGCCATACTTCCAGGTTCAAGGTTTCTTAAGACATTGTTTCTCTCTCTTTATTGGAAAGTTGAGGGTCCAAGTATGGTTGAGTGTTATCCCTGCATCCAATTCATCCCAGGATCAGACCAGAAGTTGTGTTTGAGAGAGAAGACATCACTGATTGGGATGGGAGGAGAATGAGAAGGTGGGTTTTGATTAGAAATAAAGAGAAGAAAAAAAAAAAAAACACCTCAAGAAGATGCTTTATTTAAAGACCTACAAAATGTTCACTCAATAAACCTTTATTTATTACCCAAACATAGCTTCTTTTGAAAGATTACTTTAGCGTAGAGCCTTTTAGTAAAGCTAACCAAACAGAATTGAAAAATTTGGGGCAAAAGGAAGTCTTAGGAATTAATTGTCCTACTTGCTCCATGTGTGAATTAAAAAAAAAATTGGGGTGGGGGTGAAGGGTGATTCTTGAAAGAATTGACTCCTTTTGTGATAGGCTGCCCTGGTCTTGTGACTGCGGGCAGATGGACCGCCATCATTTGCATTATGGTGCCTGCTTCTGATCAGCTCTTATTGGGAAATAATTTTTCCCCTCCTAACTCCACATCTGACTGCACATTTGTCAGAGGGTTGATCAAAGGCTCTTTTTTTCTTTTAATAATTGTGATGCATCCATTCCAAAATATCTCTTCTATAATTAATCGCAGTAAGATCTGGTTACCTGTGGAGAGCTGAGACATTGAAAAAGAACTAGGGAAACTACAGGATGGTACAGCCATCCTAACAACAGTGCTTTCCATCCTCCCTGCCCCTCACCCATCTGCACCTGCTACTCAGAGAGCCTGCCTGCATCTGGACCCCTACATCCCTCAGTACTCCTCTTGCTGCTTTATTTAGTTAGGAGAAAAATGTTGGATTGTAGGAAGCAGATGCATCCTTTTTTAGGAAGGAAAGGGGCATTTTGTTTAGGTTTCCCAGGTCATACCAAAAGGATTGTATGTGATTGGATGCAGATTGTTGTTGTTGTCATCTTCACTATTTGTGTATTAACACAACCCATTCCCGTCTGCTTCTGTGTCCAGAGGCTGGCTCGAAAGGACCCCTTCTTCTCTCCAGACGTGTTCACAAGTGCCTGCTCAGGACCTGGCAGGTGGTCAGTGATACTGAAACATTCCTTCTTTGCCTGGAGGAGCAATCTCTCTGTGTTCATTGTGATGGGTTTGTGATAAAGTTATCTTTGGGAGATGGTGCCAGTAGCACCAGCATTTGAAAGTGGCAAATTTGGGTGTTTTTTTTTTTTTGTCATCTCAAAGTCTGCTTCTTCAATGCCAACAGAAATGTCATATGAGTTGTGTGTCATGGATTGATATATAGAAACCCTGATAATTGAATTCTGTTTCTGTAGATAATACTCTGGAAGGATACCTAAAGATTGGTAATAGTAGTTACTGCTGGGGAAATAAATTGGGAAAGTGAGAGTGGAGGTGGGAAGTAGACCACATGGCACTCGGTAGCCATCATGTATTGTTAGAATATTTTTCCATGTGATATGTAGTGTCCATCCTATATAATGAAGAACTAATATGCTAATTAGACCAGTCGGTGGAATGACCTTCTAGATGACCTTCTGGAATGACCAATGGGAGGGTCTGCGAGGCAGTAGGGCTGCAAGGGCAGAGGCAGCAGGGGCTGCAAGGGCAGAGTCCCTTGCATGAATTTCATGCACCGGGCCTCTAATGTGAAAAATAATTAAAATATAAAAATAGATCCTAATGTTAATATATAGGTACTCTTATCCACTCTTTCTTTTTCTTCTCCTTTGGACCTATCTCCTTTGGACCTATTCTCTCCCTTCTCTGCCTTCCCCTCCTTCTAATCTGGAGTTTAGAATGCTAGACTCAGTGGGTCTACCTAAACCCTTGAGATATGAGAATGGCTCAGAATGGGTTGCTCAGGGAAACTGGCTTTCTTTTGGACAATCCTGCAAAATGAGGGAGAAATCATGGAAGACATCTCTTTACTCTTATTTGGAAATGTCCCCAACAAGATGGGAAATTTGTTTTTTTAGACCTTAAATGAGTAAACCTATTACCTTTTTCTAGAGAGAGTTTAGCCTTCAAGAACCAAGACCTGTCTAACTCTTGGGGTAAGAATGGGAAATGTTTCCCTCATTCCTTTTAGAAAAATCCATATGAGTAGAAAGAATAGCACTACTTTCTTAATGTTTATGCAGTCATTGTCTTTTTGAGATAAAGAAGCTGAGGCCTTAGAGAAGTTAAGTAACTTCTGCAAAGTAGGTCCCCCAGGTTGTACCTGGGAAGGTCAGGGCTTATACCTGGGTAGGCTGACTCTAACCCCATGGGCTGTGCTCCTCAGGAAGTTGCTGTGTGTTTATCTCAGTTGGCGGAAATGGATTACTTGTGGGCCTCTGAGGCAATTTTGGGTGACAATTCTGACTTTCTCACTTCCTGTGTGACTCTGGATAGATTGCACAGCCTCACCGCCCTGGCCTTTGGCCACACTTGCTTTCTTTCTGCTCAGGCCCTGGGCATTTTGAAAGGCCTTCTCCACCACATTGTTATGGCTGACTTGTCATTATCAAACATGCTTACTTAAATGCCACCTCTTCCCAGGGCACTTCGGTTGAAATGGCAGCCCCTCTCCTAACAAATCACTCTGGTAACATTCCCATCATAGTGCTTATTTGTACTTAAAATCAGTCTCTTTAAGTGTGTGTGTGTGTGTGTGTGTGTGTGTGTGTGTGTGTGTGTGTTTTAAATTTTTAATGCTAGAATGTCAGTTCCTTGAGATGCACTGTCTTGTAGTCACCACTAACTTAGCAGAGACCAGTCAGTGCTTGGTCTATAATGGATGTCCAATAAAAATATATGAACTTCCTGGCTTGCTGACCCTGGTTATTTTTATTTACAACATTGGGATGGTGTTAACTTTCAGCAACATTGTTATGAATTGAGGGAACATGTAGACCTACTAGTAATTGGTGCTCAATTACTTCTAGCTGTGCTGCTGACCACTGGCGGCTTCTCTTTTCACCTCCTAAGGGTTTAAAAATATGTTTCAACCAATGCAATGTTGACCTAAAGCATTGCCTTGCCTGTCCTTTGCATTGGGGAAAACGAATCATATTTTATAGTTAAGGGTAATGTAACATCACCACAAAGGGTACTTGATCCATCAAGTTTATTTAGCCTTATTCATTGTTTTTGTTTTTCCACCTCTCCCTTCCTGGGAAGGGGTTCACGTTTACCATGTGGGTTCTAATTGCCCCTGTATTTCTATCTGCCTGGATAGTTGATCTTTAGCTGATGAATAGGCTTGGATGGCAATGGGCTGTTGTCCCGCTTTGGTTCCGATCAAAGGAGTCGGTGCTCTCTAAATAACAACAGCTTTGGAAGAATTCTTTTTCCACAAAGCTGTGCTCTGTTGAGGGACTCCAGGCACCCCATCCATGCTTTCTTCTTCAGGCAAGGTGGCAGCATTTTCAAAGGCCATAGGATTAGGGCCAGAGTGGATTTGTGCTTTTGTGGCTGGTTCCTATAATATCAGGACACAGCCAATATAAATCAGGACACAGCCAACATAGCACAGAGGTTAGGAAGCCAGGCCTTCCTGGGGTCTAAGTTTGGCCTTTTTATGATGAATTATAATAATAAAGGGATTGAAAAAGGGTCTTTGAAAAAAAATTTAGCAGTGAAAATAGTCACACTCCTTTAGGAGCTCAGCCCTTCCTCCCCCATTCATGCCATAATGAGGAATCTGTGGGCTGGAGTCATTTGTACAGTCTCTGGCAGTGCCACAGATAGAACCCAGAAACCGCCCATAATAATGATGATGATGGTGAACACTAACATTCATGAGACCTACTAGTACCCTGGACCATTAATCACTTTCCATCCAGATGCATTTAATCTTCTAGGAATAATAAGCTAAGGAAGCAGGTCTAAGACCTCTTTGGTGAGGATGCATGCAGATGGAAGATACTGAATCTTGGTTTTATAATCCAGAAAGGTGTGTGGGGGTAGCATTTATCTAGTACTTACACAGGGTCAGCCCTTTCATGTAAGCTATTCCTTTCAGCAATCTTGCTACTTTAAGGTGCCTCTTGCCTACATGATTTAGGTGAAAACTGAAGAATATTTAGTAGCATGTCCAAGGTTTTTATATGGCAGAACCAGAATTTAAACCAAATTTGTCTGATTTTAACCTCTGTTCCTGGGTAGCTATGGTCTGAATAGAAACTACCTGGCTTGAAGACAATAGGATTGGAGTGTCTTCTTTCCTACTGGGTGCTAGAATGGGGGGTCTTTATCATATCTTGAGAAAAATAATTTTCTGAGACTTGCATGGGGGAAAGGGTGATGAGTGATTTTTATTTACATGGAATTGCATCCCTGGGTTTCCAAAGTCCCATTTCCCTTAGTCTACACATAGAAAAAGTATAGCTGGGTTTCAGTAGAGCTAGAAGCACAAAGCCAGTGTCCCGATTTCTGTTCCATATTTCAGCCAGGTCCAATTCAGCATCAGGCTAGCTGCAGACCATGAGTCCACTGTGTGTGTTGGTGAGCCAGTAGAGCACCTCTTGAGCAATAAGGATCCCAAGAGCAAACAAGAGCACAAGAACAAGAGAGTGCATTTCTTTGTTTAGGGGATTAAATATTCCAAATCTTCATGCCCTTGCAGTGCGGCCCTGTCCATTCTGGTCAATGACCTGTTTCCAGGTGTGACTGATGTACGGGTACCTCTTCAGCATCATCCCAACTTTACTGGGCATGCATCCATCCATCCTCCTTACCCCTAGCAATCTGCAGGGAATAGACCCATGGCTCCCTTGGGAGTGTAAAAGCTTTAGTTTCCTGGTGAAGCTGCCCAAAGGACATGTCTCTAATACTTGGCCTTCCCTTTGCCCCTTTCCTGTTATTAATAACTATGTTAATTACAATGGTACCAGGATGAGAAGTCCACCTGCCAGAAGAATTATTCCTTAAAGCCTTGGAATTTTCTCCTATTACTAATACATCCTCAGATCAATCTCCACACAGCCAAGTCTGAGTAGAACTAGACAACTTTTGCAAAGCACCATGAAAGCTAGAAAGATTGAACTATACAAAGCGTTCACTTTGTCATTATTTCAGTTCCTAAACTTGTCATCTTTACAGTCTTTAGGATTAATGAGAGGCAAATCCTCCCTGGCACTGACAGAGAGATACACTGCACATTATATAAACTGCTCAGTGCAGCCCCGGCTGATTGCTAGAGAGGCTCAAATTCATACTTTTCACCATTGTAACCCACAATTGCAACCCAACATCCATTCAAGTTAAAGCACTGTAACTCTTTTTTGAGGAGTAGAGAAAAAAAAACAACTTGCTGCTTTTTTACTGGTTGATTTATTGTTACATGACAATATTGGGTATATTAAATTTTAATATTGGCGCTGTCTTTTTCGCCATAAGTCTTGTGCTGAGGAGCTCAGAAATTATTTCACTTTAAAAGGGACATTTATTGCACTATATAGGCAGGTAGGTAATTCCTTCCTCTGAGAAACTCATGGATTATTTCTCTTCGGCGGCATGGGAACTTTTGATTTGCACTTCTCTTGTTGTGTCTTTTGGGTGCAGAGAAGGGTGATTTACTGTCTCCATTGGCATAAGTAATGTTCTGTTTGTTTCTGTATTATTTTCTAACACCCACTACAGAGAGTGCCTCACAGCTTACTAGGCAGAGAATTCAGCCTTTTACTGTAAATGTCAGGGAGAGAGAATAAATAAAGCCTTGGATTTCAGCCTAATGTTCAAATGGGTCCCCAGTCACGTTGGAAAGGGAAAATCCAGTTATGGTGGGCTAAGGTACAAAGAATCTGCCATTTATTATTCATTTCTTGGAACCATTCAAGCTCTTTAGGGAGCATGGCATAATTCCGATCCTTATAATGAGATAATTCTCAGGATAATTTATGCTTTTACTAAAGATGAGACATCTCTTCTTCTGTGGCTACTTCTCACCCGCCCATTCCCCCGCCCCCCCCCCCATCCTTTTCTGCTCTGACCTTCTACCACCAGTTTTTAAAAATATATGCCACTTTATGGAAATACCATGTGTGCATTCTGACATATCACTTTCTGGCCATTTATACAAAAACAGCTAGGACAAAAACCATTTGTTACAGATATACTGCTCATTTTGTTTTTCTTCCTTAATTATAAGAGCTGATTTTATTTGGAGTGGCAGTATGCTTGCCTGAGATATACATTTCCCAGCCTCCATTATAATTTGTCTAGAGGCCGATGCACAGAATTCGTGCATGGGTGGGGTGATGTGATGGGGAGGAGGGTGTGGGCTGCTGGCACTTACCTTGGCTGACCTGGCGCCACCTAGCCACTAGCCCTGCCCCCTGCCACTGCTACTGGTTGCCTCCCACATGGGGAGACAACTAGGGCCCCCCCACTGGCACCTGCCTTGGCTGGCCTGGGGCAACACCTGTGTTGAGCATCTGGCCCCTGTTGTTAGTGAATGTCATAGTGACCTGTTGTTCCACCAGTTCGGTAGTTTGGTTGATTTTCATATTGGGCTTTTATTATACAGGATGTAGCCATTCTGGTTAATAACATGGAAATAGTAGTTCCTGGGTAGCTCCTTTGGGAATTAAAATTATGAAGCATAGTTTTAGTGTGGACCCGTTTTTGTCTTTCCCTTCTAAATCCTATGTCCTGTTGAATTGTAGACAGATGGCCTGCTCTCTAGTAGCCATGTAGATAAAGGAGGCAACCTCCTGTTCTTGTAGTGAGGTTGGTGGGTGGGATGATAAAAGAATCCTGGGTGTTTGATGACTTTGTTGAGCCACTATGCCAAACATGTATTGCCGATCTTGGGACTTTTATAAATGAGAGAATGTATTTCTAATTTAAACAAGTACAGTCATATCCTACTATGAACATCTGGGGAAGCCAGATGCCATATTGTGAGGACACTCAAGTAGCCCAACAAGGAGGTCCATGTGATGAGAAACTGAGGCCTCCTGCCAACAGCCAGTATTGACCTGTTAGCTGTGTGAGTGGACCATCTTGCATGTGGATCCTACAAGCCCAGTCAAGCATTCAGTTGACTGAGACCTCTGCTGGAAGCTTGCTGATGACCTCATGAGAGATCTCAAGTCAGCTAAATTGCTCCTGAATTCCTGACTCTTAGAAACGGCGTGCTATAATACATATTTATTGTTATTTTAAGCTGCCATGGCAATATATAAACAATACAGACTTTAGCATTAGGTATGCATTTTTATGTATATTTTTCATTTTATTTTTTAAATTTACATTTTTATTGTTGACACTATTGCAGATATCTCCCCTTCCCACCCTTTGCTCCCCCTCCACCAAACCCCTACTCCCCCCTCCCTTGGCCATCACCATACACTTGTCTATATCCATGGGCTATGCATATATGTTCTTTAGCTAATTCATTCACCTTCCTTTATCCAGCCCCCCACCCTCTGACTTATGTATATATTTAAAAACTAATGTGTTGGGTGAGTAATGCAAAACCTTGATACTATGCATAACTATAAGTGAGAATATCAGCAAAGGCATTTAAGTGCCTCTCCACTTTAAGGCATCATAGTTAAATGTGATTGTAGACTTAATGGCCTTTTAGCCACTCTTATGGATACAGCAGATAATTACTTTTATGAATTTCACATTCTACTAAACAAGCATTTCCTTGACTATATGGCAAGCTAGAATTAGACTGAAGTGCCCATGTTCTCCTCTCCTTCTCCCTCACTATTGTGACCCCCTCCCAGCTCCAGAAAGCTGGAGCAATCCATTGGACTCAAGATGGAAGAGAATGGAAGATCCCCAGAGCATATCCTTCTCCTTCTTAATGTCTCACTGGGAAAATCAGCCTTTGGGAAAAAGAGCATACCTTCCCAATTTCATCTTCACTTGGGGGAGTGAAACTGCCCTCCCAATTTAAAGTGGGATTTGCCTGGTTACTGCCTGAGTTCTGCAATGATGGGCCCCTAGACCTTTTCCTAATTTTCATAAACAATTAAGGTTAAGTTCCAGACACCTAGCTTAGCATTGTAGTGGCCAGCAACTTCCTCAGAGGTCATAAACTCAACCTCAGCCCATGCTGAAACATGTAATCTTGCCTCTATCACACTCCTCACTGACCCCTGCATTGTAAGATGCAGCCAGCAGAGCAGCAGACATGGGGTGTGTATCTTTAGCTTCCTTGAGCCAGAGCACGTTTCAGGGGAGTGGGTGTGAAATTTCAAGACTGGAGGTTTGTTGGTCCTTTGATTATGAGGAACTACCAGTGTTTGCCCTACTGATGTGCCAGGTGCCTAAAGCTGAGATGCAGGAGAGGAACTGTATGTTTAGTCTTGACCAAACAGGAAAGTCACACTGACTGCAGGGTGTAGGAGCCACAGCACGTTTCTGGGACAGCCCTGCACTTGTCATAACATCGGGAGTGAAGACTGCTGTATCCACAAGGGCAATTCATTATTCCTCATTTCAAACCTGTCCTTTTAGACCAAGGTTCCAATTCCGACCACATTTGGTTGATAATTACCAGAGACTTTGGTAGGGTAATGGCAAATTGTCTAGCTGAATTTACTCATACTCCTATGATTAATCCATCTTTCTGCCTAAAGATATCATTATCACTCACATATTGCCTTTTAATGTGGATTTTTGTTGTCATCTTTTTTCTCTTTTGCTCCCTCCTCTTTCCTTTTCTGTGCATATACTTGCAGTTGGAGGTTGAGGCTCCTCAAATCTTACCAGTATTTGGTTAGAATATACCTCCTTTCCTCTTTCCCTCCCTCTGTTTCTCCCTCCCTCCCTTCCTCCTATCTTTCCTTCCTTCTTATTTTATTCTTTTTAAGGGGTGTTGAATTGTGTGGCATGCAAGCTTCAAAAGACATAGAAGGAGTCATTTTTGATTTAGTCTTTAACCAGGAACATTTAGAGGCTATGTAGGTATCCTTGTTTCCCCACCCTTCAAAGCTACCTAGGGATGTGCATTCATAATAACATTTTCAGACAGACAGACAGACACAATTGGATGATAAAGTGGGAGTTGAAATTGTCTAATCAATCAGAGCTCCTCCTGTTGGAAGAATGGAGTAGTGCACCCTTGGGCTTTGCTACCCTTGAAGTTCAGTAATCTGGTGGCAGATCTGATTGGAAAGGCTTTTTCTTTGTTGGGGGTAGGGTGGGTGGAAGACAAAAGAGAAGAGAAAAGCTTTGCTAAGATACTCTCCTGCTCTTGCAAAACAAACAACATTAAAGGGAATTGTTTACACACTATTCCGTTCATTGCCACTAAAGGGTAACTGCTTATTTATTTCCTTTTGCTAACAGGAAGCGCATTTCCTGTCTCATCCTATGCCCAAGGTAGCAATCTCCAAGCAGCATGAAGTAAATGGCAGGGAGCAATTCCGATGCAATTTACTCCCAAGCTCAGCTTGTATATCTGTATCAACTTTCCGAAAGCCACTATCAAGCAAATATATAAACACACATTTACGTATATAAATAAAGATATGCACATATATTTTCTAATCCCTCTATCTCACCTCACCCTCCAGTCATTGTCAGAGGAAATGAGCCTTAGCACACTGATGTGTTTGACTGAGATGAAGGTATTCACTATGTTTGGAAAGCAAATGAGACACGTACTTTGAGTCGTTGGGTTGCTCTGGGATCCATCTCTTCTGTCTCCATGGGAGTTGTAATAATAATAACTGCATTTTAGGGAGTTCCAACTGTGTGCCAGGCTCATGGGAGCTTGCATTTGTCAACTGACTTCCTCTTCTTATCAAACTTGTGAGGGGAGTGTGTGTGGGGGGAGGTGGAGAACCCAGCAGTCAGCTTGTAGGAGAGATGAAGTGGTTGCACCTGAGGATCAAGAGTGATTAATAACTCTGTGTCCCTCTCCCCACTAATTTTTTTTTTCCATTTTCTTCACACACATCTCTTCAGCTGCCATTTGGACATCTGGGTTTGCAAGTCTTTATCCAGGTGCGCTAGCATATCAATGTTTGACTTGGGAGAGAGATATTAGACCCACACCTCCTCCCCCAGCCCTGCCTTGGAGAAGAGCTCCACCATCCAACCCACCATGGAGCATCTGCCTGAAGCTCTCCGTCACGTCACACCTTGGATTCAGATGGTCTTCAACTCCTGTAGGTTTTGACTCTTTTTTTAAAAATCCTCATCTGAGGATATTTTCCCATTGATTTTAGAGAGAGTGGAAGAGAAAGAGAAATATTGATATGAGAGAAACATATTGATTGGTTGCCTCCTGCATGAGCCCTGACCAGGGCCTGGGTGGGGGAGGAGCCTGCAACCAAGGTAATACATGCCCTTGATGGGAATCAAACCTTCGGTCTGCAGGTCGACGCTCTATCCACTGAGCCAAACCAGCTAGGGCTGTTTTGCCTCTTTATTACCTCACCAATTCTGTTTGCTCCCTCTCCATCCCTACTGCTCTTGCCTTCTCTAGGCTTCCATCATCTCCCCTTCCTTGGTCCACTACTGGCTTAACTTGAAACTCTTGACTCCATTAGTTTTTAAACTGATAAGATCTTGAAGGAAAAAAAAATAGCTGTTTTTTCTTTTGCACACTCTGCGCTAGTGATTCTTGAGTTATGGACTGAGCACTCTGTGGAGCAATGCTAAGGAAATATTGTAAGAGGTCCTTGAACTGTCGTCTGTGGCCTGGATAAATAATAAGTGTCCTAGGCTGTTTAAGCTGCCATAACACAGCACCATAGATGGTGTGGCTTATGAACAACAGAAATGTATTCTCAAGAGTTCTGGAGGCTGGAAGTCCAACATTACAGTACCAGCATGGTCAGGTCCTGGTGGGCTCCTTTTTTGGGTTGCAGACTGCACGCCTCTCCTAGTGTCCTCACATGGCCGAAAAGGCTAAGGAGCTCTGTGGGTCTCTTTTATAAGAGGCCCGATACATGACAATTCATGCAAGAATGGGCCTTCCTTCCACTGGCTGCTGGCACTGCCTTTGCTCTGGCCCAGAGCTGCCTTTGAGCCTCACTCTGCCTTTGGAGTGGCTAAGGTGGTGCAGAACACCATGGCGATGATGCAAGTGTCCTGCCCCCAGCTGCTCAGTGACTGTGTATGCAAATTAACCCACCATCTTTGTTGGGTTAATTTGCATGCTAACTCCTGGTTGGCTGGTGAGAGTTGCAAAGGTATGGTCAATTTACATCTTTCTCTTTTATTAGTATAGATTAATGCCATTTATGAGGCATGCACCCTTATGACCTAATTACCCCCCCCCCCAACCCCATCTCCTAACACCATCATATTTGGGGATAGGGTGAATTTTGAGAGACACAAACATTCATTCCTTAACAGTGTCAGCATATACATGTTTGCAAACATATGTAAATGCTGTTTTGAAGGTACAATTCAAGTTTATTTTAAAGAACTGCTGAATTTATAATTGAACTTTTCATTGCATGCATTAAAAATAGACATGCTAAAAATAGATCTTTTATCTAATAGAGGTTCATGATAGATTTACCTCTAAATAGACCATAAGCTTGAAAAGAGGTGTTGGAACAGTATCACTGGTGTGAGATTCAGACTAATGATTCAACTGGTACCTGCTACAGCCCAATGGCGTTCAATAAATGTACATGCTGGTTTAGACCATGGTGTGTTTATGTGTTTGAAGAGAGCCAGGCAAATGCTGCCTTACCTAAACAGAATTCTGATCCCCGAAGTAGGTCAAGGGGTGTAGAAGCAAGCTACCTGGCTTCTGCTACCCTCAGGTGCAGAGACATAGTCTAACAGGGCCCCATTCAGGCTCCATTGTAGTCTTGGGTGTTCCAGGGTATGAAGTGTGCTCAGTGAATAGAGCAGACACAGGGGATTTTCAATGGCAGTTTTTGCCAATTTGTATTCGTGTGAAGGGCTGAATCGGCGCTGCTCCCATCTCTGCTTGTTCTGTTTATTCAGCATGAATGTCTGGAACATGTAATTGTTCTGCCGGCTTTTATCAGATACGCTGTCCCAAGGTACCAGGGGGAATGTCTTCATTACTAACGTAGTGCGAGGAAAGCAGGCTGCTTGTGGAAACTGTCTGCAGACTTCTAGACTTTATCTTGTGTTTTATAGAGGCTGCTAATTAGCACCCAGCTAATAGTGGCAGGTTATCAAAGCAGGAAATGATCCCTATGACCACTGTGGAGTGTATGCCAGCAGCTCTGGTGCCTGCCCAGCTCAGTTTGTGAGCTGAAGAGGAGAGATCGGGGGAGGGAATATAATGAGGAGCTCCCTACTTGTGGGTTTCTGGCCTGAGAACCAAGCAGGCTCATGATTACCTCTGGGGAAGAACTGCTGTGTCTATCTGTCCTTCTCTATAAATTACATGACAGGATGGGATAATTCTTTTGTTCACTAACACAACTGTGAAGGTGCACTGGACAGAGCTTCTTAGAGGAGGGAGGGAAGGACATTTTGTTCCTTCTGGATGGTACTTAACATTTGGATTACTGAGGCTAAAAATTTTCCATTAACATTTGGATTACTGAGTCTAAAAATATGCTAATTGACTGCCACACCCTCAAAGATGGCAGTGCTCACAGTCACAAGATGGCGGCGCCCAGTCCCTTCAGCCCTGCATGGGTGGCAGGTGTATGGCATGGCTGGGCCCACCCCCAGGTGGGTCTGGCTGATCTACATGCCTGCTTCCAGAGTCCCCCAGCCTCCCCAGTTCCCTCAGCCCCCCAGCCACCCAGAGCCGGCCAAGGCAACACCCTCATCATAACATGTGATGAGGGTGTTGTCTTCCCCTGATTGCTGGATCACCTCCCACCCGTGAGATGACTCACAGGTTCTCAATTGAGAGGCACACAGATGGAGTGACCATGTTCATTTGCGTGCCCATCCCAATCTGAGGTTGCGGTCTCCACCTCTGCTTCCGAGCCCACAGCCTGCGGAAGACAGAGCCTGTGCTTCTCTGATCAAATGTCCAGGGCTTTCATGGGGAAAGCAGGAGGTGGGCATTCCGTCTGAAATGAGAATTGGATTTGAAAGGATTTAATCAATAAAGAAATTTAAAAAAATAAAAGAATGAATCTCCATCTTTGCTATACTAAAAAAAAATAGTAATAAAAATAAAAATAAAATAAAAAAATCAATCGCACAAGAACTCTCAAAATCCTAGAGCTACAATCCTTCCCTGATGGGCTGCTATACAAATTCTGAATCAGGCAGAGTCTCCAAGGCTCGTTTTGTTTTGATGAAATGTTTTCTCATTCCCCAAAGGGGATGTGGGTGAGCAAGGCACACGGGGCAGGTGTGTTTACTAGTAGGTGCCCGGCCGGGCCTGCGCCAGGGCCAGTCATCTTTGTTGGGAATATGTGCCAGCTGCAGCCTCTCTGGGATTTGAGGGTTGCAGACAAGGTAACAAGTTATTATTTCTTTTGACAGAGGATCTGTGACACGCAGGGTGGACACCCTTCCCCCAGCGAGCAGGGGGAACAGACATTTGGAGGGAGGACCCCAGTGGGAAGGCATTAAATACTTACCCAACAGGCGTTTTCACGGATAAAAAATAATGGCTACAGCACAAGGAGGTGAATAATAACCATCATTTTCAAATAGCAAGTGTTGGCCTCCAGGCCTCTGCTGACTCCTGGACGCTTGAAATTGTCCTGAGAGTGGGTCTTCAGGGATGGGTCGTTGCCTCCTGTGGCTACAAACAGTGGATGAGCCTGGCCATGGGAGGGACCTTTGTCCTGCTCACCACCTTCTTATTTCCGTAAACATCACGGAAAGAAAAAGGTCAAGAAGCACTTGAAAAGAGGACCATTTGGCTTTCTGACATTCCTTTATTTTGCCCAGTCTTTCTTTCCAATGGGGTCAGAGTGAGAGTGGATTACATCAGAAGCATGAAGAACGCATAGCAACCAACAACTGATGTGAATGAAATGCTGATTTCAGAGCCCAGATTCGGGAAGTCCGATGACTGCCAAGATTTCCCCTTTCTCAGCCGGGATAGTGCCAAATGTCTTTGCAGAGCATTGGGAAGATGGCATAATTCATGTGTGTGCATCAGACCAGACTTGGCCTTGGAAGCATAATGTAATGGCCACCCTCCCATTGTTCATCGGAGATAATGAGTTAACCCAGGATGTAGAGGTGCCCAGGGCTTAAATGAAACCGTCCTGGGTGCTGATTTGGAAGTGAGTGCAGGTCAACAATGTCCTCTGGCTGCAGAGCCTGATTCCCTCTGAGCCGGCATGGGAATGTTTGAAGAAGGCCATGGGGACGCAGCGCTTGGGATCCTGCTCTGCCCACTCCCAGGGTCCCTGAGAGCAGAGACAACTTTCGGGCCCCTTTTGGGTGGAAAAGTCACCTCTGCTCACTCTGTATTTTCCCTGTTTTCTCTGGCTGCATCGGCTTTGGCTCTCTGCTCTGGTTCTTGGGCTGTGGGCTAAATAGCTGCCCAAAGAAATGCCTAATTGTGATCCATCACAACCCCAACTGACAGCCATGTGACCTTTTAAATGGCAAAGCTCATTGGGATTTATTTTTTCAGGGTTGAGACTTAGCAGCCCTGTGAGAACAGCAGGGAAGCTATTATTATCGGCATTTCATCGACATAGAGATAGAGGTTCATCAGAGAGGGTATGTGGCTAGCCCAAAGCCACACAGCCAGTGAGAGGCAAAGCCGGAAAGCCACCCAAGCCAGTCTGATTTCAATTCCACTGTCTCTCTGCCTTGTAGAGTGATCCCACTTTACATTCCAATCACCCTGTGTCCTTTACATATACCTTTGCCTCACAGAACCCTACAGCCAGTGACCAGGAAGGGAACTCACTCAGCAAAGGAGAACCTGGATGGCCCAGGTGACAGCTGGCCAGCCACAGAATCCTGACTTAAACCACTTCTGACTTGGCCCAATGCTTTGTCTCCTTTACTTTTCATCCATCAAGGAAGCAAATGTATCCCAAACTTCATAAGGAGTCAAATGGTGACAGGAAGGAGGGGCTTTCTGAATGACACAACCATAGTAGCGGATAACATTTACTGAGCTCTTATTATGTGGCAGACATTGGTGTGTGTGTGTGTGTGTGTGTGTGTGTGTGTGTGTGTATGTGTATGTGTGTGTGTGTGATTCC